>NC_143582.1:172052736-172678180 GCF_048544385.1 Mastigoproctus giganteus | reverse complement strand
CTAACGTTGATTCAGAAGAGTAAGTAGTGGGCATGAGCATAAAACATTACATCTTTCATAACTTCGGTTCTAGCTGTTCAATTTTGAAAAATTTAAATGGTCTTGATTTTCATCAAAGATGTTTTAACATAAAATAAAACATCTTTCATGCATAAAGGGTGCACGTGTTTTTTTTTAACATAAATACACTTTTACTTAGTAAATAAATAGTTTATTTACTAATGTTTTCTGAATATACATACTGAAAGACAAAGTATTAAAGGTTATTTCATTCCCTTTACATTCTACTAATACACAATGCCGTTATGGAAAACTAAATAGTCATGTAACCTAGTTTGCCCGAAATGATGATAGAATTTTTTCAGTACATAGTTGTCAATAGTGGTCAGATGCAATAAATGATGTTCACTATCACTCTGACGTTCCAATCATGCTATCATCTCATTAATGCTTTTTCAAGCACTTTAATTTCTGGTGCTTTTTCCTTATGCGAGTCATTAACATTATCTTCTGGGTCACTCCCTATGTTGCTGTCCATTGTCTTCTCATTGTTCACGGAGGCTGCAATTTCTGTCTTGCTCAGGTAATGTGTAACTGGGGCTTCTACATCCACCTCAATCCAAGCAGCAAGGTCATTTGCTCCAAGACTGCCACCAAATATGTTACAAGCAGCTTTTGCTTCTTGTTTTGCAGCTAATTCAAGGTTATTATTAGTGAGCTCATCTTTTGCAATACATTTTTTCAATTGCTGTTGAGCTTACTTTTTCCCACACTAATCCAATATTGTGTGCAATGTCTTTCAGTTTGTTATGTTTTCAGAAAAATTTTAGAACTTGAATTTGAGTTCACAACATCAACAAGAAGCTCACCACAATAGTAGGCTTTGAAGGCTCAAATAATGCCGTGATCAAAAGACTGAATTAGTGCAGTTGTGTTCCCTGGCAGAAACGCAACTGTGATCTTGCCATCTTTCAATTTCAGGACATCAGCTGAAGGACAAGCTAGGTAGTGTACTGACAAGAACATTGACTTTTCTTTAACTTTTTTGGAAAACAAGTGCTTTCCAAAAAAGCTTTCCGAACTCAAGTGCTTTCCAAACTCACTTCCAAAACCATCAAGCAAAAATATCACTGTCATCTAAGCATTGGCACTATTTTTATAAATCACAGGTAGAGATTTCATGATGACATGCTTAAAACGCTGGAGACTTTAGACTTTTACTGATGCACAATAACTTGAGCTTGTGATTTCCAGTCTTGTTTGCACAGTAACACAGTAATTCTGTCTTTGATAGTTTTCATGCCCACTTTGTTGAGTGCTTTTTTAATATCCAGTGACTTGTGGAGGAGATGTATGCAGCACTGTTTTAGCATTAGCATTAGTAGAGGCATATGATGCAAGAAAGCAAGCTTATGCAGCATCAGCCAAAAAAAAAAAAAAAAAACAGCTCCCATTTCACCCCACTGTTCATTCCAAATACCTGCCCAGTTCAGCCTTAAATTTATTTAAGCTATCAACTTCCACAACAAAAGATGGAAGTCTGTTCCACCAATCAACTACCCGCTGGCTAAAGGCAAACCAGCACATCTATCCTACAACTGTCTTTCCTCAATTTGAATCTATGCCCTCTTAGGTGATTATTCTGAGCAAGAGGAAGAATCACATCGGCATTGAGCATGCTCAAACCATTCGGGACTTTATACACCTCAATCAGATCACCTTGCAGGTGCCTAGCCTCCAGACACTGTAATCTGCAAAGCTTAAGCCTTTCTTCGTAAGAGCAACCCTTTGTTCCATTTACTAATCTTGTTGCCCTTCTCTGTACTCGTTCCAGCTCTATATCCTTCTTGAAATGAGGCCTCCAGACCCGTATACAGTACTCAAGGAGTGGCCTGACCATTGCCTTATACAAGGGGATAATCACCTCCTTATGCCTGCTAGAAAAATTCCTGTATATCATTGACAAGCTACCATGAGCTACTCTTGCAGACCATCTGCACTGCTCAAAAAACTTCATATTCTGTCTGCACAATTACCTCCAGGTCCTTTTCATTCTCTACCACTGTCAATGTAGTACCACAGAGTTGATATGTTACTCGGGGATTACTACTTCCCATAGGTAGTACTTTACATTTGTCAATGTTAAACTTCATTTGCCAACTCTCAGCCCATCTGCTCAACTTTTCTAGATCCTGTTGCTGTTGTTTGTTTGTTATTTTAGTTTTTAGGAGCATTAGCAACTAAGGCCATATTGCTCCAGGATATGCGGTGGTCATTTCCTGACCTTTCCGCATCCTCTGTATTTGGTGGTGACGGGCTCGAACCCCGGTCTAATCAAGAAGCGTGTGCTATGCACTGCTGCTCCTTCCCACCTGGCTACGGAGGCGCCCGCTCCTGACATAAATAACAAAACAAAATCTGCCTTTTTGCAGTGCGACCAAACGCAACAGTCCATGTGATGCACTAAAACAAACTAAACATTTGTTTTCTTTCTATTGTTTTTTTTTTTTGTGCAGTGTGTGAAGACAGCGGGAGTTGCGAGATAATAGGTACATTCATCTCCCAATCACGAGTTATAATGTCACTTCTTGTCACTTATTTGCAACTTGCAAAACATTTGTTTATACCTTTCTTTACTTGAATTTTATGGTTTCCTGTTTTTTTTTTTTTTTTTTTTTTGGCTTTGCAGTCTGGAAGTGTGAGAGTCTGCTGTAATTTGTTTTATTAGGTAATATGGTCTGATCATCAATAATAAAGAGTATAAAAAAATTATAAATATTTTTCATTATATTTTGATTGTATGCCCACATAATTTGATTGTAAGTCACAGAAAGGAACAAATGTCTCGAGTCAAGCGATATGTTTATATATTAGATGAGAGTTTTGTAGATTTCATAAATAACTCATGAAAAAATTAGACTTAGTTTAACAAATGAAATTTCGAATAAAATTGAGAACGGTGGATTAGATATCAAAAATGCTTGTGGTAGGGTCATATGACAGTGGTTCAAACATGGCAGGTATATATAAAGGTGTGTCCAAGCAGGAATAAAAGAAAAAAGTAATTTAGCACTGTTTGTACCATATTGAGTGTACACTTTAAATATAGCTTGCTGTAACAGTACTGAAGTGTCTGTTGGTATGAAAATATTTTTTGGCACAATACAAAGATATTTTGTATTTTTTCAAGTTCAACATTCAGGTGGGTTTTTTTTAATAGATGTTAAAGAAACATCCACTGCTCATCGTGGACTAATGTTATTAGTGGAGTCCCTCAGGGTTCAGTATTGGGTCCATTGTTGTTTTCTGTATTTATAAATAATATTGATGATGGTATATCAAGCTTAATGTCCAAGTTTGCAGACGATACAAAGGTTGGCAGGGTTGTTAAGGACGCTACTGATGCTATGCTGCTACAACAGGATCTGGAAAGGTTGAGCAGATGGGCTGAGAGGTGGCAAATGAAGTTTAACATTGACAAATGTAAAGTACTATATATGGGAAACAGCAACCCCAGAGCAACGTATCAACTCTGTGGTACTACACTGACAGTGGTAGAGAATGAAAAGGACCTGGGGGTAATTGTGCAGGCAGATATGAAGTTCTCTCAGCAGTGCAGACGGTCTGCAAGAGTAGCTCATGGTGTCTTATCGATGATATACAGGAATTTTTCTAGCAGGGATAGAGAGGTGATTATTCCTTTGTATAAGGCAATGGTCAGACTGCATCTTGAGTACTGTATACAGGTCTGGAGGCCTCATTTCAAGAAGGATGTAGAGCTGCTGGAACGAATACAGAGAAGGGCAACAAGGTTAGTGAATGGAACGAAGGGTTGCTCTTACGAAGAAAGGCTTAAGTTTTGCAAATTACAGTGTCTGGAGACTAGGCACCAGCGAGGTGATCTGATAGAGGTGTACAAAGCCTTGAATGGTTTGAGCATGCCCAATGCTGATGGGATACTGTCTCTTGCTCAGAATAATCACCTGAAAGGGCATAAATTCAAATTGAGGAAAGACAGTTGTAGGATAGATGTGCGGAAATTTGCCTTTAGCCAGCGGGTAGTTGGTTGGTGGAACAGACTTCCATCCCTTGTTGTGGAAGTTAATAGCCTAAATAAATTTAAGGCTCAGCTGTACAGGTATTTCGAATGAACGGAGGGGTGAAGTGGAAGGGGTTTTTTTTTTTTTTTTTTTGGCTGATGCTGCATAAGCTTGCTTTCTTGCATCATATGCCTCTACTAATGCTAATGCTAAAGCGACATTCAAATACTCATTGGTCATCAAAAACAAAAGCCTAAGAGCTATGCATGACAAACTTTCAAATATAAAACACGCTTTAGAAAATATTCCTTAAAAATCCTTAGATCATGAAGTAATTTCTACAGCTAAGAGTTTAATAAAAAGTATAAACTACAAATTTATTTCCTATTTATGTATTAGGCATAAAATTCTTCAGCATGTAGAGATATTTAATTTAGCACTACAGAAGAAAGAAATAACCATATGTCAATCTGTAAAGTTAATTGGTGGTTTGAAGAACAATGCACAGAAAACTAGAATTATACAATTAGCATTAGCAAGAAAAGTGGCAAATGATACAAGAAAGCAAGCTTATACTGCATCAGCCAAAAAACACCAAGGCCTCCTATTTCACCTATTCATTCCCTCCAATAGATAGTTTGTCTAGTTCTACCTCGAATTCATTTAAGCTACTGTTCCCCCAACAACAGGTGGAAGTTTGTTCCAGCAATGAACCACCTGTTGGCTAAAGGCAAACTTCTACACATTTATTCTGCAACCATTCATCCTCAATTTGAATTTGTTTCCCCTTATGTGTGAGGTCTAAGCAAGAGGAAGAATCCCATTGGCACTGAGCTTACTCGATCCATTCAAAGCCTTATGCACCTCAATCATCACCTCGCAGGTGCCTAGTCTCCAGACGCTGCAATTTGCATAACTGAGGCTTTTCTTGGTAAGACCACCCCTTATTGTCCGTAAGACTGGCAAAAGATGAAATGAATTCAGTCTGTATGCCATCATCCCTACAAAAATGCAACCTTGACCCATAAGATATTTGGAAATATGATCTGATACTTCCATTATTCAATTTATACCAGGTTTAGTCTTATTCACATTCCCAAAATGCACCAAGACCTCACCATCCATTTCTATTCGTGTCATATTCATATAACTGAGATTTCGATCATATAACTCATTCATAAATTTATCCTTGCTGATCTCATTACTGACATTGTAAATGATCACGTTTTGTCCCTTGGCTTGGAGAATGAGACACCCAAACATCTTATTTTTTCTTTCGTATTTATGTGATCGATCAATATCTTCCTCACTCTCCACCTCCATGACAATTCCTTTTTCCACTATTTGTTGAACCATTCTAGCTCTAACTGATTTCAACATTCCTTTTATCACCTTATCAACGGCATCATACACTTCCTTACTACTCTTCAGTTGAGAATCGTCATTTGCTCTAATTACAATGGTATGACCCTCTGCAGTGTATGCCTTCCTGCTTGTCTTATCATCGTGCTCACTTCTCCTAACTACGTTTGTCTCTGCCTTCTTTAACATATCACTATATAAAGTATGTCCCATACACAAACCAATCTGCCCACATCCAACATTAACTGTCATTTTCCATAGATCAATTATTTGTTCTTGATATGTTGCAACCATCTCTTCCAAGCCAGACATCCTCTCTTTCAAACCTTCGTTCTGAACTCCTAGTTCTATTGCTGCATTTTTCAGGGCACCCCACCTAGATAAAATTTTGCCTTATTCTCATTGAACAGAAGTTACTGTACACTGGTTGGGAGCATCCTTGTTAACTCAGCAACTGAGCACAGGCATACATGACCCTGATTTTTAGATGGGCACTCCGCTTCTTCAGCACCTGATTTTGAGATTACTTCATCACACTCAAAATCCAGGTTAAATGCAACATTCTCATCTTCAACAGCATGCTCCACATTAGATAGAGAGGGATCCTAATCCCCTCAGTTCCTCCAGATCACCATTAGTTATTGAGCTCTGCTCACTGCCCAATAAAGCTAGATCTAAATCCACATTCTTCTATACCTTATCAAGGTTCTCTTCTCTTCCTCTTCAAATTTCTCTGGGTCATACTCCTGGTATTTCTAACTACACCTGGATATCAACTATTAACAGAGTTCAGACTGCAACCTGTGCTCACAAGTTTCATACAGCAGAAATCCCCCAAATTTTTGTCCCCCTTTCAGGTCTCGTCAAAATTCCAGCCTCATTTTGAGCATTATCATAGCTGGACATAGGGCCGTCTTCAAGGGCAACCCCAGAAACCACATCTTCCCATTCTCTGCCCAGTACTGTCACCTCCTCATGTTCAGAAGCTACAGCATCTTACTTTTAGATTCCACATGTATTATTCTCCATCACTTCTTTACTGCAGTCTTACAACTGCTCAATGAAAAGAACATCCCCCTCCATTATCAAATTATTTTGCTCATAGCTTTCAGCCAATATAATTTATTGATAATGATATGCTGCACAACATATATTCCAAATCTAAAATAAATATATACTAAGTTAGTTTTGAAAGCTGAAGAGTCTCCTCACCAAGGTGGCACTAGTAACTTCTTCCTTCTTCTCTAATCAGTTATGGCCTCCACTAATTCTAAACAGGTAGATAACATAGGTATCACAGCAGCAAAGGAGACAAGCAAATCCTTAAGCATAATTATGAGAGCATCCTTAGATTCAGGGGAGGTCCCTACTGACCGAAACTGCGAAAGTATCAACAATTCATAAAGGAGGATCAAAAGGTAATTAGAGACCTGTTAGCTTAGTGTCTGTTCCAGAGAAAATAATGGGGTCACTGGTTAAAGAAATAACGCAGGACAATCTGGACAAGAATGCAATTATACTGCAGTCACAGCATGGATTAAGGGATGGTCTTGTCTAACCAATCTGCCTTGCTCACTGCATCATAGGTTACTGTGATGCAGTGAGCAAGGAATTGAATGTAAAAAATAATTTTGATATCATATACTTGGATTTCAGAAAGCTTTTAATATTGTTGCACATAAAAGACTGCTGTACAAACTGGAGCAATGTGGCATTAAGGGCAAGTTACTGCTATGGATAAAGAGATGGTTAAGAGGAGAGAGAGAGAGAGGGGGGGATGTTATCAATGGGCACTGCTCTTCATAGACTAATGTTATCAGTAGATTCCCCCATGGTTCAGTGCTGGATCTACTGTTGTTTTCAATATTTATTAATGAAATTGATAAAGGTGTATCAGACTTAATGGCCAAAGTTTGCAGATGATACAAAGGTTGGCAGGGTGGTTAACGAGAGTACTGAGGGTGAGCTACTGCAACAAGATCTAGGAAAATTGGGTCAGTAGACTGATAAATGGCAGTTGAAATTTAATATTGACAAATGCAAGGTGTAGTGTTCTTTATCTTTTTTTTTTTGGTTGATGCTATATAAGCTTGCTTTCTTGCATCATTGCCAGTACTGTACTACTACTTAGATTTCAGAAAAGCTTTTGACACCATTGCACATAAAAGACTACTATACAAATAGAAGTAGAGTGACATTAATGGCTAGTTGCTGCTATAAAGGGATGGTTGAATGAGAGAAGGCAGAAAGTGGTTATAAATGGGGCCTACTCTTCTTGGACTAATGTTATTAGTGTAGCCCCCCCAAGGGTTCAGTGTTGGGAGCCCATTGTTGTTTTCTATATTCATTAATGATATTGATGAAGCCATATGAGGCTTAATGTCTAAGTCTGAAGATGATGCAAAGGTTGGAAGGGTGGTTAAATACAGTAATCAAGGTATGCGACCACAAACAAGACCTAGAAAAATTAGGCAGATGGGCTGAGAAATGGCAAGTGAAGTTTAACAGTGACAAATGCAAGGGTATTGCATATGAGTAGCAGTAATCCCAGATTATTATTATTACAGTAAGACCCCCATATCTGTGGTGGATACGTTCCAAGACCTACCATATGGATGGCTGAAACCACAGATATAAGTGAACACCTGCTGACCCCATATATAACCTAATTTTCTTATACATACATACGTATGATAAAGTTTAATTGCTAAATTAAACACACAGTAAGACATTACCAACATTAAATACTGTAATAATAAAGTATAGCAGACTCTCGATTTACCGGGAAGCGGATTAACCAGGACACGTCAAGACTCCAAATAAAAAAAAAAAAAAAAAAAACGACCAGAAATCATAAAATTCAAGTAATAACTAGAATAGGTATAAACAGATATTTTGCAAGTCATGAATAAGCAACAAGAGCCGGCGTTATAAGTTGTCATTTGGAGATTAGTGTACCTATAATCTTGCAACCCCCCCCACTGTCTTCACACCTACCGCTCAAAAAAAAAAAAAAAAAAAGAGAGAGAGACCAAATGTTTAGTTTGATTTAGTGCGTCGCACTGACTGTTGTGTTCTGTCGCACAGCAAAAGGATAAATTTTGTTTCGTTATTTATGTCAGGGATGTCGGAATTTTTTTAGTAACTTTTTTTTTTTTTTTTTTTTGTTTAGAAATTGCGAAAATGATGGGCAAACACAAGAGTTGTGCTTTCAACTTAAATAACAACTTGAAATTACTCAAAAGTTTGAAAACGGCGCATCAGTTAAATCTCTAAAGAATCATTATAATGTTGGTGACCAAACCATATGTGACATTGTAAAAAATAAAGGGAAGGAGGCTATTCGATTTAAAATCAACATCATAAAAAATGAAGGGAAGGAGGCTATTTGATTTAAAATCACCATCGTAAAAAATAAAGGGAACCACTGTATGGGACACGCGAGTAGTACATGTTAAGTTTTTTCACTTTTTTTCCCAAGGTTAACCACTGGTAACTGAATCAGCAGATATAGTGGGCACAACTGTATTATTATTTGCATATGGTGCAAGGAAGCCTGAGGCTTATGCTGCACCAGCCAAAAAAAAAATTTCTGAATTACCCTGAGAGAGAGAGAGAGAGAGAGAGAGAGAGAGAGAGAGAGAGAGAGAGAGAGAGAGAGAGAGAGAGAGAGAGAGAGAGAGAGAGAGAGAGAGAGAGAGAGAGAGAGAGAGAGAATCAGAAGTAGAAGGGAATCACCAAGAAAGATGGTATCCAGCTCAGGACCCTAGGTGTGCCAAGCCCATACTCGCCAGACATGAGCCCCTGGGGCATACCAACTACATGGTACTACACTCAGGGCAGTGGAAAATGAAAAAAAGACATGGAAGTAATTGTGTAGTCAGATATGAAGTTCTCTGAGCAGTGAAAACAAGAAGCCAGAACAGCTCTTGATGTTTTTCAATGATATACAATAATTCTTTAATAGGGATAAGGAGGTGATTATCCCATTTATAAGGCCACACCTTGAGTACTGCATATCAGTCTGGAGACCTGATTTTTAAAAAAATGTAGAGTTGCTGGAACAGGTGTAGAGAAGGTTTGTTATTTGTTTGTTATTTGTTTTTAGGAGCATTAGCAACTAAGGCCATATTGCTCCGGTATATGCGGTGCTCATTTCCTGACCTTTCCACATCTTCCGTATTTGGTGGTGACGGGCTCGAACCCTGGTCTAATCAAGAAGCGTGTGCTACGCATTGCTGCTCCTTCCCACCTGGCTATGGAGTCGCCTGGTATAGAGAAGGGCAACAGGCAAAGGGAACAAAGGGATGCCATTACCAGAAAAAGCTTCAGTTTTGCAAATTGCAGTGTCTCAAGATTAGAGGCACCTGTGAGGAGATCTGATTGAGGTATTTATGGCTTGAATGGATGGAGTAAGCTCAATGCTGATGGAATCCTTCCTCTTGCTCAGATTTCACACATGAGAGGGAATAAATTCAAAGAGAGGATGGTTGCAAGTCAGATGTGCAAAAAAATCTGTCTTCAGCCAGAGTGGATGATTGCTGGAACAAACTCCCATCTGATGTTTTAGAAGGGAGTAGTTTGAATAAATTTAAGGAAGAACTGGATAAACTGGAAGTGTTGGCTTTTTTTTTTGCTTTTGCTGCATAAGTTTGCTTTCTTGCAACAATTGCACTACTACTACTACTACTACTAACAATAATAATAATAATAATATAATTTATATTCACCAAATATGCAATATGCTGATGAGAAAAAGAAAAATTCAACAGTAATTTTTTAATACTTACTAGTTGTACCAGTCGTAACATATGCCATCTTTCTGATTATGGCGTAAATAGTTTAATCTAGATCCTTCAGTCTTCATCATTCTTGTTTAGTGGTGATATATTTCTACAGCAGTCACCTGTGGGATATAGGCATATGTCTCTATTTGCAGGTGGTTCCCCTCTTCTCCAACAAATATTGCAGCAACCTTTGTTTTGGATGTAGTTGCATTATATCGTCTCTTATCTAAGTCTGGGTCTTTTATAAATGCCATGTGCACATTCATTGTTTGACTGGCCTGGGTTATTTGATGCATTTGTTTATATAACTCAGCAAATGGGTTAACTTGTGACAGCATCTAGTCCAATTGTTGCATTACTTTGACCTTTGGTTTGATAGTTTTTCAAGCCGTTTTGTTGTTACTATAGCAGATCGAAAACATAAAGTTGTCCCTATCCTGGCTTATTTGCCTTGTTTAGATATAGCGGTGAGACCAAATGCTAAATCTGGCTGTGTATTCTAAAACAGTATGGACCATTTCCAGGCAGTGATTTTATCTCTGCGCCCATTGATGCAAATGCCATTGCTGAGTTGCACTCTCATATATATTCTCTGTAGTTATTTGCTTCACATGTATCCCCTGTAACCAGCTCTCGTAATAGAGTAGGTGTCTCAGACAGTGGGTCAAATAAAACCTTTCCATCATGACAGCATTTAGTGTATTTATTCAATGTGTTTAACTCATGTCCCCAATATCTTGCATTGCAATACTCACAGTTGTAACACATATTTCCTGTCTTCCATATTAATTACAGCTTGTTGATTATTCGCATCTGGTACTTCTATTTGATTAGTCCTACAGCGTTTCACCCGTATTCTCATTTCCAATCTGGCTTCTCTTTCTTCAATGTTTTCTGTCCATCTTCCTAGTCATAGAATCTCGTTTCAGTCTCTCAGTCTATTAGATCTCTCCTCTAATGTTTCATTGGCATTTCTTCTACATTTTCTAAAAGTTCTTACACACTGTTCAGCCATTTTTACACTTCTTAAAACTTAGAATGGTTTATTAAAATTGAAGACAGATAAAATAAACAGTTAAAATAGCATAGGTTTCCCTTCTTCAGTCCAAAATATTAATACAAAAATTAATAAAGAATGTTCGGTATAGTGGTCATGCAAGGTGAACGGGTGCTGGCAACAATTAGCAGTTAGAAAAACATTAGCACAAAAATTAATAAAGAATGCCTGGTATTTTATTTATTTTTTTTTTCAGTAGTTGTTAGCGCATCGGCTTCTGTGGCCATAATGCACCTCCCAAGGTTTTTGCAGTACTTTGATCCAAGCCCGAGGCGGGATTCGAACCCACGACCTTTGGGTTGCCAGTATGCCTGGTATGGTGGTCATGCAAGGTGAACTATGTGAATGGGTGCTTGCAACAAGTAGCAGTTGGAAAATTTGGACAGCATACCTAAGCGTTTTATATATACAGATTATAAATTTCTGAAGTTTAAGAAGTTAAAAATCAACCTGCTTGAATAATTAATTAGGTTAAAAATTAATCTTAAAATTTTCTCCTGTGAGCAACTACAAAGGCATTTCAAAATTTTACAATAGTAGTATTATTAACTGTTATAAAAAAAAATAAAAAATATTCCCACATCCATTATATATAATGCCTGTATTCCAGCAATGTGGTGCAGATTATCAGATGGCCTAGTCATACTTCAGCCCTATTGTGTAAAGGCAGTGTCAGCTAACGTAGAACGTTAGCTGACACTACCTGACACTATGTTCCCCAAGCATCAGCTAACATCCTACAGCACACAGCATCCCATTGCCAAGTTGTATTCCCCCACCCATCCCAAAAAAATACAACTGCAATTTTGTAGTAACTGGCAATGAAGCTGCCAATCTCAAAGCATGATAACAATGAAGAGTATGGAATCAGCTTATTTTTGAGAAAGAGAGTAACAAGTATCATACTCTCCAGCTGTGGCTAGAGATTAAAAACATTCAGGTGACCTGAAAAAGTTCTCTTTTACTGTGCAACAAATTCAGATCACAAGCCACAGAGGCAATAAAAGGGTGGTTGCTGCATTAAACACAGAGTTAGCTATAATTCCAGATGGTCTTAATCAACAGCATGCAGCCTTTGAACAAAAAGATCCATGAATGTAGAATTAACCAGATGGATGGAGGCACGAAATCATGATTTGACATCAACAGGATGAATAAAATAACACCAACCATTTCTGGAGTGTGCAAAAATTTGTATGGTGAAACACCAGAATCAGCAATGGTCCCTTGATGATGATACACTCTTTGAAGAAAGCGTAATGAAGGATTATGGACATTCTATGATAAAAGATTCATTATACACTAATTTTTGTTCAGCACTTTGAATTTGTGTTTAAAAATACATGCCAAAAAATATTTTTACAAAAATGTGCTTTCTAAAATGTGGGTGTGTCTTATTATATAATCTGAAAAATATGGTATATAGAAGACACTATGGATGGTGATTACCTGTCGGTGCAGTTTGAAGTATAAGTGACAAATAGCCAATTAAAGCCTAGCAAGTGTGAAGGAAGGTTCAGTAAAACAGTAAAACTGATGAATGGTTGCTCTGTTAGATTTATTTGAATACAAACTTTGAGTATAAAATATTGCTAGCAGCCTGTGAGATACTAGAATTAGTATTAGTAATGGTAAACGATGCAAGGAAGCAAGCTTATACAGAAAAGCCAAAATAAGAGGGGAGGATAAAAACAATACCTGCCCAATCTCTTCATCCACTCTAATAATTTATCCAATTTACCTTATTGTCTTTCAGTCAGATAATGATTGATTGTTACATCAAACTTCCAACAATCAATTATTATCTTGGTGAAAGATGAATGAAAATTGTCACATCTGTCCTTCAGCCATTTTTTCTCAATTTAAATTTATTCCTGTTGTGTGTCATCTGAGCAAGAGTTAGGATGCCACCTGCATCATTTTATTTACTCAATCCATTTAAGGCCTTAAACAATCAATCAGATCTCCTTGCAGGTGCCCAGTTTCCAGACTGCAATTTGCAGAACTGAAGTCTTCTTTTATGGTAAGAGGGCCCTTCGATTTTCTTGAATAATCTTGTTGCTCTTTTCCACACCCATTCCACTATCATAGATCCACATCCTTCCTAAAATGAGGCTTCCAGACCTCTATGCAGTATTCAAAATGCAACCTAACCATTGCCTTAAAAGGCAGGGCGATCACCTCCTTGTCCCTGCTGCCAAAATGCTTGTATATCATTAACAAAACACTATGAGCTATTACAGCAACTTCTCTACATTGCTCAGAGAACTACATGTTGGATGGAACAATTACCCTCAGATACTTTTATTTCTTCACCTCCTTGAGTGTGGTACTGCCCAGTTGGTATTTTTTTCAGGGATTACTACTACTGCCCATATGAACTACCTTGAATTTTTCAATGCTAAACCTCAATTTCCAATTTTCAGCCCTTCTATCTAATTTTTCTAGGTCTAGTTGCAATAGTATGGTCTGATTATTATCATTAACCACCCTGCCAACATCGTCTGCAAACTTATACAATAAACTTTATATACCTTCATGAATATTGTAAATAAATAACAAAACAATCAGAGGCTAGCACTAAACTCCAAGGGACTTCACAAATAACATTAGTCCAAGAAGAGCTGTGGCAAATTAATAGCCACCTTTGGTCTTCTGCCAATGAACCATCCCTTTAAACAGTAAGAATTCCACCTTCATTCATTTTACTAATCCCTCTCAGAGCCTTATAAATCTCAATCAGGTCACCTCTGAGGCACCTGGTTGCCAAGCTCTATAGCCCACATAATCAGTTTTTCCTCATATGGTCATTCTTCTGCTGATCTCACCATTCAAATTGCCTGTTTTTCGACCCTTTCAAGAAGCTCAATGTCTTTTTTCAGATGAGATCTCCATACTTCAACACAGTATTCCAAATGTGGTCTTACAACTGCCTTATAGAGTGGTATTATGACTTCTATCTCTACAGGAAAACATTCGTTAAATCATTGATAGGACACCATAGGCTTTCCTGGCTGCCTATTTACACTGTTTATAAAACTTTCTATCTGCCCTTATTGTAACTCCCAGATCCCTTTCTTATTCCACTGATTTTAATTCAGCTCCCACAAAGTGTATAATTTATTTGGGGGTTGCTATTCCCCAAGTGCCTTGCATTTAGCAGCATTAAAACATAGCTGCCACATCTCTGAAACATCCAAGAAGATAATGCCTTATCACTACATCCTCAGTGCACTAACCTATTGTGCTAAGTGGGCCGAAGGGTAAAGGTCAAGAATTTTATTTAAGCTTTGTTACTATTAGTAGTAGTAGTGGTGATGGTGGTGCTTTTGTTCGTGTTATTTGTACTGTTGTGAATAATAAAAACATGATATAACTTTTGTGTTTGTGATATTTCATCTCATAAAAGTGTTTGAAATTTTTAATAATGCCTGGAAAATGTTGCGTTCCTGGATGACATGGAAATTATAAAGGTGGTCCGAAAGTACACGTCCTTGGCTTTCCATTGAATACTGTTTTAATAACAAATGGTTGAAAGCTATACCAAGTAAAGACTTTGTGCCATTTGAACAATCAAAGGTAAGTTTGCTAAAATAAGTTTGTGGTACATTAATATTATCTTAAATAGTAGTATTTTAAAAGTAATGAAACAAAAGTATAGTACATTTATCTAACCACACAATTAACTACATTAGCTTCATAAGGAAAAGAAACAGATATATTGTTGTTAGAACTTTGGCTTTTGCGGTTTCATTTATATACAAAATATTCACTTCATGTATTAGATACACTGAAGAAAAGTGCATGCCTGTTTAAGAAATCAAAAAATCTCAATATTTGTACAATACAAGTTAATTTTATTTATTGAAACTTTTAGTGTAGATAAATACATGAAGTGTAATTAAATGCAACCTTTGATAAATTATAGGCCGGTGTATGCAGACTGAGATATCCTTAGTTGTAAAAGCTAATAACAGTTGTCTATGCAATGCTAATAACAAGTAAAGTGAAATTCGGAAGAGAGCATAATATTTTGTTTATATATTACATATTGTTATAGATATGCGAGATTCATTTTGAGCCACCCTAGATAGTTAGACACACATCTAAATTTTATGGGAAAAATAAGGGAATCAGTGTAGATTTCAAGCATCCAAAATTAATTCATGGAGCTGTCCCATTATAATTTCCAAACTGTACAAGCTGTTTGTCATCACAGGGATTTACAAGATACAGTCCCGAAAAGAAGCAAAGATTAGAAGAAAAAACTTTGAGAAGGCTCATGAAAATAGTACAGGCACTCCCCGACTTACATAATATTCGACTTACAGAAAATCAACTTTACGTAAGTTTTTGCCAGTGGGTGCAAACTGAAAAAAAATATGGAAACGTATTTTGCATCCTGTAGGAATAAATGGAGGTATTGTGAAAATATTGTAATGTGAATCCAATAACATACTGTTTTGTTTTTTTTTTTTTGGTAATTCATTCCAAGACCTCAGAAGTTGAAATTTTTGCTATATAGCTATTTAACTCTCTAAAAGATAATTTTTATAATGGAAATTGTATTAGTTATAAAACTATAAATTTATATTTTTATATAAATTATATAATAAGTTATATAAATTTATGTCAAATAAGCACAACACAAAAATCACTTTTAATTAACTAAAGGATGTATAAACAAAGCACGCGGTCAACACGGTCCAGCCAGAAAATGCACTACACTTTCATTGTTATCATATGTTCCATTATAAGAATCAATTTTGAATGCCTTTGTGATATTTTTCTAAAGCACATTTCTGGAGGTCATGACCATAAAACAATAAAAACAATTTGCACTTTCCAGTTCATTATAAACGGGTAGTAAACTCAATCTTATTGCATTTGCAATAATACCGATAACCGGAATTCTGTGCGTGTTTACGTTATGGTATTATGGTGAAATGTGTTCCATTCACTGAAATCTTCAATCATATAAAAAAACATAAATAAATTTTCAAAATCTTCTCTTCATTCCTATTTACTTATTACAATGATGAAGGGGAAGCGACCAACGGAAAGTGCAAGTGGTGGCAGTGCTGGGAAACGAAACAAAATTGATTTAGAAATGAAGATGAAAATGATTAAGTAAGAAGCAGGACATGCAGCAGGGCATCTACTGCATGGTAATTAGGTCTTTCTGCTTCAACAGTGAATAATGTTTTAAAGGATGGTGCATATAAAAGAACATGTTACAGGATCAACGCATTTAAGAACAACAGTGATCACAAAACAACATTCAGGTGCTATATCAGAGATGGAAAAGTTATTAATAAATATGGATGGAAAATCAGATTCAGAAGCAAGTGCCCCTGAGTCTAATGGCCATAAATGCAAAACCAAGAAGTATTTATAAAGATATTAAGGATAAGTACGGCGAACTCAAAGCCAAGTTCATGGCAAGCAACAGATGGTTTAACAGGTTCAAGCACAGCGCTGGTTTCCACAATGTTAAAGTAAATTTTTTGTAATTGCACACTTTTGAAATTTTTCCTGCACGAGATAAAAAAATTGAATAAATAATTCTATTTACATGTTCATCGAACATTTTTTTTTTTGCTTCAATCAAATTCAGTGCGCATACCTGCAAGTACAGTCGGTCCTCGTATAACACGTGTTTACATTACACGAATTCGATCATACACGATTTATAAATAGGGGAACGTTATCTTATATAACACGAACCGAATTCGCTTATACACGATTCGCCTTTGTGTTTACAAGAAATGGCAGTCGAACGAGGAATCACCCCAACGGAACGCAACACGATAGGAATGAAGAAGATTCTGAAAATGTATTTATGTGTTTTATATCAGTGAAGGGGAAACACATTTCACCATAATAACGTAAAAACCAACACAATTCCAGCTATCGATATAATAGCAAATGCAATTAGATGGAGTTTACTACCAGTTTATAACAGATTCCATTAGCAGAAACGCAACTGGAAATTGTTTTTATTGTTTTATGGTAGTAACCCCCAGAAATGTGCTTTAGTAAAATGTGAGGTGTTAATAGTGTATCTCGGCCTTTACGGTGTTGTTTATTCAGTTGCTACACGCGCGCAGCTTTGTTTATGTGTATCTAGCGTGCCTCCTCGTTTTATAATTGTGCTTTATTCCCTAAAAATGAGTAAAATACTTAAAAGGTGTGAAAAGGAAGCGTTCTGGCTAAGATACTGCAGATTCAGAGAAAAAAAAAAGCAATATCGATAAACAGAGGCGGACTGGATCAAAAATTCTTAACCGGGAAAATTTATAGTGGCCTCATACTACGGTTTATGGCCAAAATCACACCGGCCTCCGGCCCACCGTGGTTCCCCCCCCCCCCCGTAAGGCTTCTGTCCGCCTCTGTCGATAGAGAAAAAATATGAAATTGTGAAACGCTTTGAGCGAAATGAAAGGCCATGTGATATTGCACGTGCTATAGACCTAAATCAGGCAACGCCGAGAATTACAAAGAATGCAGAGAAAATAAAAACAACTTTCATAGCAGGAACAACTCAGTGTAATTAAAATCCATTAGATTAAGCCACAAGAATTGGAAGGGATGGAACGGCTGTCATCTGTTTGGATAGAAAATCAAATAAAAAACAAGTTTGCTTACGACAGAAGCAAAAGCATTAGCAATATTTTATAACGACTTACATATTATAATTTATACTTACGTATTATAAAATACGTAAGTATTTTATTACGACTATTTTATTTAATATAATAATTTTTTTACGAATAAAATACGTATTTTATTCGTAAAAAATACTTTTTTAGTATTAAAAAATACTAAAAATACTTTATTATAATATTTTTATTACGTATTTTAATCGTTATAAAATACTTACATTTTATAACGATTAAAACTACCCGATTATTTATTGTTTGGTAATGTTTTGGTTCCAAATGTGTGTTCAATCTTGCACCTAACCCTACTTTTCCCATAGGGCCTGTTGTTTATATTGCACGATTTCGCATTGCACGAGGTTTTCTAGGAACGCAACTATCGTGCTATACGAGGACAGACTGTACTGCATAAACCTTTAGGGAAATTCCAACTTACGTAGAGTTCCGCAGAACACAACCCTTACGTAAGTCGAGGAGTGGCTGTATTAAGAGTAAATATGATTATGAAAAAAAGCTCAAGAATTTCATACATTCCCAGAACTAGTAGAGTGCCTGAATAGATATACAGCATCTGAATGCTGGCAAGTTATTTCAAAAAAATAACTGTATTGCATTTTTATATTTAATTTTCAGCCAGCACCTTCCATTGCCTATTCAGTTGTGATTAGTGAATATTTGATGTTGTCGGTATTTGTACAGAGTGCTGAAATTAATAATTTAAGCAAGTTACTGGAACTTCCTATGAAGTTGAATAGTTTCAATCAGATTACTGACATCTTAGAACAGATACCAGTAATTGCCAACAGCATCGATGTTAATAATATTTCTTTTGCTTTAAATTCTGCTTGTAGTTTACTGAATTCAATTGCAGGAGGCATTAATAGCGAGTGAACATCATTGTTTAAAATCATATACGAACAATTACATTTGTTAAAATGTGAAAAGAATGCCTACAGGTATTTCACTGAAGTATTAATATTTTCATCTTTGATGTTTTTGATATCTCCACATATCTCCAAAACCAATTTCTGCAGCATTCTGCATTCCTACTTCTCCCTCATCCAAGTACTATTTGTAGGCTCTGCTCTTCTCTAAATGCGAAAATTCCAGATGACCAGCAAGAGAAACATTTTATGATGTATGCTAAACAGAAATTGGCCTTTTTAAATTCTCCAGAACGCAAAATTAGTTTAATGATCGATGAAATTCATCTGAAACCTTATACTGATTACTGATTGATTTTCTTTGAATGATGTTTGCAAAAATGGTCATTTTGGAGAAATAATTTTAAATTTGCTAATTAATACCATTATCAATATTTTGCTCAACAATTTTTGTAAAAATAAAAATGATGTATTAAAAGCAACACATAAACTTCAAACATTCAAAATTGAAAAATAATTTCTGTTCAACTATAGTAATCAAATTATTAGATTTAATGAATAAATGTATACATTAGTTGGATTACAAATTACATGTAAAATGTTCAAAATGTAATAAAATAGTTAACTGTAAAATGTGTTGTCTTCATTTTTTCAGAATGTTATGATTAAAAAAAAATTATCGTTCTTAAGTATCAAAACTAAAATTTTTTATTTATTTCATGTATTTATTATTTTTTTTTTTTCGTATTGTTCCTTGCAACATAAATAAGCTTTCCATTCTGCACAGAAAATAAAGCAGATTTACATTCAACTCTTGCTTTCACTTTTCTCAATTCTGTGCAGCGATGTAGCTTTATGTTATCCACTTATGATGATGTCAAATACACAGTGATCAAGCTTTATCTAATGGTGGTGACAGTTCAATTCATCCTGAAGTGGATGTGCTTGACACTGATTGTTGACAACTCTACCAATCTTTACGTCATCTGCAAATTTTTACATGGTCTGATTACTATCATTAACCACCTTTCTATCCCTTCATCGGTGTCGTTTGTGAAAATCAGAAACAACAGTGGTCCAAGAACCGATCCTTGAGTGGACCCCACTCCTGACGTTACTCCAATAATCACACTTTCCAACCAGAATCTAATCAGGATGGCAACCAAACAGCTGACAAATTATTAAAATGATATGCACATGGGGCAGCAAAGGATTATGATCTACCCACTAGACACAGCCCTATATATTATACATCACTGGTGAGAAATCCAGTGGTGAGTTGGAGTGTTTTCACCCAATCTAATTGATTCAGTATATACAATATATGAATAAAAGGGAAGGAATTTTCTTGTAAATATTACATTAATCAAAGTGATGAGTCTCCACTTATCAAACACAAAATGTTCTAGTTAAAAACTGATTTTCATTTTGATTTTTTTTTAATTTATAAAAAAAAAAAAATACATAAATAAATCCAAAATAAGTCAAACATAGTGGAAAAGAATATCTTTCATTTGAAATATATAAAAAAAAATTCAAAACTGGGCATTATGCTGATCTCCTAGTACATACAGACCTTGTGCATCCTCATCAGCTAAAGGAATGTTATTAATTTCTTCCTGTAGTCTGGTAACATTGATTGCCATGGCAATAATTAAAGGAAAGAAAGGACAGAGTACCAAAAACCTGGAAAGATATATCATTATGTATTATTCAGTCTCTCTATTTATATTTTATTACTTTAAATCAGATTGACAAATTTATAAAAATTTATAAAATGTATATAATTGGAGACAAAAAATAGCAAGGAACTGGATACAAGAAAATTATTTTGACAACATATACTTGGGTTTCAGGAAAGCTTTTAGCATTAGCATTAGTAGAGGCATATGATGCAAGAAAGCAAGCTTATATAGCATTAGCCAAAAAAATAAAAATAAAAAAACCCTTCCCATTTCACACCCGTCCATTCACTCCAAATGCTTGTCTAGTTCTGCCTTGAACTTATTTAAGTTTTCAATGTCCACTATGACAGATGTAAGTTTGTTCCAACTATCAGCAACCCGTTGGCTAAAGGCAGATTTCCACACATCTATTATACAATTGTCTTTCCTCAATATGAATTTATGTCTCCCCAGGTGAGTAATCTGAGCAAGACGAAGAATCCCATCAGCATTGAGCTTGCTCAAACCATTCAAGGCCTTATACACCTCAATTAGATCACCTCAAATGCCTAATCTCCAGACACTGAAACTTGCAGAACTTAAGCCTTTCTTGGTAACAGCAACCCTTTATTCCACTCACCAATCTCATTGCCCTTCTCTGTACTCGTTCCAGCAGCTCTACATCCTTTCTAAAATGAGGCCTCTACACCTGTATGCAGTACTCAAGGTGTAGCCTGACCACTGCCTTATACAAAGGGAACAATCACCCCCCCCTTCTCCCTGCTAGCAAAATTCCTGTACATCATTGACAAGATCCCATGAGCTACTCTTGCAGCCCATTGCACTGCTCAGAAAACTTCATATCTGACTGCACAATTATTCCGAGGTCCTTTTCATTCTCTACTACCCTGAGTGTAGTACCACACAGTTGGTACATTACTCTGGGGTTGCTGCTACCCATATGCAGTACTTTATATTTATCAATGTTAAACTTCAGTTGCCACATCTCAGCCATTCTGCTCAACTTTTCTAGATCCTGTTGCAGTAGTGCACTGTCATTAGTGTCATTAACAACCCTGCCAAACTTCATATCATCTGCAAACTTAGACATTAAGCCTGATATACCTTTATCAATATCCTTGATAAATACAGAAAACAACAATGGGCCCAACACCGAACCCTGGGGGACGCCACTAATAACATTAGTCCACAAAGAGCAGTGTCCATTGATTACCACTCTGTCTTCTCCCACTCAACCATCCCTTTATAAATTGTAGCAACTTGCCCTTCATGCCATACTGCTCCAATTTGTACAGTAGTTTTCCATGTGCAACAGGAAATTGAAGTATATGATATCAAAATCCACCTAAAATCCAAGTATATGATATCAAAATTATTTTTTGCATCCAGTTCCTTTGTGACCACATCATAGTATCCAATCAAACTGATACTGTTGCACATAAAAGACTGCTGTCAAACTGCAGCAATGTGTCATTAAAGGAAAGTTGCTGCTATGGTGTTGTTATTTGGTTTTTAGGAGCATTAGCAACTAAGGCCATATTGCTCCGGGATATGCGGTGGTCATTCCCTGACCTTTCCGCAAACTCCGTATTTGATGGTGACGGGCTCGAACCCCGGTCTAATCAAGAAACGGGTGCTGCTATGGATAAAGGGATGGTTAAGTGGAAGAAGACAGAGAGTGGATATCAATGGGCACTGCTCTTCAGGTTAATGTTATTAGTGGAGTTCCCTAGGGTTTATAGCTTAGCCTAGGGTTCCCTAGGCTATTAGTGGAGTTCCCTAATGTCTAAGTTTGAAGATGATACAAAGGTTGGCAGGGTGGTCAACAACAGTCATCAGGGTACGCTACTGCAACAAGAAATAGGAAAATTGGGCCGATGGGCTGAGAAATGCAAGGTACTGCACATGGGTAGCTGTAATTCCACAGTAATTTATCTACTGTGTGGTACTACATTCAGAGTAGTGGAGAATGAAAAAGACATGGGGATAATTATGTAGTCACATAAAATTCTCTGAATAGTGCAGACATGCTGCCAGGACAGCTCATGGGGTTTTGTTAATGATATACAGAAACTTTGCTAGTGGGAATAATAAGGTGATTATCCCTTTGTATAAGGCCATGTGTAGGCCACATCTTGAGTACTGTATACAGGTCGGGAGGCCTCACTGTGAGATGTGCCCAACGGCTAAATGGTCAGAGAAACAATAGAATATAACACTAAACAACAAACCACTCCCCACACACTCTTTTTAAATCTGTAGCCTCCACCAAGTTCTGCATCACACCTATGAAGAATACAACATGGAGATGGGGGAAACCCCTGGTGCCATCAGACAACTAACACACTACACTGTAGGAAGGATGTAGGTCTGCTGGAATGGGTGCAGAGAAGGGAAACCAGATTGGTAAAGGGAACAAATTGGTGCTCTTACCTAGAATGGCTTCAGCTCTGCAAATTGTAGCATCTCGAGACAGGCACCTGCAGGGAGATCTGAATGAGGTGTTTAAAGCTTGAAAGGATTGAATACGCTGAATGTTAATGGTATTCTTCCACTTACTGAGACTACATACGTGAGGGAATTCAAGTTGAGGAAGGATGGTTGGAGGATAGATGTGTGGATGTTCAGCTTCAACCAGCAGTGGTTGCCTGTTTGAACAGGCTTCCATCTGTTGTTGTGGAAGTAAATAGGTTGAGTAAAGTCAAGGGAGAACTAGGCTTGGAGGGTGCAGATAGATGATTGTTTTTTTTGCTGATGCTATATAAGCTTGCTTTCTTGCATCATTGCTATTACTACTACTGATTTCATTTCAAAACTAATATCAAGAGCAAAGAGATGGAATTTTGCTCCTACAAAGGTGACTATAGTGGTCTTAGATTTTAAATTCCTTTCAGTGGGCCCAACTGATGTTACAAACTACAAATTCTAAATGGGAGATATTCAAGTAAGTAATCATAGAATCTGCAAAGCTTTTTATAACAACAGATACACTATTCAAAGCCTAGATCCAAATGGAGGCCAGATGAACCGACAAAACCAGGAGCAGAGAAGAAAAATACATAGGATCATTAAAAATTAATAATTGAAATAACTACCTACAGTTAGCAATCAGGTCACCAAGGGGGCCAGGCAAGCTAAGGCAGCTCGTGAGAAGTGCCTGGCTAAGAATTCAAAGAAAATTAGCAAAGAAAGCTGGTCTGTAACCAAGTTACAAAGGATGGTTGGTTGGTTGTTGGGTTTTATTGTTGCATTAGCAACTAAGGCTATAATGCGCCAAGTTAAAAAGGAGGTTAGGCAGGCGAAGGCAGATTATGAGAAATCTTTGGCAAAGGATGCAAAGAAAAACAGCAAAGAGTTCTTTACTTATGTAAACTCTAGAAGGAAGGGGATGAATCAGGTTGGTCCACTTGATATCGATGGTTCAACTGTTGATGATCCTGCTCAGGTAGCTAACAAACTAAATGAATATTTTGCATCAACATTCACACATGAGGAGTTATTCAGGGAGGGGAATGCCAGAGGTGTATTCAACTCTGGCAGTAAGATAGATAATCTTGTAATAACTGAGAGTAAAGTGGAGGAGAAATTGTTGAAGATAAACACAAGAAAGGTACCTGGGGTGGATAGAATCTATCCAGTTATATTAAAGGAGGCAGCAAAGGAAGTAAGCAAACCCTTAATCATAATTATGAGAGCTTCCCTGGACTCAGGGGAGGTACCCATGGACTGGAGATGTGCAAATGTCACCCCAATCCACAAAGGAGGATCAAAGGGAGACACAGGTAATTACAGACATGTTAGTTTAACTTCTGTTCCAGGGAAATTAATGGTGGCACTGGTTAAAGAAGCATTGCAGGATCATCTAGACAAGACTTCAGTTACAGCTTGGACACAGCATGGGTTTGTTAAGGGGAAGTCTTGTCTGACTAATTTGATTGGATACTATGATGTAGTCACAAAAGAACTGGATGCAAAGAATATATCTGATATCATATACAGTGGATTCCAGTTATTTGGGCCACCGGTTAATTGGGGGCAGCGGTTTATTTGGGGCAAATCTTAAAAAACAGAACCCAATCGAGAAAATAGCCAGGGTTTACTTCACTTAATTGGGACAACATGCCGTTTAATCAGGGCAGGAGACCACAGCACTGGAGATTACCCTACGATTTTCTCTGACCATACCACATAGTTCGGTCAGATTTGTGGAAGTCACAACCATAAAACAATTAGCAGTCAACTGTTTATTGGGCTTTTCTGTTAGTGTAATCTATCATAAACAAATAGTAAACTCGATCTTATTGAATTTGCGATAATACCGACAGCTGGAATTCTGTGGGTTATTGTGGTGAGATGTGTTTACACTTCCATGGAATCTTCAATCATATAAAAAAATTAATTTTCATTATCTTCTCTTCATTCCTATTTTTAAAGCTTCGTAAAATTGTTACTCAGTTCTCACTTGTGCGTATCGTATCGTGTTACTTGCAATTTGAGTGTGCCGTGTTCTTTGTCATTGAGTCCTTATTATTTTACTGTTTTAAATTTTAACCCCCACCCACAAATGTCAGTGAACAGAAAAGTCAACTAGTTAGTATGTACATATTACAGTATGTATTAATTATTCTGATTATCACGTATATTCTCCCGATTTTCATGTATCATTTAATTTTTTAATTGGTAAGATAACAAAGGGTAAATTTGTGCTTAATATATCTTTACTTTTATAGCTGTGGATAACATTCCTCCTATTTTGCTAATTAGAATCGCTGTTTAATAGAATTAAAATTCAATTCAAAAACATGATAACAATGACCAATGCTTACTACACATTGTACAGTGAACATTACTTTATCGTAACATGATTTGATTGTACAGTGAACCAATTGTAAAGCGGGGGTCCATTGTATTAACTTTTTTTATGTGGAACTTCAGATAATTCGGGCAGCTGCTTAATCGGGCCAAAATGCACTAGTCCCGATGTGTCCCAATTAACTGGAATCGACTGTATTTGGTTCTTAGAAAAGCCTTTGATACTGTTGCACATGGAAGACTGCTGCACAAATTTGAGCAGTGTGGCATTGGAGGCAAATTGCTTCTATGGATAAAGGGATGGTTGAGTGGGAGAAGACAGAGAGTGATAATCAATGGAAACTGCTCTTTGTGGACTAATGTTATTAGTGGAGTCCCTCAGGGTTCAGTGTTGGGTCCATTGTTGTTTTCTGTATTTATAAATGATATTGATGATGGTATATCAGGCTTGATGTCCATGTTTGCAGCCGATACGAAGGTTGGCAGGGTTGTTGATGACACTACACTGCTGTAGAAGGATCTAGAAAAGTTGAGCAGATGGGCTGAGAGGTGGCAACTGAAGTTTAACATTGACAAATGTAAAGTATTACATATGGGAGGCAGTAATCCCAGAGTAATGTATGAACTCTGTAGTACCACACTGACAGTGGTAGAGAATGAAAAGGACCTGGGGGTAATTGTGCAGGCAGATATGAAGTTTTCTGAGCAGTGCAGACAGTTGGTCTCCAAGAGTAGCTCATAGTGTCTTGTCAATGATATACAGGAATTTTTCTAGCAGGGATAAGGAGGTGATTATCCCCTTCTATAAGGCAATAGTCAGGCTACACCATGAATACTGTATACAGGTCTGGAGGCCTCATTTTAAGAAGGATGTAGAACTGTTGGAACGAATACAGAGAAGGGCAACAAGATTAGTGAATGGAACAAAGGGTTGCTCTTACGAAGAAAGATTTAAGTTTTGCAAATTACAGTGTCTGGAGACTAAGCACCTGCGAGGTTAGCTGATTGAGGTGTATAAAGACTTGAATGGTTTGAGCAGGCTCAATGCAGATGGGATTCTTCCTCTTGCTCAGAATAATCGCCTGAGAGGGCATAAGTATAAATTGAGGAAAGACGGTTGTAGGATAGATGCGCGGAAGTTTGCCTTTAGCCAGCAGGTGGTTGATTGTTGGAACAAATTTCCATCTGTCATCGTAGAAGTTGATAGCTTAAATAGATTCAAGGCACAACTTGACAAACATTTGGAGGGAGTGGATAGGTGAAAAAAGGGGTTTTTTTTTTGGTTTTGTTTTGGCTGATGCTATATAAGCTTGCTTTCTTGCATCATGTGCCAATGCTAATGCTAATATAAGAAAGGTAAAAATATAAAAAAAAAGAGATCCACATTAAATGATTTATGTCATTTTCAGTCTGTACTAATTCCTTTTGACAGTCACTACTCACCAGGGTTGACAACAGTCTATAAAAAATTGCTAAAAAATGTTTCTAAAAATATTCAGGTCTATAAAAATGCAGAAATAAGAAATTTCCAGAGCTTTAAAGAATATATATATTCATCTAATATACTTTATACAAAATATACTCCAATTTTGAATTATTTTTGAAAGAACTGGAAGTATTCTTCTAATGGAAATGGGTACAAATCAAACACAAAAATGATAAACAGACACTATGTTGTTTAATCATAAATGTTCCAAAATGACACACTGTGCACAGTGTCATTCCAGTGTACAGACCTAAAAACTGTTAATTCACATACTTATCTACCTCAGTTAATAATTTTTAGGTCTTCATTTTCCTACAGTAGTTGAAGGTCTCAAGGGAGAGACTGAAATGTATGGTTCGGTTAAGTATCTAACTGCAATTGTTCAGGTTTCAAAAAACTTAATAAATTTTATGTTGATTGTATGCAATGAAGTGTTCCTTTTATATGATTTAGTGTACCTGCACAATTCAATTATACTTCATCAATGATTAAAATTCCAAAATTTTTTTTGTCCTCCTGAAATACAATTGAAATTTTACTGTAATAGTTCCAGAAGTGATTTTCTTATGGTTTTCGTACAGAAATTAGGCAAGAACCTCTCAGACGTCCCACCATCATTTTTGGAACTACTGTATTTAGATTTTGCTTGAAGAATGGGGTACCAAATAAGTACTGATGTAGTGTTTGTTTAAAGTTCCAGATTACTTGTTCTTTCTCTCCCACTAGTTCAATAAACATCTACCAGCTAACCTGAATTGTTTTTAAATGATTTATTACAGTTTTCACAGCATAAAGACAATGTTTTCACAGCATAAAGACTATAACACAAAACCCTGTATTCTCAAAATGGCTATTACTCTGTGGTAAGCAACATACATAGTTTCAAATTTCACACACTGCGAAGGATGCCATATTTGAAATACATCTGAAAAATGGAAGTAACTAATATATAACATGCTTTTTAATTTTTAGAAAAATTAATTTATTTGCTTTTTTTTTAAATAAAAGATGTAAAACACACTGCATTTTAAAAATTTTAATACTTTTGAAAAAATTAAAGTTACATACAATAAGTATTGTAATGCATTATTATTTAAGAAAATAATTCAAAAGTAATCAGAATTCAAAAAGAAAATGGGCACCTCTGTTGCCAGGTTAATATTAGTAATAGCAAATGATGCAAGAAAGCAAGCTTATACAATAGCAAAAAAATAAAAAACTTTCCATCCCCACTAAAATTTGTCTAATTCTTCCTTAATTTTATTCAAACTATCCTATATTGTTCTGCAAGCATTTTATAAAGAAAGAAATGTCACTTTGTTTTGCATAAATTCTTAAAGACATCTATGGTCATTGATATGAGAGTAGTGTATTGTTTTTTTAATAAGTATTTCCAGATTGAAAATGTTCATATTTTTGCAAATTGTGCTAGATTTAAAAGAATCACAGATTTTAAAATGTTGATTTTCTTTGTAAAATTGCACTAAAGTGCCAGATTTTATAGTTTACTATATTATGTTTGGTCTGGCCCAATTCCACAACTGGATTCATTTCCATCACTAATAACAAAGTTGTGTGACATTACTTTGACATTGCCTGTAATATAGCATTTAGAATTTATTTATTACTGAGCATCTAAAATTTTAATCATACATTCTGCAGTGTTTTCTCCACAATTTTATTCTTTAATCAAAACAAAAAAGATGATCGGGATGGTCATTATTTGTTGCATATCCCACATCCCTTTGATCTCCAGTCTAAGGTCCATATAATTCCTGATCTTTTATACTTGTGGGTTTTTTGTAGGTTGTCAGTGTTGGGCATCCTATGTTGATCAGATAGGTAGCCTTTTCCTTCTTGTCAACAAGGGTTATGTCCAGTCTGTTGTGTGGGATTGTCTTGCCCGCTATCATGGCACAGTCCCAATACAGCTTGTGGGTTGGGGTCATATTTGCCTGGGGTTCATATTTGTGATAAGATACACTTTCTTTGATCAATTGGTATTTCCTTGCTGGCTTTTGATGTATTTTCCTGGCTACCTGGTTGTGTCTACAAGTGTACTCCATCTCAGTGATCACCCTGCATCATGCGGTGATGTGCTGAATCATTTCTGAGGCCAGGTGGCATCATCGACGTGTCATCTGACACTCCGGACTCCTTGGAGATGTATTTTCTACAGTTCCTGGTGTTGATTACCTGGTCTGTGATGCAATCGTGAATCCTTCAGTCTCGGGGGAAGACTGAATAGTGTTTGCCATGGAACGTCTTCTTTGTCCATCTTTCTAACTTTGTTTGTTCCATCTGGGCAGGAGGGATCTCATTGCTTAGGTTGAGTGGGAGGTATACCACTTGTCTATATTCCTAATGGCCTGGCAGAGTGGCGCTGTGTTTTCTGGAAGTGATCCTTCAAGTTCGCTATCGCTTCTGTTGTTCGATGAGGACTATGAAACCCCTTCCTCCTCCTTTTCGTGCTATGGTCAGTGCTTATGGCTGACTCCAGATGCAGTTGGCAGCTCTTGGTCATGCACTGTCCTTGTCTTTCTCATGATATCCTCCCAGCTTGGTGTTAATCCAATCTGTAATCCCAAAGGAGTATATCAGCAGTGGAAGTGCATAGAAGTTTATGGCTTTTCCTGTATTCCCTCCATTCAGCTTTGCTTTGAGCAGGCTTCTGAATCTCTGATGGTATTTTTCAGTCAGGTAGGCCTTGATCCCCTTGTGCTCTAACTGCTGAGCATGCATCATCCCCAGGTATTTGCAGATCTTTCTTGCTGTGATGGCTTCAATCTCTTTATCCGTCTGTAGCTGGTGGTTTCGGCTGACTAATTTCCCCTGATGCTATCCGTGGGTCTTACATTTGTCAAGTCCAAATTCCATCCTGATATCATTGCTGAATTCTTCGGTGATCCAGGGTTGTTGTTGTTGTTGTTGTTTGTTGGATTTATTGGTGCAAGGGCTACAAAGGCCAAAATGCACCTTTTTCAATCTTATATGATACATGATTGTTATATTAAATAAAAGGATTCAGATCAGGTGATATTTGTTTATCAATTTGAGGAAGGTAAAAACATCATTAATATCTTGTCGGTCTCCGAGAATCTGTTGTAATGTAAGTTTATTAGAAGAATATAGATGTAAAGAGAAAGCTGTTTTTCGTTCTCTCAGATATAATGGGCATTCAATGATCAAGTGGTTTACTGTGAGTTGAGTTTGACAGTTGTTGCATCATGGAGGGTCATCCTGAGTGAGTAAATAACTATGAGTTAGGTGAGTATGCCCTATTCGAATTCTAGCAAGTACTACTTCTTCCTTTCTATTGCCTCTTAGGCTTGATAGCCACTTCTTGTGATCCTTTTTAATCTGAAAAAGCTTATTGCTCTTTTCTCCCTGCCAAATGGATAGCCATTTTTTTCTAACATTGGTATGTATGATGCGTTTTAAATCTGTGTAAGGTATCTGCATGTCTGATTTTATGTGACTGGCGTTCTTGGCTGCAAGATCTGCTTGTTCGTTTCCTCTGATTCCAGAGTGCCCAGGTATCCAACAGAAAATTAATTTTTGCCTGTTTGCAAGAAGCTGCGCTAACTTGGTTTGAATTTGTTGTAGAAACGGATGACTGGAAGGAAATTTACACTGAAGAGCAGATACAGCACTTAAGGAATCGGTGTAGATAATAGTTTGAGGATATAATGACTGTTTTACATTGTCTAGAGCCATCAGGATAGCATACAGTTCTGCAGTGTAAATACTGTACTCCAAAGGGAGCTGCTGGGATATTGTATTGTTTGGTAGAACTGCAGCTGCTCCAACTTTATTATCTGTCTTGGAACCGTCAGTGTAAATTTGGGTAAAACTAGAGAACTGAAAGGAGTGAGTTGCATGGATCTGCTGAATACTGAAATTTGAAAGTGCATTCTTTCCCCATTGTTGGAAATGTTGGTCAACGTTGGCCAAGGGTATTTGCCATGGTGGCATAGCCGTGCTAATATCTTGAATTATGTCATTCATATTTAGTTCGCTGCACGTAGTTATGCTTTGTAATCTAATGCCACATGGTTTATTCTGCAAAGGTTTATTTTGGTACAAATTATGCCATTTTGGGGTGAATAAATACTGTTTTATAGGATGATGTGGGAAACTTCTGATTTTTGCTGCATAACTTAATAACAGAGCTTGCCGTCGAAGAAATAGGGGTGGTTCATGTGCTTCCGTATAGAGACTCTGAACTGGCGATGTACGAAAAGCTACCAGTGCAATTCGGAGGGCATTGTGATGTACTGGGTCGAGCCATTTTAATACACTTTCTCTGGCTGAGGCATATGCAGGTGACCCATAGTCTAGTTTGGACCTTATGAGCGACCGGTATAAGTGCAGCAGCAGCATGTACTGATCTGCACCCCATGACATAGTGGAAATTGCCCTGAGGAGATTCAGCTTCTTTAGACAGGTTGTACGAATGTGTTTAATATGCTCTAAGAAACTAAGTTTTCTATCCAGAATTAGTCCAAGAAAGGGTGATCCGGGGTAGCTGCTAGATTTTCTCAATTGCAGCGTACAGCTTGATGTCATCTATATACATAAGGTGGGAGAGAGTGTACAGGTTTTTCCTTCCTTCTTTGAGGGTATATCCATACTTGTTGTTGAGCATGGTGAATAGCAGGTTAAGTGCTAGACAGAATCACAATGGCATCTCCCCGAAAAGTTCCTCTCTTGATGGGGATCAGTCTGGTTGTAATGTTCTTGACCTTGATGATGGTACTCCATTCTGCTGTGGTTGATTCTTGGGAGTTTGTCACTGTTGGATTGACTTTGTAGATGTCATAGGAGCTTATGGCTTTTACTGTGTTCCTTCTGTTCATTTGCTCTGAGCAGGCTTCTGAGTCTTGTATTATTATTATTTAATGATAATGACTTTTTAAATGAATTTTTGTTGAGATTTAGTTTTGCTAACACACTCACTCACACTCACACACACACACAATATATAAGGATCAGTTTGAAATCAACTTAATGTGAAACTTTTACAAGATTTTTCCACCTTATTATATTACATGGAGGGGGAAAAAATTAAATTAAATTAAAAGTTACCAAAAATAATAACTAATCAACTTAACTGTCAACTGTGTAACTCACTATTTCTCATTTTGTCTGGTTAAAACATGATATATTATACAGGTACCTTCCTTACTTGGGCCAAAAAAAAAATGTAATAAAAATTATAGAAGATATATTTTTGCAGTACTAATATAATTTATTCTTTAAAATCACTTTGAATAGAAATAGAAATAAAGAAGTAATAGAAAAAGTAATATAATTAAATGCAAACAACTTTTGCCCAAGGCTTCCACTAAAGTAGCGGGTCCTCCAAGAAAAATGCATGGGATGATTATAAATTAGCAAAGGACACAGAAACCTACTTTAAGCATTGGATTTGGAAAGGTAACGAAGATTATGAGAAGTTGTTGGCAAAGAATTGAAAGAAAAGTAGAAAAGAATTCTTTGCTTATATTAACACTAGAAGGAAAGGGATGAACTACATTGGCCTATAAATATTAAAACCATAACTATTGATTATCCTGTTTAGGTTGCTAACAAGCTAAATATACATATTTTGCATCTATATTCACTTGCTAAAAAGTTTTGAAGGATGGGAATAGTAAAAGTACATCAACTTATAACTGGGAGCAAAATGATTCTGTAATAACCAAAAAGTGAAAGAGAAATTGTTGAAACTAAAAGTAAAAAAAAACATGGGGCTAATGTGATCTATCCAAATACATTAAAAGAATCAATAAAAAATAAATAGACCTTTAGCGATAATTATGAGAGCACCCTTGAATTCAGGTTTAGTCCCTTTAGACCGGAGATGTGCAAATGTCTCCCCAGTTCACAAAGGGAATCAAAGGGTGAAGTAAGTAATTAGACATGTAAGCTTGACTTCTGTTTCAGGGGAAATAGCATGCATTTGTTAAAGAGCAATCTTGTTTGACCGATTTGACCAATTTGACTGGATAGTACGATGCAGTAACAAAGTAACTAGATTCAAAAAATAATTTTGACATCATATACTTAGATTTCAGAACGGCTTCTGATACTTCCACAAGAAAGACTGCTATAAAAATTGGAGCATTGTAGCATTAGAGGCAAGCTATTGCTATGGATAAAGAGATGGTTGAAGGGAAAAAGAAAAAATGGTTAAAATGGACACTGCTCTTCTTGGACTAATGCTATCAGTAGAGTTCCCCAAGGGTTCATTACAGGGCCCCCTTACTGTTTTCAACATTTATTAACAATACTGAAAAAAGCATATTAAACTTATTGTCTAAATTTTCAGGTGATACAAAGGTTAGCAGGTGGTTAATAACAATAACCAGGGTATGCTATTGCAACAAGGTCTAGAAAAATTAGGCAGATGGACTGAAAAGTAGCAACTGAAGTTTAATGATGGCAAACACAAAGTACTAAATAATCCCAGAATAACTACCAAACTATGTGGTACCACACTCAAGTTTGTAGAGAATGAAAAAGACGTGGGTGATCAGATATGAAGTTCTCTGAGCAGTGCAGACTGGCTGCTAGGATGGCTCATGGTATTTTGTCAACAAGAACAAAGAGGTGATTAGTCCATTGTTTAAGGAAATAGCTAAGCCATACCTTGAATAATGCAAACAGGTTTGAAACCTCATATAAAGAAGTTTGTGGATCTGTTCTGCAAAGACTTCAGTTCTGCAAATTGGAGTGCATCCAGAAACCAGACAACTGCAAGGAGATCTAATTGGTTGGTTTGGGTTTTATTGGCGCATCAGCAACTACGGCTGTAATGTGCCAAAACCATGTCCCATACTAGATAACAGTAAAAACTGTAGTGACATAATTGCTTAGGTCACTATGTCAATATGTATAAAAATATAAATATGTGTGAGGTAAACTAATATAAAGATATATTTAAATACAAGCAAAAAGGTTTATTGATTTTAAAAACCTAAAAACAGCTGACACATTGTTGTCAAATAAAATCTGATTGAATGTATAAGGCTTAGTCAGATGGCTAAAAACATTAAAATACGTAAAACGTTGCTGTCTATATCGTGAAAATTTGGTTAAACTATGACGAATGGTTAAAAAGGTGTCACAATCCTCACACATAGGAGAGTCATCTGCCCTCAGCAAGAATGCATGCGTAAGATGACTATGTCCTGTGCAGAGGCAAGCTAGAACAACTTCCTCTTTACGGTTCCTATGCAGACTCTACTGCCAATGTTGGATAACAGGATTTATTTGATATAACTTGTTAGTGATCTGCACATGCCAAGATTGTTGCCATTGGGAGAGTAATGCAGAGTGTATTAGCTGCCTGTACTGTATAAGGGACTAAAAGACTGTCATTGTTGTGGGGCTGCAGTGATCTGGCAGCGGTGTCAGATGATTCATTACCTTTGATCCCAATGTGGCTTGGGATCCAGCAGAAACGGATGTCAAAGGAATGCTCAAAAAGAGAATGTAACCTCTGCTGGATACAGGTCATGAATGGGTGAAGACTGTATCCAATCCCTGATAAAGCCTGTAGTATACTTAATGCACCGTTGGTAATTGTGAGTTTCAATATGGTCCAAGGCTAACTCTATAGCATACAACTCAGCTGTATATATGCTGCATTCTTGGGGAAATCTTTCCAGATATAGTACTATCTGGAAAGACGACAGCAGATCTGACAGATAACTCTGACTTCGAGCCATCAGTGAAGACAGGCAAGAAATCAGAGTATTCGGCTCGGTGAGCAGTATAGAGTTTTTTTTTTTTTTTTTTATGAAAAACCCCAAACACGAAAGGTATCAAAACCTATAGTACTTAGTACCGTGCATGGGTTGAAGGAGAAGTATGGGGGGAGGGGGGTGCCAGAAACTTTGCTCTAGAGACTAAATATGGGTTTCACCACTTCAAGCCTCCAATAAGCAAAGTGGTGATATTTCACCGGTTGATGAAAGTCATCTACCACCTACAAGTTGTTGGTAAACAGAAGATGGCATGGTGGCCTTATTCCAATTTTTGATGGAGAAATCGTATGATGGAAGGCAAGCATGCCAGGGTGGAAGTCATTGCCTTGGTGATTCAGCAACATTGTTTACTGTGATGTTCAGCTCTCTGAGCAGCTCTTGAACCCGGATACCAAAAGGACGGCTGGCAGTGTGACAGGTGTTATAGAGAGTTTCCCATAGTGGCTCAAAAACGCATGTCCACATAGGGTTGTCTGTCACGGATTTTAGTTTAAAAGTATATTTTAGAGACAACTGCTTTCGTCGCAGGGGCAGAGGCGGTTCACCTGCTTCGACGTATAAACTCGGGACAGGAGATGTTCTGAAAGTTCCAGTAGCAATGCGAATGGCTTGATGATGAACTGGATCCAGCCATCATAGTATGCTGTTTCCTGCTGATGCGTACACTTGGGACTAGTAGTCTAATTTAGAACAGACAAGTGCACGATAGGATATAGGTGGAGTAAGGTGCAGCCGTCTGCTCCCCATTTATTAGAGGAGATTGTGCGTAGGAGGTTCAATCCCCTTGTGTACTTGGTCCATAGTTGACGAATATGTGGTAAAAATGTCAACTTCTTATCAAATATGAGCCCCAAGAACTTTGTGTCGGGTGCTACTGGATATTTTGTCTGAGTTTAAGTTCCGGTTCAGGGTAAAGATTCCATTTGCGACCAAAATGTACACAGATAGTCTTCTGTGGAGAGAACCTGAAACCATTAGCCATTGCCTAAGAGTTGATGCGGTTAATGGCATGCTGCAATTGTCTTTCAATGACCCTCGTATTGCATGAATGCGAAACGATGCTAAAGTCATCTACAAAAAGGGTACTGTTTACGGTTGGATGAAGTTGTTCAGTAACAGTTTACTTCGATGGCAAAAAGCGTAACACTTAGAACTGATCCTTGCGGAACTCCCACTTCTTGGCAAAATGGCCAAGAGAGAGAGAGTGGATCCTACACGAATTTGGAAAGACCGGCTAGAGAGGAAGTTTTTAACAAAGATGGCAATGTATCCCCTAAGACCAAAGCTATATAAGTCTTTTAAGATTCCGTATCTCCAAGCCATGTCATACGCTTTTTCCATGTCAAAGAAAACTGACACCTGGTGCTCATGTTTCAGGAAAGCATCACATATAGATGTTTCCATTCGGATTAAATGGTCGAGTGTTGACCTGTTCCTTCGGAAGCCACACTATGTCCTGGAAAGATGGTCGTTAGCTTCTAAATACCACATAAGGCGAGCGTTGACCATTCTTTCCAGGATTTTGCACAAGCAGCTCGTCAGAGCAATAGGACGGTAATTTTTCGATCCTTTCCCGGTTTCGGAAAGGCAATAATGATTGCCATATGCCATGAGTCCAGAAAGTTCTCTTCAGCATAGATTCTATTATAGAGACAGAGCAAGAGATCCATGGATTCTGAGGAAAGATGTTTAGTCATCTCATAATGGATATTATCTGGCCCAATGGCACTTGCCTTGGATAGGGAGAGTGCCGCTTTCAGCTCCCATTGTGTAAAAGGCTGACTGTATTCCTCACTGCCGTTTGAAGGCAGCTTGAGTTGCTGTTTTTCTGATCTTTGTTTGAGGGCCAGGAACTCTGGGGGGGGGTTCGATGTTTCTGAAGACACTTGAGCAAAATGTCTCCCCAAGAGTGTTTGTGATTGCATTTAGGACTGCAATTGTACATCCACTACGTTCAAGGATCAATGAAGGGTGTGACATGTATTTGCCCTTCATTTTCCGGACTTTGTCCCAGATGGATTTGGGATTGGCAAACAACGTGAGGGAAGATGCATATTGGCTCTGATGTCTGATGTAACGTGCTTTGGCAAGGGCACGTTTGAAGACTATTAAATTATCTCTGGTGGGGTACCGACAAAATATTCCCTATGCTTTGTTTTGAGCCTTCCTAGCTGCTGTGCATTCTTCATTCCACCATGGTTTTGGAAAACGTTTGTTTGTTATTTGGTTTTTAGGAGCATTAGCAACAAAGGCCATATTGCTCGGGAGATAAGCGGTGGTCATTCCCTGACCTTTCCGCATCCTCCGTATTTGGTGGTCACGGGCTCAAACGTCTAATCAAGAAGCGTGTGCTACGCACTGCTGCTCCTGCCCACCTGGCTACAGAGGTGCCAATTTTTGGAAAACGAAACCGGGTTGATGTCCTTGGGATTGCAACTGCCACTGCTTGGACGACACTTTCTGTGATGTGTTTTACTGCCTCGTTAATTGGCTCCTGCCTGACTGCGGTAGTATTAAACTTGCCCAAATTTCTAAAGGCATCCCAGTCTGCGTGATCGATCTTCCACCATGGTACCCTGGACTGGTGGCATTTTCTTCCATTATAAATGGTGGATATCACGGGGAACTGATCACTGCCATAAATGTTTTCTTCAACCTTCCATGTACACATAGGCAGCAGGGAAGCTGAGCAGATGGAAAGATCAATGGCAGTAAAGGTTTGGGTAGCAACGTGGAAAAAGATATAAGATCCCACATTTAGAAGGGTCAGATCATTATTTTCAAGCAATCGCTCAATAATCCAACCTCTTCTATTGATGTCAGAACTACCCCACAGAGTATTATGTCCATTGAAATCCCCTAATAATAGAACAGGTGGTGGCAGTTGCTTAATGAGATCATCAAGGTCAGCTTGGGGGATATTGTTCCCAGGTGGCAAACAGATGGAAAAAACTATTAAGAGGAATCCTACTGTAAGACGAACTGATACAGCCTCTAGGTTGGTGGTAATTGTCACAGCTTGAAAGGGGGTGCGGATACCCACAAGGATGGCAAATCCTCTGTGGGCAGGTCCATCCCCAGCTCTGTCTTTGCAAATAACTGAATAGTTACGCAAGTAAGGATCCTCATTTGCCTTAAAATACATCTCTTGTAAGCAAAAGCAAGTTGGCTCATGCTTACTCAGGAGAGCCTTGATGTCATCAATATTTCTATGGAATCCACGACAATTCCATTGTAGAAATTTAAATGTACCCATTATTTAGATTTATTGGGCCCATCTGGTGGCTTCTGAACAGCTGAGAGCCTTGTTTTCTCAGTCCTGGATTTCTCTTTTTTAGGAAAGATTGGACGTTGGCCCGTATCCATTTCTTCTTCTTCTGCAAAGAAGTTCCAGGACTGATTCTTCCTGTACCTCCTTATCATCCACATCCATTGTTTCTTGGATTAGGTGGCTGTTCCAATTTCTTTGGAGTTTCTTTAGCACTGTATTTTGGAAGTGCTGGAGCATTAGGTTTATAGATATAGGTGTGTCAGCTGACAGATTTTTGGGTGGGCATTTGCAAACTTAATAAATAGCATGCAATGGGAGTAAATGATTCCTTTAGTGGAATTGTCACATCCATCTGGGTCCCGATGTTACTCTTCCCAGAAACTATCTGGACATATGAAGGTTTGGCACTATTTACTGGTTGGATGCATTTTCTAGCCTCCTGATAGGATATGTTCAGCTCTGTTTTTATTTTTTGAATTTCTTTTTCGTCCTTCCACCGCTGGCATGCTTGAGTATGCAGGGTGCTCTCCTTGGCAGTTTGTAAAATTTGGCTTAGAAGCTAAACATGTCTTGCTCTTGTGGTCTTCAACATCACAGCGAGCACAGGCAAGGGAGCCATGACAAACTGTTTGGGAGTGGCCATACTTTTGGCATTTAAAACACTTCAGTGGGTTCAGGATATAGATCCTCACTGGGCAGTTTAAGTAGCCTGCCTTGATGGAAGTTGAAGGCCATGGGGTGTTGAATGTTAGGATAAGAACTCGGGTAGAGACAAGATTCCCATCCTTCTGCATCAATATTCTCTTGACAGCTGTCACTCCTTGGTCTCTCAATTCAGAGGAGATCTCTTCTTCAGAGACATGAAGGTCCCACTCTGAAATGACACCACATGAGAAGTTTTATGGGGGGTAACAACGATGGGTATTCCCCCATCGATGTGACTTTCAGAAGTTGCTGCGCATGTTTTTGGCTTGCAGCCTCAACTAAAATGTCTCCCGAACGCAGCCTTTTGACGGATTTTGGAGATCCTGCCAACCCTTCTAATCCTTTCTGGATGAAGAAGGGTGACATTTTCTCAAGTGACTACTCTCCGGTGGAATGGACAATGAGGAAAAGCGGTGTCACTGATGATGGTCTATTCTCAGTTCTGGGTCTTTTTGAATTGGTATTATCATTTTCATCACATCGGTTAGGTAGGGGCCTTGTTGAGGGCCCAGAAGAAAAAGAGGGATTTAAATTACTCATAAGAGTAAGATAAAAATTTCAGATGTACCTCACCCACCACGGAGCCCTACAAGGGGATGCCCACTCGTGAATTAGCAGATACTGCATACACGAATGGGACACCCAGTTCACTCAGGAGCATTATACCCACAATTCCAATAAGCCTTGATCCCATCCCAGGACCAAAGGGAGGGAGACTTATTGGAATGCAGTTGACCCAAGCAGTAAGAACCACCTGCTGATTGATCCCAGTCAGACTGGTCTGGGATCTCCCATCTTGTCAAAGCAGGGTCCAAAGTGGTGTATTAAGGCCGGGCTCAACCACCAGGATCCCCCTTTCCGAGTTTCCACAGATCACGGTGCACAGCTGCACATGCTGGATTCCAATGATGAACCCTGAAACCCAGGTATGGGCATTAGATCCCAGTGATGCAAATCTAGAAGGCCAGTAGCATCACTGGGAGGTCCCCTCACCACGTACAGGTACCCACGTCGAGGGGGGATCTGATTGGTGTTTAAAGCTTTGAATAAATTGAGCAGCTAAATGTTGATGGAATACTTACTCTTGCTCAGAAAACACATATAAGTGAACATAAATTTAAATTGAGGAAGATTCTTTGGAAATTTGCTTTTAGCCAGGTAGTAGTTGATTGTTGGAACAAACTTAAATCTGATGCTGTGAAGTAAGTAGTTTGAATAAACTTAAGAAGGAATTAGCCAAATTATTCAGAGGATGTACAACTAATGTGGGAAGTGTTCATTTATTTTATTTTTTTTGACTGATGTGCTATAAACCTGCTTTCTTACGTCATTTGACAATACTAATACACTATTCTCTTCCTTCTTCATGTCATTATAAGGAAAATAGTTGAAAAAAAAAATAAAAGTAATTAGTTTGTGTATTTATTTTAATAAATTATGAAATAAATAAGTTGTGGGGTAGCTTACACCCCATGCAACTTACATTTTCAGGTGCCCACTTTAGGATTAAATCTGCATGAGTTCTCTTACTCTGCAAACGTAGGGAGCAATTTATACAAATAGGCAATTACTCTTTTGACTTAGAGGGGCATTTTTTTTTTTTTTTTTTTTCAAATATCTAGACAACAATTATCTTTCCAAAAATAGTCTGAAGAAATTTAAAGGGCTGGCCAAATCACTGGAAGAGATAAGCAAATTATTTTTTATTATTACTTTTTTTATTTTTTTTTATTATTATTTTTTTGCTGATGTTGTTTAAAACTTGCTTCCTTGCACCACGTTGTTAACATTAATATTAAGTATTTCTAATTACGATCAAGCCACGCCCAGAACACTCTTCTCTATCAAGATGTTTTCATCTTGATACATCCACGTTTTAACATCATGTAAATATTTAGACTTATCGCAATGCTGTTGTGATAGTGCTGCCACCTTACACATCAATTTCTAATGAGCAACTTAAAATCAAAGACTTGGGGGGAAAAAACGTCAGTGGTCTTTATCAAAAAGAAAGTATCTAAAATAATTCGCTTATCATGCAATCATAATTTTTGTTTGACAGCTTAAAAATTATTGTGGCCAGCAACAGTATATGGAATGTGAGACAGTAATTCACCAATAAACTTTGATGAATTCTTATTTGTTATATCGTACAATTAAATTTTATATATAATACCGCAAGAAAAGTTAAATTCATATATAAAAACCAACTTACAATAACTCAGATGCACCCCAACTCGATCAATCCTTATTACTATAAACAATGCTACGCTACGTACGGCTCCCAGAATACGAACATCTACTGACAACTGAGGGTGTTCTGACTATGTGATGTCGAAAACAAACCAGCAAACGGAAAACGAAAAATGACATTATTTCGGATACACGAAGCCATTTAATTAAGTAAATAAATTATCTGTTTCAGGTCAACAATGACCACAAAATCAGAGCAGTTTGAATCCAATCATTTTAACAAGAATATAATCATTACCGAACTTAGCAGTGAAGTAGGATAGAAAATAATAGTCAAGTCAAATGTTTTTGCTACGGTAGCACTGCGCTAATCACTTCACTACATCGGGCCTTAATTTATCCAGTTGATGAACCTGGCTTGAAAAAACTTTAAAGCCAAGAAAGAATAGATTTGATTTTCGCCAAGGAAAAGTTCACTGTTCACAAAACAGATTTCTATTTTCTTTCTTTTTTTTTTTTTTTTTGATTTAGTAATCTTGGCATTTTCTTCCCTCAAACAAGCAAATCTACCACAAATTCGTGCAATTTCCAAATACTCATATATCTTTATTTGTTAATGTCACATGCTAGCTGCTCCAGCAAAAATTTTAAACAACAACAAATTACAACTCAACTCGTGATGAGGACAATGCCTGGGCATCGCTGAGGAGTGGGAATTAGCGGTTGGTCTGCTACATCCATCTGTGGAAACATTCATATCGTTGTGGTACGACCTTAGCTGCCTCATCGTAAATTCTAAAGGAATTCAGGCAAGTGAAGACATATTACGAGAAATCTTGGAAAAAGATGCAAAGAGGAACAGCAAAGACTTCTTTACTTATGTAAACTCTAGAAGAAAGGGGACGAATTAAATTGGTCTACTTGATATCGACCCCAGGGGCTCATATCTGGTGAGTATGGGCTTGGCACACCCAGGGTCCTGAGCTGGATATCATCATACTTCTCTTTCTTGGTGATTCCTCTCTCTCTCTCTCTCTCTCTCTCTCTCTCTCTCTCTCTCTCTCTCTCTCTCTCTCTCTCTCTCTCTCTCTCTTGGTGATTCCTCTCTCTCTCTCTCTCTCTCAGGGTACTCGGGGAATTTTTTTTATCTGGTACAGCATAAGCCTAAGGCTTCCTTGCACCATATGGCTAATAATAATAATAATGGTTCGATTGTTGATGATCCTGCTCAGGTAGCTGACAAATTGAATGAGTATTTTTTTATCTGTATTCACACATGAGGAGTTATTTAGGGAGGAGAATGTCAAAAGTTTATCAAACTGTGACAGGAAGCTAAAGTATTTCGAAATAACTGAGAAAAAATGGACGAGAAATTTTTGAAATTAAACATAAGTAAGACGCCTGGGGTGAATGGGATCTATCCAGTTATATTAAAGAAGGCAGCAAAGGAGGTAGAAAAACCTTTAGCCAAGATTATGAGAACATCCTTGGACTCAACGGAGGTCTCTACCACTGCAATTTCCAAAAAAAGAAAGACGCCTGGGGTAAATGGGATCTATCCAGTTATATTAAAGCAGGCAGCAAAGGAGGTAGAAAAACCCTTAGCCATGATTATGAGAACATCGTTGGAGTCAAGGAGGTCTCCACGCACTGGAAATGTGCCAATGTATCCCCAATTCACAAAGGGGGGATCAAAGGATGACATGAGTAATTTACAGACCTGACAATTTAACTTCTGTTCCATGGAAAATAATGGGATCGCTGGTTAAAGAAGCACTGCAGGATCAATTAGATAGGACTGCAATTATAGTTCAGACACAGCATGGGTGTGTTAAGGGGAAGACTTATCTGACAAATTTCATTGGATACTATGATGTGGTCACAAAGGAACTGGATGCAAAAAATAATTTTGATATTATATAATTTGTTTTAGGAAAGCTTTTTACACTGTTGCATGTGGAAGACTACTGTACAAATTGAAGCAGTAAAATGAAACCCATGTTTAGTCTCTAGAGCAAAGTTTCCGGCACCCCTCCCCCCCATACTTCTCCTTCATGCACGGTACTAAGTACTATAGGTACCCATGCACGGTACTAAGTACTATAGGTTTTGATACCTTTCGTGTTTGGGGTTTTCATAAAAAAAAAAAAAAAAGGCATTAAGGGCAAGTTGCTGCTATGGATAAAGGGACGGTTGAGCTGGAGAAGACATAGAGTGGTAATCAATGGACAACTCTTACTGGACTAATTTTATTGGTGGAGTTCCCCAGGGTTCGATGTTGGGCCAAATGTTGTTTTCTGTATTTATCAATGATATTGATGAAAGTATATCATGCATATAATGTCCACGTTTGCAGATGGTGCGAAGGTTGGCTGGGCTTTTAATGACATTACGCTACTACAACAGGATCTAGAACAGATGGGCTGAGTGGTGGCAACTGAAGTTTTGCATTGACATATGCAAAGTGCCGCACATAGGTACCAGTAACCCCAGAGTAACATACCAACTGGGAGGTACTAGAGTCAGGGAAGTGGAGATTGGAAAAGACCTGGGGGTGATTGTGCATTCAGATAAGAAGTTTTCTGAGCAGTGCAGACAGTATACAAGGGTAGCTCATTGTGTCTTGTCAATGATATACAGGAATTTTGCTAGCAGGGATAGGGAGGTAATTTTCCCCTTGTATAAGGCAATGGTCAGGCCACACATGGAGTACTGCATAAAGGTCTAGAGGCCTCATTTTAGGAAGGGGGCAGAGCTGCTGGAACGAGTACAGAGAAGGGCAATGAGATTGATGAGTGGAACAAAGGGTTCTGTTACTAAGAAAAGCTTACGTTCTGCAAATTGCAGCATCAGGAGACTAGGCACTTGCGAGGGGATCTGATTGAGGTGAATAAGGCCTTGAATGGGTTGAGCAAGCTCAATGCTGATGGGATTATTCGTCTTGCTCATATTACGTACCTGAGGGGGCATAAATTCAAATTGAGGAAAGACATTTGCAGAATAGATGTGCGGAAATTGCATTTAGCCAGCGGGTGGTTGATTGCTGGAAGAAGTTTCCATCTATCGTTGTGGAAGTTGACAGCTTCAATAAATTCAAGACAGAACTAGACAAACTTTTGAAGTAAATGAGTGGGTGAAATGGGAAGTTTTTTTTTTTTTTTTTTTTTTGTTCTGGCTGAGGCTGCATAAGCTTGCTTTCTTGCATCAATGCCTTTACTAATGCTAATGCTATATAACACATTCCATTGAAAACATGGGCATCGCTGGGGATTGTGGAATTATCGAGGTGTAGGTCAATGGAGAACATTATAAACAGAGCTTGCTTTTTGTATCACATCAAATTACTAACTTTATACCGGAGGTAAGGAGCGGGTAATTTTTTTTAAGAAATAGGTTTAAAAACATGATAATATACAATAGTTCCATTTTGTACACTTCACTGTAATAAAAGGTTATTGGAAAACACTCTTTAAGTGTTGGGAAGCATAACATAGGAATCTTCTTGTAACAACCGACACTCCAGAGTTAAAATAAATAAACATTAATACGGAACAAATAAACTAAAATAAAAATTTAGCAAAATTTATAAAATAAATAAAAGCGTTAAAATACATTAAATAAATTTGAGAATGCAGCTTTGGAAGCGCGGTACATCTTTGAAAGCTGCCACCTCGTCTCGAAAGCTACATTCTTTGTCTTACTTACTTGGTGAGCGCAATTTAAAGCTTTTATTGATTTTTATCAGTTTTACTACTTTTATATTTTACTTATTTATTCCATATTAGTTTATTTATGACAAAACACGTAGAAAACGTAGAGTAACTCGTGCAACTTGCGATTAAATTTGACAAAATTTGGTATGTTAGTGTATCATAGAATGAAAACGAAATGAGCAGACAGCGAGAAACTTTGGAGAGGTATAAAGGACATTTATAGGAGTAGTATAAGAATTTCCAAAAAGGTCACATTACACAAGTCGATACAAAATGCTCGAGAACATAGTCACGTGACATCAGTTAGGCGTACGATGACCTCCAACAGCTAAACAGGTGTAACAACCGTGAACCACGCTCGATATATAAGATTCTGTGGCAACAAATTCCATTCATCTACCAGCGCACAGCTTAGCTCACCAAGTGGCCGAAGAGTCGGCTGTCGGCATGCAACGCAACGCAAAAGAGGGTCTTACACACATTCAATCGTATTTAAGACTGGAGATCGTGCTAGCCACGGTTTGACATCTTCACTTTCAATATATTCCCCCATCACTTGAACTCTATATGCAGTGCGGTTTGTCGTGCATAAAAAGAAAATCTGGGCACCCGTAAAAAGCAGAACATAGGGTCCGGGGATCTGTTCTCAATACTTCTGGGCAGTTATAGCATCCTAATCGAACACATGAAGAGGACTGCGGCAGTTAATCATTATTCGGCCCCACACGAAAATAACGCCACCACCGTAAGTGTCCCTTCTTCCGATATTGGAGAGACGGTACCGCGTTACTCATCACAGATCAGAACTTTACCCCATTAGTCAGGGCTCCAAGTCACATATTCATGGCGCCCATTTCGAGGAAGTCTGCGGTGGTTTGGGATTAATGGGATACAAACTACCAGCTTCCTTGTTTAGAGTCCACGTGAATTGATCGTTCTTAACACAGTCTGGTTGGAAATGTTTTCACCTTGGCCGCAGCAATCTAAAGAGAGAGTTGTTGACAGGATGTTGCAAGTTAACGTCTTGTTATTAGATCCAAATTGCAGTCTCTCTGGTTGAAGAAGCCCTTGGGCGACTTTGGCAAGCTCTTCTTGTAATGGCTCCTATCTCCTGAAACTGCTTCTACAAAATTAAAAAACCAGACTATTATATTTGGCCACCCGAAAAATTAAATTCATATGCGTGTCTAATGTATGGTAATTGCTTGGGTTCTATGTTCGATTTGTCCGTTTTCTCAACAAAAAAATCCTAGCTTCTGGGTGGAAAAACTTGGTATCTACGCCTGAGACCGACTAACTCAGCCAGGAAGTGAAAAAAAGTCCATTAAACTTCCTAGTCATCGACGGGATTCGAACCTGGGCTTTTCCACCCGGTGTGCAGAGGACAGTAACGATTCCACTGTGACACCCGTGTAGACAAACTGATTCCACAAGAAAAAAAAAAATTATGATATTAAAATCCCCCGTAAATGATTACATCTACACATATATTTATTTTGTATGTAAATTGCATGTATTCTCTGTTTTTGCCTGTTTGATGGACGAAAAAAAACCGAGTTTCTTCGGAAAAAAACCTTGCTGTCTACCCCTGAGACCAAATAACTCAGTCACGGTGTGAAAAAAGCCCACTAAAGTTCCTCGCGTCATCGACGGGATTCGAACCCGAGCCTTTTCCACGCAGAGTGGGGAGAAGTGTGACGATACCACTATGCTACCCACGCAGACCTAAACGACATCCACAGACCCCAGATGTCACTGATAGGCACATTAAGCCAACAAGCCTCCTGTAGCTGCAACTGCTCGGTCTCAATTCATCAAACGGCCCGACATCTCAAAGAATCATTAGCATTAGCATTAGCATTAGTAGAGGCATTTGATGCAAGAAAGCAAGCTTATGCAGCATCAGCCAAAAAAAAAAAAAAAAAAAACCCACTTCCACTTCACCCCTCTGTTCGTTGAAAATACCTGTCCAGCTGAGCCTTAAACTTATTTAGGCTATCAACCTTCACCACAAAGGATGGAAGTCTGTTCCACCAACCAACCACCTAAATCTAAACGACCATCATCTAAACGACGATGACTTGCCATCCGTACTGGACATGTGACTATTATTATTATTGTTGTTGCTCTTTTATGTTTGCTCTTTCTATCTTCCTTATGGCCTGGTAGAGTGATGCTGTGTGTTTCTGGAAGTAATCCTTCAGGTTCACTATCGCTGTCTTCTGTTGCTCAAAGAGGTCTATCAGGCCCTTCTTCCTAGGCAATTGTCAGCCTCTCCACGGCAGATTTCGGGTGGTGTTGGCGGCTCTTGGTCATCATTGTCCTTCTCTTTCCCATGATATCCTCCAGTTCGGTGTTACTCCGATCTAAGACACCGAAGGAGTATGTTAGCACTAGGACTGCATAGGTGTTAATGGCTTTAAATGTGTTCCCTCCGTTCAGCTTTGCTTTCAGCAGACTTCTGAGTCTCTGCTGCTATTTTTCAGTCAGGCAGGCCTTAATTTGCTTGTGCTGAACTGCTAAGCCTGCATCATTTTCAAGTATTTGTAGGCCTCTCCCTTTGCCATGGTTTCGATCTATTTACCACTCTGCAGCTTGTAGTTTCGGTTGACTAATTTTCCCTGCTGCAATCCGTGGGTCTTGCATTTATCTAGACCAAATTCCATCCTACTATCATTGTTACTACTCCATATCATTCTTCGGTGATATGGAGTAGTTGCTGGAGGTGCTTCTCGGTTCCGCGTAGGCCTTTATGTCATCCATGTACATCAGGTGGATGAGGATGTACAGGTTCTTCATTCCTTCTTTGAAGTTATATCCGTACTTGCTACAGTTGACCATGGTAGTTAGCAGGTTAAGTGCTAGACAGAACCAGAATGGGCTCACGGCATCTCCCTGTAAGATTCCTCTCCGGATGGGGTTTGGCCTGGTTGTTATGTTTTCGACCTTAATTGTGGTACTTCATTTCGCCATCGTTTCTCCTAGGAAGTTTGTCACTATCGAATTGAATTTGTAGCTGTTCAGCACCTCTATTAGCCAGCTATGAGGCACGGAGACGAAGGAATTGCAGTAACTGATGTAGACTGTGTACATGTTGCCGCGCTCCTTGTAGGCTTGCTCCATAGCCGCGGCATTTATGGTTAATTGCTCCTTGCATCTTTTGCTCAGCCGCTTGCTTCCTTTCTGCTGTTCAGCCATTATGTTCTGGCTCTCCAAGTGGTCTGATGTCTTCCTGGTTACGCAGCTGGTCAGAATCTTGTACATTGTTGGGAGGCAGGTGATTGGCCTATATTTCACCGGATTTCTTGTATTTTCGTCTTTAGACTTCAGATATGTGATTCCTTGAGTGAGAAATTTCAGGATTGTCTTGGGTGCCTTATCATTCGGGTGAACTGCTCTGCCAGGTGCTCATGTATGCAAGGGAGTTTCTTGTACCAGTAGTTCTGGACGTTATCTATTCCTGGAGTTCACCAGTTGTGATAGTTTTTGATCGTCTGTGTTACTTCTTCTTCCCGATTCTCCCACCCTCTCATTTCTTGTATCCTTGGTTTTCTTGCATCCTAGTTCTATCTAGGTGGCCTATGCAGGGAAGTTAGACATTTAATTCTATCCAGGTGGCCTAGGCTATCTGGATAGGACTAGAGGTCTTACTTCCCTGCTCCATATTTGTCCCCAGAACAGAACTCTTCAATCGTCTTCTTCTTGGGTGGTCCGTTCCCTTCTTTCCCGTTTTCTCCGAGATTCCTGTAGAAGCCTCTTTGGTCTTCATCGAAGATTCTCAGATTTTTTGTCTCATGTTTGCTGTGGATGCTGTCTCTCTTGAGGATGCTCTTCACTTGTCCAATTAATTTCTTACACCTATTTCCCCATTGGTACTAAGTCAATTGACCAATCTTGACTCTTAATTCTTCAATTTTCTGCAGAAGTCTTCTTCCCCAAGCTGGTGGTTCCTTCTGTTTTCGGTTCTTCTGCTGCTGGTCTCTTGTTTCTCTTTCAATATTACTCGTGGCTGTTACCGCAGCACAATACATGGCTGTGTGGATAGCCTCCAGTGTTGCACCATTGCTGTCGAGGCAATGGGGTATTATGTGCTGATTCAGGTCGTCTGTGACTCTCCACAAGGTTGAATTTGGCCTCTGCTTCGGTATCGTGTGAGTCTTTGTGGGATCAATCCTTCGAATTCTGTTAGGGCCTTCTTCCACTCGTCCTCAATTCTGGATATCATGACCTCATCTTTTTCCACTTCAGCTGCTGTGGGTTGTATTTCTTCTTGCTCTTCCTCCTCTGGTTCAGTGGTAGTATGTTCTTCCTCCTATGGTTCCATATTCTTTATCCTTTGTAGTTGATCGCTCACGTCCAGCTTGATTTTTTTCCAAGATTGCAGGAGCTATCAGGTTCTTCGTGACGATGGTCCTTCTCTGGTCTGCTATTCGCTGTTCGGTGACCTGAATAACTGGAAATCGTTCCAGTCCCTTGCTACGTAGTCTCAACCTGTAAGTTGTGATATCGGTATCCAGCTTCGTTATTTTGTAGTATGCTTGCATGATGTACGTATTCATTTCGATGCTCCATTTCATGCGTTGGCGTTTTATTCCTTCCTGGGTGGTCACTAGGGCAGTTGCGCAGGAAGCACTACCAGTTGGTGGGGATCGATAGTCTTTTTCTTGTGGTAGCCATACGGGGAACAGTGCCACTCGCTCCACTGTCTTCCCCGGCTCTGATTTTTCGAACCGACCCCTCTGACTAAGGCCTGAACGTGAGTGACTTTATCCTGCCCCACACTCGATGCAGTATGATTAATATTTCTCTATGACATCATCCATATATAGAGGCAGACCTGTTTAGCTTCGGCTTCTATCCAGTGGTAGTTCTCGGGAATAATGCCACATGGCGCCACAATCTGCCTTAGCTGCTACTCCGACCTTGGAATAGGTAGATCCCTTGGAGCGACTTTCACGATGTTCATTTATTTATAAATTTTAATTACTATTAATTAATTTATTATTATTATTATTCTAATTTATTACTTTTATTATACCAGTCTCCCAGCGTGTTGGAGCCGCATTTGCTTCCGCCAAGGCGGTACTCGAACCCGGGTCCATCAAGCTGGTAGTCCAGTGTCATAACCACTGGGCCATCAATCATCTGCTGACTGAAGGTAAATTTCTGCACATCTGTTCTACAACTGTCTTTCCTCAATTTGAGTTTATGCCCCCTCAGGTACATAATCTGAGCAATTAGTATTTAGTATTTAGTATTAGTAACGGCCGTATGGTGCAAGAAAGCCTATGGCTTATGCTGCACCAGCCAAAAAAAAAAAAAAAAAAATCCGAACAAAACAATGATAAAAACAAAAATTAAATAAATAAATAATAATAATTAATAAATAAATAAAAATAATAAAATGAAATTAAAAATTAAATAAAAAGGAAATTAATCCTATCATCCTATGCGCTTCCCTTACCCGAAAGTACTATCCAGATGACCTTTGAATTTCCCCAAACTGTCGGCCTCCACCACCCATGAAGGCAACTTATTCCAGTAATTTATAACTCGCTGGCTAAAATAAAACTTCCTGCAGTCCAATCTAAACATTTCCCCGCGTAACTTGAATTTATGTCCCCTAGTTCTAGCATCATTTATAAACTTGAAAATTTTGTCCTCATTCATTTTACTGATGCCTCTCAGAGCCTTAAACACCTCAATCAAATCTCCTCTAAGGTGTCTAGTTTCCAAACTCTGCAACCCACATATTCGAAGTCTTTCTTCATAAGGACGCCCTTTTGCCGATCTCACCAGGCGAGTTACCCTTCTTTGCACCCTTTCAAGAAGCTCGATGTCTTTCTTTAGGTGCGGTCTCCATACTTGAACACAATATTCCAAGTGTGGTCTAACATAGGCCTTATATAATGGGATTATCACGTCCCTATCTCTACTTGCAAAAGTTCGATAGATCATCGATAGGACACCATGGGCCTTCCTTGCAACCTGTTTACAATGCTCAGAGAATTTCATGTCTGACCGTATCGTAACACCCAAGTCCCTTTCCTCCAGTACTGGGTTTAGTTGAACTCCACCAAGTGAATAAGTTATTTTCGGATTACTGTTTCCCAGGTGTAATACCTTACACTTTGTTGGATTAAAGCACAGCTGCCATTTTTCTGACCATTCTTGAAGTCTATCTAGGTCTCTCTGAAGAAGCTCAGCTTGACAGTGATCATTAACTACTCTACCAATTTTAACATCATCTGCAAATTTAGACATCACGCCCTCTATCCCTTCATCAATGTCGTTTATGAAAATTAAAAACAACAGTGGTCCTAATACTGATCCTTGGGGAACCCCACTTCTTACATCAACCCAATCTGAGGAATAGCCATTTATCACAACCCTCTGCCTCCTGCCCTGAAGCCATCCTTCTATCCATCTAAGGATTTTCCCAGTGATTCCAACCTGTTCCAGCTTATAAAGCAACCGCTCATGTGGGACTGAGTCAAAAGCTTTGCTGAAATCTAAATAAACAATGTCGAAATTATTTCCTAAATCCAGCTCGTGAGTGACCCTTTCGAAATAGCGAACCAGATTTGTTAAACATGATTTTCCCTTTACAAAACCATGCTGAGTATCCTCGAGAATTTCAATTCTATCCAAATGATCCTGAATTCCACCCTTGATCAATGCCTCCATGATTTTCCCTACTACTGAAGTCAGACTGACAGGTCGATAATTTCCCACTTCACTTTTAGAGCCACCCTTATGTATGGGAGATACATTTGCACTTTTCCAATCCAAGGGAATCTCCCCAGAGTCTAGTGATGCTCGCATAACCAGCCTCAGTGGTTCAATGCACTCGCTTGCCGCCTCTCTCAAGATTATAGGGTATATTCCATCAACTCCAGGAGCCTTACTGGTCTGTAGGCTTGAAAGTTTTTTCATTAAATAATCTTGCGAAATTTCAATATCATTAATTACATATTTTTTAACTTCGCTCCCACAATTTCCCATTGCCACAAAAGGCTTTTCATTTGTAAATATCGATGCAAAATAACTGTTGAGTTCATCTGCAACGGCAGCTGGTGTATTTATTACTATCCCCTTTCCCTTACGTAAAGGTCCGATCTGGTTTGTCCTACTCTTCTTGGCATTTATATATGTGAAGAATTCTTTATCCCCCCTCTTTGCTCTGTTTGCTAGTGATTTCTCATAAACTGCCTTTGCCTGTTGAAACTTTTCTGTGGCTCTATTACACATCACCTTGTAGCTGTTATAGGCTTCAGTACTTTTTATTGCTCTGTAACGTTTCCATGCCACCTTTTTCTGCTCAAGTAATGTGGCAACTTCACTATTCATCCAACTTGGAACCCTTCTCGTGGAGTATTTTTTTAATGGTATATATGCATTCAAGGCATCTGTGATTAATGTTTTAAAAGCGTACCACAGTTCAATTGTATTCATTCTCTGCGCGATATCTACCCAGTTAATAGAGGCCATGTAGTACCTTAAGGCATCGTAATTTCCTTTTCTGAAATTAAAACCCATTCCTTTGCCTTTTACTTCTGCTACCTCTCTCGTCATCATCCACCGTAGAACTCCGTGATCACTTCCTGCTACTGGTTCCTCTACTGTCAGCCCTGTTATGTCATCTGATTCATGTGTGATGATGAGGTCTAGGATATTCTTTTCTCTAGTACTTTCCCTGACATGTTGATACAAATAACAGTCATCTAGTTGATTTAAAAATTTTGTTCCCCATGTCGAGTTTCCTTCCCATTTACTCCAATCAATTAGAGGCAAATTGAAATCACCCATAATAAGGCATTGACGCTTACTTGCCCAATCCATTTGCATGTAGAGGCTTTTGTCATAGTCTTCACAATCACCTGGTCTGTAGATTACGCCTACTCGCATTGTACCTTTGTTTCCAACTATCTCACACCATACAGACTCTATACTAGCATGTGAAATGTCTGAATCTGGGAAAGCTATCGTCGCACTCAGGCTGCTTCTGATAAGAAGCATTACCCCACCACCCCTTCTATCTACTCTATCCTTCCTAAATACATTATACGAGCCGTACTGAAACTCATCATCCCCAATTTCCGGGTGGCACCACGTCTCCGTAAGCCATATTATGTCCGCGTTACTTGTTTTAACCAGCAGTTCGAATTCGCTCATTTTATTGACGACACTTCTAACGTTACTGTATAAACAATTAAGATTTACTGTTCTTGTATATTTAACAACCCTAACACAACCCTTGAAGTTTTTTAGGCTCTCTTCCCTGATATTAGCTACCTGCTCACGTGAAACGTCTTTGCCCCCAGAACATCTAGATAATACGTCCAGTTGGGGTAACAGATAAGAACTCTTAAGGTATGTGCAAGAGTTACATTGACCAATATTATCAGATAAACGCGTGTCAGTATTACCCACATCCCCCCTAACTAGCAGTTTCCCTGAGCCTTTAAGGTATCCTCAATAATACTGGCAAAAACGTTTGCACCACCTTTGTTTAAGTGTATCCCGTCTCTACAAAACAAATTCCTTCTACCTACAAGTGTGGGCCATGCTGATAGAAATTTACCCCCTAAAGCCTTGCAGATTCCTTCAAGTCTTGAGTTAATCCACAAGGCTCTTAACATATAATCCCTCCTATCGTGTCTGGGCAGAATTGCAGACACATAGACATTATGGCCTAGCTCGCGACATTTCCTCAGCATGGTCCTGTATTTTTCCAACAAATCGTCAGATCGTGTACGTTTAATATCGTTTGTCCCCACATGAATAATAATATTTTCTTTACCCCCTTTAAAATCTGACAGTCTGTTGGTGACATCATCAATAGTTGCTCCCGGCAGACATACCCTGGTTCTGCTCCACCTATCTTTATTACAAAAAATATTCCCCGTTTCCCTGACAATGGAGTCTCCTAATAAAACAATGTCCTTTCTAACCAGGGTAGTTTGCACTTGGTTTTTCTGTTTTGAGGCTCGAATCGGGTGTGCATCACTTGGTAGATTGATGGAGTTTTGAGTCCCTGACGAGCTCCCAGAAGCATTATTTTCGAGGGCAAGCACTCGTTTTTTCAGGGACTCAAATTGTTCCATCAGTGCACCAAATTGTAATTTAAGATCGGTGCACTCCTTACATCGATCACAAAGAAAAGAATCCCCAGGTGAGGTAGGATTAGTCACCAGGTCGACCTTGGAAAACATTCCACAGGTTCCACAACGGATTAAATCATGACTCACCCGTAAATCGCCATCTGCTATTTCCGTGTGACTCACAATACCCTGTGACGTGTTTAAGGCAGATCTCGTAACAACCATTATAAAATTAAATAAATATCAATGAAAGTAACTTTAAAAAATTATATCTATAATATTATTAAAATCAAACAGTTACAGGAAAACCTATAACAAAATAATCCAACAATATTTAAATAAATCAAATATTTAAAAGCACTATCCAAAAGTAAACCACTTAACTGAGGAGCCCTGTCTAAGCGCGTCCGCTCACCTCGAATGCCAACGTACAATTATCAAGAGAAAGAATACCAGTATTAAGCTTGCTGAACCCATTAAAGACATTGTACACCTCAATCAGATCACCTCACAGGTGCCTAGTCTCCAGTTGCTGCAATTTGCAGAACTTAAGCCTTTCTTCATAAGAGCAACCCTTTGTTCCCCTCACCAACCTCGTTGTCCTTCTTTTTACTCGTTCTACCAACTGTACGTCCTTCTTAAAATGAGGCCTCCAAACCTGTAATCAGTATTCAAGGTATGGCCTGATCATTGCCTTTAGAAGGGGATAATCACCCCCTTATCCCTGCTAGCAAAATTCCTGTATATCATTGACAAAACCCACATGACCTACTCTGGCAGCTTATCTGCACTGTTCAGAAATCTTCATATCTGACTGCATGACTGCACAATTACCCCCAGGTCTCTTTCATTCTCTGCTACCCTTAGTATAGTACCACATGGTTGATATGTTCCTCTGGGGTTACTGTTATTCATACGAAGTACTTATTATTATTATTATTATTATTATTATTATTATTATTATTATCCCCAACCACTTGGTGTGTAGATGCGACCCGTACATTGTCATTGCGGTTTCTAGTCTGGTTATTTCATAGTATGCTCGCATGATGTACGTATTCATTTCGATACTCCACTTCATGCGTTGGCGTCTTTTTCCTTTCTCGATGATCTTGCCCTTCTCACAATTGTGTTAACCCTACAGGGGAGAGCACCACTTGTTGCACTTTCTTGCTCGGGAGACAGTCTCCAACTTTTAGAACCGACCCCTTTGCCTAAGGGCTGAACGCGAGTGACTTTACCCTGCTCCACACTCGATGCAGCATGATTAATATTGCTCTGCGACATCATCCATCTATGGAGGTGGACTTGTTTAGCTTCGGCTTATGTCCAGTAGTTTCTTTTTTAAGTTCTCTCCGTTGACACCAGATGGAGCCACTATCTGCCTCAGCCGTCACTCCGACCTGGGGAAGATAAGTCCAATGGAGCAACTTTTCGCGACGTGTTTTTTATTATAATTATTATTAAGGTTGATTTCTGTTCTTCTTGTCCAGTGAAGGACAAGAAGAACAGTATAATGTTGCCATAATAAAGTTTTTCAATATTTATATAACATTTACTTGATCAGTTAAAAAAAGGAAGAGTTTCAGGCATTCATGTTAATATGAAATTAATTACGAAATGCTCTTCAGGTAACTTTAATTTTCGCGCTATCGAAAGCCGGATGTGGTTGGTTTGGCTATTATTTTTCTATACGTTCCTTCAATATTTTCATAAAATAACGTTGTCTACAGTTCACGATCTGTACCTTTGCATTTTATTGCACCGTAACTTTGTTGTAAGCATGTCAATCCTTGCATGTACAAACAATAGCAATAGACATATTTACAACCACTAGACTGCTTTACAAGCAGTCTAGTGGTTGTAAATATGTCTAGAATACAGTACTATAATTTTTATAAACGACCTGAGTGATTTGGCTTTGAATGGATAAGCTAAATGCTGATGGTATCCTTACTCTTTCTCGTACAACACACACGAAGAGAGCTCAACTTAAATTGAAAAAGGTGGTTGCAGGATACCCTGGTGTATATTGTACAGTACTTAAGTCCACTGCCTTTTCCGTCTGAAGAACAAGAGTAACACTGATTAACGGAGCTCAGTATCAGGCGTTTTTTATACTGTGTCCCGATCCGCACAGCAGTTCATCTGCAGTTGCTTCGATTTGCATAATGACTCGCTGCTCATAATATTTTGGCTCATGGGTGTATATACGGAGCAATATAGCCTTAATCGCTGATGCTCCTAAAATCCCTACAACAAATCCAATATACAATACTGTACATATCTACAAACCCAAAGTATCGACATTCTAATTTTGTCTACAAGATGGCGCCACTGCCCTATGTGAAAATGATTTGAATAGTGACTCGGGATTTTTTTTTTTTTTTAGTGGCTATTGAAGACTAGGTAGTGTAAATATTTCGCGAGTCCTTGAGCGTAGAGTTCGCAGGTTTCTTAAATATTAATATATTAACCAAAGTATTCCGGTTATTATTAACTTTTATGTCTTATGTTTAGTAATGTAAATATATTTGTGTTCAGCAAAGACAGATTGGCAGGTACAAAGTGGCCGGGGAAATTTTCTTAGGGGATGGATGATGGCGCTAAACTTTTATTATTATTATTATTATTAATATAAGGTAGAGCAGATAACTCAAGTTCAACTAAAGGATTTTAATAGATAAATTATATCTATAAAATTAGAGTTGATATTCAGGGACGCGTCATCCACGTGTGGCCACGGAGTAGTACTACTCTGTGATGTGTGCGACGCACACAGGCGCCAAAAGGCCAAAGGTAAAATTCGTTGAATTTTAGAATATTATTTTCTAATGTTTTTAAACAAATTTTTGCACGCTCCTGTTGATGGTAACCGATAAAAATATCTCCGGAAAAAATATCACCCTGAAAAAATATCCCCGGAAAAAATGGATTGATTGTACAGTCGAATTTTGTGATTCGGTGAAGACGAGAGCGTTTTCTTTCTGATTGATTTGTGTCGTCGAGGGGAAGTTTTAGCTGAGGTAGGGTGTTTCCCCCTATCCAGCTGTTTTAAAATCGGTAAACGAGTTCGTGATTTAAAAACGTCGTCAAGTGGGGAGAAACACCCTAGGCATATCAATGTAGGAGGACAGTGAGCGGAGAAAGCTGACTGGCGCCTGTCAATCACTGATCTGGAGTTTTACCTACTTAAATAATATTATAATAATAAGAAAATGGAACATTTTTACCGGGGATGTTTTTTTCTGGATTCGATCGCCTTATACCAGAATTTTTAAGAGCAGTAGCACATTGTTATACGTTACATGTAAATTCTGATGTTTCATTAATTTAAATGTCTATTATTATCCATGTGTAGCTTTTTTTTTTCTCTCTCTTATTTAAATAAATATAAAATTACAATTGTAGTTTTTGTTGTTATTAGATGTCTGTATAAATTTAATTCATTTACGAATTGTTCAATATAATAATCATCATTTTCACTGTAATAAGACAATATGAGAAAACAAAATAGGAAACAATGGGAAATATTTATTTTTTAATGCTAAAATAATGACAGTATGCAATTATTTCACAAACACCACATTACTGACAATAATCAGAGTTTAATTATATCAAAATCACGAAATTTGCAAAAAAAAAAAAATCATTCAAATTATAATCAAACGTTTACGTATTTTAACAAGAAAATGGGATATTTTTTACCGGGATTCCCTGTTGATATGTTATTTTGATATTTCCGGAAATAACCCAAAATTTCAGAAGAACCACTGTCAATTTTGAAATGCGTATTTTGCTCTCAAAAATACTAATAAACAGACAGATTTTTTTTTCTTTTTTTTTTTACATAAATGTTTAAAAAGCTAATTATTCTTACAATTACGAGGAACAGCTAGCTCAAGCATGGAGGAAAAGTCCACAAGAGGGGGACCGTGGAAATCATACTTAATACTGATTTATGATGGCTTGTTCTTTTGGTGTGACGTTTGATCATTTTTTGCTTTTATTTTTAACTATATAGATATCTATTATTATTTTATTTTTGAAGTAGCACGCCAAGGATTTAAATTTGCATTTTGCTAAAAAAAAAGTCGCTGGGCAACCTAAGCTGTAATTAGATTTTTTTTTTTTTTTTTGCCATTCTAATCCATTATTGATAATAATAAATTGTGTATTTATTCTTTGGTGGATCACATAGGGCTTACAAGATGAAGGTATAAGAATATTCCAATTTTCGCAGTATTACGTGATTCAAATACACTGTATAAGATTTCATTAATGTCACTTTTACAATATTGTCGTAATAAAATAAGAATAAATGTTTATTATTTTATTTATATTAATTATTGTTTTATTTGGCAAAATTCCAGATCTTGGGTACATGTCCATATTTCGACAAACTGACAGGAACAAATGTCCTCCTAGGTTGATATGACTAGGGTGTTTTTCTCCCCACTTGCCGCTGTTTTTAAAGCGAGAACTCGTTTTCAGATTTTAAAACAGCGGAATGGGGGATAAACACCTACGTAAGCTAAGCACCTCCTCCTCGATGAAACAAACAATAAAAAAAAAAAACGCCTTCACAATAATCACCCAATCACAGAACTCGACCATACATTCACTCCGTTCTTCGACCACGCCCACTGTGCGGAGACAAGTGGTACCCAAATAATGGATTTAACTTTTTATTTATAGACTAGGTATAAGTACTGTATTTAAGGGCAAAGGCCTCATGCTACGAGATAGAATGACTAATGTGTAGGTTTGTGCAAATGCATCATCTTAACATAGCTAAACTACTAAAGTAGTTAAATTAATTAATTAAATTGGCATCGTTTTGGTTATATCTCATATTGTGACTGCCTTCACAACGAGTTGCCGTGGTATTGTACTACCTCGAATAAATAACACTTCACCAGTGCAGAAGACTATTGTGATTTATTCTCAGCGGATACCACCACCCAGATGGCACCGTTTCAAAGCTTGTTGGCTTCTCTTTGGTGAGTGGGCAGGTACTCTGGTGTTACAATAGTGACAACCCAGTTATGAAGTATAACTCCACAATATGAGAGATGCCTGATGATGCGTAGTGATATAGACTATAAAGTATTTAAGGGCAAAGGTCTCGTGCTACGAGGTAGAATGACTAATGTGTAGGTTATTAGTTAGCACGAGGCCTTTGTCCTTAGTCTATATCACTACGCACCATCAGGCATCTCTCATATTGTGAAGTTATACTTCATAACTGGGTTGTCACTATTGCAACACTAGGGTACCTGCCCACCCACTGAAGAGAGCCAACAAGCTTTGAAACGGTGGATAGGGACCAAGTCAGCTGCAGGCATTTGGTCTCTCTCCTGTATGTACGGCGGCTAAGCTTTGAAAGCTGTAGGTGGTAAAAGGAGTGTGTAAAAGGGGGATGACCCTAGAACCCATGTAGGGCAAGCCTACTCCAGGCGGCCGCCAACTTGGTGGTCACATGGACTGGGCCTTCCTCGGAGTGTCAGTGGACGAGTGAGCAGCCCAATTGGGTAGAGTCTTATAGAAATGAGTGAATAAGGGCGCTGTCCCTTTTCGGTTTTTTTTTTTTTTTTTTTTTAAAGCCATACAGGCTACTAGATAGTCCCAAAGCAGGACCAATAAAGGGTCCCTGAAGGGTTAATTCCGTAGAAATATCCGGAAACTGGAAAGCACGTCTGGTCTAACCAGTACGCCTATCTACCCACTGATGAAGGCTAAAGAGCCAGAAACGGCACCAGAGGAAGATCTTAATCATCTTTGCAGGACTCTGACTGGGTAACAACAGTCCCCGTCAGGGGGAAGCATTGCCCAGCCGGGGCATGGAGCTCTGAGTTCGTACGAATTAGAACTAATTATCCCTTTCATTCTTCTACGGCATCTTTTACTCTCCCTCTCTTACTATCAGTTTCCTACCTCTTTTTTTTCTTTGCTCAGTCTTATAGGGATATTGAGGATAGCTGATATCTTTATCCCACACCATATTTCAAAACGGTACCGTCTGGGTGGTTGTAACCGCTGAGAATAAATAACAATAGTCTTCTCCACTGGTGAAGTGTTATTTATTCGAGGTAGTACAATACCATGGGAACTCGTTGTGAAGGCAGTCACAATATGAGATATAACCGTCCAACTTCAAACTCACAGAACCAACTTTTCATCTTCCTCGTTTATTCATTCAACTGCCGTTTTCTGGAACAACCTTCCTTCATACAGTACGTATTTCCTGAAAATTAGTCTACAGAAGTTCAAGTGTAATGTCAACAAATGTCTTCTTTCGTCTTCTCAACCTCCAACCCAACCACGGTAATAAGTACTATAGGTTCCAATACCTCTCGTGTTTGGGGTTTGCATAAAAAAAAAAAAAAAAAAACCAAAACAATTCCAATTTTATTTATTAATTAATTAATTTAACTACTTTGGTAGACAGCTATATTAAAATGATGCATTTGCACTAACCTACACATTAGCCTTTTATTTATATTAATTATTATTTGATATTTATTATTATGTTTTCTAATCAACAAATAAAACTGGTTTTATTTCAAAAAGTTATTATTATTGTTTATTTATTATATTTTTTTTTTCACTAATCCTAGTTAGAGCATGTGTAGTTCCAAAAAATGAAACTGTTATTTTTATTGCAAGTTTATTTTTATTGCAGGTTACTGAATCAGATAATTAATCAGAACGTTTAAATAATTAAAATGCAGGTGTATAAAGGAAGTAAATCGCCTCTCTGCACTTAACATTTTTACATCTTATAATATCGGTGTAGATCATAGACAACTCGTAAAGAAAAACTACGGTAGTAGTGTGAAAGGCATCATTTCATTTGTATCTCATATTGTGGTCATCCTTCACAACGAGTTGCCAATGTATTGCACTACCTCGAATAAAAGTAACGCTGCACTAATAGAGAAGACTGTTACTTATTCTCGATGGGCACCACCACCACCCAGACGGCACCGTTTGAAAAAAATGGTATGGGATAAGATACCCTGTTTATTATTATTATTATTAGCCATAAGGTGCAAGGAAGCCTGAGGCTTATGCTGCACTAGCCAAAAAAAAAAAAAAAAAACCTGTGTTACCCTGAGAGAGAGAGAGAGAGAGAGAGAGAAAGAAGTAGAAGGGAATCAACAAGAAAGAAGAATGATGATATCCAGCTCAGGACCCTGAGTTTGCCAAGCCCATACTCACCAGATGTGAGCCCCTGGGGTTATCGTCATTCTGTCCCTATTAGACTTAGAAAAGCCAAAAAGGGTGTAGGAAAGTGATAGTAGGAGAGGAAGAAATACCGTCGAAAGAGGAAAGGGACAGTTACTCCTCATACTCACACCACTCAAACTCAAATTCCTCGAATAGCCAACGCTTCCCCAGTAGAGAAGACTGTTGTTGCCTATTCTCGGAAACTGTGAATATCAGGCTCCCCTGGTGCCACTTGTCCCTATTAGACTTAGAAAAGCAAAAAATGTAGAGGGAAAGTTATAGTAGGAGAGATAGAAGAAAAGAAACGGCGTAGAAAAATGAAAGGGACTAACTCCTTCAACTCACACCACTCAAAAACTCAGACTCTGTAACGCTGCCTATTCGAGGAGTGTTGTTACCTATTCTCGGAAACTGCGGGCAGCATAAAAACATCCCCTGACGGCACCGTTTCGAAGCTGGTTGGCTTCATCATCGGTGGGCGGGCAGGTATCCCGGTATTGTTTGTTTGTTATTTGGTTTTTAGGAGCATTAGCAACTAAGGCCATATTGCTCTGGGATATGCGGTGGTCATTCCCTGACCTTTCCGCATCCTCCGTATTTGGTGGTGACGGGCTCGAACCCCGGTCTAATCAAGAAGCGTGTGCTACGCACTGCTGCTCCTTCCCACCTGGGTACGGAGGCGCCTCCTGGTATTGTAAACATGACAACCTGGTTAATCACACAATATGAGAGATGCCAAAAGGTTTGTGATAATACTGTATTTAAATAAAACTAAATGCAACTAGGCATAATATTTTAAGAGTTTAAGATTCTATAACCATAGACAACTCCTAGAGCCGACCGGGCTAGCCAGGTGGGTAAAGTGCTTGCCTGGTAACCTAAAGGTCGCGGGCTTGGATCAGAGTAATTTGCAAAAACTTCGGGAGGTGCATTATGGCCACAGAAGCCGATGCGCCAACAGCTGACAAAAAAAAAAAAAAAAAAAACTCTTAAAGAAAAACTTAACTTACAGATGAAATGAGTTGTCTGTGGTGTATCAACACCAATATTATATAGATATAGAATCTTAAACTCATAAAATATTATTATGCCTAGTTGCATTTAGTTTTATTTAACATTTTTACAGACAGTGAAGAAGTAGGTAAAGTACCATTGGCATAAATATAGGTTTATAATGGCCAAAAAATGATGCCGTAAATTCAAAATACCCTTTGGAATAAATCACTGTCTTGGTATTTCATTACAAAAAAGATAAAAAAAAAAAAAAGCCGAAAAGTTGATTTTTAAATTAAAATAATTAATTTAAAAGTAATTTTAAGTTCAAATTATAGCAAAATAGCATGCCATGAACTGAAAACTTTTTTCTAATGCCGTGGTGAGCAACCTTAGTTTTTGCGGGAGGGGGGCACAATATTAAAAAAAGTAGCTTGTGTGTGTTGTAAACCAAATGAAAATAAAATTTATAGTTTATTCAATCACTGTTTTCAAATAAAAAAAAAATTATTAGTATTTACAATTTTTTAAATACAGGCAGAACGAATATGAACAGCATTAATGCGCTTGGAATCAGGACCATGCACATTAGTTATTCATTCCACTACTTTAATAATTTAATGGCCCAATTCACTTAATTCGACTCAAATAATGAAGAATAGAAAAAAAAAAGTTATTAATAGTCATGAATTAAAATGTGAACAAGGGAAAATAAGAGAGGGTGTTATGTACGAGTTCTACGAAGGCGAATACTGTCTGTAATTCTCATCCATTTGTTGATTATAAAAAACCGGAATTGCATCTAAAATTCTGGAAGATGCTAAAATTTTATTTTATTTTTCTATAGTCAGTGGCAAAAATCCTTCAATATTTGTTATATTGAGTGACTAGAACTGTTTGTGGATTGTAAAAACTACGGCTGGAATTTGCTCAATTTTACTGCACCTGATCTATCGGCCGCCTAAAATAAATCTTGCTACTTGGGGACCATTGATTCCATGGTCGGGTTGCCTGTTTTGATGGATGAAAAACCAGAATTTCCGTAGAATAAACGGTGCAATCCTCATTGAGACAATCAGCTCGGCCACCAGCTTTCTTACAATTCATATGTGTGATTACCTCACGCCGAGGGGGCGCCTCCGTAGCCAGGTGGGAAGGAGCAGCAGTGCGTAGCACACGCTTCTTGATTAGACCGGGGTTCGAGCCCGTCACCACCAAATACGGAGGATGCGGAAAGGTCATTCAGGGAATGACCACCGCATATCCCGGAGCAATATGGCCTTAGTTGCTAATGCTCCTAAAAACCAAATAACAAAAATAACAACCTCACGCCGGGATGGGTTTATGCTTATTCTGCATTTATTAACACAGAGTTAAGCCGAGATCTGGTGCCTTAAACACTCGGCCACATTGCTACACTTACTGTCCAAAATATTAGAAACTTTTATTTATTATCTGATGGAATCACCCTTTGCCCGAATTACAGTCCGTGAAGGTCCTGGCATGGATTCCACTAGGTGTTTGAGAGAGCTAGATCCAGTTTGACCCATCTTCCGTCAGGATATTTCGAGGGCTTAGTGTCAGACGACATTAACTACAAAATTGCATTTTTGTTTTGAGACAACTTTAGTTTAACTTTATACAAATAACAATGCGTATCATGTCATAGAAATGTATTTCTCTAGTAGTTTACAAGTTATCTTGGGCTATAAGCAGATTTTCGGTAAACCAAGGAAATATCAAATTACTTTTTCTTGGTCAATTACAAAAACGTTTACTATAAAATGATTTTGTAGTTAACGTTGTCTGATACTAAATCCTCGATTTGTCAGTTGCTGCATTGCCCTTTTCAACATATCCTAGACATTCTCAAGTGGATTCAGATCTGAAGAATTAGGCAGCCAAGATATATCTCATAAGTCTTCGGGGAACCATTCAGATATACTTTTTTCTTTCTAAGGGGGATGGTTTTGTTGTTATCTTGAAAGAATCCATCGCCGTCCAAGTAAAAATTAACCATTGTAGGGTGAAGCTGTTCTGATACGACAGAAGAATATCCATTGGAGGTTATACGACCTTCTAATGGCATGAGAGGGCCCAATTTGTACCAACAAAACGTATCCCCACACCATTAACACCTCTAGCAGCTTGAGTAGTGGACACGAGACAGTTTTGATGCATGTGTTCATTTGACTTACGCCACACTTTCACCTTATCACTAGTATAAAAACGTGTAAATCGAAACTTGTTAGACCACATTATCTTTCTCCACTATTCCACAGTTTAGGATTGATGTTGGCGGGGCCACTCCAGTCGAATCTTTCATTTTATTTACAGAAAGAAGTGGCTTTTATATAGGCACACAACTGCAAAATTCCGGATTCTTCAGCTCCCGCAGCACATTAAATTTTTCAATCATTTTCTGAACAATGAACCTTCTATTCTGACGCACAATTCGCTTGAAATTCCTGCGGTCTCGTTCTTGGAGTACTGACTTTCTGGCGCATTTCTTTCTTTAATAGATAAATCCTACTTTCTTCTTCTACTAAAAAAAAAAAAAATCCCCACCCCCCACAATTGGCAAGCCAGCCAGAATATTGTGGGGGTGGGGATTTTTTTTTTATTATTTATATTTATTTTCTTTATATTTGTATATCCTTTTTCTTATATATCTTTATCTAGCTCCCCACTTGCGCATTTGACTATTAACTTCACAGAAAATTTTAGGTTCAAGGGGGAAAGCTCTTAGGTGTATTTAATTCCCTTCGGATAGGCTGGTACTCAGAACAACAAAAAACACACAAAGGTTATATATAAAATTCAGTTTATTGTACATATTTACATGAATACATCAAAACCAAAATGATTAAACCCAAACATATGACAACATGATCTAGTCTCATCTTCTTATTTTGTATATCTTAATCATGCATCAGTTAAAACCATTAATAACAAATACCAATCCCGTTCAATTCCCTTCTGCATATATTCAATCCTGCATCATATAAGACCATTAATAACAAAATATCAATCCCTTTCTATTCCTTTACAAAACTGAATACTTATTCAGTTTTGTAAAGGAATTAATTAACAAGTATCACTCACTTAAACATATTTAATTGTAGCCTATCAAGCAATTATAAACAAGGCATCAATTACTTCAAATATTTTATATATATGTATTCCCTTCCAAAATTATTTATGTATCTATTAACTTGCCCTGGCTAATGTCCTTCAGCACATATCCTAAAATAACCTATCCTTAAAACTGAGTAATTATTATACACAGTATCTTTTAAAAGTCCTGCTAATCAAATTTCAGGGTTCCTACAGTTCTTTGTGTGTATGAGAATACTTATGTAACTAGCCACTTACTTAGTTATCTCGAGGGGCTTTTCGGCATGTCCTTCACCCTTCTCACGGTGAACAGCAGGCCTATTCTATCTACGCATCTCACAAATCCTTGGAAGGTTCGATAGGAGTTATCTAATTTGTTTCCTCGGACTCGGGTTCCTTTGCTCATTGAAAGCGATTCATTTCATCTGGTCAGCATGTTTGTTCTCCTTTCGGTCCGGCTCCAGATTCTATCGGTTTCAGCACCATTTTCTCCTGGGCATCAGGCGTCTTGTTTATTAACACGGGAGTTGATTCCTTCTCAATTATTGAGCAGGTTCCTACAATGAGCTAACTTCACCGTATTCTGCTTTCCCAACTATTTTAGTTGTCTTCTGCTCTATACTGACAATACGTTAGACTTCCTTTATTGTCCAACGATTTTTAAATTTTTCTCTACAGCACCTTTCTCCATTCCTTTCACTCCCTCATTCAAAAAACTCTGTCTCCTACTGGCTTACTGACGGATTGACTAACTGACTCACTGCTACATCTTAACTAAACATTTTAACTCTTCTCTGCCTAACTCTCTCCTTCCAACCTTTCACTCCTTCACTACAAAATACTGTCTCTCTCTCTCTCTCACCCCCCCTCTCAAAACCTTTTTTCTCTCGTTTTGTTCATCTCCTCCCACATCTGGCTCCCGAGTCTGCCACGCCCATTCTCAGTGACTTCTTCCAATCTTATATTCATTTAGGGATTCCTTCTAATTTGATTTGTTAGAAGGCCTATACTCAGCCTGCCCAGTAGCACGTGTTACCATACACCCACTTTTTACAATTCTACCAGATTTTCTCCCATACGGTGTGCCCTTAGATGTTTGCCAATTATCCAAAAAACAACTCTCTCCTCTCATATAACGCCTTTGTCCCCGTAGCGTTCTAAAACCACGAAAATCACATCTCCTGACCACAGCACCTATATTTGGAAACTTATGTGCTAGTCAAGAACCCACTTCCTGTTTACGACCAGACTGTCCCTACTAAGTTCGATCCCGCATAAACCTTAATTTGTCTGTTGTTGTTGTTTGGACCCATGCCGCTTTACAGTAGTTTTCTACTGTTTATTCCCCGCTAAGCTGATGGCTCGAACCCTGCTTTTATTACTTACTACTCCATTAAATTTATATTCCATGCTGAAAAATTGTTATTATTGAAATCAGACGATATTACTTTCTTATTCACTAGCAACAAGAACTCCTATTTCTTAATTAATAAAAACAAACTTATAATTATTTTTATTCTGTAAGATTTTGAATCTTGCAGTACCATGAACAAGGTAGAATAATAATTATATTCAATTATTACAATACATTGCAGTCTCCGTCGCACACGGGATGGACATTACATACAGCCTTTCATTATGCCTTTCCTGAAAATTAGTCTACAGAAGGCTAATGTCAACAAATATCTTCTGTCGTCTTCTCAACTTCCAACCCAAGCACGGTACTAAGTGCTTAGTAGTTATTAGAACCTATAGTACTTAGGTTCTAATACCTCTCATGTTTGGGGTTTTCATAAAAAAAAAAAAAAAGAAAGAAAAGAATAACAAATATTATCTGTTTGAATAACAAATATTATTTATGTATTTTTAAGCAGTTCTGCAAGAGCTGGTGGACGTCCAACCTTTATCGGATCAGCATGTTCTGTGCATGGCAAACGATCATGCTTCCAACCTCGCCCAATAAACAACTGTCATTTGAACACTTATCTTTTATCCTCCATTTTAAAGGATAAAATAAACCGGTAATGCTTAAAAATCATCAAAAATAGACGTTTAAGAGTAGAGCGCTCTAAACAGCAGAAAAAGTGTTTGTGTGAAGTATGTTTTTTTGTATGCAGAAGTGAAAGCGGAATTGGTTTAATATGTTCTGAGTGCTGGTATAACTGCTGTTAAGTGTATTTTTAAAAATGTTTTAAATGTTATTCTATTTTGCCTGTACTCATGCTCTTTTTGTAATATTTAGTAAAATACAACAACAACAAAAAAAAAAAAAAAAAAAACACGAGTCAGATTATCTTAAATAATAACATGGTTTGCAGTTCTTTAGAGACACAAGTGCGGTTCGATGTACTTTGAACACTTCTTGTGCACTGATTTACAAATTATTCAGTACACCTATGTAGTAACATATTTTCCACATATATAGTATATATGCAATGAACGGATCACTACATATTTAAAGATAGCACTGACTATACATGCCACTTGCAATTAGGTGAGTTGCTACACGGCGACATAGCCACTATCATAGCCTATGCAACAATCGAACTTACGATGACAGACAGGAAGGAGAGCTTTTTCCTAGTTTGGTAAACGAACAAGCCATGCTACAATTGCCAATATGTTAAAAGGTCTGAAAGAAGTCATCTACCTGAATGTCTGTGATGGAGAGGAATTGGGTGCTTACATCATTTTTGTTAATCGATTATTAGCCTTTTTAAAATATAATTAAAAGTTCTTCAAAGTTACAACCCTACTTGTATGTGTACATAGCGATCAGTTCACACATACATACGCTAGCACGTGTGATGTCTTCGACTAGACCAGTGGTTTTCAACTGGAGTGCCGCAACAACATTCCAGGGCCGCGTAATTTGGGCTAAGTTACTTAAACTTATTATTATTTTTTAATTTATATATTTATTTCATTATAAAAAGGTGTACAGTAACTTTTTAATTTTGCAGTGATCTATAATTGATGTTTACTTAGTACCCTCTATATAAAGAATAAAATTATATACTGTATATATATAATTTGTATTATGAATTGTACTTTTTATAATTATATTATTATAATAAATATCATATAACATATATATTTTTTAATATTATATATATATACATATATATATATATATATATTATTTTTTTTAAAAATAGTCTAAGTATAATATCTGTTAAAGATGTTAGTAATAGTGGTAGAGGCTAATGGTGTATTTTACCCAAATGTTTGCAGGCTATAGTGTAAACCGATAAAAACCAGTGTATATATATATATATATATATATATATATATATATATACATATATATATATATATATATATATACACACACACACACACAGAAAATCGGATCTAACAGGCAGAAAATTGAGTAAGGGTGCCGGAAAATAAAATAAATTACTTAGGGGTGCCGTTATTAAAAAAAGGTTGAAAACCACTGGACTAGACGTTCCCGGTCTTAACGCGGAAGTAACAACAGATGCTGGTCAATCTGCATTTTATATAACTATAGTCAGTAAGCAGGTTAACTTAGCTTTCCGGGGCAGACAGTATGCGCTGGTCAGCCTGCTTTCTACATTAATTTAAGTGCCTATTGGCTTGAGGCTGGGCGGTTTTAGTGTTCATTTCTCCCTCCATACACATATAGTATTTGACTTGGCAATAGGTTTCCTCTGTGGAAACATAGACAAGCAAAAATTTTAGTAAATCTTAGTAGACTTGGGTAGAGGAATTTTTGTAATCATATTTTTCAAGTTAATAACTGCATTCATGTGATCAGTGTTTTCCTTTATTGAAAGATCTCCATAGGATTCCAAGTAACGTTGCAGTATTTCCATTAAGTATTGGAATCTCGCTAGACTATTGAAATGTTGCTCATGTGATCATACCTTAATTTTCTTCTGTGATGAAACACAGAAGAAAATGAATTAAATATATTTTCTAAAATTTCATTTTAGAAAATATATTTGATATTTAATTAAATATTCATAATTTTAACACTCTAATTGGTCTTCTATCTTCTTCTTGCGTGTCGTATTTTTTCGTAATCGACTTTCATAGTAACATACGTAAAATATTTATCCACTTTCAAGTAAAGTTTAATTACACGCTATACGTTAAACTATTACGATAACTATTACTAAAACAGTTAAGCTAATTCTAATCGTAACCTGTTATATTACTTTTTGCTTATTTTTATTTTTATTGGTCTTGTGCAATATGTTTTATACAAAAATTAATATTCATCTCATATAAAAATATATAAGGCGAAGGTGGTAGTTGGTATATAATAAATATTTTTTTTGATGTACACATTAAAAAAATAATAAAAACTAGATGTGACTATGAGCGCCAATTCACTTTAAGCGGGATAATCTGTAGCAAATACAGTAATTACACTTGGCGGAATTGTATTAATTAATGGTTGTGGTCGTTTGGGTTTTTATGTGCTGAGCCGGGCAAATGTTCAATAGCGGATGTGAATTAGTAGTATAGGAGTGTACAGAAAAATGCATTATATGTTCTATATCAACTATATTTTAGAATATTTTTACAAAAGCTCGGTTATATTGAGATCTCCGGTTTGTTGGAATTATTAGAGTTGGCGCGTGTTACCTAAATGAATGCAGAAGACAAGACAAGACAAGCTAAGCAATTGAGGTTAGTGTCTCATGTTTGATACTGGGTTATGTACTGTAAGGTAAATTTTTAAAGCGCTCTTAACATTTTGCACAGTTTATTTTCATTATGATACCTAGAAAAATAGCAACATAAAATAATAAGTTGCTTGCAGTTATCAACATTTTTCTGTCACTGTTTTGTTATGTACTACAGTAAATGTTATGTTTTGCACTTTGAGCAGATGATAACCTCTGATTAAGGATAAAAGTCAATATGCTTTTCTTTAGAGAAGTGGCTTCCTTTGTACTACGGGCGGGGATCCTCGTGATTGTCCTGATAGTGAAAGATCAATTCTTGTATACCAGTTTATGTCCTTCGATGTGTTTAATCAACTATAGGACAATATTTTATTTTATTATTTTTTTTCATTAAAGCACAATACAGCAACACAACCAAAGATTGTGGGTTAAATACAATTATACTGGAAAAACCCAGTTGTAAAATTAAAATAATTAGTTAATCGTGTGTTTTGCATTTTTACATAGCCAACTTATCATTGTGCTTCTACAAGCTTTTTCAGTTCAAATGTGTAACTCGAAACAAGATTTTTATGTTACCTCTACATTTTATTTTAAAGTAAATTAATATATCAAGTGAAATAAGATCACATCAATAGGTAAGCGAAAAATGATTGTCCCAGATAAGCGCCCAGTAATGTGTATAATTATTTCTGTTATTTCCAGTTAATTATGACCCCATATAATTTTCTGCTTACTCATCTGTGGGACCTTTTGTAAATCTTGTGTTTGATTTCTTGGTAAATGCCTCTTTAGTAAGAAAAATGTTAAAAGTTTAATGGACATCGTTACCCGATTAAAATACCGATGATTCAAATGGTTAGCATGTGCAAAACTCTTAAAACAGAACAGGATTTCTTTCACGTTGAGATGGGCAGCAAAAATTTACTTCTTCCATAAGTTTACTTGATTAGATTGCATTCTTAATTTATTTAAAAAATTGTGGTCGTGTAGTGTTCTTCTTTCCTCTAACGTAAGGAGTTTCCTTATAATTCTTAGCATGATAGTTAAGGTGTTTTCTGAAGCAACGGTATTTATTAACGCTAAAATGGGTCAATATGAATCAAAGATTCTTATCACGTTGAAACCCGAATGATAATTTCTAGCAGTAAAAGTAAAACTTAAATTGTATTTGTTTATCTTCATTTTATGATTTTTAAAACCAGTTACGTTATTTTTTCTCAAATAGAGAGGTAATCTAGTGACAGCAACTGAGCCGGCCACTTGTGGGTATGTGCCACAGGTTGGCCACCCTTCTTGTAAGCCATAAATTTTCAAATAGCTGTATACCGTATAATGTAATTTATACCAGCGGAGCCAAAACTCTAACCCAGTGGTTTTCGACCTTTTTTTTTTCATAATGGTACCCTTAAGCAATTTATTTTATTTTGTGGCACCCATACCCAATATTCTTCCTGTTATATCCGATTCTCTTTATACACAGTGTGCCAATTAAATAACGAGACTGCGTGCGCTCTGCATTTAGTATTAACGTAAGAGGCCAAAATAGTACATGATTATATCCACTAGAGTGTGCTCTTTCCAACGAGTGCAAGTTGAAACTTGTCTGGTCATAGTAATTGTAGTAGTTTTGTACACGTCAGGAAATTGAAAATGGAGCAAAGAGCAGTTATCAAATTTTATTGTAAATTGGGAAAAAGTGCTACGGAAACTTTTGACGATTTAAAAAAGTTTATGCTGATGTGTTTGAATGTTTTTCTCGTTTTTGTAAAGGACGTGAGTCGTCAGAGGATGATCCCCGACCTGCCCGACTGATCTCTGTTCGGTCGGCCAGGAATTCAAGCAATTTTTCCAAAAAAAAAATCGATTCCGGTCATCGAACACACCCATTTTCTTTGGATTTGGCTCCCGCAGATTACTTTTTATTCCACAAAATGAAAACAGCCATGAAAGGAACGCGATACGGGACGATAGAGGACATCCAGGCTGCAGTGACCGACCAGCAAAAAGTGGTACCAGACAGTGGCGTATCCAGGTATCATCCTATTAAGGGGGGAGCGTGCGACTAGGTCAAGGAATCATCGTAAGGGAGGCATGCTTTTAAGTTTTTTTTTTTTTTTTTTTAAGAACGCCCCATGGGTTCTTTTTCTTTATTTTCAAATTTTTGGTTGGGGGGCATATGCCCTCTCTGCCCACCCCTGGTACCAGAAGAGGAGTTCCAGAAGTGTTTTCAAAACTTGTATAAAAGATGTAAACAGTGTGTACATATCGGAAGTGATAACTTCGAAAATATATAACCTTACTTTGCTGTTAGTGTTATTCTTTTTTTTTTTTTTGTAGTATCGTTATTTAATTTGCACACTATGTATATATTTATTTAATATATATATATATATATATATATATATATATATATATATACAAAGCATAGAAAATTAATAAATAACTTACGTAAAGTTAACTAAACAAGAACTAATTAATGCCATCTATACATAACTAGAAAGAACATTACATCAGTTTTATTATTTATTTTTTGTATAGTTTAAGAACGATTAGTAAGATATATTTCATATTGGATAAGCTAGTAGTTACTTAACCCTATAATAGCCATAACTGGTCCACGAGGTAAAACCTAGTAAAGGATAATCATTAGTCAAAGCAAAAGTAAAAATAAAACAAAAAACAATGTGTCCTATTACCTATAATTGACTTGATATATATTATTATTATGTTGATTAATTGTTTTAAAGTAAAAATAAAACAAAAAACAATGTGTCCTATTACCTATAATTGACTTGATATATATTATTATTATGTTGATTAATTGTTTTATTTTTACTTTTGCTTTGACTAATGATTATCCTTTACTAGGTTTTACCTCCTGGACCAGTTATGGCTATTACAGGGTTAAGTAACTACCAGCTTATCCGACATGAAATATATCTTACTAATCGTTCTTAAACTATACAAAAAAAAAAAAAAAAAAAAAAAAATATATATATATATATATATGATAGTTATAATAATAATATAATTATAAACAAAATTACAATTAATATATACTTATATAATAATTTTATTCTTTATGTAGAGGTACTAAATATACATCAATTATAGATTACCACAAAATTAAAAAGATACCGTGCAATGTGAGTTTTTTTTTTTTTTTTTTGTTTATATTTTTATTTTGGAATTGTAAATAGAATGATCAGTTGACATGTGCAAATACTATAATTGTAGTTTATAGAACACATAATTGTTAATTATGTGTTCTATAATTGTGAATATATAATAATTAATATATAAATCAGAAAAATCATTAAAAATCATTATAAATATATTTATAATGAATATATAAATCAGAATATATAATTGTGGTTTATAAGGATGTACCTAGTAAAGGATAAAAGGAAGGGGGATGAATCTGATTGGTCCACTTGACATCGATGGTTCAACTGTTGATGATCCTACTCAGATAGCAAACAAACTGAATGAGTATTTTGCATCTACATTCACACATGAGGAATTATTAAGGTTTGAAAATGGCAGAAGGTTATCAAATTGTAGCAGGATACTTAATGATTTTGTAATAACTGAGAGCAAAGTGGAAGAGAAACTGTTGAAGTTAAACGTAAGAAAAGCACCTGGGGTGGATGGGATCTATCCAGTTATATTAAAGGAGGCGGCAAATCAACTAAGCAAACCCTTAGCCATAATTATGAGAGCATCCTTGGACTCAGGGGAGGTTCCCACGGACTGGAGATGTGCAAATGTATACCCAAATCACAAAGGGGGATCGAAGGGTGACACGAGTAATTACAGACCAGTTAGTTTAACTTCTGTTCCAGGTAAAATAATGGAATCGCTGGTTAAAGATGCATTGCAGGATCAACTAGACAAGACTGCAGCAATAATTCAGACACAGCATGGGTTTGTTAAGGGAAAGTCTTGTCTGACAAATTTGATAGGATATTATGATGTGGTTACAAAGTAACTGGATGCAAAAAATAAGTTTGATATTATATATTTGGATTTCAGGAAAGCTTTTGATACTGTTGCGCATGGAAGACTATTGTACAAATTGGAGTAGAATGGTATGAAGGGTAAGTTGCTACAATGGATAAAAGGATGGTTAAGTGCGAGAAGACAGAGGGTGGTAATCAATGGGTGTTGCTTGGACTAATGTTATTAGTGGAGTCCCACAGGGTTCGGTGTTGGGTCCACTGTTGTTTTGTATATTTATCAATGATATTGATGAAGGTATATCAGGCTTAGTGTCGAAGTTTTCAGATGATACAAAGGTTGGCAGGGTTGTTAATGACAGTAATGGCAGTGTGCTACTGCAACAGGATCTAGATAATTTGGGCAGATGGGCTAAGAAGTGGCAACTGAAGTTTAACCTTGACAAATGCAAAGTACTGCATATGGGTAGAAGTAACCCCAGAGAAACGTACCAACTGTGTGGTACTACTCTTAAGGTGGTAGAAAATGAAAAAGACATGTGAGTAATTGTGCAGTCAGATATGAAGTTTTCTGAGCAATGCAGACAGGCTGCCAGGGCAGGTCATGGGGTTTTGTCAATGATATATAGGAATTTTGCTAGCAGGGAAAAGGAGGTGATTATCCCTCTGTGTAAGGCAATGGTCAGGCCATGCCTTGAGTACTGTGTACAGGTCTGAAGGCTTCATTTTAGGAAGGATGTAGATTTACTTGAGCGTGTACAGAGAAGGGCAACAAGATTGGTGAGGGGAATGAAGGGATCCTCTTATCAAGAGAGGCTTAAGTTCTGCAAATTGCAGTGGCTGGAGACTAGGCACGTGCACGGTGATCTGATTGAGGTGTAGAAGGCCTTGAATGGGTTCAGCATGCTGAATTCTGACGGGATCCTTCCACTTGTTCAGATTACGAACCTAAGGGGGCATAAATTCAAATTAAGAAAGGACAGATGTAGAATAGATGTGCGGAAATTTGCCTTTAGCCAGCGGGTGGTTAATTGCTGGAACAAACTTCCATCTGTCGTTGTGGAAGTTGATAGGTTGAATAAATTTAAGGAGGAACTGGACAGGTATTTGGAGGGAATGGTGTGTTTTTTTTTTTTTTTTTTTTGGCTGATGCTGCTTAAGCTCATACATTTGCTTTCTTGCATCACATGCCACTACTACTACTACTACTACCTTTTTATAATGAAATTAATATATAAATAAAAAAATAATAAATAAGTTTAAGTAACTTAAAACCAAATTATGTGGCACACTGGTTAAAACCCACTGCTCTAACTGTTTAAAATTAAAAATTTTTATCATAATATTCTGAATAAAAAAATATACTGACATTTTGTTTTTATAATTAATTTCTGTTATTTATTTTGTTGCTATTTCAGGATAGATGGAGGTACATAAATCCAATTGCCTGGAAGTGTTTGATATTTATTTATTAGCTGATTATTATACAGGGCAAGATTCCATCGTTAAAAATATATAAGATTCCATCGTTAAAAATTTATCCTAACTAAATACAGAATACAATGGAATACTGAATAAAAATACAAAATTAAATCTACTGTATTCGTACTGAATACAGTGGAATTAAATACATGTAAAACGCGTACACATTTTTCGTTAAATTTTGATTTAAACCATCAAAGCATATATTTTCCGTTTTCCTCTTTACCTTATATTAACGTCACTGTTTCCCTCCTTACTTTATTGGTAAAGAGGAAAATGGAAACTACTCAGTGGTGTAGCTACCGTGTAGGCAGGCAGGCAGGGCAATTGTGCCCGGGCCCTTTAGGGGCCCCGGCATCTTTGGCTGTCTCCTGTTTTTGCAATTTTCATTAATTAAGTAGGGGCCTGAACATATTCTTTGCCTCCAGGCTCGAAAAAGGGTAGCTGCGCTACTGAAAATACTGTATATGCTTTTAATGCAATCTTAATAATTAATTCTAGTGATGCTAAGATCAGTATAAAAATACAGTATTTTCTGTAGCTATGCTACTGAAAATACTGTATATGCTTTTAATGCAATCTTAATAATTAATTCTAGTGATGCTAAGATCTTGGATATCTCAAGTTAGGTGTTTTCTTAAATTTAGCATTATTTTTGAAAATGAGACCCAGCTCGGACCTGAACCCGATAACATTAATCGGGTCCAGATGATATCGCCATTATTATTTACACCCAACCTGGAGTCCAGCAGCTTTTCAAAAGCTCTGACTCGGAGACAATTGTGTGTGTGTGTGTGTGTGTGTGTGTGTGTGTGTGTGTGTGTGTGTGTGTGTGTGTGTGTGTGTGTGTGTGTGTACACGTATGTACGGAAGGGCGGGATAAGTGGAAACAACCCTGAACGTCTTCCCCATAAAATACACATTTACGTATATATGCGGAATTCTTTACCATACCTGTCCGCATATTAGAACTCGATTCCTAGTTGATGGATTTTCATAAAATTTTATTTTTGGTGCTTTTAGAATGAGTTGTCGAGCAAATCAGACCGGTGAAATCTGGCAGTTATTATTGTTCTTTGTCAGTCCATTCGCACGTAATAACTTGACTTTCTGTGATTGGATATTCATGAAATTTTATATTTGGCTCTTTTAAAACGATGATTTGTTGAGCCTTCCCAAATTTCTTAAAAATGAGACAAACAAAAATCTGGTAACTACCGTCCACTCAAAGACTGTGTTCCCGCTCCTGAACACCCACGCTCACACTCATTTAAGCTATGTTAGGCCAAATTATGTTTGTTGTCATTCGCTGGTTGGAGGTATGAATGTGGTGTGTGCAGTGTGGTGGATACTCTCAAATGAAATGTTCTCGGTTCGCGAATAAAAGTTGTTGGTTTTTGCTGTTTTTTTATTTTTAATAGAATTCACTAATTATTACTGTTTGCTAATGCATCTGAAATTTAGAATACTGTGCACATTAATTAATTTTCTTAAGATTACTTTATAATTTTATAAGTTCATTTTTGAAATGTTATTTATAAGTAAAAAATTACTAAAAGAACTTTTCTGATTATGAAGATTTCTGATATTTCCCTCCACAAGCACGATGTACATCAAAGTGCTTCCTTTTTGAAATCAACAAAAATAATTCAAAATAGTTCACAAGGGTTTAAGGGAATTCTTCCACAAGAAGGTAACAAAATAGTTACTCTGTATTTGCAGTTTATTATGAACTTCTTTTCCATTTTTTAATTTTTTTCCATTTTAATTTAATTGCAAATGTTTATTTTGAAATAATTTAAATTGAACTACCCACCAGAACACTTTACAGAGAGTAACGCTCACTCGCTTAAATTGGTTGGTTGTTGTAGGGTTTTAGGCACATCAGTGACTTAGACCATATTGCACTGTATATATTATATCTGTAAATTGTGTGCGTTTTGTGGTTGGTTTGCTGGACGAAAAACCAGAGTTTCTTGGAATAAAACCTTGCTACCCTCTCTTGAGACCGCCTAATTTAGACATGCTGTGACGAAGTCCCACAAAAATTTCTGGTGTCATTGAGAGGTTCAAACTTGTGTCTTTTCTACCAGATGTGCGGAGGACTGTGATTATACCAACTATCCACTCACGAGGGTCGCTTCAGTCTTGCATCACATGCATAAGCACTGACGTGTCTCCCTCTCAGTATTGTTACACCATGCCAAAAATAATCATAATGAGCATAATATTTTCAATATTCATTTAAAAAAAATTAATCTCTCTGGGGTACTAGATATAATTGAACAAGTGCAGTGTGTGTGAGGTACACTGCAGGACTTTTATTGACATTTTATTTTTTTATGAAATATTTCTGAATTTCTAACACATTTGAGATGCATATAAATAAAAGCATAGATGGAGGGATACTAAAATTGATATTGGTGTTACTGTGGTGGGTAACTTTTTATTTTAAATAGTTTCAGTAGGTAGCAATTTTTGGACGGGCATGCTTGTTATTTGGTTCTAATTCTAGTTTAGGACTTTTATCAATGCAGTAGTTTTTGAAACGGGTCTTGGCAAACAGTTGATCGCGATGTATAGAAATAAAAATATAATTTTCTGGGAAATGCCAATAACACAAATCTTAATAATTACTTACCGGATTTATTTTGTACCCAATGTGTTTATTATAATAAAAAGTTAGGCAGTGTATGTAGTGCATTACATTTTGAGTGCATTCGATTTCTTGAATTGATTAATTTTTTTCTTTTTCCATTAGAAATAAAAGTTTTTTGTTTTGTTATCGATTAATTACTATTTGATTAACTAATAATATATAAAACTTTTCATTTCTCTATGCATATCTCATAACCTAGTAGTCACTCAACATTTTGTAATACTTTGTAATCACTGCGGCTGAAATGCAACACTGATACAATAAATTGAAGAAATAGCAACTGGACCTTAGATGTGGTATATGCAGATACTACGATTTTGTAAGACTTTTTATTTCTTCCTGGATTTTAATAATTGAAATATAACACATATTTCATGTTTCTCCTGTGATTAAAATAATAAACAAATAGTAATAATTCATAACATTATATATTTAGTTAAGTGATAACAAAATAATGAGTTTCTCAAAGAGCAACATTTATGGACAAACCAAGAACATTTTATTTCTGTCCAGCTGCCGTATTGCCCATTCATTTTTCCAATTGGTGCATGGAAGCATACAATATCCAGTGCTTCATCTACAATATACGAATATTATTATTTGCCATACAGTTCAAGGAGGCTTATGCTGCACCAGCAAAAACAAATTTCTGAATTACCCCGTGTGTGTGTGTGTGTGTGTGTGTGTGTGAGTGTGAGAGAGAGAGAGAGAGAGAGAGAGAGAGAGAGAATTGAGTGAGCACTGAATTATGAACACATACCTAATTCTGTGTTGGGTCAATGTTTGCACGGATTTAACAGCCACTATTCACCTAGGCATCGACTCCATGTAATATCTAAAGATGTCTGCAGTTATGCTGCCTGCAAGGCTTAATGCACTGTTGGAATAGATGAAGATTGTGTGTCCATACATCTCACTTTCCATTCTAAAACATCCCACAGATGTTCAATTGGATTGAGGTCAGGTGAAATTGGAGGCCAATCAAGATGGATGATATCTTCACTATGTTCCTCATACCATTTGTGCACAGTGTGGGCCCAATGATATTGTGCATTATCGTCTTGGAAGATCCTGTTTCCATCTGGGAAAAAATGAAACATGGCAGGGCTCATGTGGTCTCCAAAGAGCTGCTGGTAGACTTGGCCAGTGACACGTTCCATAAGCACTGGGAGCCCTAATTCTTGCTAGAAAAACATGCCCCATATTAAGCACCTGCTGCTACATGCCTGGACAGCAGGCACCATGCATAATGGCTTGATGGACTCACGTTGCTTGCTCCACACTCGAAAGTGTCTGTTGGTGCATCAGATATTAAGTCTCATCTGACTAATATACTCATTTCCAGTCCTCCAGTGTCCGACCAGCGTATTGTTCACACTACAGCATTCACCGTCAATGGTAATTAGCAGTGAGCAGGTGTCTCTTTGGTCGTCTGCCATGGAACCGACATGTTGGAATGTGCGGTGCATCATCATTTGGGATATTGTTCTTGCATTCCTCATATTGTATTGTGATGGCAACTGTTGCACAGTGACCTCTCATTCAGCCCATACAATGCATTGTATCCTTTACTTACCATGAACATGCACCTTGCATAATCCTTTACAATTTGTTGGCGGAAGGTGGCTTGACCTGTTTGACACTATTCTTTGTGTACCTTAACTGCAGAGGGCTGTGAGTAACTGACCAGATGTGGAAGCTGATGTTGTTGTTGTTGTTTTAATAGGGTTTTTAGGAGCATTGGCAATTAATACCATATTGCATTGTATATACTGTCTGTAAATAGCGTGTTCTGTGGGCAATTTTCTGTTTGCTGGGAAAAACACCTGAGTTTCTGGGAGAAAAAAAAAACACCACTATGGAAGCACCCAACGAATGAACTTCCACAATCGTGACCTTTTGAAACTCCTTGATATCTTTACTATGTTCCATAACTGCTACTTTATTACTTTGACTTGCACAACCAAATGCACATTACCACTGTTCTAGTGTAAGAATCTGTTTGTCTTTTTATACTGCGAGTTTTCTGTAGCATACTCCGTTACCGATGTGGTGATCATAATTCACTGATTTGAATTCATGAATTATTACTATTTGTTTATTATGTTAATCACAGGAGAAATATAGAATACATGTTATATTTCAATTTTTATCACCAAGTGTACATACTCAAACACAAATACTTTGAGAAACTCATTATTTTGTTGTCACTTTACTAAATATGTACGTCAGTTATTACTATTTGGTTATTATAATAATCACAGTAGAAATGTAAAATACATGTTATATTTCAGTTGTTATTAAATTCCAAAAATAAATAAAAAGACCCTAGAGAGGTGGCAACTCTTAACTACACCTGACTTAACACCAATCTCAGTGGTGTCAAAAGGGAGTGGCTTACCAACTCTCTGTTCTATATATCAATTCAAAGGTTTAATGTCAAACAACGTTAACTACAAAATCATTTTGTAGTAAACGTTTTTATAATTAATCAAGAAAAAGTCATTTGACATTTTCTTGGTTTACCGTAAATGTGCTTATAGCCCAAGCTAACTAGTAAAGTACTAGAGAGATACAGCTGTGTGACATGATATGCCTTGTTATTTGTATAAAGTAAAACTAAATTTGTTTCAAAACAAAAATGCAATTTTGTAGTTAACGTTGTTTGACACTAAACCCTTGAATTCCGAAGTCACACAAGTGACAAAACAATATTTTAATCACAAATTGTTGGTTTTGTACATACTGACATATTCTATCCTTCAACAGTATTAATTTTTAAGAATAATATTAAAGTAAAATCACTGAAGGTCATTAAAAACATTAAACATCGGTCTACTTCGAAAAATCGATATAGTCTAGTATTGCAGAAAATGAGTCACTATTATTATGGGGGACTTCAATGCTAAAGTTGGAAAAAGGCAAAACAGCGCAAAAAGAGGAACTATAGGAAATTTTGGAATTGGTGAAAGAAATAAAAGAGGTGAAAGACTTGTGGAATGTGTAGAATCTCAAGGACTGTAAGTAGTGAACACTTTTTTCAAGAAAAGGGTGAACAGAAAGTGGACATGGAAGAGTCCAAATGGATTAACAACTAATGAAATCGACTTCATCCTCACTAACAGAAGATATATTGTGAATGATGTTACCGTCCTGAATAAGGTAAATGTTGGAAGTGATCACAGACTGGTAAGATGTACACTTGATATAGATGTAGGAAAGGAAAGGAAAAAACTGACTCGAGTAAATAATATAAAGGTCTTTGAGATAACAGAGTAGGAGAAAAAGCAGTATGTACTGGAACTTAAAAACAAGTTTGAGCTTCTGCAGACTGCTGAGGACCAAGATATCGACGAAGAATATTACAACTTTCTGAAAGGGATAAAGCCCAAAAACCTATAGGGAAGCAGAAATCCAAAGAAGAAAAAATTAGTCAAGAAACACTTGTCATGATGAACCGAAGACGACAAATGAAGAGCAAGAAAAACACTGACAGGGAGAAAATTGAGTATACTGAGTTATGCAAAGCCATTAGAAAGAGACTCAGAGCAAAGCCATTAGAAAGAGACTCAGAGAGGACATAAGATTTAACACAAGAAAAGTAGAACAAACATTAAGAGAAAACAAAGGATTTAAATCAGCAGCCATGAGCAATAATACAGAAAGACAAACGATACTGAAACTGAAGAATAGCGATGGTGTACTTATAAACAGCAGAGAAGGCATAATTCAAATAGCAGAAGACTACTATAGAGAATTATACAAGGAGCAAGGGAATGATACCAGCAGTGGGGAAGATGGATTGCAAAGTAGCAACACATACGACATACCCGATATTCTTCCTGATGAGGTAGAAAATGCATTGAAGAAAATGAAGAATCAGAAAGCCCCTGGGGAAGATGAAGTTACTGTAGAGTTGTTAAAATTGGGAGGAAGAGACATAACACAAAAACTGGCAAGGCTCTTCACGACGTGCATTAGAAAAGGTGTGATGCCTAAGCAGTGGAATAATGCAATCATAGTTTTGCTGCATGAGAAAGGAGATAAATCAGAAATTGGAAATTATAGACCAATTAGCTTGTTATCCCACATCTACAAGTTGTTCACAAGGGTCATTACTAACAGATTAGAAAGAATACTTGATGAGAATCAACCGAAAGAGCAAGCTGGCTTTAGGACAGGATTCTCAACTATGGATCACCTTCACGTAATATCACAACTAATGGAGAAAGCAAATGAATATAAAACACCATTATGCCTGGCATTTGTGGATTATGAAAAGGCATTTGACTCCATACAGCATAAGGCAATGTTTCGGGCACTGGAAAGTAAAGGCATAGATACCCCATATATTATGATTTTGAAGAAAATATATGAGAGTGCTACCTCCTTTATTAGACTAGACAAAGACAGTAGGAAATTTAAAATCGAGAAAGGAGTTCGACAAGGAGACACAATATCTCTGAAGCTGTTTACTGCTGCCCTTGAGGAAGCTTTCAGAAGATTAGACTGGTCGCAGAAAGCAGTCAGTGTGAATGGAGAGTACCTAAACCATTTACGATTTGCAGATGACATTGTGGTCATAAGCCACCATCCCAAAGAATTAGAGGAAAATCTTAATCAGTTATGCACAGTTAGTAAGGTTTTTTGGACTAAAGATGAATATAGCTAAAACAAAAGTAATGATGAACAAGTATGCCACAGAAAGGAACATAATGATTGAAGGAGCAGTAATTGAAAAGGTGGAGTCATATACTTATCTGGGACAAGTTATTAGCTGTAATAATGATAAATGGCTGGAAGTCAAGAGAAGAATAAATTTTGGATGGATAGCATTCAGGAAATATAGTCACATACTGAAGAGCAATATCACAGTTTGTCTGAAACGTAAAATAATGAACCAATGTATACTCCCCACCATGACTTATGGAAGTGAAACTTGGGCACTCACCAAAGGAATGGAAGAGAAGCTGAGAACTACACAGGGAAGAATGGAACGAATTATATTGGGAATCAGACTGTTAGATAAGAAGAGAAACGCATGGATTAGGCAGCAAACTGAAGTAAAGGGCATTCTTATCAAAACTAAAGAACTAAAATGGCCTTGGGCAGGACACATAGTTAGAAGACATGATGACAGATGGACTAAAAAAATAACAGAATTGTATCCAAGAGGAGTTTGAAGAAAACCTGGAAGACAATGGTGGAGATGGATAGATGAAATTCATGAGTTTGGGTAGTATATGGATGGCCAGTGCTCAAAACAGAAGGAACTGGAAAGTTGCTAGAGAGGCGTTCATCCTGCAGTGGGTTGAAAATGGCTGATGATGATGATTGCAGAAAAACATTTGAAATTGATATATTATTTATTCCTTTATAAGGTGAAAAAAGTTTTATAATTTTTGAATTAATTAAAAAGAACAGCTGTGTAATGGATGGAATTTTTTTTATTATAGCCAATGGCTTTGCTATAAAATAACACTTAAACAGTTGCTTCCATTTTTATTTCTTATTTACTTATGAAATTAATGATGTACAGAAATGGTTGAATAATAATTCATATATTAATAAAATTTTGGTATTATTTTAAAATGCAGACTAAGTATATCAGACACATGATATAAATTACAAGGCTGATTAACAAAGTAATGGCCTGTTTTATTTTTGCAAAGCTGTATTTCATTTTTCCCAAGACGATTGCTTCTCTGGCATGAAAAGGGTGTGGGGACTGAACCTGGTTCATGGGCTGTGAGTTCCTCATCCCTGATTTATATAGTCATTAAGAGAGACACAGCAAGCATTACAGTATGACAATGCAAATGTTCCAATTTAGATTTTTAGTTCCATATAATTTTTTATTATAGGTTTAACGTAATCAGTTTTGGAGTCTAGATTGTTTGTAATATTTATTATTACTTTTGTTCTTGTTCGGAACCAATGAACCGCCTTTGTGAATTGGGGATACATTTGCACATCTCCAGTCCGTGGGGACCTCCACTGAACCTAAGGATGCTCTAATAATTATGTAAACTAAAGATTTGCTTACTTCCCTTGCTGCCTCCTTCAATATAACTGGATAGATTCTATCCACCCCAGGTACCATTTTTATGTTTAACTTCAACAATTTCTCCTCCAGTTTGCTCTTTGTTATGACAAAATCATTTATCTCCTTGTTAGAATTATTTAGTAAACTGCTTCCTCCCCTTCCTTACAGAATTCCTCATGTGTGAATGTAGTTGCAAAATACTCATTCAGTTTGTCAGCTGTCAGAGCAGGATCATCAACAGTCGAACAATCAATATCAAGTGGACCAATCTGATTCTTCCCCTTCCTTCCAGATTTTACATAAGTAAAGAAGACTTTGTTGTCCTTCTTTACATCCCTTAGTTGCTAATGCACCAGTAAAACCGAAACAACCAACCAACCAATCTTTACATCCTTTTCCAAGGATTTCTCGTAATCAGCCTTCACTTGCCTTAGCTCATTTGTGACTTGATCCTTCAGAATTTGTGGTAGAAAGAACCCCTTTGCCCCAGTCAAATTCATTGGATTTCCCCTCTTGATGCATATATAGGATTAATATAGGTATAAAAATATATTAATATATATATTTATATGTACCATAATTTAATATATTAAATTCTTATATCTATCTATCTATCTATCTATATATATACACATACGGTAAACTCCCGCTATTTGCGGTTTCGCGTATTCGCGATCGCTGATTTAATATAAAATGAAACCTAAAAAAATGTTAATTTTAAAGTGCTGTGAATATTTTCTGCCATAAAAAAAAACATGGGCGTGGCTAAAATTATCTTCCCGGTCAAAACAGCACTCAGTGGGTGGGGGGAGAGGGGTGACAAAATCGCGAGCGTGGATGTTTCTCACTAATTCTTGTTCAGTATGTGTTATGCGCTTGTCATGGAAGGTTTCGTTGTTTGCTTTTAATTTATATGCTTATAAATTGAAAAAATTTATCAATTTATAAATTGATATGCTTACAAAAATGATAAATCTACCGTTTTGCAGTGTAAAACAGACTTTTTCGAGTGTGTTAACGGAAGAAAGTGACTTTATTGTGGACAAGTTCTTTCTAACCCCTACAAAAATATGGCTACGAGTAACAAGAGAAATGTGAAAATATCAAAGAAGGTGATGACATTGGCGAATAAAATTGAGTTATTTGACAAAATTTCTAATGGTGAAAGTGTCTCCTCAGTGGCAAAACATTATAAAATCAATGATTCAACGGTACGATCAATCAAAAAATCGGAAGAAAAAATCCGCCATAGTGTCCTTGAAAACGTGCTAATTGCTTCAAAAATTTGCTCTATAACTCGTGATGTTAAATTTGAAAAAATGGAAAAAGCTTTAAATCTAAAACTGTTAGAAGCAAAACAGCACAAAAATGGAGTTTTACTTTTAGTGGTTTATAAAATCCAGTCCCCCACTCCCCGGTGACACAGTTTTGAATTGACAGTACTTCCACTATTAGTGGATACGCAAACAGGCCTCGGATTTTGAAGTTTACTTTACTAGAAAAGAAGCTGTAAGTCAGAATGGATGTTTTTATAGAAACAATGATATAATGACGATTATGTTCCTGACCAAGGGTCCAATTTGCAACAATTTATAGTTATGAATACAAAAAGCATAAATAACCAACTACCAATGATATACAGTATAAAATCACTACTGTATCCAGTCAAAACATTATGACCATCCCCATGTTTTAGCAATCAGCCATTCCTTCCTGCCTGCCTGATGGCACACATGGCATGGTGAGAAATGGTAAATGTGATACTGCAGGTTCATGGCATGTGATTCATACAAAGTACAGGCAACCCCTGTAAAACACGGTACTTCTACAACATGGTTTTGCTCTAACATGGGGCAATCCTCACACGGATAAATTGCTCTTACACGGATAAATTGGGGCAGTCCTCACACATGGTACTTATATAGCATGGTTTCAATCTAACATGGTTAGAGAATTGTGGCAAATCTTGCATAACACTGTATTTTTGAGCTTTTGTGCGGGGGAACCCTGCTATATTGGATGTAATTTTTCAACATTTTCCATTCTTTTTTGTGGCTCCCCGCCATTGACTTGCTAGTGGCTATACAAAAAAAAGTGAAATCTCCAAATTTTATTTTGTTGGGAAATCCCTGTGTTACGTTCTGTGCTATTGAGCTTGTGCTTGTTTGAGACCATAATAACTTGTGACTTCTAAGGTTTTTGTAAGGTTATTTTGGTTTTTATTTGATCATTTATAAATTTTTCACAGTATATATTACTAAACTCTGTCTTTAAGAACTGTATTAGAATAATTTCTTTGTTGTGAATTAAATTCCAGCCCTAAATTATGTCTAAGGAAAGTAAAAAAGCACCACTCAAAAGACAATTTTCAATTGTGGAATCATAGCTTTATTGCTCAAAGAAGTAAAACCATCAACATTAAATGCATATTGGAAAAATGTATGGCCAGAATCAGTTCACTCAGGAAATATGGTCAAACTAGCAGAAAACAGAATTGGTGTGATAGTATAGGGTGGCCACTGAAAGACTGAAGGGCTTGAAAAAATCATAACTTGTTCATTTTTAATCTTTTTTATTTTCTTTTTTTACAGGTTATAGGGTATCCCTTGGAGACTAAAATGTGGCCACTGAAAGACTGACCACCCTTTCAGAATCTTCTGAAGTGATATTCTGGCGATGCCTAGTTGAGCAGAGCGACGACGAGTAGAGGCAGATGGATCCTCAAGGACACTATGCTGTTACACCGCTGCGTCAGTGCGCTTAGGACCTCTTCCCGGACGATCGCTGACTGATCCAGTTCTTTCAAACCGGGCGATTAGGTTCCGAATCATGTTATCGCTAGGAGGACTTTAAAATGTTGCCGGTATTTTCTCTGAGTTTCAATAATTGATCTTTCACTGGAATAGAAAAACGCAACGAGTTTTACTGGTTGCTGGACATCATACATAGCCATTTTAATCTCCAATAACCTTTAAAAAAAGAAAATAAAACAGATTAAAAATGAACAAGTTATGACTTTTTCAAACCCTTCACTCTTTCAGTGGCCACCTTGTAGAACTTGCTAAGTCAGTAGGAGGAAAAGGTTTGGTGATAAATAAATAAATAAATAATTCTTTATTGTGAAGTACGGAATTACATACATACAAAGGGTACAGTACTAGGAAAGTTTTGCAACAGCTTTGTTTATTTAATTTTTTCAAAGTAATTTCCTCTACCTTCAATACACCTCTCCATCCTCCGAAACCAATCTTTAAACCAGTTCTGCCAAGTTTCACTAGGGAGTAAAGCACACTCGTTGTCCCAAGCCAGTAGAAGGTCCTCATCACTGGAAAACCGCCTCCCTTTTAGCTTCATTTTCACATGCAGGAACAGTGCAAAGTCGCAGGGAGCAAGGTTTGGACTGTAGGGAGGGTGCTCGAGAAGTTTCAGTCCTGTTGTGGTCAAATATTCGGTGCAGGCTTTGGCGCGGTGAGCTGGAGCATTATCGTGATGGAGGTACCAGGTGTCCATTCTTGACTTTGGCCGCAGGTTCTTCATAGATACAATGACTTTAGGCAGGCATTGTTCAGTATACCACTTAGCTGTGACTGTCTTCTGCGTGTCCAAAACGACACGTTCCACAATTCCACTCGATTTGAAAAATACAGCTATCATTTTCTTCTTTACAGATCGGGATTTTCTGACAATTACGGGTGTGTCGTCATCATCAAAGACCCAAACTTTGTTTTGAGCCTTGGTCGGCAGATCGTAATAGTACAGCCATGTCTCGTCACCTGTCACGATGTTGTTCACATACCGAGATTGTCCCTTATCAAACTTTTTTAACATCTCCCGGCACCAAGTCACACGTCGTGTCATCTGCTCTTCAGTCAGTTGATGCGGCACCCAGAGAGAACAAAGTTTCTTCACGTGCAAATGATCTTGCAGAATCGAACGAATTGCTGGTGCATTTAGGCCCAAAGTATCCTCTATCTGTTGGTAGGTCACTCGCCTGTTTTCGTCAAGCATTTTCCTCACAGCAGTAACGTTTTCCTCCGTAACTGACGTTCGTGGCCTTCCCGGCCTCTCAGAATCCTCCAGAGTGAAATTTCCCCTTTGGAATTCTCTATACCACCTGAATATCATTGTACGATGTGGACAATCATCATCTAGTGCAAGAGTCATTTCTTCTAAGCACTGGTCTATGGTTAAACCACGCACGAAATTATACCGCAAAACTGTCCTTATCTCATTTCGTGACCACGATGCCATCTCAAGCACTTTAGACTCTCACTACTAATGAATAACTGAGCCCATTGACTTGGTGCGGCGGCTACTATGCACGTATGAACATGTCTCAACATGCAGCAACAAGCAGCTTCCTGTGATTCATTGTTGCGTCATATTGCAAAACTTTCCTAGTACCCTTTGTACATGATATGACTACTGAAGATATTCAAGAATTACTGGTGGAAAAAGAGGCTGGTGAAGCAGATTTGGTGGAAATGGCATCGGAGGTAAACCAAATCAATTCAGAGGATAATAGGACAGATGAAGATTCTGAAGTTCAAATTTTACACTAAAAAGCATACAGAAGGGCATAAACTTAGCCAAGCAATTAGAATCTTTTTTTTTTTTTTTTTAATGCAGATCCTTCAACTGAAATAAGCACAAAGTTTAAAAGGGAGCTTCAAACATGCTTAGCTCCATACCAAAAAATTTACAAAGATCTACAAATCAAAAGCAAACAAACTGAGCTTACTGATTTTTTTAAAGAGAGCAGAAGCAGTGGCGTAGCTACCATGTAGGCAGGCAAGGAAATTGCCTCTGGGCCCGGATCCTTTAGATGCCCGGCATCTTTCATTAATTAAGTAGGGGCCCGAACATGTTCTTTGCCTCTGGGCCCGAAAAAGGGTAGATATGCTACTGAGCAGAAGATACATAAAATCTAGATACCGCAGAAGAAAGTTCAGAAGTTTAGTAAATAAATTTGATGAATTTGAGGTATTGCTCAAAACATCAAAGGCAGATATTGTAGGGATTTCAGAGACGTGGTGTCACACAGATATAAGGAATGCAGAACTGGAATTTGGGGAGTACAATGTCTATAGAAAGGAATAGACAGGATAGGAAGGGAGGAGGGGTTATGCTATTAGTTAAAAAACACATAAAATCTAAGGAAGTGAAGCCAGTCGACATCGCTGGACAGTGCAGTGTCGAGTCAGTTTGGTGTGATATAAGCATTGGGAGATCAAAATTGAGAGTAGGACTGTGCTATAGGCCTAATGACTCTGATGAGTATAATAAGAAACTGTTCGGAGAAATAGAGTGGGCCAGTAAATCAGAGAATCTTGTAATGGGGGATTTTAATTTCCCAGATATTGACTGGAATTTGGGGGCTGGTCACTCACACAGTAGCAAGGCTTTTGTGGATTTATTGGATGATTGTTTTCTACATCAGCATGTTCGGGAGGCAACTAGAGGGAGTAATACTCTTGATTTGATTGTCAGTAGTGATTCTTCATGCATTAAGAATCTGCAGATAAAAGAACCACTAGGTGGCAGTGATCACAGTGTTCTGAAGTGGGGGTTACTCAAAGAGGTAACTACCATTAGGGGTAAAGGGAAGGGGTATTGCTTTCGTAAAGGCGACTACAATGGACTGAGACAGTATTTAAATTCTATACAGTGGGATCAACTGATGATATTGCCAACAGCAAATTCAAAATGGGAAGCATTCAAAGAACTTATCTTGGAAGCTACTAGGCTTTACATACCAACCAAGAAATATTGTTCAAGGTTTAGGCCTAAATGGATGTCAGATGAACTAATGAGGCATATGGCAGAGAAGAAAAATGCATGGGATACTTACAAATTAACACATGACACAGAAGCCTATGATAGATACAAGTTGATATGCAACCAAGTTACAAAGGAGGTTAGGCAGGCGAAGGCAGATTACGAGAGATCCTTGGCAAGGGATGCGAAGAAAAACAGCAAAGAGTTCTTTACTTATGTAAACTCTAGAAGGAAGGGGATGAATCAGATTGGTCCACTTGATATCGATGGGTCAACTGTTGATGACCCTGCTCAGGTAGCTAACAAACTAAATTAATATTTTGCATCGACATTCACACATGAGGAGTTATTCAGCGAGGGGAATGCCAGAGGTGTATTCAACTCTAGCAGTAAGCTAGAGAATCTTGTAATAACTGAGAGCAAAGTGGAGGAGAAATTGTTGAAGATAAACACAAGAAAGACACCTGGGGTGGATGGGATCTATCCAGTTATATTAAAGGAGGCAGCAAAGGAAGTAAGCAAACCCTTAGCCATAATTATGAGAGCTTCCTTGGACTCAGGGGAGGTACCCATGGACTGGAGATGTGCAAATGTGACCCCAATTCACAAAGGAGGATCAAAGGCTGACACAAGTAATTATAGACCTGTGAGTTTAACTTCTGTTCCCGGAAAATTAATGGAGGCACTGGTTAAAGAAGCACTGCAGGATCATCTAGACAAGACTTCAGTTATAGCTAGGACACAGCATGGTTTTGTTAAGGGGAAGTCTTGCCTGACCAATTTGATTGGATACTATGATGCAGTCACAAAAGAACTGGATGCAGGGAATAACTTTGATATTATATACTTGGATCTTAGAAAGGCTTTTGATACTGTTGCACATGGAAGACTGCTGCACAAATTGGAGCAGTGTGGCATTAGAGGCAAATTGCTGCTATGGATAAAGGGGTGTTGAGGGGGAGAAGACAGAGAGTGGTAATCAATGGACACTGCTCATCGTGGACTAATGTTATTAGTGGAGTCCCTCAGGGTTCAGTATTGGGTCCTTTATTGTTTTCTGTATTTATAAATGATATTGATGATAGTATATCAGGCTTAATGTCCAAGTTTGCAGACGATACGAAGGTTGGCAGGGTTGTCAAGGACACTACTGACACTATGCTGCTGCAACAGGATTTGGAAAGGTTGAGCAGATGGGCTGAGAGGTGGCAAATGAAGTTTAACATTGACAAATGTAAAGTACTACATATGGGAAACAGCAACCCCAGAGCAACGTATCAACTCTGTGGTACTACACTGACAGTGGTAGAGAATGAAAGGGACCTAGGGGTGGTTGTGCAGGCAGATATGAAGTTCTCTGAGCAGTGCAGACGGGCTGCAAGAGTAGCTCATGGTGTATTGTCAATGATATATAGGAATTTTTCTAGCAGGGATAAGGAGGTGATTATTCCCTTGTATAAGGCAATGGTCAGGCCACACCTAGAGTACTGTATACAGGCCTGGAGGCCTCATTTCAAGAAGGATGTAGAGCTGCTGGAACGAGTACAGAGAAGGGCAACAAGATTGGTGAATGGGACAAAGGGGTGCTCTTATGAAGAAAGGCTTAAGTTTTGCGAATTACAGTGTCTGGAAGCTAGGCACCAGCGAGGTGATCTGATAGAGGTGTACAAAGCCTTGAATGGTTTGAGCATGCTCAATGCTGATGGGATTCTTCCTCTTGCTCAGAATAATCACCTGAGAGGGCATAAATTCAAATTGAGGAAAGACAGATGTAGGATAGATGTGCAGAAATTTGCCTTTAGCCAGCGGGTGGTTGGTAGGTGGAACAGACTTCCATCCCTTGTCGTGGAAGTTGATAGCCTAAATAAGTTTAAGGCTCAGCTGGACAGGTATTTCGAACGAACAGAGGGGTGAAGTGGAAGTGGTTATTTTTTATTTATTTATGTTACTTTTTTTTTTTTTTTTTTGGCTGATGCTGCATAAGCTTGCTTTTTGCATCAAATGCCTCTACTAATGCTAATGCTAAAAGGCAAAGATATTCTGCAACAGAGAAAACATTTTTGTTTGATTTGATTGTGCTTAGCAGCAATGAAGAGGAAGAAAATTAAATGACTGTATATCATCTGACATATATGTATCACAATTTGTAAGATGATTGTTCAGTTATTACCATTTTTAATAAAAATTAAGTTTCCGATAGATATAAAAAATTGGTGTATTTTTGTTAGTTTTTGGAACATAATCCTCTTTTTCTACTGGTTCTTAGTCCCGTATGACTGTTTCTCATTACACGAGATTTTATAGGAACCTAACTACTGTGTTATATGAAGGTTACCTGTACTTGATCGACTTGGGCAAGGGGCATGATATGATGGACTTTGAAAAAGGGATGATTTTGGGGTACTGGTTGAAGGTTGGCATTATTATGGAAACTATGAATATTGTGGGCTGTTTGTGGAGTGCTGTAGTTAGTGTTCCAAGAATGGATGGATAGTGTACTGAACAGTTTGTTGGGCCAATGGTGGATGCCCACACCTCAGTGATGATCAAAACAATGGAATGGCTGACCATGGAACAATCAGTGATGTTTCTGAGACCATGATCCAATGAACCGTCCTCCATATGGGCCACTGTAGTAGGTGTGCAGTTAAGGTACCCATGCTTATGGCCACCCATCTCGAATGGCACCTAAATTTTTCATCTGAATGGTATCACTGGACAAATAGAATTGAATACAGTCACCTTTTCCGATGAATCGTGTTTTCTGCTATGCTGTGTGGTTGGTAGGTGGAGAGTATGGCCACAAATTGTGGAGCGGAATAATTCTGATGTTATGGTCCAGCAGGGACAAGAGGTGGCAACTGTGTTGCAACCTACTCTGAATTCTAAAAAGTGTCTATTTGTGTCGCTGATCAGGTACATCTTTCATGGTGAATGTTTTCTTAGATGGCACAGATGTGTTCCAGCAAGATAATGTGCCTTACCATATTGATGGTATTTTTTTGAGTGTGGTTCCTTGATCACCAAATTCAGTGGATATGAATCCTATAGAACAGCGGCTCAAAAACTACAGATCTATGGGCCCCTTCAAAAATTAAACAAAGTTTGTGGACCCCTTCATATATACCGTATTTCTTTGATTTTAAGACGCACCTTAATTTCAGAAAAGAAAGCTTTGATTCTAAAAAAAAAAAAGTTCTAAAAAAATAAAAAAAAATGCTAAAATAAATCTAACAAATATTTTTATTATAATAGAATTCAATTTACTATCAACAATAGTACCGGTATTTATCAGTAGGTATGTTATTCATCACTTCCTTCTGAATCTTCTGAGCTGTCGATATCTGAATCAATATCAGAGTCTACTTCACATTCAGGGTCAGATTCTTCTGAGCTGTCAGATTCTTCGTTATCTTCATTAATCCACAATATATCATCTTCTGAGTCATCAAGAGTGTTGGTGATGCAACATTTTTTAAATGAGTGCTTTACTATTCTTTCTGGGATCAGCTTACAAGCTGTTGATACCCATTTTGCCAATTTTGATGCCAGCACTTTCTTAATTTTTCCAAGGTGTCACAGAAGGTTGTCAGTCAACAGCCAGGATTCATATTCCTTTCTCAAGTAATCCTTAAATGGTTTGTTGACTGAAACGCAAGTAGCTGCAGTTGGCTAGTCATGCCACCAGGAATCACATCCAAGTCACCACGTTTTTGCACGATTTTATTTTTGACATGTTCGGACAAATGTCCACGAAATGCATCAAGTACTAGCATGTAGATGGGTTATGAAGACTTCCAGGATGTCTATTCCACACAGTATTTAGCCAGTCTTCCATAAGCTCTGCCGACATTCATCCACTTTTTTGTGCATGCACAATAACATCTTTGGGGAAAATTTCATTCTTCGATATAGTTTTTCTATTTAAAATTAAATATGGTGGCAACTTTTGACCATCAGTGGTGATGCATAGTATCACAGTGATATGCTGTTTTTCATAGCCCGTGCTAGTAATCTTGATTTCTTTAGCACCTTTAGCGTTGTCTGTGTAATTTCAAGGCATATCGAAGGAGACTGGGGTTTGATCAGCATTTCCAATTTGACTAAACTCATAGTTTCTTTATTTCCTTAATTTCATCGCCTGTTGCTGAAAGTTAATCAGCTTCTGTTGAAAGTCTGCAGGAATTTTTTGACAGATGGCTGTTCGGCGCCTTAATGATAATCCACTACGACGCATGGGTCTGTCGCACCAGACACGACTGCCTTTAAAAATTTCTCTATTCCGAGGGAGTTGGCAATTTCTCCAGCTTTCAATTGCATGGCTTGTCGAGTGATGGGTAATCCTTTTGCGCGTGTCTCCGTTACAAAACATATCACAGCTTCATCGACTTGTGGAAATCTTCCATTCTTAGGTGCTGTAAAGCACTTGGTTGTTGCTTTGCACGAAAATATGGAATTGCAATAATTTCTCCAACGACGAACATTTACTTTACTAATGGCAAAACATCGACCTGCAGCTCTATTTTCATGTTCTTTTGCTTACACAATAACTTTTCATTTCAGTGCGGTTTTGTACTGCAATCTTTTTGACATTTATTGTGCAATAAGGGTTCAAAATTAACGAAATACAGTAACTCCACTTCTTACGTACTTTCGAAGATACAAACAAAACTTCCTAGTTTTTGCTGAGTGAGTTCCACTATAATGAAATAACGGTGGCTTCACATTTCAAAAGCACATGAAATCACCCACACCACTATTCTCCAATGGAATTGGAGAATGCGATAACGGTCAAACTTGGAGGCGAGGTTTCCATGTGAAAACAAAACGTGTGGTGCTGTGCAAAGCGTGGGAAAATTCGAAATGTAAGATGCCATCGATTCTAAGATGCACCCCGTTTATAGGGAAAAAAAAGTGCATCTTAGAATCGAAGAAATACAGCAATACCCCGCATGTCACTGATAATTGGTACTGAAACTGTTCCGTGTTATGTGAAACCGTGCTGACTGAGGTATAATAAATGAATGCTTACCAGAGAAACAGTCTATAAACAAATTATAATAAATCTATAAACAATTTGCACTTGATAGCCAATTAAAAGGATTTGAAATAAAATATATTGTAAAAATTTTATTAATGAAAAAGTAACATCATGAGAGATGAGAAAAAAGCTTTATTGTTTATTTACGTATTTCAAAAATGAAGTTTGGTGAAGTCATCTATTCTTTTTCTTGGCATACAAGTCTTTGTAGCATTGAATCCCATCTTATAAATTTTGCCATATCTCTATGCTACCTCCAACATTTGGGTCTCCATTCATAATTGTTTCACAGGCCATGCCAAGCCCCGAAAAACCTTCTTCAGTTGTTCTGTTGAAAATTCTTTTGGTGCCACTTCAGAATTGTTTTTCTCTTCTTCATATGCAATTTTCTCGTCAATTTCAAGAAGAGTTGCTGTTGTTGTTATTTGGATTTTAGGAGCATTAGCAACTAAGGCCATATTGCTCCGGGATATGCGGTGGTCATTCCCTGACCTTCCCGCATCCCCCGTATTTGGTGCTGACGGGCTCAAACCCCGGTCTAATCAAGAAGCGTGTGCTGCGCACTGCTGCTCCTTCCCACCTGGCTACGGAGGCGCGTGAGAGTTGCATCATATAAGTTATTTGCATGTGAGTCAATGCAGTCACATACATTGGCAGTGTCCAAAGGTTCGAATCCCAAGTCTTTTCTGATCTTCACAATGTCTTCAGCAATTGTCTGAACTTGTAATTCAAAATCGATGAAATCATTTGCCAGAAGGGGCAAAACATGCTGCCAAACATAACACATGTTGTTGGCAATGATTTCTAACCAAGATGCAGATATATTTTCGATTGTATTTAAAGGGATAATAAATAAATTTTGAAATGAAAAAAGTTTGAAAAGCTACCACGTCGTCTCGTCAGGATGGAATTAAGAATACTGAACACTGTTGCTGCTGACTGCCTGAGGGGACTACTGACATATGTGCAGCATATATGAGACAATAGAGTTGGCACCACAGCATATATGTACCTGTACCTAGGCTACGACAATGCAGCATATATATAGAGTACATGTCTAGGCTATTGAATGAGTTTTAATATGTACAGTAAATTTTCAACTTAAATTTAATTAAAAACCATGTTATAGTGAAACCCATGCTGTTTGAAGTGTGTGTGTATATATATATATATAACTGTGTGTATATATATAACTGTGTATGTATATATATATATATATATACATATATACAAAGGGTACTAGGAAAGTTTTGCAATATGATGCAACAATGAATCACAGGAAGCTGCTTGTTGCTGCATGTTGAGACATGTTCATACGTGCATAGTAGCCGCCGCACCAAGTCAATGGGCTCAGTTATTCATTAGTAGTGAGAGTCTAAAGTGCTTGCGATGGCATCGTGGTCACGAAATGAGATAAGGACAGTTTTGCGGTATAATTTCGTGCGTGGTTTAACCATAGACCAGTGCTTAGAAGAAATGACTCTTGCACTAGATGATGATTGTCCACATCGTACAATGATATTCAGGTGGTATAGAGAATTCCAAAGGGGAAATTTCACTCTGGAGGATTCTGAGAGGCCGGGAAGGCCACGAACGTCAGTTACGTTGGAAAACGTTACTGCTGTGAGGAAAATGCTTGACGAAAACAGGCGAGTGACCTACCAACAGATAGAGGATACTTTGGGCCTAAATGCACCAGCAATTCGTTCGATTCTGCAAGATCATTTGCACGTGAAGAAACTTTGTTCTCTCTGGGTGCCGCATCAACTGACTGAAGAGCAGATGACACGACGTGTGACTTGGTGCCGGGAGATGTTAAAAAAGTTTGATAAGGGACAATCTCGGTATGTGAACAACATCGTGACAGGTGACGAGACATGGCTGTACTATTACGATCTGCCGACCAAGGCTCAAAACAAAGTTTGGGTCTTTGATGATGACGACACACCCGTAATTGTCAGAAAATCCCGATCTGTAAAGAAGAAAATGATAGCTGTATTTTTCAAATCGAGTGGAATTGTGGAACGTGTCGTTTTGGACACGCAGAAGACAGTCACAGCTAAGTGGTATACTGAACAATGCCTGCCTAAAGTCATTGGATCTATGAAGAACCTGCGGCCAAAGTCAAGAATGGACACCTGGTACCTCCATCAACATAATGCTGCAGCTCACCGCGCCAAAGCCTGCACCGAATATTTGACCACGACAGGACTGAAACTTCTCGAGCACCCTCCCTACAGTCCAGACCTTGCTCCCTGTGACTTTGCACTGTTCCCACATGTGAAAATGAAGCTAAAAGGGAGGCGGTTTTCCAGTGATGAGGACCTTCTACGGGCTTGGGACAACGAATGTGCTTTACTCCCTAGTGAAACGTGGCAGAACTGGTTTAAAGATTGGTTTCGGAGGATGGAGAGGTGTATTGAATGTAGAGGAAATTACTTTGAAAAAATTAAATAAACAAAGCTGCATTGCAAAACTTTCCTAGTACCCTTTGTATATATATATATACACAGTTGAACTTGGTTATAACAAGCTCGGAAATAATGAGATCATGGCTGTAATGAGCAAAAAGCCATAATAATTTTAATTTACATGTATTCCCATAATATGGCTCACTATTATAACGAGCGTACTACACGGATATACTGTACAAATTTTGGTAACTATGCAAACGTTCTTAATTGCTCGGTTAGTCAAAAACCCAATTCTAGGATTAGACAAAAATGAAAAGGGGCGACAGCTTTTATGATGACTAAGAATTTTGTCAACGGGACTTCTAAGAACTTTGTATACAGATCACTTTACTGTCATTTAAAATAAAATCAGTTAGAAACAAACCCTTCCTCTGGAAACATGCCTACTAACAAAAAGTCTCTCTTGATTTACGAAACGGTCGAAATTATTTGTGAGTTAGAATATGGTGCAAAAAATGTAGAAGTGTGTAAAAAGTTTCTTTGTCCTCTTCAACAGTAATGACATTGTGGAAGAATAAACATGTTTGGCTAAACTCCATTATTTAGGTACCACTTGTCTCTGCGCAGTGGGTGTGGTCGTAGAACGGAGTGATTGTACGATCGAGTTCTCTGTGAATTGGGTGATTATTGTGAAGGTTTTTTCTTTCTGATTGTTTTGTGTCGTCGAGGAGGGGGATGCTTAGCTTAGGTAGGGTGTTTATCCCCCATCCAGCTGTTTTAAAATTGGAAAAAGAGTTCGCGATTTAAAAACCATTGTCTCATAATGGGGGATTTTAACTTCCCAGATATAGATTGGAACTTTTGGGTTGGTCACTAGCACAGCTTTTGTGAATTAATTAGATGATTGTTTCTACATCAGAGGTTAGAGAGACAACAAGAGGGAGTAAGATTGTTTCAAAGCAGATCACTAGCACGGCTTTTGTGAATTAATTGGATGATTGTTTCTACATCAGAGGTTAGAGAGGCAACAAGAGGGAGTAACACTCTTGATCTGATTATTTAACCCTAGAGGCTCACATCTGGTGAGTATGGGCTTGGCACACCCAGGGTCCTGAGCTGGATATCATCATTCTTCTCTTTCTTGGTGATTCCCTTTCGACTCTCTCTCTCTCTCTCTCTCTCTCTCTCTCTCTCTCTCTCTCTCTCTCTCTCTCTCTCTCAGGGTAACTCGGGGAATTTTTTGGCTGGTGCAGCATAAGCCTCAGGCTTCCTTGCACCATATAGCTAATAATAATAATCAGCAGTGATTATTCATGCATTAAGAATTTACAGATAAAGTAACCACTAGGTGGCAGTGATCGCAGTGTACTGATGTGGAATTTACATGTAACTACCATCAGTATTGATGTGGAATTTAGATGTAACTACTATCAGTGGTAAAGGGAACGGATTTTGGTTTCGTAAAAGCGACTACAGTGGTATCAGAGATTTCTTAGGTTCTATACAGTGAGACCAACTGAGGATGTTACCAACAGCAAATTCTAAAATGGGAAGCATACAAGGAAGTAATTTTGGAAGCTACTAGGCTTTTTGTTCCAACTAAGAAATACTGCTCTAGGTTTAGGAAAAATGGATATCAGAAAAATTGATGATACAGCTGTGTTGCGGGACTGGTCTCCTTCCTTGTGCACTTGTTCCCGAGTCTAACGCCAGTATATTTACGTAACTGCCTAGTGGCTTTGATAATAGGACAATGGTCTCGGCCCTCATGAACCATTCGCCAGAAGGGAATAGAACTCGCGGCGTTGACCAGTGCTGTGTTATTCACTACAAAACTCTTTCAATTATAGTCAGATCTTGAGTGCCGCAATATAAGTTCTTTTATTCTAACATCTACTTACTTATCATCGTGTAAATGAAGAACAGGTCTGAGGCAGAGATCTGGTAAACAAAACATAGTTTAATACATGGATCATACTATAGAAATTGTACAGATATGGTCAATAAAGCTCTAATGGCAGCGACAGGCATATCATACATCATCTAGTTACAACAATTTAAACTGGCTATATAGAAGTAGTTAGAGTTTTAACATTGTGTTTTAATATGGTAATGGTTGGCTCTTCGTGTGTGTACTCTTCATGTGAATGGCTCATCTCTAGCTCGAACTGGCATGTGACATACTGGTTACATTCACTGTCAGAGAAACAATGGGTGTCAATACTAAAGCTCGCGCTATTTAGGATATCACTCATAAGATATGTTTTAACTTGTTATATATCATATTATCTATAGTGAATTATGATAGACGACAATACTAAGTGTTGTGCTATTTAAGATAGCAACATTAGGATATTTTGTAACTTAACAATACTAACATAATAATCATGTCATTGAGGAGTAGGGTTTATACCTAATAAAAAGGGAGTCATTATGACTTACCAAAAAGGATGAAACGTTCTACGGGGTGCGGAACTCAGCGAGGGGATTCCGTGCTTCTCAGTCTTCATTCAGGTTCTGCTATTCTCACTCACACTTTTTTGTATCTTCTCGTGCTGTCCGTCAAACTTCCAAAATAAAAATTCTCCCTTTCCTGTCCTACTCCGTTGACTAAATTACCCCTTATCATTTGAACTTCTACCGATCTGGTGTTTGAAAAGGTGTGTGTGTGTGGGGGGGGGGGAGGTAATCTGCGACGCTTTAGCGACAAACAGCAAGAAGTAGTTTCTCCAAGAGCGAGCAATGCTCATATTTTTGGACTCCCAAACTCAATTTCTTCGAAAGCGACTGTTATCTCGAGTTAAGACAACAGTGACCAGGGGAATTTGTAACCGTGAAAGCCACCAAGTTCGGATAAAGAGTCGACACCACTGACTTTAGAAATCTTATTATTGTTGAAGAGCTGATAGCAGTTTGTTTTAGTTTAGTATTTATATTTTCTGCTGAAATGATCAAAACAACTCTTTAGCAAAAGGGACACAGCAAAGGGGGGGGAGAATTTATGAGGGAATCTCTGCAAATTAAAAAGTAAAATGTGGGCATTTTACACGACACAGAAGCCAATGGTAGATACAAGCTAGTCTGTAATCAAGTCACAAAGGAGGTTAGGCAAGCAAAGGCATATTATGAAAAATTTTTGGCCAAGGATGCAAAGAAAAACAGCACAGACTTCTTTACTTATATAAACTCTAAAAGGAAGGGGATGAATCAGATTGGTCCACTTGATATCAATGCTTTGACTGTAGACGATCATTCTCAGATAGCTGGTGAACTAAATGAGTATTTTGCATCTACATTCACACATGAGAAATTATTCAAGGAGGAGAAGGCCTTGTTTATCATACTCTAACAGGTAACTAACCTGTAACCTGTTTATCATACTCTAACAGGTAGTTAAATGATTTTGTAATAACTGAGAGCAAGGAGGAGGAGAAATTGTTGAAGTTAAACATAAGAAAGGCACCTGGGGTAGATGGGATCTATCCAGTTATATTAAAGGAGGTGGCAAAGGAAGTAAGCAAACCCTGTGCCATAATCATGAGAGCATCCTTGGACTCTTGGGAAGTCCCCATGGACTGGACATGTGCAAATGTATCTCCAATTCACAAAAGGGAATCAAAGGGTGACATGAGTAATTACAGATCTGTTAGTTTGATTTCTGTTCCAGAGAAAATAATGGAGTCACTGGTTAAAGAAGTATTGCAGGATCATCTAGACAAGACAGCAGTGATAATTCGGAAACAGCATTGGTTTTTAAAGGAGAAGTCCTGTCTATCCAATTTGATTGGATAACTTGATGTAATCACAAAGGAACTGGATGCAAAAAATTATTTTGATAACATACACTTGGATTTCAGGAAAGCTTTTGATACTGTTGCACATGGAAGACCACTGTACAAATTGGAGCAGTATGGCATTAAGGGCAAGTTGCTAGAATGGATAAAAGGATGGTTGAGTGGGAGAAGACAGAGAGTGGTAAACAATGGATACTGCTCTACGTGGACTAATATTATTAATGGTGTCCCTCAGGGTTTGGTGTTGGGCCCATTGTTGTTTTTATATTTATCAATGATACTGATGAAAGTATACAAGCTTAATGTCAAAGTTTGCAGATGATACAAAGGTTGGCAGTGTTGTTGATCCTGCTGAAACAAGATATGAAAAAGTTGGGCAGATGGGTTGAGAAGTGGCAACTGAAGTTTAACACTGACAAATGCAAAGTACTGCATATGGGTAGCAGTATCCCAAAAGAAATGTACCAACTGGATGGTGCTACACTCAGGGTCATGGAAAATGAAAGAGACCTGGGGTTAATTGTGCAGTCAGATATGAAGTTTTCTGAACAGTGTAGACTGGCTGCTGCAAGAGTAGCTCATTCTGTCTTGTCAATGATATACAGTAATTTTGCAAGCATGGATAAGGAGGTGATTATCCCCTTGTATAAGGCAATGGTCAGGCCACACCTTGAGTACTGCGTACAGGTCTGGAAGCCTCATTTTAGGAAGGATGTAGAGCTGCTAGAATGGCTTCAGAGGAGGGCAACAAGACTGGTGAAGGGAACAAAGGGGTGCTGCTATGTAGAAAGGCTGCAAATTGCAGTTTCTGGAGACTAGACACCTGCGAGGTGATCTGATTAAGGTGTGTAAGGCCTTGAATGGATTGAGCAGGCTCAGTGCTGATGGGATTCCTCCTCTTTCTCAAGATTATTAGCATTAGCATTAGTAGAGGCATTTGATGTAAGAAAGCAAGCTTATGCATCATCAGCCAAAAAAAAAAAAAAAAAAAAACCCACTTCCACTTCACCCCTCTGTTCGTTCAAAATACCTGTCCAGCTGAGCCTTAAACTTATTTAGGCTATCAACCTCCACCACAAGGGATGGCAGTCTGTTCCACCAACCAACCACCCGCTGGCTAAAGGCAAATTTCCGCACGTCTATCCTACATCTGTCTTTCCTCAATTTGAATTTATGCCCTCTCAGGTGATTTTTCTGAGCTAGAGGAAGAATCCCATCAGCATTGAGCACGCTTAAACCATTCAAGGCTTTATACACCTCTATCAGATCACCTCGCTGGTGCCTAGTCTCCAGACACTGTAATTTGCAAAACTTAAGCCTTTCTTCGTAAGAGCACCCCTTTGTTCCATTCACTAATCTTGTTGCCCTTCTCTGTACTCGTTCCAGCAGCTCTACATCCTTCTTGAAATGAGGCCTCCAGACCTGTATACAGTACTCTAGGTGTGGCCTGACCATTGCCTTATACAATGGAATAATCACCTCCTTATCCCTGCTGGAAAAATTCCTGTATATCATTGACAATACTCCATGAGCTACTCTTGCAGCCCGTCTGCACTGCTCAGAGAACTTCATATCTGCCTGCACAATCACCCCCAAGTAACTTTCATTCTCTACCACTGTCAGTGTAGTACCACAGAGTTGATACGTTGCTCTGGGGTTGCTTTTTCCCATGTGTAGTACTTTACCTTTGTCAATGTTAAACTTCATTTGCCACCTCTCAGCCCATCTGCTCAACCTTTCCAGATCCTGTTGCAGCAGCATAGTGTCAGTAGTGTCCTTGACAACCCTGCCAACCTTTGTATCATCTGCAAACTTGGACATTAAGCTTGATATACCATCATCAATATCATTTATAAATACAGAAAACAATAATGGACCCAACACTGAGCCCTGAGGGACTCCACTAATAACATTAGTCCACGTTGAGCAGTGTCCATTGATTACCACTCTCTGTCTTCTGCCACTCAACCATCCCTTTATCCATAGCAGCAATTTGCCTCCAATGCCATATTGCTCCAATTTGTGCAGCAGTCTTCCATGCGCAACAGTATCAAAAGCCTTTCTAAGATCCAAATATATAATATCAAAGTTATTGCCTGCATCCAGTTCTTTTGTGACTATATCGTACTATCCAATCAAACTGGTCAGACAAGAACTGCCCTTAACAAAACCATTCTGTGTCTGAGCTATAACTGAATTCTTGTCTAGATGATCCTGCTGTGCTTCTTTAACCAGTGCCTCCATTAATTTACCTGGAACAGAAGTTAAACTAACAGGTCTATAATTACTTGTGTCAGCCTTTGATCCTCCTTTGTGAATTGGGGTTATATTTGCACATCTCCAGTCTATGGGTACCTCCCCTGAGTCCAAAGAAGCTCTTATAATTATGGCTAGGGGTTTGCTTACTTCCTTTGCTGCCTCCTTTAATATAACTGGATAGATCCCATTCACCCCAGTTGCCTTTTTTATGTTTATCCTCAACAATCTCTCCTCCACTTTCCTCTCAGTTATTACAAAATCATTGCGCTCACTGCCAATGTTTACTTTACCTACATCATTCTCCTTCCTGAATAACTCCTCATGCGTGAATGTAGATGCAAAATACTCGTTTAGATTGTTAGCCACCTGAGCAGGATCCTCAACTGTTGAACCATCAATATCCAGTGGACCAATCTGATTCATCCCTTTCCTTCTTGAGTTTAAATAGGTAAAGAACTCTTTTCTGTTTTTCTTTGCATCTTTTGCCAAGGATTTTTCGTAGTCTGCCTTTGCCTGCCTAATCTCCTTTGTGACTTGGTTACAGACCAACTTATATCTATCATAGGCTTCCATGTCACCCATTAATTTGTATGTATCCCATGCATTTTTCTTCTCTGCCACATGTCACATTAGTTCATCTGACAACCATTTAGGCCTAAACCTTGAACAATATTTCTTAGTTGGTATGTAAAGCCTGGTAGCCTCCAAGATTAGTTCCTTGAATGCTTCCCATTTTGAGTTTGCTGTTGGTAACATCATCAGTTGGTCCCACTGTATAGATTTTAAATACTGTCTCAGACCATCATAGTCGCCTTTACGAAAACAAAAACCCTTCCCTTTACCTCTGATGGTAGTTACCTCCTTGAGTAAATCCCACTTCAACACACTGTGATCACTGCCACCTTGTGGTTCATTTATCTGCAGATTCTTAATGCATGATTATCACTACTGATAATCAGATCCCATCCACCCCGGGTGCCTTTCTTGTGTTTATCTTCAACAGTTTCTCCTCCACTTTACTCCCAGTTATTTCAAGATTCTGTAGCTTACTGCTAGAGTTGAATACACCTCTGGCATTCCCCTCGCTGAATAACTCCTCATGTGTGAATGTCGATGCAAAATATTCATTTAGTTTGTTAGCTACCTGATCAGGATCATCAACAGTTGAGCCATCAATATCAAGTGGACCAATCTGATTCATCCCCTTCCTTCTAGAGTTTACATAAGTAAAGAACTCTTTGCTGTTTTTCTTTGCAACCCTTGCCAAGGATTTCTCGTAATCTGCCTTCGCCTGCCTAACCTCCTTTGTAACTTGGTTGCATATCAACTTGTATCTATCATAGGCTTCTGTGTCATGTGTTAATTTGTAAGTATCCCATGCATTTTTCTTCTCTGCCATATGCCTCATTAGTTCATCTGACATCCATTTTGGCCTAAACCTTGAACAATATTTCTTAGTTGGTATGTAAAGCCTAGTAGCTTCCAAGATAAGTTCTTTGAATGCTTCCCATTTTGAATTTGCTGTTGGTAACATCATCAGTTGGTCCCACTGTATAGAATTTAAATACTGTCTCAGTCCATCGTAGTCGCCTTTACGGAAGCAATAACCCTTCCCTTTACCCCTAATGGTAGTTACCTCTTTCAGTAAATCCCACTTCAGCACACTGTGATCACTGCCACCTAGTGGTTCATTTATCTGCAGATTCTTAATGCATGAAGAATCACTGCTGATAATCAAATCAAGAGTATTACTCCCTCTAGTTGCCTCCCGAACATGCTGATGTAGAAAACAATCATCCAATAAATCCACAAAAGCCCTGCTAGTGTGTGAGTAACCAGCCCCCAAATTCCAGTCAATATCTGGGAAATTAAAATCTCCCATTATAAGACTCTCTGATTTACTGGCCCACTCTATTTCCCTGTACAGTTCCTTATTATACTCATCAGAGTCATTAGGCCTATAGCACACTCCTACTCTCAATTTTGATTTCTCAATGCTTATGTCACACCAAACTGACTCGACACCGCACTGTCCAGCGATGTCGACTGGCTTCACTTCCTTGGTTTTATGCTATTAACTAATAGCATAATCCCTCCTCCCCTCCCCTCCTGTCCTGTCTATCCTTTCTATACACATTGTATTCCCCAAATTCCAGTTCCGCATTCCTTATATCTGTGTGACACCACGTCTCTGATATCCCAACAATATCTGCCTTTGATGTTTTGAGCAATACCTCAAATTCATCAAATTTATTTACTAAACTCCTAGCATTGGTGTACACGCAAGTATACCTGCACCTGTTTCTATTCTTAGCTACCCTAACACAACCCATGTGTTTACTTGTACCGCAATGGCTCCCAGCAGTCTCTGAAATACCATGCATCTTGTTTTTCAGGCTTCTGCTCATTCTAATAGAAGCAGTGGAAGAATCTCTTTCACCTCTGCCAGTGGCTACTGTCAATCTATTGGTCTTTGTCTCCCCCCAAGCTAGCAGTTTTCCGACCCACCTAACACTGCCTCGATAGCATCAGCAAATATTCTTGCACCCTTTCTATTTAAGTGTATCCCATCCGTGTAGAAGCAATCTCTCCTGTTAACAAGTACAGTCCAGGCTGAAAAAAATTCTACCCCTTGAGCCTTGCACAATCTTTCCAGGGCCAAATTGATCGACAAGGCTCTCATCATATACTCCCTCCTATCGTGTCTGGGCAGAATTGCAGACACTTTCAAATTCAACCCTAATTCTCGGCTTTTGTTCAACAGTGACCTGTACTTGTTAAGTAATTCTGCCGGTCTCCTACTCTTAATATCGTTAGTGCCAACGTGTACAACTATATCACCTTTTGTGCCCTTAAAAGATGATATCCGCTCTACAACGTCATCAACCTTTGCCCCTGGCAGACATACCCTGGTCCTGTTCCACCTATCTTTTTTACAAAGCATGTTCCCCGTTTCCCTGACAATAGAGTCACCAACAACTACTAGTTCCTGTGGGACCAGCGCATTCTGCCTTGGGGGGTTGTCTCTGTGTCACGCGATGCCCAAGTGCAAGCTCTGGCGTTGATGTGGGCATCTGAGAGCTTGATGGGCCCCTCAATTTAGTTTCTTCGAGGGCATCCACCCTGTCCTTCAAGCTCTCATATAGGCCCACAAGAACGCCGAGTTGTTGCCTGATATCGATACACTCCTTGCATCGCGCACACACAAAGACATCCCCCTTGGCAGTATCATGTCCCGTACCCGATTGCTCTGCAAACATGAAGCAAACAGTGCATTTTATAAGGCTGTGAGTCAGAGGACAACTGCCCCCCTCAGTTCTGCTCTGAGCCACAGCGCTTCCATTAGCTTGAGCCTTTTGCTTTGCTGCTCTGGTCTGAGTCATGATTCTATTAATTTATTAATTAATTATGTTATGTTATTAATTATGTTAAATATAATTAATTATAAACCTGAGGGGGCATAAATTCAAACTGAGGAAAGACAGTTGTAGAACAGATGTGCAGAAGTTTGCCTTTAGCCAGTGGGTATTTGATTGCTCGAAAAATTTCCATCTGTTGATGTGTAAATTGATAGCTTAAATAAATTCAAGGCAGAACTAGACAAACATTTGGAACTAATGGATTAGTGAAATGGGAAGGTTTTTTTTTTTTTTTTGTGTGGCTGATGCTGTATTAGCTTGCTTTCTTGTATCATGTGCCTATGCTAATGCTAATTACATTTAATGAATAAATATATGCATTAGTCGGATTACAGATTACATGTAAAACATATAAAATGTAATAAAATTTAACTATAAAATGCGCTATATTCATTTTTTTTTAGAACGTTATAATGAAAAAAATTATCAAGCTTTAGTATCAAAACTTTATTTTTTTCTCATATTATCTCTTGCAACTTATAAATTAGCTTTACATTATGTACAGAAAATAAAGCAGTGTTACATTCAGCTCGTACTTTTGTCTTTTTTCAATTCCATGCATTGGTACTTTATGTACGTCTTATGATCCACTTATGGTGACATCAACATGCTCTGATAAGGCTTTGTGTCCTATGGTGGCAAATGGTCCATGTCTTGCACCACAGTGGCTGTAATGGCAGCAATTCGAGGATATGCCCATTATTAAGTAAGTGGTCATAATGTTTTGACTGGACAGTGTGTGTATTGGTATTCATTAGAAATGCCTTATGTCACAGCTTAGTCAGCATAATGCATTACCACCTCCTGCCACTCACTTGGTGAGGTCTGAGTTTGATTCCTGAATGGAGGAATTATTTAGATCTCTTAATTGAGGATGTAGTTTGCCAGTGTCAGGTGAGGGAAAATAGGCCAGGTATTTCAGCTAACATAATTTGCAAATTGGCCTGTGAACACATGTGTACAGTCAAAAACATGTGCCGTGTATTATGATTAGTCACTTGATATGGCAAGGAGGGAGGAAGGGGGATATGGTGGGAGATAACTGCCATTGGAAGCAGAATCACTTTCCTACCCACAGTTGCAGTATCTATATTTAAAAGCACATAATCAATGTTTATAATCAACTAACAACAATACACAGTACAAAATATGTATCAGTATTCATTAGAAATTCCATATGGCAGTTTAGTCAGCACAATATACTGCCTGTGTCCACTCACTTGGACAGGATTTTCTAATACAGACCTTGCCAAATGCCAAGGTCATAACTATAATACATTTTTATATTCATATTTTATGTTTATAGCTTCAAAGCCACTGTCAGTTAGCACTGTTCATCTTTCCAGCAGCTCTACATCCTTCAAGAAGGATGTAGAGCTGCTGGAACGAGTACAGAGAAGGGCAACAAGATTAGTGAATGGAACAAAGGGTTGCTCTTACGAAGAAAGGCTTAAGTTTTGCAAATTACAGAGCCTGGAGACTAGGCATCGGCGAGGTGATCTGATAGAGGTGTATAAGGCTTTGAATGGCTTGAGCATGCTCAATGCCGATGGGATTTTTCCTCTTACTCAGAATAATCACCCGAGAGGGCATAAATTCAAATTGAGGAAGGACGGATGTCGGATTGATGTGCGGAAATTTGCCTTTAGCCAGCGGGCAGTTGGTTTGTGGAATAGACTCCCATCGCTTGTTGTTGAAGTTGATAGCCTAAACAAATTTAAGGCTCAGCTGGACAGGTATTTCGAACGAACGGAGGGGTGAAATGGGAGTAGTGGTTTTTTTTTTTTTTTTTTTGGCTGATGCTGAATAAGCTTGCTTTCTTGCATCATATGCCTCTACTAATGCTAATGCTAATACATTTCCCTGATGTAAATCTGACTGATGTTTTAGTGTTTGTGAATAGTTAGGCTGCATTTATTGCATTATTACTTCAAATACAAATTACAAGGCTTGGTAGTGAAAACAAGGAACATTATTTTAAAGTATTTAGTAATGCATATGCTGCTATGGTCCCTATTATTTAAGTCAGAAAAATGAAATAGATTTCAATTTTGCAGTTTATGTCAAGGTGGCTTGAATACCTCTATAGCCCATGGTTGAAAAATTATATTTCTGCCATGCAATATATATAATTAAATAATGTTATTATTTGCTTGAAATGTGTTTGCAACATAAAATGTTAAGAAGATACCAATAAAACAGATACCAGATACTAAAAAGTTACCAGGCTCCAACAAAGTGGAAATGTTTTTTCTTTTCCTATTAAGCATATTGTTTGTTGGGTTTAGGATAGATCATCTTTTCATCTTCTTCTTGGTCTTCCTCTACTTTGTTTGCCTATGGGGAAATGCTGATTTGATGATATACAAGCAACTGCTTATTCTTTTGCCCATTTTGGGTTGCATACATTATTGTTTATGTTGTATTATCTTCTAATAAAGATTTTTCATTTTGTACTGGTTATTTTGAAAATTTTTTTTCAGTTTTTTTTAGGCATGATTGGAAATGTATAAAGTGCATATTGTCTTCACACTGTTGTCTGCCCATCTCTCTTTCCACAGGAATCAATTTAATTTTGGCAGATGGATTCTCAAAAATTTTATATTTAGCTCTTTAAGATTTGTCCAGCCATCCTAGATTTTATTGGAAAAATATAAATTTGGCCATTTATTTTTTTTTTCATAAACAACTCAGGTTATAGAGTACTGTATATTATAGCTGAAGTGTTGGATAGTAATGGCTATGGGAAGTATGGTGTATACACAGAAAAAAAATTTTTCGTTACATTTGAGGAGCTACTTTTCTATTATCAATTTTCTAAACATATAAATACTGTCCGGGTGGGCAGGAGCAGCAGTGCATAACACACACCTTGATTAGACCAGGGTTCGAGCCCGTGACGACCAAATAGGGAGGATGCGGAAAGGTCAGTGAATGACCACCGCATATCCCCCGAGCAAAGTGGCCTTAGTTGCTAATGCTCCTAAAAACCAAATAACAAACAATAAATACTGTAATGAAATATTAGTATTTTTGTTTTGTTAATTATAGAAGATGTGAAATATTGCAGTTCAGTTTTTATAAAAACCCAGGAGAAAATGAGTAAAGTATTAGATTAAGTAAACGTCACATTGTGTGAGATACATGCAGTAAAATGAAAATTACTTTGTATTCTATTAATTAATTTTCAAAAAGTTAATTAATTTATTTATTTTTTATTTTTTTAATCATAGAAGAAGAAAAATTTAATTAATTTAAGAAAAAAACAAACATGCTTGAAAAATAATACAAAACAGAAAAATAAAGAATAAATATAAAAAAAATTATTTATGGATGGCAAAATGGACTTTTTAACAAAGCAAAAATAACTAAATAAATAACTAAAATAAGATTCATGTAAATAATTAAAATAAGATTCATGTAAATAACTAAAATAAGATTCATTGCTTTTCATAGTGATATACACAGTACTGCCATAAAGACTGTCACAAAAGTAAGATACCCGTAAAAATAGAAAATGATATCACAGAGCTGTGGATTTTGCATCATGTGTTGTACTAATGTATGGCTTTCTTTAACAGGTATCATCAACTAGTAAAGGAAGCCAGTGAAAATGGAATGAGGAGATAAAGAAAACAGGACTATCATCCTAGGTCTTCATAAGGCAGGACATGGTGCACCTACAATTTTCAAACTTCTGAAACCACTTGGAATGAGCTGAAGATTTGTCTACAGTACAGTTGATAGGTACAATGAATGGAGGTGCAAAAGATCAGAGACACTGCAGGGTCCAGTGCCAGATTAAGGTACAGGCTAGCAGGACCCTTGCCCGGGGTGCCAAATTTTACAAATCATGGGGGGGAAAAAAAAAAAAAAAAAAAATATATATATATCTCCTTAGTAAAGGGGCACTCTGAAAATTTTTCTGCTGGGGCGCAAAAATATCTTGGTCCGGCACTGGCAGTGTCGGTACATGAATGGTAAGCATCGACAGATACTTTTCACAGATGAAAGATTTTTACTATTGAGGAGAGTTACAACGTCAAAATGACAAGGTTTTTCCCATAGCTCTGATCAGGCCGTTAAAAGGGTTAAAAGAGGTTATCATTCAGCATCAGTGATGGATTGGTGGGGGAGTCTCCTATGGAGGTACAAAGGTGTGTTCAGGAGGGTGAAAACCAGTGCAAGGGTGTATCTGAATGATATTCTGGAGCTGCATGTGAAACCCCTATATCAGATCTCTCTCTCTTCAGTGGTCAGCACTGGATCTTCCAACAGGACTCAACGCCTGCTCCAAGGCAAAGATTGCCCAAATGTGGCTGACTGAGAATGTGCCAGAGTTCATCAATCATGATGAATGGCCTCCTGCCAGCCCAGATCTTAATCCGCTTGATTACTGTTTGTGGGCTATTTGGAAGGGATGGTCTGTGGTTAAAAGGCATGCCACATTGGAGAACCTGAAGAGATCACTGGAGCATGCTGTAGTCAATTCCCTGCTGGATGTTGTGCATACTTCTATTGATGAATGGCCGGAAAGTTTGAGGTCTTGTGTAAAAAACAAAGGGGGGGGGGTCATTTTGAATGAGTGTTGTGTTGCTTCATTTTTTGGGTGTTCAAGAATAAATCCACAGAGTTTTGAGTTCCTGTGTCTTTTTATTTTGTGGCTATATGCAGTAACACATGTGACAGTATCTATGGCAGTACTGTGTACACAGTTAAACTTATGTCTTATGATCTGCATTAATTAATTTCTCCTATTGTTAATTGGAACTTAAAAAACTAAATTGCACAATGAGCACTCCTGAAAGAAAATTTCTAGACAGAAAATTGGGACATTACCACTGCCATGAAAGACTTACAAATCCCAGGGACTCACATCTGGTGAGTATGGGCTTGGCACACCCATGGTCCTGAGCCGGATATCATCTTCTCATTCTTGGCAATTCCCTTCTACTTCTCTCTCTCTCTCTCTCTCTCTCTCTCTCTCTCTCTCTCTCTCTCTCAGGGTAACTCAGAATGTTTTTTTGGCTGGTGTAGCATGAGCCTCAGGCTTCCTTTCACCATATGGCTAATAATAATAATAAAACAACATACCAACAGTAGATGAGTATGATATACAAGTCTTCACTAATGTAAAATTCACTCAGCTGCAGTTGTGACTAAATGACTTGTACCACATGTTCAAATCTGTATGACATCACTGAGTGATGTTCTTGTATTTTCCATTGTGCAAACTCCTATGATCCAATATAGTCATCCTGAAATATAGACACAAGATTAACCTCTGGTACTAAATATTGTGATGAGCATTTGTATTTTCTGTATGTATTCAGTATTCCTTGTTATACAAATAAAGTTTATTTATTTATTTGTAAAGTTACTATTAGTTTCCTGAAGTCCTCATCTCATCTTTCTATATGGAAAACATTACAGAAGAAAGCATTTTTGCACATAACCTGACTTCTGTAGAGATGAGGTAAACACAGCCTAAGCACAAAGCCCTGTCCAATTCACAGGAGACCAAGACAGACTTCTATGAAACAAAGGTACACTTAGACTTTCAGCATAGAAGACACATTATTATGGTCTTAGAAGCTACTTCCAGCAGACCTACAACTGTACTAACAGGTGTACTGCTTTTCCAGCCTTCCTTGCTACCAGTGAAATGATTGTATTATGCTTTGAAGTAAGATCATTTTTATTTATTTTTTATTCCTTAACTTTTCTGTGAACATAAGATTTCATTATGAAGGGTTTTTTTAATCCTTTGTTTCAAAATTTTTCAATAACGATCTTTCCGTTAATTTTTTTACTTCAGAAATTTTTAAAGCCGCATTATAAAAATTTGCAAAATTAGAGTCTTGTTTAGAGGGCTAAGCTTCTTATCAATAAGTTTCTGATGTAATCCAAAATATAGAAATATCAAAAACTAATTTATTAACATCTTTTCTTAAAATTGGTGGAAAACAACAAACGAAGATAAAAACTTGAGGTTCACAAATTAAAAGAGGGCAATTTGAATTAAAACCTTTTTTTTACAATTCAAGGTTATTCAAAGATCTTCTCATTCAATAGTTTAATTCTGATAGTGAAAATGTTTGTTTTCCTTTATTTGAAAGCTTTCATTGACAAATTGTTATTCATAGTGTTAGAAGGGCCATATTTATTAAAACTGTTGGATGATTTATATGGGAATACAAAAATTATAAGACAAACTGAGAATGAAAGCATCATTTATCTAATACCTATTTTTTAATATCAAATTTTCTCTCATTTTCTGGTCAGTATATAATTATTTGTGTATAATCAGTATAACCTTCCTTTTTTTTTTCAATATCAACAACAAGTGGTAATATTTCCAAAATTGGTTTATAAGATTATGCACAAATTTAATTGTTTTTGTAGTTCTCATCCAGATGAGAACTTTTTAAACTCTGCTGAACATTAACTGCATAATTTAGTAAAGAATCTAAACTGAAATTCTAGCACTGAAAGATTATAGTTTATCCTTAATATAGTAAAAATTTTAAAGAATTTTTAAATTTAAAAAATTAAGATACTCTTAATTTATTAAAAATGTAAGTTATATGCTTGAATGTTTAATCCATGATCCAGGTAACAGTGATTTAAATAGTTTTCAGTAGACTACATTAACAAACGCTCAATACAGCCAGTTGATTATAAAATATAATTGAAGGAAAGTGATCTATATAATCTGTAAATGTGTTTTAATTAACATTTGTTTTGTTTTAATAATACAATACAGTATTTATTTATTTATTCAAATAATAAATTTTACAATGCTACAAGCTTGTAAAGAAGTAGTTAGCTTCTCATGAACAAGTTGTAATTCTTTTCTAAGTTGTTCTGAAACATTGTACAGGGTAATTCCTTTTGCTTCTCTTTTCAGAAAATTAGGAAGGAAATAGGGGAAAAATGAATATACAGCTTAATTCTATCTTACATAATCCTTTGACAAGTTCATTTTGAATAATATGTTTTCTTAAGAATATAATAATGCTAAAATAATATGTACTCTTAATGTTGAAGATAAAGTTACTTTTAATGTAGTGTTGACAATACAGGTAATATAAAAGGTATGCCTAAAATCATATTTGTTAAAAGGAGGGGGATTATCTAACAAAAGAGTTATATATCATATTTAATAAGTGGCCTTATTGAGTATGATATGAAATTAACTGTTTGCCTTGGATAAAATACAGTCTAAGTTATTTGAGGATTAAATTTGGTTTCAATTTTGAGTAAGGTACATAAGTTTAAATTTGAGAAATACCTATCTTTTCAAATTAGAATTATCCTAACACTGTTTTCTGTTAGTAATTCGCACATTCTAAACGAAATGTTACAGCACCTTAATTTAATTGTAAAATAAGCAGAATATAGTAAAATATTGTAAAGCAAAATAGGCAGAGTTTTTAGTTGTTAAATTCAGTTTGTTTAGAATGTGATAGAATAGATGTGCAACAAACTTAATTTTCTAACTAAATAATTAATGTGGTTTTTTTTGTTGCTCGATTAAAAGAATTATTAAGCCATAACCCCAGATTGTTAGATAAGAAGAGAAACACATGGATTAGGCAGCAAACTCAAGTAAAGGACATTCTTATCAAAACTAAAGAACTAAAATGGTCTTGGGCAGGACACATAGCTCGAAGACATGATGACAGATGGACTAAGAAAATAACACAATGGTACCCAAGAGGAGCTAGAAGAAAACCTGGAAGACAAAGGCAGAGATGGATAGATGAAATTCATGAGTTTTTGAGTAGTAAATGGATGGCCAGTGCTCAAAACAGAAGGAACTGGAAAGTTGCTGGAGAGGCCTTCATCCTGCAGTGGATTGAAAATGGCTGATGATGATGATGATGAACCCCAGATATTTATTTTGACTAATTCAGTTATTATAAGAGAATATGCAAAGAAGTTATAACTTAGTAATCGTAAACAACCATGATTGTGTAATCAGATAAGAGGTATAGAATCAGTAATTGTATGTAAAAGTTTAAATAATAAAAGTTTTGATTAACTCTTGCTAATTCCAGGTTTATTTTCAACTGAAGGTTGTATTCCGTGCATTAAACAAGCCAGTTTGTAGATCAGTGGTTATCTCCTGGAAAATTTTGTATGCAGGAGAATATTACCAGCATAAATTTTATCATTGAATTTTTGAATAGCAGTAAAAAGGTCAATTAAAATATGTTGCAAAGAACTGGGCAAGAAAATGTTCAGTTCTTTTGAATACTGTGAGCACAAGAGTGTATGCCTGGGGCATATAAGTAATGTTTTTTTTTTTTATTATTTTTGTAGACTTATTCTCAACAATGAGCATTATATTTGTTAAATAAGATTATGTTAACTCATAGATGTTACCTTTAATTCCTAAGTTAAAGATCATTCTCAGAAAAAGAGACAGATCACTATAGTCATAAGTTTAGTTCAGATCAATAAAAACTAATAATTATTAATATTTGTCAATGTTCACGTTTAAAAAGTGTGTGAATGAATACTCAGATTAGTGTTAAAAGAATCGGACAACTCCTCTAAAAAATTTGAGTGCTCCTGTTTTTTTTCTCTTTTTCTTGCAGAAGTTGGGATTTAATAAATCCCAAAAAGAAGGACTAACAAACACATTAGGTTTGCCAGAAGGGCTAACAACACATTAGTTGTTGGGATTTGTTTGTTAGTTATGTTATTTTAGTTTTTAGGAGCATTAGCAACTAAGGCCATATTGCTCCTGGGATATGTGGTGGTCATTCACTGACCTTTCCGCATCCTCCATATTTGGTAGTCACGGCCTCGAACCCCGGTCTAATCAAGAAGCATGTGGTATGCACTGCTGCTCCTGCCCACCTGGCTACGGAGGTGCCTTGTTGGGATTTAATAAATAAAAGAAGAGCTAATAAACACATTAGGTTTGCCAGAAGGGCTAGCAACACATTATCAGAAATAGGAGGATACGCTCCTCGTCAACTAGATTTGATTGATCAACAGAAGAGTTCCAAAGAGTATAAACTTCATCTCGTTACGATGATAATATTTAAGTGCCTTTGGTCCTTGAAGATATCACAGACATTCCCTCAGGCATGACAAGCTGGGCTTGCTATCTGGGAGTCCAAAACTCTGATGGAACTAATATTCACGTAACACTTGAGTCAAATGGACAAATTTCAGCAAAGTCTAGTAGTTCTGCAACAACGAAATCCTCTGCTTTCACCTTCACAGTGGTGGGCTGTTAGTAACCCTGGGTATAACCCTTGTGTGCAAGTCCTGAAATACAGCACCTAGTATACTGGAGGTGAACACCTAGGTGCGAACCAATGTAAGCAGAGGTCAGGGTGGGGTGTTCACACCACACTGAGGAATGCATCTCCTCTGTGTTACCAGACAAGACTAGGTAGTCTCATCAAACGGTGCAATACCACCACTTTGCTGCTTGGAGGTTTGAAGTGATGAAACCCAAGTTTAGTCTCCAGAGCAAAGCTCTGGCACCCCCCACCTCATCTCCTCCATCATGCATTATGATTGATGTCTTTTGAGGTTGTGATGGGCATCATGGTGAGATCCAATCTTCTTGATATTTCAAGGAGACAGTTCTAAAACGGTGTTTGCATGCCAGCCACTAGATAGGCCACTGGTCAAAACTTATTGGTATAAGCTTAACTCTCCAGGAGGCATCTGAATCAGCTAGTGTGTGTAATCTTGTCACCTCTGCTCTGTCAGATAGAGACTGGAGGGAGTACAAGTAGTGTGTATGCAGGGGGGCAACGTTATGTCAAGGAGCTGGGTAATTCTTGCTGTGTGTACCCCATATTCAAAAATATCATTACTTCGTACATGTCCTCCTCAACGTTTCTTAGTACCCACTACTAAGATAGTTTGACTACTAAGTTAGCATTAGTAGAGGCATATGATGCAAGAAAGCAAGCTTATTCAGCATCAGCCAAAAAAAAAAACACACCACTCCCATTTCACCCCTCCGTTCGTTCGAAGTACCTGTCCAGTTGAGCCTTAAATTTGTTTAGGCTATCAACTTCAACAAGTGACGCAAGTCGATTCCACCAACCAACCACCCGCTGGCCAAAGGCAAATTTCCGCACATCTATCCGACATCCGTCCTTCCTCAATTTGAATTTATGCCCTCTCAGGTGATTATTTTGAGCAAGATGAAGAATCCCATTGGCATTGAGCATGCTCAAACCATTCAAAGCCTTATACACCTCTATCAGATCACCTCGCCGGTGCCTAGTCTCCAGACTCTGTAATTTGCAAAACTTAAGCCTTTCTTCGTAAGAGCAACCCTTTGTTCCATTCACTAATCTTGTTGCCCTTCTCTGTACCCGTTCCAGCAGCTCTACATCCTTCTTGAAATGAGGCCTCCAGACCTGTATACAGTACTCAAGATGTGGCCTAACCATTGCCTTATACAAGGGAATAATCACCTCCTTATCCCTGCTAGAAAAATTCCTGTATATCATTGACAAGACACCATGAGCTACTCTTGCAGCTCGTCTGCACTGCTCAGAGAACTTCATATCTGCCTGCGCAATTACCCCCAGGTCCTTTTCATTCTCCACCACTGTCAGTGTAGTACCGTAGAGTTGATATGTTGCTCTGTGGTTACTGTTTCCCATATGTAGTACTTTACATTTGTCAATGTTAAACTTCATTTGCCACCTCTCAGACCATCTGTTCAACCTTTCCAGATCCTGTTGCAGCAGCATAGCGTCAGTAGTGTCCGTAACAACCCTGCCAACCTTTGTATCGTTTACAAACTTGGACATTAAGCTTGATATACCATCATCAATACAGAAAACAACAATGGACCCAACACTGAACCCTGAGGAACTCCACTAATAACATTAGTCCACGTTGAGCAGTGTCCATTGATTACCACTCTCTGTCTTCTGCCACTCAACCATCCCTTTATCCATAGCAGCAATTTGCCTCCAATGCCATATTGCTCCAATTTGTGCAGCAGTCTTCCATGCGCAACAGTATCAAAAGCCTTTCTAAGATCCAAATATATAATATCAAAGTTATTGCCTGCATCCAGTTCTTTTGTGACTATATCGTACTATCCAATCAAACTGGTCAGACAAGAACTGCCCTTAACAAAACCATTCTGTGTCTGAGCTATAACTGAATTCTTGTCTAGATGATCCTGCTGTGCTTCTTTAACCAGTGCCTCCATTAATTTACCTGGAACAGAAGTTAAACTAACAGGTCTATAATTACTTGTGTCAGCCTTTGATCCTCCTTTGTGAATTGGGGTTATATTTGCACATCTCCAGTCTATGGGTACCTCCCCTGAGTCCAAAGAAGCTCTTATAATTATGGCTAGGGGTTTGCTTACTTCCTTTGCTGCCTCCTTTAATATAACTGGATAGATCCCATTCACCCCAGTTGCCTTTTTTATGTTTATCCTCAACAATCTCTCCTCCACTTTCCTCTCAGTTATTACAAAATCATCGCGTTCACTGCCAATGTTTACTTTACCTACATCATTCTCCTTCCTGAATAACTCCTCATGCGTGAATGTAGATGCAAAATACTCGTTTAGATTGTTAGCCACCTGAGCAGGATCCTCAACTGTTGAACCATCAATATCCAGTGGACCAATCTGATTTATCCCTTTCCTTCTTGAGTTTAAATAGGTAAAGAACTCTTTTCTGTTTTTCTTTGCATCCTTTGCCAAGGATTTTTCGTAGTCTGCCTTTGCCTGCCTAATCTCCTTTGTGACTTGGTTACAGACCACCTTATATCTATCATAGGCTTCCATGTCACCCATTAATTTGTATGTATCCCATGCATTTTTCTTCTCTGCCACATGTCACATTAGTTCATCTGACAACCATTTAGGCCTAAACCTTGAACAATATTTCTTAGTTGGTATGTAAAGCCTGGTAGCCTCCAAGATTAGTTCCTTGAATGCTTCCCATTTTGAGTTTGCTGTTGGTAACATCATCAGTTGGTCCCACTGTAAAGATTTTAAATACTGTCTCAGACCATCATAGTCGCCTTTACGAAAACAAAAACCCTTCCCTTTACCTCTGATGGTAGCTACCTCCTTGAGTAAATCCCACTTCAACACACTGTGATCACTGTCACCTAGTGGTTCATTTATCTGCAGATTCTTAATGCATGAAGAATCACTACTGATAATCAGATCAAGAGTATTGCTCCCTCTTGTTGCCTCACGAACATGCTGATGTAGAAAACAATTATCCAGTAAATCCACAAAAGCCTTGCTAGTGTGCGAGTGACCAATCCACAAATTCCAGTCAATATCTGATAAATTAAAATCCCCCATTATAAGACTCACTGATTTACTGGCCCACTCTATTTCCCTGTACAATATCTTATTATACTCATCAGAGTCATTAGGCCTATAGACACTCCTACTCTCAATTTTGATTTCCCTATGCTTATGTCACACCAAACTGACTCGACACTGCCCTGTCCATCGATGTCGACTGGCTTCACTTCCTTGGACTTTATGTGTTTATTAACTAATAGCATAATCCCTCCTCCCCTCCCCTCCTGTCCTGTCTATCCTTTCTATACACATTGTATTCCCCAAATTCCAGTTCCGCATTCCTTATATCTGTGTGACACCACGTCTCTGATATCCCAACAATATCTGCCTTTGATGTTTTGAGCAATACCTCAAATTCATCAAATTTATTTACCAAACTCCTAGCATTGGTGTACACGCAGGTATACATGCACCTGTTTCTATTCTTAGCTACCCTAACACAACCCATGTGTTTACTTGTACCGCAATGACTCCCAGCAGTCTCTGAAATATCCTGCATCTTGTTTATCAGGCTTCTGCTCATTTCAATAGAAGCAGTTCAAGAATCACTTCCACCTCTGCCACATGGCTACTGTTAATCTATTAGTCCTTGTATCCCCCCCAACTAGCAGTTTTCCGACCCACCTAACACTGCCTCGACAGCATCAGCAAAAATTCTTGCACCCTTTCTATTTAAGTGTATCCCATCCCTGTAGAAGCAATCTCTCCTGTTAACAAGTACAGTCCAGGCTGAAAAAAATTCTACCCCTTGAGCCTTGCACAATCTTTCCAGGGCCGAATTGATCGACAAGGCTCTCATCATATACTCCCTCCTATCGTGTCTGGGCAGAATTGCAGACACTTTCAAATTCAACCCTAATTCACGGATTTTTATCAACAGTGACCTGTACTTGCTAAGTAATTCCGCTGGTCTCCTACTCTTAATATCATTAGATCCAACGTGTACCACTATATCACCTTTTGCGCCCTTAAAAGATGATATCCGCTCTACAACGTCATCAACCTTTGCCCCTGGCAGACATACCCTGGTCCTATTCCACCTATCCTTTTTACAAAGCATGTTCCCCGTTTCCCTGACAATAGAGTCACCAACAACTACTAGTTCCTGTGGGACCAGCGCATTCTGCCTAGGGGGCTGCCTCTGTGTTGCCTGATGACCAAGTGCAAGCTCTGGCATTGATGTGGGCAGCTGAGAGCTTTATGGGCCCCTCAATTTATTTCCTTTGAGGGCATCCACCCTGTCCTTCAAGCTCTCATAAAGTCCCATAACAACGCTGAGTTGTCGGTCGCCTGATTTCCTTGCACTCCTTACATCATGCACACACGAAGACATCCCCCTTGGCAGTATCATGTCCCGTACCCGACTGCTCCGCAAACATCAAGCAAACAGTGCCTTTTAAAAGACTGTGATTCAGAGGGCAACTGCCCCCCCTCAGTTCTCCTCTGAACCACAGCACTCCCATTAGCTTGAGCCTTTTGCTTTGCTGCTTTGGTCTGATTCATGATTCCGATTTATATAATAAAATTTCAAAACAAAATTAATTCCTTAAGTTATATCCCAAAACAGTTATAACGCTATATTTATTTTTTCGGTATCTAGTGTTTTCTACGAGTTCCCTTTATACAACTTCCGTATCACGTGTACCACTATAGTTATGTATTAATTATTTGTTACGACCAAGTCGTTATATATATATATATATATATAGTTAAAAGTACAATTTAATTGACAATAAAGTTTATCAAGATTAATAGATTTACTGATTAATTGATTGACAATATTATATTATGCACTATACTACACTAAGCTTATGCTATCGTGTAAAAATGGCGGGAATTCACGAACGGTACTTCTACGGACTCGTAAGTATTGATTAGCTTCCAAATCTCGCTATCTCAATTTAGAATAAACTAAGGATCCTGACTAGGTCTATAATCTACTTATAGAAGTTAATTTGATATAACAATTGGTTAATAAATCGACTAAATTTGGTTAAAAAAAAAGACCTCTCGTTCAATTTGTAACACGTGGATTTGATACCGTTACCGATACCTACAAAATCTCTGTCAAAGTTAAACTTTAAACTAAGTATCGTAACTAGGAATATAAAGCTACTCTAGAAAATAAGTTAATATGACAATTTAAGCTAATAAATCAGGAAAAACTTCTCTGTTCCAAGAGCGTCGAAGAGCCTCGTCCGCACAGGCTAACCTCGTACCAAACTCATCAAGTTTCTACATTAGTAGTCAAACTAATAGAATAAACTTATCTGTGAAAAGATCTAAACCTCTCAAACACTTTCTCATTAATTTCATAAATATATGTTGTCTCAGTTACAATCTCAGTGATGTCCACTTAGTCTGTCAAGCGCAGCTTACTTTTTCTGACATAATCACAGTTATCAGTTGATTCAACCACTGCTCATCTCAGTTGTCCTAATTATTTGCTGTACACTTCTTTTTACGTCAAAGGTGGTACTTGTGCATATGTCCGCTCTGATATTCCTTGTCAGTGTTTTAGTAATTTGAAATCTCCTCTTTTCGATCTTCTCTGGCTTAAAATCTTTCTACCCCATTCTGTCAAATTCTTCTGTTGCCTCTGTAATTTTCCGAACTTTAATCACTTGGAACTCTTTAACTTCCTTTCTTTGAAACTCAACTATTTCCAGTCCAACTTTCCTAACAGTGGGGTAATTTTCCTTGGTGAAAAGCAACCTGTTACAGTTTGATAAACTTCTGGCATTCTCCTCCCTTAATAACTCATGTGTGAACGTAGATGCAAAAATACTCATTCAGATTGTCAGCTCTCTGAGATCATAAACACTCGAACCATCGATATCAAGTGGACCAATCTGATTCAACCCCTTCCTTCTAAGGTTTATATAACTAAAGAAATTCTTGCTGTTTTTCTTAGCATTCTTTGTCAAAGATTTTACCATATGAGCTACTTTAAAAATTAACATGGTTAACAATAGTTTTTAGAATTTTATCTCAATTGATTACTCTGGTTGTAGAATATAAAATATTTTTATTATTAAAAGCACATTAGGGAGGTCATAAATATTTGAAGTAAATTTGGCAATGGTAGGATAGCTGCATTGGACCCAAAACTAGCAATAATCATTATTCGGTGCTGATCAGCAGGCTAATAGGTAAGTTTTTCCTTTTGCTTCACAGTGGTACTTGTGCATATGTCCCCTCTGATATTCCAGTCAGAGACTTAATAATATGGAATTTTCTCTTTTCTATCTTCTCTGTCTGGCTTAAAATCTCTCTACCCCATTCTCTCAAATTCATATGCTGCTTCTATCATTTTCCATCCTGACTAATCACTTGGAACTCTTCAACTTTCTTTCTTTGAAACTCGACTTTCTCGAGACAAAATTTCCTAACAGTGAAGTAATTTTCCTAGGCGATTTCAATATTCATAACTCCAAATGGCTTCTGTATTTTACTCACACGGATCCAGCTGGTCGAGATGCTGACACTTTTACAATTACTAAATGACCTTGCACAGATTTACGTACCAGAATACCTTGACCAGACACCCAATACACTTGAACTTTTTCTCACGAACAACCTTTGAAAGAACAACCTTTGAAAGTTTACAACTTGGTGATTTCTCTTCTCCAAGAGGCTTTCTCTCATGGATACTCCAAGCCTCATGTTTTGACCTTATAAGAATGTGAAATGGGATGATCTCTGAGATTACTATTCTTCTTTTCCTCTTTGTACCAAGGAACAGGAGATGTATGGAACCCATACTTCGGAATGTGCTGCACATTGCCATTTGGGATACTGGTCTTGGATTCCTCATATTGTATTGCGATGCCAACTGCCATTGTGCCAGTACATTGCACTACACCCTTCGCTTACCTACACCCTGCGTAATCCTTTATAATTTGTCGGCAGGAGGTGTTTTGACCTGTTCAACACCATTCTTTTTATACCTTAACTGCAGTGGACCATGAGCAACCGATAAGGCGGACCACTTTTAATATGGATGCAACTGATGCATGGGCTCCCACAATCATGCCCTTTTGAAACTCTGTGATATCTGTACTGCATCCTACAACTGCTGTTTTATCACTTTGACTTGCATGACCAATTGCAAATTACCACTGCTCAAGCTTATGAAGGTGTTTGGCTTTTTATACTTTTAAGCTATGTGGCATATTCTGTTATGGATGAGGTTATCATAATTCAGTGATCACTAAGTGTATGCAGGGTGTATTTAAATTGCTGTCAAATATTCTAGGAGCGTATTCCCATTGACCAAACATTAAAAAAAGTTCATATAAACACGGATCTAGAAATGCTTAGTTTCTTGCCTGCATGTCTTGATACCTCTATCAAGTTATGTAAACACAATACTAGTAGAGACTCCACCACTCAGTGGAAAAGATATCTGCGATGGGTAGTAATGTTTTGTTTTGCTGATTGGCTTTTGCTTTGTTGTTTACCAAACGTTAGTTCGTTGTGGAAGATACTGCAGATTACTTTGGATTAAAGAAATCGTAAAGAAAATGTATTCGGTGAGTGAAATGGCAGAGATGCACTACACTTATGGTTTTTCAGATGGGAATGCATTAAGAGCATGTGAACTTTATTCAGAAAGGTACCCTGACAAGTGTTAGCATTAACATTAGAAGCAAGAAAGCAAGCTTATGCAGAATCAGCCAAAAAAAAAAAAAAAAAACCACTCCCATTTCATCCCTCCATTCGTTCGAAATAACTGTCCAGCTGAGCCTTAAAATTTATTTAGGCTATCAACTTCCACAACAAGGGATGGAAGTCTGTTCCACCAACCAACCAACTACCCTCTGGCTAAAGGCAAATTTCTGCCCATCTATCCTACATCTGTCTTTCCTCAATTTGAATTTATGCCCTCTCAGGTGATTATTCTGAGCAAGAGGAAGAATTCCATCGGCTTTGAGCATGCTCAAACCATTCAAGGCTTTATACACCTCTATCAGATCACCTTGCCGGTGTCTAGTTTCCACATATTTTAATTTGCAAAATTTAAGCCTTTCATCGTAAGAGCAACCCTTTGTTCCCTTCACTAATCTTGTTGCCCTTCTCTGTACTCGTTCCAGCAGCTCTACATCCTTCTTGAAATTAGGCCTCCAGACTTGTATACAGTACTCAAGGTGTGGCCTGACCATTGCCTTATATAAGGGAATAATCACCTCCTTATCCCTGCTAGAAAAATTCCTGTATATCTTTGACAAGACACCATGAGCTACTCTTGCAGGCCGTCTGCAGGAGTAGCTCATGGTGTAATAACCACAGAGTTGATACATTGCTCTGGAGTTACTGTATCCCATATGTAGTACTTTACATTTGTCAGTGTTAAACTTCATTTGACACCTCTCAGGCCATCTGCTCAACCTTTCCAGATCCTGTTGCAGCAGCATAGCATCAGTAGTGTCCTTAACAACCCTGCCAACCTTTGTATCGTCCGCAAACGTGGACATTAAGCGTGATATACCATCATCAATATCATTTATAAATACAGAAAACAATAATGGACTCAACACTGAATCCTGAGGGACTCCACAAATAACATTAGTCCACGATGAGCATTGTCCATTGATTACCACTCTCTGTCTTCTCCCCCTCAACCATCCCTTTATCCATAGCAGCAATTTGCCTCCGGTGCCACACTGCTCCAATTTATGCAGCAGTCTTCCATGTGCAACAGTATCAAAAGCCTTTCTAGGATCCAAATATATAATATCAAAGTTATTCCCTGCATCCAGTTCTTTTGTGACTGCATCATAGTATCCAATCAGATTGGTCAGGCAAGACTTTCCCTTAACAAAACCATGCTTTGTCCGAGCTATAACTGAAGTCTTGTCTAGATGATCCTGCAGTGCTTCTTTAACCAGTGCCTCCATAAATTTTCATGGAGCAGAAGTTAAATTCACAGGTCTATAATTACTTGCGTCAGCCTTTTTAGCATTAGCATTAGCATTAGTAGAGGCATTTGATGCAAGAAAGCAAGCTTATGCAGCATCAGCCAAAAAAAAAAAAAAAAAAACCACTTCCACTTCACCCCTCTGTTCGTTCAAAATACCTGTCCAGCTGAGCCTTAAACTTATTTAGGCTATCAACCTCCACCACAAGGGATGGAAGTCTGTTCCACCAACCAACCACCCGCTGGCTAAAGGCAAATTTCCGCACGTGTATCCTACATCTGTCTTTCCTCAATCTGAATTTATGCCCTCTCAGGTGATTTTTCTGAGCTAGAGGAAGAATCCCATCAGCATTGAGCATGCTTAAACCATTCAAGGCTTTATACACCTCTATCAGATCACCTCGCTGGTGCCTAGTCTCCAGACACTGTAATTTGCAAAACTTAAGCCTTTCTTCGTAAGAGCACCCCTTTGTTCCATTTACTAATCTTGTTGCCCTTCTCTGTACTCGTTCCAGCAGCTCTACATCCTTCTTGAAATGAGGCCTCCAGACCTGTATACAGTACTCTAGGTGTGGCCTGACCATCGCCTTATACAATGGAATAATCACCTCCTTATCCCTGCTGGAAAAATTCCTGTATATCATTGACAATACTCCATGAGCTACTCTTGCAGCCCGTCTGCACTGCTCAGAGAACTTCATATCTGCCTGCACAACCACCCCCAAGTCCCTTTCATTCTCTACCACTGTCAGTGTAGTACCACAGAGTTGATACGTTGCTCTGGGGTTGCTGTTTCCCATGTGTAGTACTTTACATTTATCAATGTTAAACTTCATTGCCACCTCTCAGCCCATCTGCTCAACCTTTCCAGATCCTGTTGTAGCAGCATAGTGTCAGTAGTGTCCTTGACAACCCTGCCAACCTTTGTATCGTCTGCAAACGTGGACATTAAGCCCGATATACCATCATCAATATCATTTATAAATACAGAAAACAATAATGGACCCAACACTGAGCCCTGAGGGACTCCACTAATAACATCAGTCCACGATGAGCAGTGTCCATTGATTACCACTCTCTGTCTTCTCCCCCTCAACCACCCCTTTATCCATAGCAGCAATTTGCCTCCAATGTCACACTGCTCCAATTTGTGTAGCAGTCTTCCATGTGCAACAGTATCAAAAGCCTTTCTAAGATCCAAGTATATAATATCAAAGTTATTCCCTGCATCCAGTGCTTTTGTGACTGCATCATAGTATCCAATCAAGTTGGTCAGGCAAGACTTCCCCTTAACAAAACCATGCTGTGTCTGAGCTATAACTGAAGTCTTGTCTAAATGATCCTGCAGTGCTTCTTTAACCAGTGCCTCCATTAATTTTCCTGGAACAGAAGTTAAGCTCACAGGTCTATAATTACTTGTGTCAGCCTTTGATCCTCCTTTGTGAATTGGGGTCACATTTGCACATTTCCAGTCTATGGGTACCTCCCCTGAGTCCAAGGAAGCTCTCATAATTATGGCTAAGGGTTTGCTTACTTCCTTTGCTGCCTCCTTTAATATAACTGGATAGATCCCATCCACCCCGGGTGCCTTTTTTTGTGTTTATCTTCAACAGTAACTCCTCCACTTTACTCCCAGTTATTTCAAGATTCTCTAGCTTACTGCTAGAGTTGAATACACCTCTGGCATTCCCCTCGCTGAATAACTCCTCATGTGTGAATGTCGATGCAAAATATTCATTTAGTTTGTTAGCTACCTGAGCAGGATCATCAACACTTGACCCATCAATATCAAGTGGACCAATCTGATTCATCCCCTTCCTTCTAGAGTTTACATAAGTAAAGAACTCTTTGCTGTTTTTCTTTGCATCCCTTGCCAAGGATTTCTCGTACTCTGCCTTCGCCTGCCTAACCCCCTTTGTAACTTGGTTGCATATCAACTTGTATCTATCATAGGCTTCTGTGTCATGTGTTAATTTGTATGTATCCCATGCATTTTTCTTCTCTGCCATATGCCTCATTAGTTCATCTGACATCCATTTTGGCCTAAACCTTGAACAATATTTCTTAGTTGGTATGTAAAGCCTAGTAGCTTCCAAGATAAGTTCTTTGAATGCTTCCCATTTTGAATTTGCTGTTGGTAACATCATCAGTTGGTCCCACTGTATAGAATTTAAATACTGTCTCAGTCCATCGTAGTCGCCTTTACGGAAGCAATAACCCTTCCCTTTACCCCTAATGGTAGTTACCTCTTTGAGTAAATCCCTTTGATCCTTCTTTGTGAATTGGGGTCACATTTGCACATCTTCAGTCTATGGGTACCACCCCTGAGTCCAAAGAAGCTCTCATAATTATAGCTAAGGGTTTGCTTACTTCCTTTGCTGCCTCTTTTAATATAACCAGATAGATCCCATCCACCCTGCGTGCCTTTTTTATGTTTATCTTCAACAATTTCTCCTCCACTTTCCTCTTAATTATTACAAAATCATCTGGCTCACTGCCAGAGTTTACTTCACCTCTGGTATTCCCCTTCCCGAATAACTCCTCATGTGTGAATGTAGATGTAAAATACTGGTTTAGTTTGTTAGCCACCTGAGCAGGATCCTCAACTGTTGAACTATCAATATCCAGTGGACCAATCTGATTCATCCCTTTCCTTCTAGAGTTTACATAGGTAAAGAACTCTTTTCTGTTTTTCTTTGCATCCTTTGCCAAGGATTTCTCATAATCTGCCTTTGTCTGCCTAATCTCCTTTGTGACTTAGTTACAGACCAGCTTATATCTATCATAGGCTTCCACGTCACCCATTAATTTATATGTATCCCATGCATTTTTCTTCTCTCCCATATGTCTGATTAGTTCATCTGATATCCATTCAGGCCTAATTCTTGAACATTATTTCTTAGTTGGTATGTAAGGCCTAGTAGCTTCCAAGATAAGTTCTTTGAATTCTTCTCATTTTGAATTTGCTGTTGGTAACATCATCAGTTGGTCCCACTGTATAGAATTGAAATACTGTCTCACCATCGTAGTCGCCTTTTCGAAAGCAAAAACCCTTCCCTTTACCCCTGATGGTAGTTACCTCTTTGAGTAAATCCCACTTCAGCACGCTGTGATCACCGCCACCTAGTGGTTCCTTTATCTGCAGATTCTTAATGCATGAAGAATCACTACTGATAATCAGATCAAGAGTATTACTCCCTCTTGTTGCCTCCCGAGCATGCATTAAACAGTCAGCCAATAAATCCACAAAAGCCTTGCTAGCGTGTGAGTGACCAACCCACAGATTCCAGTCAATATCTGGGAAATTAAAATCCCCCATTATAAGACTGTACGGCCCACTCTATTTCCCTGTACAGTTTCTTATTATACTCATCAGAGTCATTAGGCATACAGCACATTCCTACTCTCAATTTTGATCTCCCAATGCTTATGTCATATCAAACTGACTCGACACTGTACTGTCCAGCGATGTCGACTGGCTTCACTTTCTTGGATTTTATGTGTTTCTTAACTAATAGCATAAACCCTCCTCCCTTCCTATCCTTTCTGTACACATTGTACTCCCCAAATTCCAGTTCTGCATTCCTTATATCTGTGTGACACCACTTCTGATATCCCAACAATATCTGCCTTTGATGTGTTTACCTTGTCCAAGAACATTCACATGAATCCACCAATGTTTGTGAGAGACGGGCTCATTTGAGAGGTGATCTTTTGACACTGGAAACTAAGAGAGGTACGAAATTCTGACCTTGAGGAACTAGTTCTTCGCAGGGCTTACAATACCAAGATTCTGGGATCCCGGTCATTTTCTTCTGGTATTGATACAAAAATACATGTTTTTCAGTATTTTTGTATCAGTAAATTTAAAAAATAATTATCCATGATTTAGTCCCATAAAGGTTATAAAATCGACAACAATAAATCATTAATACAGTACTGCTGAATTTGCAAATGAGGGATTGTTATACACAGTATAAATGCAACGGAAACCTGAAAACTTCATGAAACTAAGACATAAAATCTTACAAATATATTTCTCTTAGTAAATATAGTGTTTGTGTGTGGAATAAAAAACACTTAAGGAATAACGAAAATATCATTACGGAAATATTTCCATTAGTGGCAGTAGGCCTGGGAGTGCAAATAAGGAATATGGTGAACAATGGTATGGCAGGAGCAGAACGGTTAAAATTAAAAGCTTCTGAACAATAGTTTAATCCCTCTATTACATCGCTACTTGAGGATGTGACACAGTGCATTTTGGGAAAGGGTGTCAGTATGGAGCAGTACAAAGGCATTGTGAACAGGTGATCTTGAAGTAAAAGATGAAAGCGTTTCGTTGTCTGGGAAAAATATTCTGTTTTTCCCACTAAAGGAAGAAGAGTGAGTTTTAAAGACAAACACCGTGATTGAGTCAGGTTTAAATTAGATACGTTAATACGTACCTAATTTAAATCTGAATCAATTTTATCTATGTGCAAACCCCTCTGGGGTTTGCACATAGATAAAATGTTTCTCTTAATCTCTCATGTTTTTCTTAATCTCTTAATCTAATGTTTCTCTTAATCATCTATGTTAAACCCCTCTGGGGTTTGCACATAGATGATTAAGAGAAACATGAGGAAGTGGTTAAGATTGAATTAGTTTAGTGTTTGAAGCTGTAGAGAGAATTGAGATTGTTAATTGAGAGAAATGTTATAGAAATGATCATCATCAGCCATTTTCAATCCACTGCAGGATGAAGGACTCTCCGACAACTTTAAACTTCCTTCTGTTTTGTGCAATGGCCATCCATTTACTACCCACACACTCATTAATTTCATCTGTCCATTTCCGTTGTTGTCTTCCAGGTTTTCTTCTAGCTCCTCTTGGGTATCATTCTGTTATTCTCTTAGTTCATCTGTCATCATGTCTTCGAACTATGTGTCCTGCTCAAGACCATTTTAATTTTGAAAAGAATGTCCTTTACTTCAGTTTGCTGCTTAATCCATGTTTCTCTTCTTATCTAACAGTGTGATTCCCAATATAATTCATTCCATTCTTCGCTGTGTAGTTCTCAGCGAAGAATGGAATGAGTGCCCAAGTTTCACTTCCATAAGTCATGGTGGATAGTATACATTGGTTCATCATTTTACGTTTCAGACAAATTGGGATATTGCTCCTCAATATGTGACTATATTTCCTGAATGCTATCCATCCAAAATTTATTCTTCTCTTAACTTCCAGCCATTTATCATTATTACAGCTGACGACTTGTCCCAGATAAGTACAGTATATGACTCCACTTTTTCAATTACTGCTCCTTCAATCATTATTTCCCTTTCTATGGCATACTTGTTCATCATAACTTTTGTTTTAGCCATATTCATCTTTAATCCAAAATCCTTACTAACTCTGCATAACAGATTAAGATTTTCTTCTAATTCTTTGGGATCGTGGCTTATGACCACAATGTCATCTGCAAATCGTAAATGGTTTAGGTACTCTCCATTCACATTGACTCCTTTCTGCGACCAGTCTAATCTTCTGAAAGCTTCCTCAAGGGCAGCAGTAAGCAACTTTGGAGATATTGTGTCTCCTTGTCGAGCTCCTTTCTCAATTTTAAATTTGCCACTATCTTTGTCTAGTCTAAAATAAAGGAGGTAGCGTTCTCATATATTTTCTTCAAAATCATAATATATGGGGTATCTATGCCTTTACTTTTCAGTGCCCGAAACATTGCCTTATGCTGTATGGAGTCAAATGCCTTTTCATAATCCACAAATGTCAGGCATAATGGTGTTTTATATTCATTTGCTTTCTCCATTAGCTGTGACATTACGTGAAGGTGATCCATAGTTGATAATCTTGTCCTAAAGCCAGCTTGCTCTTTCGGTTGATTCTCATCAAATATTCTTTCTAATCTGTTAGTAATGACCCTCATGAACAACTTGTAGATGTGGGACAACAAGCTAATTGGTCTATAATTTCCATTTTCTGATTTATCTCCTTTCTCATGCAGCAAAACTATGATTGCATTATTCCACTCTTTAGGCATGACACCTTTTCGAATGCATTTGTGAAGAGTTTTGCCAGTTTTTGTGCCATGTCTCTTCCTCCCAATTTTAACAACTCTACAGTAACTTCATCTTCCCCCGAGGCTTTCTGATTTTTCATTTTCTTCAACGTACGTTCCACCTCATCAGGAAGGATATCGGGTTTATGTCGTATGTGTTACTAATTTGCAATCCATCTTCCCCTCTGCTGGCATCATTTCCTCGCTCCTTGTATAATTCTCTATAGTAGTCTTCTGCTATTTGAATTATGCCTTCTCTGCTATTTATAAGTACACAATCTCTATTCTTCAGTTTTAGAATGGAAATTATAGCATATATTAACAGATTAAATGTGAAAAATGAATAGAGTAGATGTAAATGTACACTAGTTATGTACATACTTGTAAGTAGTTGTGTTTGTTATTTGGTTTTTAGAAGCATTAGCAACTAAGGCCATATTACTCCGGGATATGCGGTGGTCATTCCCTGACCTTTCGCATCCTCCGTATTTGGTGGTGACGGGCTCGAACCCCGGTCTAATCAAGAAGCGTGTGCTACGCACTGCCGCTCCTTCCCACGTGGCTACGGAGGCGCCAAGTATTTGTGTAATTAGTGACTTTTGTTTTATGTTTGTGGCATTGCTCTTTAGAAACTGACAACTTACACATAATATTATTATTAATAGGCATATGGTGCAAGAAGCCTGAAACTTATGCTGCACCAGGAAAAAAAAAAAAAAAAAAAAAATTCCCGAGTTACCCTGAGAGAGAGAGAGAGAGAGAGTCAAAAGTAGAAGGGGAATCGGGACCCTGGGTGTGCTAAGCCGATACTCACCAGATGTGAGCCCCTGGAGTTATATATACGATATATATATATATCCGTGTGTGTGGGGGGGGGGATTTCCCTCAACTCCTGGAAATTCTCGTTCTTTAACAGTCAAAGAACTGTTAAAGTTCTTTGACTTTAACAGTTCTTGAGGGGAACTGCTGTACTAAAATTATAGCAATGGCCACTGACGGTAATACAAAGGTACAAGGAAATAAAAATTAATAAATAAATAAATACCCCCCCCCCACAACTTAGATTTGGTTTCCTCACCAAGTTTAACCGTCAAATCCTTTCTTTCATTAATACGCATATAGTGCCATAAAAAGTCAAAATGGAAATATGTTTTATTTTTAATAAAAAGGAAATAAGATTTTTTGAAGATGAGGGAATAATGCGGGGGTTAAACTGAAACTTGTCCACTACTATCGCAAAACACTAACCAGTACAGAATCCAAAAGGATATTTTCTGCCGCTAATTAAATATGTACCAAAATTAGATCCAGTTTAAATGATAACACTATTGAGTTTCTTAAGAGCTCACTTTACTCGTACATGTAGTGTGGATGCTTATTTTTTTGTTTTTAAAATAAGTGTATGTTTAATAATTTTTGCTAGAATATTTATTATTATAATGAAAATTTGATTTAAAACGTGAATTCAAGTAATTACTTGTTTTTTCCTTACTTTATTGTACCTAATTGTCATAAAAAGTTATTGCAAAAAATGTCTTTTTTTTAGAATACCGGTTTTATAAATTAAACACACCGAAATACCGGTATTAAGATTTTTACCGGTATGGTGAGCCCTAGTTCTTCGTAATGTGGACGAAAATCCATCAGATAGCACAAGAAGAATTGCAGTAAGGGAAGGAGTTAGTCATACGACTATTTAGAATATTCTCCATGAAAACCTTCTGTACCCCTATCATCTTCAACGGGTGCAAGGACTACAAGGCAGACTTTCTGCCACGAAGAACGTTGTGCCAACGCATTCAACAAAAGTGTGCTCTGGTCCTGAATTTCTTGGCATTTATCTTGTTCACTGATGAAGCTGGTTTTACACATGGTGGGGTCTTAAACTACCATAACAACCACATCTGGTGTGATGACAACCCTCAAGCAGCACGACAGGACAAACACCAACATAAGTCCAGTCTAAATATTTGGACTGGAATCGTGCATGATCATTTGATAGGCCCCTATTTTTTACCTCCGCGTCTGGCAGGAGACATTTATCTGCAGTTTCTTGAAAATGAATTGCACCATTTAATGGACGATGTACCGCTGGACGTCGTTCAACAAATGTAGTTCATGCACGATGGCGCCCTGGCTTACTTTAGTCGGCGAGTTCGTTAGCATTTGGATGGCCATTTTCCTCAAGGATTGGTTGCGGGGAATCCATTGAATGGCCTGCTTGATCACTAGATTTGAACCCAATGGATTTTTATCTCTGGAGACATTTAAAGTCCATTGTTTACGCAACTCCTGTGCCTGATGTTGACTTTTTAAGAGAGCGTATTGTAAATACATAACACTTCAGGTGTATTCAACAGAGTACGACAAAGCGTGGAACAAAGGCTCAGTGGATGCATCGAAGCAGGAGGAAACCATTTTAAACAATTTTTGTAACGAAATGTTCTGTATTGTGTTTACTTTGTTTTTGTTTAATTGCATTACTTATTCTGTTGGATTGCTTATTAATTTTTTGATATTATTAAACAATAAAATTCCTCCTACCTCAGAAACTAAGCATTTATATGAACTTTTTTTAATGTTTGGTTGATGGGGATACGCCCCTAGAATATTTGACACCAATTTAAATACACCCTGTATATCTTTGCCTACTGTTTATGGGAGACACCAAGATGTACATCGTAGAGGCAGCGAGTCTGGCTGTATTCAAAGCAAAATTGGATCGGTACCTTTTGGGAATGGGAATGGGAATAGTATGAATATTCTATTGTATTTTATTATAACGTAGCATATGTGTTTTATTTTATATTATTGTTATTTTATTCTTATTATACTTGTATTATTATTTTTACCCGTTGAGGAGGATTCATCCCGTGACGGGTACTGGTACCAAGTGCACAGGGTGATTGTTATGTCCTGCTGTAATTACTGTTGGTCGAGGATCTCTCTGACTATCCTAGGTGTTCAGGATTGTGATTTTCTGGAGTTCTTTGTGGATGTTCTCTGGGAGACCTATTGCTGCTATGCTCTTATGTAGTTTCTTTGGTACCATACACGGTGATTGGGACAGTCTTTACTTGTTTCATATGGTGCATCTCTTTGATCTCCTGTCTTAGGTTTGCGTACTTCCTGATATTTTCCTCCTAAGTTTTCCATCAGTTGCCACTGTTGGGAACTGCTGTGTCAATCAGATAGCTAACCTTTTCCTTCTTGTCAACAAGGCCTGTTGTGAGGGATTGTCTTGTCTGTTATTATGGCGCGCTGTCCCATCACAGTTTGTGGGTTGGGATATATGTTGTTATTATTATTATTAATTAATTAATTTTATTTATTTTTGGTTGATACAGGATAAGTCTGCCTCATTGCGATTAGTAGATGCATTTAAGCCTGTATAGAAAATGATTCGATAGAAAAGACATGGATATTGGTTAGTGCGAAAATGAAGTTCTCTCTCTCTCTCACCATTTCAGAGTTTTTCACTTTACATATTTCCCAGAAATAGATTAACAGTATACTGTATGTCTTCATGCTATGCATTTTTTATGGTAATACGTTTTATCCCGTTTTTGTTTATGTTGTCACGTACACAGGGTTGTAGTGTAGGGTATACGCCATATACCCTCTGGATTTTTTAGGTGAACAGCGTATACCTTCTGGCTTTTGAAAAACTTGAAAAAACAAATATTATATACTGTATTTGTTTTTCAATTAGGCAATACTTATAGTTTTATTATTTTTAATATATATGTAAATATAAGTATATATAAGTAAATTAAAAAAAAAGTGTGTGTGTGTATATATATACACTGGTATACGTTGTATACCCACTGAAATTCGATTAATAATCCTGGTGTGCACAGTATATTCTCTGCTTTTCGTAACATTCATAGAGTATACCTTCTGCTAATTTTACGATTACAACACTGCACGTACATAAGAAAGATGGAACTGACTGTGGAAAGAAAAGCCACGAAGAAAGACACTTAAGAAGATTAACGTCTAATCAAAGGATGAGAACCTTTCATAAAGCACTTAATAGATTGGCCATCATACAGGAAGGCAAATGTCGCAGAAAAAACAGGTTATTATCTCAGAGAAAAAAACTGACAAGTAAAGTTTAGTAGTCTGGAAACTGACGAAAATATTAATTTGAAAATGGTACTTGAAAGAATATTTATCTCTCCATCACTGTCTTAATACTTGTGGGTAGCAACAGATGGCTATGACGTGTGTTGGAAAGCTGGGTTCTCTTGATCTACAGATTAGGGATTATAATTCATAAATGCATTGATGGATTAGCTGGCGCAATTGTTCATAACATATTAAGTGATGATGTGCAATGCCTGGAAACTATTTAGATAACTCATTGCTTTATTTTGTAAGAACCGTATAAATTTTTCCTTACAACTATTGATTTTCCTAACAAATAGTCGCTTGCTTTCTGCACCATATTAACTCATTGCGTTGATCCATTGAAATGTGATTATTCAAGTGTACTGGAAATTAAATGCACACTTCCTTCACTTTTCAAGTAGTGTGGACTTCAATGTAGTCAGGAAAGTTAATTATGCTAATTAAATACTGTATAAGCTCTCTAGGACGTTAAGGGGAACATTGTATATGTGATGTGTTCATATATACAATGGGTGGTTACTGAAAATTTAATTCTGCATTTTCTTGTAAATACAGAATTAAAATCACCCTCCCCCGTCTTTTATTGTCCACACGTTGCCTACGTGGCCAGTCGATTCACGTATAGGCAATGCGTGGTATGCACACGGGCATATGAACTTATATAATCACATCATCCAAAGCAGGGTGGAAAGGGCTTAAGTTTGAATCCATTAATGACGCGAGGAATTTTTATGGGCATTTTTCACAATGTGGCTTAGTTAGTTGGCTTCGGGCGACGGTTGCGCTATGTCCCGCACCCCCAGAAACTAGGGATTTTTGTCTGAAAGCAAACGGCAAATCGACCGAAGGGTACGCAGTTACAGACATAATATAATGACACCTCATAGCCTTATTTGCTTTGGAGCTTAAAGTAAAGTGCAGCCATTATCAATCCACTGCAGGATGGAAGCCTCCTCAACAATTCATGCTGAGGGAAATTCACGCTGGTCCAGTGCAGGTTGGCAGATCGACCGTATTCAGCAGTCAGGGGCTTGAACCGCGGTCTACTCAAAGAGCGTGTGCTACTGCCCTCCCGCTCCTGACCACTCGGTTACGGAGCTTAACAGACATCTAACTGTAGAAATGGATAAGGATAAATGGCCTTTGCGTACCAAAAACTTGTAGAAATTTATTCAAGTTGAAATTTACAAATACAGAAATTAAATATACAAAATATTTCAAAAATTAATTTTACGAAATATTACTTAAAAAAAAAAAACTGGAAGGAGGAGGATGGAAGCCTCCTCAAAATTCATGCTGAGGGAAATGGACCATAATCTGCCACGCTGGTCCATTGCGGGTTGGCAGATCGATCGTATTTAGCACTCAGTGGCTTGAACCCCGGTCTACTCGGAGAGCGTGTGCTACTGCACTCCCACTCCTGACCACTCGGCTTCGGAGACCGTTGGCTTATACATTCCTGCCTAACGTTTGGAACCACAGCTTATGACAAGTGTTACTCTTTTTCAAAATTAGCTATGACAATGTAAGGTTTAATATAAGAAAGAACACATTGCAAAGTATTTTAAGATTTTTTATTAAGCATTGGAAAATTTACAGGAAAACTAAACTATTGAAATGATTAATATTAACAACTATACTGATTTTTCATCAAAATATCCTCCAAGTATTCCAATCGATCTGCAAGGTTTTCCATAAATTTTGTGAAGATGGTTGACTTCACAGACTTGATGGTCTAGATCAGGGGTGGCCAACGAGTCGATCGCGGCTTTAATTTCCGTCGATCACGGCTTTAATTTCGGTCGATCACGACGAATTTTAAATAAATTTTCTGTTTATACTCCGGCACGACAACCAAGTCAGTAGAGTTGTACAATAAATCGTCAATGCAAATATTTATCATATTTAGCAGTCATGGGCTTGAACCCTGTCCACTCAAGAAACGCGTGCCATGCACTCACGCTCCTGACCACTTTGCTACGTCAGACTCCAATATATACTGTATGTATATAAAAATAGATTGGTCAAAATCTAAATGTTATTATGCGTCCCACTGCATACGCTTATTACAAATCCGTTGCACGTGTCTACTTTAAGTAAGCTTGTTATTATTATTAGCCATATGGTGTAAGGAAGCCTGAGGCTTATGATGCACCAGCCGAAAAAAATTCCCGAGCTACCCTGAGAGACAGAGCAGAGTCAGAAGTAGAAAGGAATCACCACGAAAGAAAAGAAAAGAATGATGATATCCAGCTTAGGGGCCTGGATGTGCTAAGCCCATACTCACAAGATGTGAGCCCCTGTTGTCGACCGAAAATTCACGCAGTTACATTGTGGAGAGCATAGTGTATGTGTGAAATTCTTATTTAGCTTACTTAATATTAATAACTGGACAGTACTTAAACGTTAATTTAACAACCTTTGATTTAAAATAAATATTACAAAAAAGAGTAAAAGGTATCATTTTCGTCAAGAGTGGGAACTAGAATACTTTTTTTTGTAATAATAAAAGAAAAATCTTGCTGTTTGATTTGCAGTGCTTCCGTGTTATACCCAAAAAACGAAATTTAGAAAGGCCTCCGTGGTAAATACTAATCGAATTTTCCGCCTAATAGCGACCTTAGAAAGAATAAATTAATCGAACTTAGCCCAGTGCAATCGTTTCTTTCGATTTTTCCATTTTATAAGGGTTTTCGGACCATCACACGACCATGAAGTCCTGACGAAGTTTTATGGTAGATGTAGACACAAGCGCTTCTCTGTTCCTGTTGAACTCAGCTTGGATGTCAGCTGCCAGTCGTCGATTGCGTTTAGAAATCAGCGTTATGGTCTTATCTTGTGCTTCCGCACGGTCTTCCTGATCGTGGTTTGTGCTTTAAACTGTCAGTCTCCTTGAATCGTTGAATGGTAGTTCGTATTAGTAATGGCCGCATGGTGCAAGAAAGCCTATGGCTTATGCACCAGCCAAAAAAAAAAAAAAAAAAAAAAGTATCCGAACAAAACAATGATAAGAACAAAATAAATAAATAATAATAATTAATAAAAAAAAGGAAATTAAATCTATCATCCCACGCGCCTCTCCTACCCAAAGGCACCATCCAGATGACCCTTGAATTTCCCCAAACTGTCTGCCTCTACCACCCACGAAAGCAACTTATTCCAGTAATTTATAACTCGCTGGCTAAAATAAAACTTCCTGCAGTCCAATCTAAACATTTCCCCCCGTAACTTGAATTTATGTCCCCGACTACTCTACCAATTTTAACATCATCTGCAAATTTAGACATCACGCCCTCTATCCCTTCATCAATGTCGTTTATGAAAATTAAAAACAACAGTGGTCCTAATACTGATCCTTGGGGAACCCCACTTCTTACATCAACCCAATCTGAGGAATAGCCATTCATCACAACCCTCTGCCTCCTGCCCTGAAGCCATCCTGCTATCCATCTAAGGATTTTCTCAGTGATTCCATCCTGTTCCAGCTTATAAAGCAACCACTCATGTGGGACTGAGTCAAAAGCTTTGCTAAAATCTAAATAAACAATGTCTAAATTATTCCCTAAATCCAGCTCGTGAGTGACCCTTTCGAAATAGCGAACCAGATTTGTTAAACATGATTTTCCCTTTACAAAACCATGCTGAGTATCCTTGAGAATTTCAATTCGATCCAAATGATCCTGAATTCCACCCTTGATCATTGCCTCCATGATTTTCCCTACTACTGAAGTCAGACTGAAAGGTCGATAATTTCCAATTTCACTTTTAGAGCCACCCTTATGTATGGGAGATACATTTGCACTTTTCCAATCCAAGGGAATCTCCCCAGAGTCCAGTGATGCTTGCATAATTAGCCTCAATGGTTCAATGCACTCGTTTGCCGCCTCTCTTAAGATTTTAGGGTATATTCCATCAACTCCAGGAGCCTTACTGGTCTGTAGACTCGAAAGTTTTTTCATTAAATAATCTTGCGAAATTTCAATATCATTAATTACATATTTTTTAACTTCACTCCCACAATTTCCCATTGCCACAAAAGGTTTTTCATTTGTAAATATCGATGCAAAATAACTGTTGAGTTCATCTGCAACGGCAGCTGGTGTATTTAATACTATCCCCTTTCCCTTACATAAAAATCCGATCTGGTTTCTCCTGCTCTTCTTGGCATTTATATATTTGAAGAATACTTTATCCCCCATCTTTGCTCTGTTTGCTAGTGATTTCTCATAAACTGCCTTTGCCTGTCGAACCTTTTCTGTGGCTCTATTACACATCAGCTTGTAGATGTTATAGGCTTCAGTACTTTTTATTGCTCTGTAACCTTTCCATGCCACCTTTTTCTGCTCAAGTAATGTGGCAACTTCACTATTCATCCAACTTGGAACCCTCCTCGGGGAGTATTTTTTTAATGGTATATACGCATTCAAGGCATCTGTGATTAATATTTTAAAAGCGTACCACAGTTCAATTGTATTCATGCTCTGCGCGATATCTACCCAGTTAATAGAGGCCATGTAGTACCTTTAAGGCATCGTAATTTCCTTTTCTGAAATTAAAACCCATTCCTTTTACTTCTGCTACCTCTCCGTAGCCGAGTGATCAGGAGCGGGAGTGCACTAGCACACGCTCTTTGAGTAGACCGGGGTTCAAGCCCCTGACTGCTGAAAACGGTCGATGTGCCAACCCGCACTGGACTAGCGTAGCAGATTATGGTCTATTTCCCTCAGCATGAATTGTTGAGGAGGCTTCCATTCTGCAGTGTGTTGATAATGGCTGCACTTTACTTTTTTTTTTTACCTCTCTCGTCATTATCCATCGTAGAACTCCGTGATCACTTCCTGCTACTGGTTCCTCTACTGTCAACCCTGTTATGTCATCTGATTCATGGGTGATGATGAGGTCTAGGATATTCTTTTCTCTAGTACTTTCCCTGACATGTTGATACAAATAACAGTCATCTAGTTGATTTAAAAATTTTGTTCCCTATGGCGAGTTTCCTTCCCATTTACTCCAATCAATTAGAGGAGAATTGAAACCACCCATAATAAGACATTGTCGCTTACTTGCCCATTTCATTTGCATGTAGAGGCTTTTGTCATAATCTTCACAATCACCTGGTCTGTAGATTACTCCTACTTGCATTATACCTTTGTTTCCAACTATCTCACACCATACAGACTCTGTACTAGCATGTGAAAGGTGTGAATCCGGGAAAGCTATCGTCGCACTCAGGCTGCTTCTGATAAGAAGCATTACCCCACCACCCCTTCTATCTACCCTATCCTTCCTAAATACATTATACAAGCCGTACTGAAACTCATCATCCCCAATTTCTGGGTGGCACCACGTCTCTGTAAGCCCTATTATGTCCGCGTTACTTGTTTTAACCAGCAGTTTGAATTCGCTCATTTTATTGATGACACTTCTAACGTTACTGTTTAAACAATTAAGATTTACAGTTTTTGTATATTTAACAACCCTAACACAACCCTTGAAGTTTTTTAGGCTTTCTTCCCTGATATTAGCTACTCGCTCACGTGAAACGTCTTTGCCCCCAGAACATCTAAATAATACGTCCAGTTGGGGTAGCAGATAAGAACTCTTAAGGTATGTGCAAGAGTTACTTTGACCAATATTATCAGATAAACGCGTGTCATTATTACCCACATCCCCCCCCCCCTAGCTAGCAGTTTCCCTGAACCTTTAAGGTATCCTCAGTAATACTGGCAAAAACTTTTGCACCAGCTTTGTTTAAGTGTATCCCGTCTGTACAAAACAAATTCCTTCTACCTACAAGTGTCGGCCATGCTGATAGAAAATTTCCCCTAAAGCCTTGCAGATTCCTTCAAGTCTTGAGTTAATCCACAAGGCTGTTAACATATAATCCCTCCTATCGTGTCTGGGCAGAATTGCAGACACATAGACATTATGGCCTAGCTCGCGGCATTTCCTCAGCATGGTCCTGTATTTTTCCAACAAATCGTCAGATCGTGTACGTTTAATATCATTAGTCCCCACATGAATAATAATATTCTCTTTACTCCCTTTAAAATCTGACAATCTGTTGGTGACATCATCAATAGTTGCTCCCGGCAGACATTCCCTGGTTCTACTCCACCTATCCTTATTACAAAAAATATTCCCCGTTTCCCTGACAATGGAGTCTCCTAATAAAACAAAGTCCTTTTTAACCAGAGTAGTTTGCACTTGGTTTTTCTGTTTTGAGGCTCGAATCGGGTGTGCATCACTTGGTAGATTGCTGGAGTCTTGAGTTCCTGACGAGCTCCCAGATGCATTATTCTCGAGGGTAAGCACTCGTTTTTTCAGGGACTCAAATTGTTCCATCAGTGCACCATATTGTAATTTAAGATCGGTGCACTCCTTACATCGATCACAAAGAAAAGAATCCCCAGGTGAGGTAGAATTAGTCACCAGGTCGACCTTAGAAAACATTCCACAGGTTCCACAACGGATTAAATCATAACTCACCCGTAAATCGCCATCGGCTATTTCCGTGTGAGTCAGGATACCCTGTGACGTGTTTAAGGCAGATCTCTTAACTACCATTATAAAATTAAATAAATATCAATGAAAGTTAACTTTAAAAAATTATATCTATAACATTATTAAAATCAAACTGTTACAGGAAACCTATAACAAAATAATCCAACAATATCTAAATAAATCAAATATTTAAAAGCACTAGTCAACAGTAATCCAATCCACTTAACTGAGGAGACCTGACTAAGCGCGTCCGCTCACCTCGAACGCCAACACTGAACTGAGTTTGTACTTCTTTAAATGAAACATCTTATTTTTTGCCAACACTTCTCATCGAATGGCTTTCTTTGTGGATAGTTATAATAGCACGCCTTTTTTCAGCACCCAGTTCCTAATTTCTTGCCATGTTTATCATGAAACGCACAAAACTTACATGAAACACTCTTTCTGAATGATAGATGTTCGATTTTATGTTATAGCTCTTACTCCTCAATTTTTCAATTCCTACTATTAGTTCACACTCTCCCTATATATATTTATATATCTTGTTCAAAATTTCAGTCGTTAATAAAATACTTTTTATTCATCCACTCAAGTTCAAATAATTTTTTTTAAACTTGTAGTGGATGACACTTGATGTTAATACAGTTTTTTTCAAATATTAATTCATTAATTAAATTTAATTAATTAATTTTAGTTTTATATGGGAGAAAAAAATTTCTCTTATATAAGATATTTAGCAGGATATAAATTTAGGAATAAATACCGTCAGTGGCGAAGCGTGTAGATCGCTGGAAAAAAATTTCTTTTTCAGATTCTTTTTTTCATTCTGGGTTCTAGTCTGAGTCAAGGAGGGAACAAAATGGAAAATGAAACGTGAATAAAAATAATAGTCCAACACCATATATAGAAAGGAAAATGGAAAATTGCAAGGAAATTCGCTTTCTATTTTGCCACTTAATATTGTGATTCTGTCATATGTATATACATATTTATATTAATTGTAATTATTTAATAAAAAGTAACTAAAATAAAATTTTTCTTTGTTGCCTTAAGTAGGAATTGACTTTAAATTTTTTTTTTTTATATTACTTGTTAATGCAAAACACTGGAAGCATCGATAGTCTTCTATTATATTAAAACTACTTCCACTTTCTAGCATGGCGCCTCCGTAGCCAGGTGGGGAGAAGCGACAGTGCACACGCTTCTTGATTAGACTGGCGTTCGAGCCCGTAACCACCAAATATGGAGAATGCGGAAATGTCAGGGAATGACCACCGCATATTCCCTGAGCAATATGGCCTTAGTTGCTAATTCTCCTAAAAAAACCAAATAACAACAACTTTCTAGCATATTTCAGAATCATCTACAAAGTTTAGAAATCTTTTGCAATGTTGTACCACATTCAAAAGTCATTTACATCTTTCTGGAATATTCCCTAATCTAGAAATTTCTTATATTATTCAATGTTTTTTATTTTTATACATAGTAGAAAATATTTTAATAAAAATTGGTAAGCATGTTAGCCCTATTTTAATAAAAACTTTGAAAATTAACAAAAATGAAACGTGGTTCCATGCTTTTAGGCGGGAGCTTATCTTGGATGTCGGCACAGTGTGCATAGGTCAGGCGCCACCTGTGGTTTCCAACAACTGCACCATATGTACGCTGTGAGGAAATTCAATACTGGTGTAAATGCGAGAAAAGTGTTGTGTGTTGAATGTGTAGTATTGTGTTGGGTTCTGATCTTGGATGTCTGTGGTACTCTATAAAAAATACAATACACTGAAATAAAAATTTGGTAAACTCCAGAGAACGGTACCCCTTACAAAATGCCGTCGAGAAGAGGGGTAAGCAGTGACGTTCGGTTCGTAACTCCGCCCACTCACTGCGTTCCCCCTCTTCTTCTTGACGATTGCACGTGGCAGTTGTCACGTGGCATAACAGTATGTCGAAGCCGAAAAATAAAATTAAGGGCAAAACGGCAATTTTTTGGGAGCAGCAAGTAACAGAAATGCAATTTATTCGGGGAAAACAAAAATGTCACGTAACTTGGTCCTTGAGATTGTCACAGACATTCTCTCAGATATGCCAGACAAGCTGCACTTGCTACCTGGGAGTCTAAAACGCTGATGGAACTGATATTCAGGTGACATTCAAGTCAGGTGGACCCAATTTCGGCGAGGTCCGGACGGTCTGTGACAACAAAATCCTCTGCTTGCACCTTCACGCTGGTGGGACTTTTAGTAATCCTGGGTATAATTCCATGCACAAGCATGGTTCCACCATGGAGGCTTGAAGGAACCATGGTTCTACCATGGAGGCATGGTTCCACCTTGGAGGCTTGAAGTGGTGGAAACCATGTTTAGTCTCTAGAACTAAGTTCCGGTCAACCCTTCCCTATCTCTTCCATCATGCAGTATGATTGATGACTTTTGAGGTTATGATGAACGTCGTGGCGAGATCCAATATTCCTTACATTTCGAGGGTAAGGCTTTAAAACGGTGTTCGCAAGCCGGCCACTAGTGAGTAGACCGGACCGAACCTGTTGGTAACTCTAGGAGGCTTCCGGATCAGCTAGTGTATAATCTTGCTACCTCTACTCTGCCAGATAGTGACTGGAGGGAGTCCGAGTAGTGTGTGGGCGGGGAGCATTGTCGAGGCCACGTTATGTCAAGGATATGTGTATATTCTTACCACGTGTAGGCCATATCCAAAAATTTCATTACTTCATACAGCATGTCCCACCCACTTTTTCTTACTATTGAATACACCATGAATTGTCAAACTAATACAGCAAGCTTATCTGCGAAAAGATCTAAAGCTCCCAAGGACTTTCTAATTCATTTCTCAAATGTACTTGGTCTCAATTCTAATGTCAACGATGTCCATTTCCACTTGCAGTCTGCCAAACCCCATGTACTTTTTCTGACAGAATCTCAGTTATCGGTTGATTCAACTACTGCTCATCTCATATGCCCAAATTATTGGCTGTATGATTCCTTTCGCCTCAAAGGTGGTACTTGTGCATATATCCGTTCTGATATTCCCTGTCAGAGACTTGGCAATTTGGAATCTCCTCTCTTTGATCTTCTCTGGCTTAAAATCTCTCTACATCATTGTGTCAAATTCATCTGTTGTCTCCATTAATCACTTGGAGCTCTTTGACTTCCTCTCTTTGCAACTTAATTTTCTCCAGTCCAACTTTCCTAACAGTGAAGTAATTTTCCTTGTTGATGTTAATGTTCGCAACTCCAGCTGGCTTCCGTTTCTGAGTCACACTAACCCAGATGTTCGAGATGCTGAGGCTATTGCAATTATAAATGACCTAGCACAGACTGTTCATTTACCTACAAGAATACCGGACAATCCTAATCATACAGCCAATACGCTTGATCTTTTTCTCACAAACAACCCTTCTAAGTACACGGTCGAAGTGAGAGGTCCTTTAGGCACTTCAGATCACAACTTGGTGATTGTCTCTTCTCCAATGGAACCTTTATCTCATGGCTATTCCCAACCTCGTGTTGTTTGGAATTAAAAGAATGCAAAATGGGATGACCTGCGAGACTTCTTTTCTTCTTTTCCTTGGTCGGTTTACTGTTTCAAAACTTCTGCTGTCAACGTTTGCTCAGATCGAGTCAGTTAAATTATTCTAAACCTTGGTTTTCCAATAAAGGTGCTAAGGCTGTCCAAGAGAAGAATGTTGTATATCGTAATTGGCTGGTTTCTAATTCTTCAGTTTCATTTTCTGCCTACAGCAAAGCTCGCAACAATTGTAAAGCAGTTATTAATCAGTCCATAACTAGAGTTTGAACAGGCTAAGAGTAGAAAACGCATACTTACCACGTGTAGGCCATATCCAAAAATGGTAGCCGAGCATTCTGGTCTCTTGCCAAAGCTATTGGCCGCAACTTTTGCCTATCTCTGCTCCCACCTCTGTCCAAACCAGTTGGTTCTGTTGTCACTTCAGCCAAGGATAAAGCTGACCTGTTAGCATCCCATTTTTCTTCCAGCTCAGGTATTAATGATCTTGGTAAAACACCTCCCACCATTCCCAACACGCTCCATTCAATGCCTCCTGTGGTCTTCCGTCAAAAGGATATCAGAAGGATTTTGATGAATCTTGATGCAAAGAAAGCTCCAGGTCCTGATGGCATTTCTCCACTTGTTCTCAAAACCTGTGCTCCTGAACTTACTCCTATTCTTTGCCGCCTTTTTTCACTTTCTTATTCCAAAGGTGTTTTTCCTTTTGCTCGGAAATTTGCTCATATCCAGCCAGTTGCCAAAAAGGGTGACAAGTCCCTCCCATCCAATTTTCGTCCCATTGCAATTACTACTACTCTTTCTAAAGTAATGGAGAAATCAATTAACCGCCAACTCTTAAACTACCTAGAAACCTTCCGTCTGATCGCCAGTATGGATTCCGTCAGGGTCGATCCACTGGTGATTTTCTGGCTTATGTTACCCATTTATGGACTAATTCAGTGGAAAGGTTCAGTGAAACACAAGTAGTTGCTCTTGACATCTCAAAGGCTTTTGATCGTGTTTGGCATAAAGGTCTTCTAAACAAGCTTCCATCTTATGGTTTGCCAACTGTTTTTAGTAATTGGCTATCCAGTTTTCTATCTGATCGCTCACTGAGGGTGATGGTAAATGGCTCTCTGTCTTCTAACTTCTCCACTAATGCCGATGTCTCCCAAGGTTCAGTTGTTTCCCCCACTCTTTTCCCTCTTGCATATTAATGACCTTCTTCCATTGACTGGAAATCCTATCCATAGTTTTGCCGATGATAGCACATTGCATTCCACTTTCAATTTGAGAAATCTTGTCCTGCTCAATCAGCTTCAACATCTCGAAAATCTGCTACCTTAAATTCCTTAAATGCCGATCTTCAGGTAATTCTCCAGTGGGACAAAGACAACTTAATTGATTTCAACCCTTTTAAAACTCAGTCTTGTCTTATATCTCGGAAAAAGGATTCTTCTGCTCCTATGCTTATCGTTAGTGACACTCCGATTTCTAGGCAAAATGATATATCTCGTTTGGGGATTACCCTGACTTCTAATCTCTCTTGGCACAAGCACATTACAAATATTGCTACTTCTGCATCTAAAAAACTTGGTTTTCTCTTTCGCTCTCGGCGTTCCTTTTCTTCCAACCAGTTGCTCACTCTGTATAAATCGCAAATCCGCCCTACCATGGAATATTGTTCCCACATCTGGGATGGTGCCCCCAAAACCTCTCTCAGGCTTCTTGATTCCATTCAGAAGAGGGCAGTTAGGTTAATTAATGATTCATCTCTAACAGAGTCTCTCCACTCGCTTTCTCATAGACGTAGTGTTTCTGCTGCATGCCTCTTCTACAGATACTTCCATGGGCACTGTTCTTCTGAATTGGCTTCTATAATTCCGGCTCTCTCTTTCAAAACAGTCCGAACACGTGCCTCCACCAGCCAACATCCATTTACTGTCCAACTTCAAACCCACAGAACCAACTTTTCATCTTCCTCATTTATTCATTCAACTGCCGTTTTCTGGAACAACCTTCCTTCATACGTATTTCCTGAAAATTACAATCTAAAGAAGTTCAAGTCCAATGTCAACAAATATCTTCTTTCGTGTTCTCAACCTGCAACTCAAGCACGGTACTAAGTACTATAGGTTCTAATACCTCTCGTGTTTGCGGTTCACATAAAAAAAAAAAAAGCACTGTAGGTGACCACCCAGGTGTGAACCAACGAAAGCAGGGGTGATGTGTGGCACCCACACCACATGGAGGAATGCCGCCCCTCTGTATTACCAGGCAGTACTAGGTAGTAGATGACTCTCATCAACCAGTGCAATACCACCACTTTGTTTATTGAGACTTGAAGTGATGGAACTCATGTTTAGTCTGCAGAGCTAATTTCCAGTCAACCCTTCCCCATCTCTTCCATCATACAGTATGACTGAAGACTTTTGAGGCCATGGTGGACATCATGGCGAGATCCAATCTTCCTTACATTTCGTGGGTACAGCTCTAAAACGGTGTTCGCAGGCCAACCGCTAGTTAGTACACCGGACCGAACCTATTGGTAACTCTTTAGGAGGCTTCCGGATCAGCTAGTGTATAATCTTGTTACCTCTACTCTGCCAGATAGTGACTGGAGGGAGTCCGAGTAGCGTGTATGCAGGGGGGCGGCGCATTGTCGAGGCCACGATATGTCAAGGATCTGAGTATATTCTTACCATGTGTATGCCATATCCAAAAATTCATTACTTCAAACAGCATTTCCCCCCACTTTTTCTAACTATTGAATACACCATGGATTGTCAGACTAATAGAGTAAGCTTATCTGCGAAAAGATCTAAACCTCCCAAACACTTCCTAGTCGATTTCATAAATATACGTGGTCTCAATTCTGATCTCAACGACGTCCATTTCCACTTGCAGTCTGCCAAGCCCCACGTACTTTTTCTGACAGAATCTCAGTTATCGGTTGATTCAACCGCTGCTCATCTCAGTTGCCCAAATTATTCGCTGTATGGTTCCTTTCTCCTGAAGGGTGGTAGTTGTGCATATGTCCGTTCCAATATTCCCTGTCAGAGATTTGGTAATTCGGAATCTCCTCTCTTCGATCTTCTCTGGCTTAAAATCTCTCTACATCATTGTGTCAAATTCATCTGTTGTCTCTACCGTTTTCTCAACTCCACTAATCACTTGGAGCTCTTTGACTTCCTCTCTTTGCAACTTGATTTTCTCCAGTCCAACTTTCCTAACAGCGAGGCAATTTTCCTTGGTGATGTTAATGTTCGCAACTCCAGCTGGTTTCCGTTTTCTAGTCACACTGACCCAGATATTCGAGATACTGAGGCTTTTGTAATTACTAATGACTTTGCACAGATTGTTCATTTGCCTACAAGAATACCGGACAATCCTAACCATTATAGCCAACACGATTGATCTTTTCTTCACAAACAATCCTAGGTACACGGTCGAAGTGAGTGGCGTTTGAGACACCTTAGATCACAACTTGGTGATTGTCTCTTCTCCAATTGAGCCTTTATCTCATGACTATTCCCAACCACGTGTTGTTTGGCATTACAAGAATGCAAAATGGAATGACCTGCGAGATTTCTTTTCTTCGTTTTCCTGATTGGATTACTGTTTCAAATCTTCTGATGTCAATGTTTGCTCAGATCGTGTCAGGGAATGGAATCCTGTATTCCACACTCCACTTTAAAATCTCGTCCTTTATCTAAACTTTGGTTTTCCAATAAATGTGCTGAGACGGTTCAAGAGAAGAACGTTGCATATCGTAATTGGCATGTTTCTAATTCTTCAGTTTCATTTTCTGCCTACACCAAAGCTCGCAACAATTGGAAAGCAGTTATTAATCAGTCCACACTAGAGTTTGAACAAGCTAAGAGTAGAAAACTTGCTTGTTGCCCTAATGGTAGCCGAGCATTCTGGTCTCTGACCAAAGCTATTGGCCGCAACTTTTGCCCATCTTTGCTCCCACCTCTGTCCAAACCAGATGGTCTGTTGTCACTTCAGCCCAGGATAAAGCTGACCTGCTAGCATCCCATTTTTCTTCCAGCTCATGTATTAATGATCTTGGTAAAACACCTCCCACCATTCCCAACATGATCCATTCAATGCCTCCTGTGGTCTTCCGTCAAAAGGATATCTGAAGGATTTCTATGAATCTTGATGCTAAGAAAGCTCCAGGTCCCGATGGTTATTTCTCCACTTGTTCTCAAAACCTGTGCTCCTGAACTTACTCCTTTTCTTTGCCGCCTTTTTTCACTTTCTTATTCCAAAGGTGTTTTTCCGTCTGCTTGGAAATTTGCTCATATCCAGCCAGTTCCTAGAAAGAGTGACAAGTCCCTTCCATCCAATTATCGTCCCATTGCAATTACTTCTACTCTTTCTAAAGTAATTAACCGCCAACTCTTAAACTACCTAGAAACCTTCTGTCTGATCAATGATCGCCAGTATGAATTCCGTCAGTGTTGATCCACTGGTGATATTTTGGCTTATGTTACCCATTCCTGTGGGCAAATTCAATGGAAAAGTTCGGTGAAACACAAGTAGTTGCTCTTGACATCTCAAAGGCTTTCGTTCGTGTTTGGCATAAAGGTCTTCTAAACAAGCTTTCATCTTACGGTTTGCCAACTTTTTTGTAATTGGTTATCCAGTTTTCTCTCTGATCGCTGACTGAGGGACACCAGCATTAGTGGCTCTCTGTCTTCGTACTTCTCCACTAATGCTGGTGTCCCTCAAGGTCCAGTTTTCTCCCCCACTCTTTTCCTTTTGTATATTAATGACCTTCTTCCATTGACTGGAAATCCTATCCATAGTTTTGCCGATGATAGCACATTGCATTCCACTTTCAATTTTGAGAAACCTTGCCCTGTTCAATGAGCTTCAACTTCTCGAATATTTGCTACCAATTCCTTAAATGCCGCTCTCCACGTAATTCTCCAGTGTGGCAAAGACAACTTAGTTGATTTCAATCCTTCTAAAACTCAGTCTTGTCTTATATCTCGCAAAATGGATTCTTCTACTCCTATGCTTACCTTTGATGACCCTCCGATTTCTAGGCAAGTTGATATCTCTTTTGGTAATTACCCTGACTTCTAACCTCTCTTGGCGCAAGCACATTATAAATATTGCTTCCTCTGCATCTAAAAAACTTGGTTTTCTCTTTCGCTCTCGGCGTTACTTTTCTTCCAAACAGCTGTTCACTCTGTACAAATCGGAAATCCGCCCTACCATGGAATATTGTTCCCACACCAAGGGAGGTGTCCCCAAAACGTCTCTCAGGCTTCTAGATTCCATTCAGAAAAAATCAGTTAGGTTAATTAATATTTCGTCTCTGAGAGAGTCTCCCCACTCGTCTCATAGACGTACTGTTTCTGCTGCATGCCTTTTCTACAGATGTTTCTATGGGCACTGTTCTTCTGAATTGGCTTATATTATTCGTGCTCTCTCTTTCGAACAGTCCGAACTCGTGCCACCACCAGCCAACATCTATTTACTGTCCAACTTCAAATTGACAGAACCAACTTTTCATCTTCCTCGTTTATTCATTCAACTTCTGGTTTCTGGAACAACCTTCCTTCTACATATTTCCTGAAAATTGCAGTCTACAGAAGCTCAAGTCTGATGTCAAGAAATATCTTCTTTCGTCTTCTCAACCTCCAACCCAATCACGGTAGCAAATATTATTGGTTCTAATACCTCTCGTGTTTGGGCTTTTCATAAAAAAATACCAAAAAAAAAACACATAACATCTCAAGAGTTAAAATTAAGAAAAATTAACACAAAAATACAACATGCGGCCAACGTCCAGTTTTTCTTTGAATCTCTCCCAAACTCGCGTGAAAACATAACCTAAAAATATTACCATTTTTCACTAAACACAAATGAAATTCGATTAAAAACATGACTCCTGTTGTAATTGTTTTTTATGTCCAACGAACAGTTTTTGGTTGAATCCTTCCCGAAGTCACGTAAAAACATAACCTAGAAACAACCTTTTTTCGCTAAACACAAATGGAAGTCAATTAACATGTGCAATGAAGAATAAAATTCCTCTTTGTATAAGCACAATACGCCAATAGATTTTTGATTTTTAAAGAACGTAATTGACACAGAAACTCAGGACTAAATGAGCAACCGTGGCAAGCAGCAACCGAACGAGCAACACAAATGTGAAACCAGCATGCAAATGAAACCATTCACTACGAATTTAGCATTTAGCGCTCTAGTGACGTACGCCTGAAACAGACGTCACTGGATGCACTGAGTGGGCGGAGTCATAACCTGTCAATCATTTCTCTCCCCCCCCCCCCATTCCCGTCGTCATTTTGAAGGGTGTACCGCTAAGTGGAATTCAACAAAAAATTTAGACTGAAAAACTTGATTGACTATCGTAGATTAGAACTCCTCGCTAAGATTATCGCTAATTCAAACTGTCTAAAATAGTATTTAAACCATAGAAATCCTGATATTAAGTAGAAAAATCTGACTAAGCAGTAATTTATAATTGTATTAAATAAAGCAACTGCTAAATTTAGTATAATCTTATCTTTTATACCAGTTCTGCCTTAAGTATAATTCTTTGTCACTCATTTGGGAGGGGCTGTGTTCGGAACTCATTGTACACAGGATATTTTCTTAAAGGCTGCTTCTTCACAGAGGCGGATTTGATATAATATTTAAATAAATACGAATTGTGCTGCAGAGCTTGATTTCGTACAATTAGCGATCGTAATCGTCTACCTATGAAACAACGTAAAGTACTTTTTGAATTTGCGAAAGGAAGTAAATATATAAATTTAATTTATATGAAAACGGTTGAACTACTTATTGCTTTCATACGTGGAACAGGATTTAACTGTTGCAATCACTGTAGAAGAAGTAATGGACGAATTCGTTGCTTTTGTTCCTTTTGAACGTAGAATATTATAATAAAAAAAAAAAATAAATAGACCTAAAAACATTTGTAAACCTAAAAAGGTTGAATATTTATTAGTTACGAACTATTATAATGTATTTTAATGTATATGTTTTTTTAAATAAATTATTACCGTATATAAATTTATTTTTTAAATAAATAAAATATTTAATATATATTCTTCTTCCAGTCACATAGTTCCATGAGGAGCTATTGTGGCCACCAACAAATTCCTCCGACTGCATCGATCATGTGCTATACTAGCGGTATCGCAAAGTGTCATGCCCAACATTTCACTGATCCCATCCTTCCACCTAATTGCAGGTCTTCCTTTAACAGCAGTTTTTGGAGTTGGTTTTTTTATGGTTTCTGTGGCATCAGATAATGTGGTGGTATGCCATTGCCTACCACATGGCCGATTTTGAAAGGGGCTGGCTTTAATCATAAGAAGAGTCATCATGCATCCCACGAGATGCTCTTGAAGAGGAAAGGTGACTACAGCAGAGCCCCGCTTAGTGCAGAAGGCTGATTACAACTGGTTTTTGTCTGGTTGCCAGAGGTCGTCTATATATATAAACAGATATATATTATTTATTAGATTCGTAAAAGTAGTTATTATATCTTCAGTCAATGAATTTATTCATAACGTGGCGCTATTATCCCTCTTCCTCCTTCGATGTCTAATTAATGTCCAATATTTCCAATTAATTATGTAGAATATATTTTAAAATAATTTTCTCCCAAACCATAATGCATTCAACGTTTCCTTACCATAAGCATGTTTTTATGCTGATTCGAACAGTCCCCAAAGAATACATTTCTTAGGTTTTAAAATATTCGTTCCTGTATTTCAAATTTACACTCCTTTCATATAGCATAACCGCTGCATAATCTGTATTCGTCGAACAAAATTGTATTTATAAAAATATATTTATTTAAAAATAAAATTATTTTTTATGGGGTCCCCCCATAAAATCATAAAAAAACAAAATAAAACATAAAAAATAAAAATAAAAGGGGGCCAACCAAAATGTGGTTGGCCCCCTTCTTTGTTTTAGGCTGCGCACGCCTATGATAATATTTCTGATTTTGTTATTTAAATTAACATCTTGGACACATCAGTTTATGGGCATCTTAATAATATGGATAATCTTCCAACTTTGTACATGTATATGAAAGATAAAGGTATAATAAAGGTAAACTCTGGTTTGGATAGAAAGCCGAAGCACTCCCCAGTATCAAGCTAGAAAGTTGTGAAATTTATTTATTTAAAATTAAAATAAATAAAGGATTGCATTGGTAAAATAGGAATTGCGATATTTCTACGTACGCTGCCTTGATCACTCATAGTCAGTAAAGATTTAATACAATGCATATAGCTACTAATGCATACGTATCTCCATGGTAATGTAGCCCCAGAGCGCCGTGCATCCTAGTTTCAGGTCATTTTCCTTAACGCATTGCTTACATAGATTACTTTCTCGAGTAGGAGGGAGGGAGGGAACCTGTATGATTACTTACTTGTCTGAAGAGAAACATCTTCACTTCATTAGATGAGGGATTTTCTTAGGAGGAACATTCCCCTACCATCTGTAATTTGTTCCTCTGGGTTTCTGGTGTGGTCAGATGTAAGAAACAGCCAGAGAGAATGCAAACATCTGGGGAGAAACAGTGTTTTCTCGGATGGAGCACTTAGAAGTCCCTGGCTTACTTCATTTATCTTTGTCTGCTGTGGGCCTCTTCTCTCCTACTTAGGTCTTTTCTTCTTCATTTGCTGTATCGATTGTTCTTTCCTCTTGAGATCTCATAAAAACCCAGGTAGAACGGAAAGTCTGTCTTTTAGACAAAGAAAAGAGAAATTACTCGTCAGTAAAGAGAGAGAGAAAGCGATGAAGTGAGGTCTCTCTCTCTCTCTCTCTCTCTTTTTTTTTTTCTTCTTTCTCTTCCCGTTCAGGGTTGCAGTTTCAAATATCTTTTTCGCTTACTTTAATCTTATTCAGCTCATTCACGACTCTCAGATCAAACACTTTCTTTTTTTATTCCATGGAACTACTTCTGTGTTCAATATAAAAATGAAATTTAAAATGCCACAAAGAAATGCTTTTTTTTCATTATTGCATGAAAACGAACTAAGTTTTGTGAGTTATTTTTTAAGTTTGTCTGTCACCTGATATTGCACCTTATTATTCTATTTCTATCTCTCTTCCTACCTTACTGTTTTCTTTGTTCGTTACCTACTTCTCTTTTCTTATTTTTTTCTCTTGATCTCTTTTTTATCATATCTCTTTTTTTAATTTATTGCATATATTCTCTTGTTTCATCTCTCTCTCTCTCTCTCTCTCTCTCTCTCTCTCTCTCTCTCTCCCCTCCCCTAAAGTCAAAAACTGAGTTTCTAGTAAAAAAGATTTTATATATTTTAGGAAAATGTTACATTCAGTACTAAATATTGAACAATGTGCCTATTAACCTTATTCTATTTACAGAAATGTTTATCTGATAAGAAAACACATATTCTATCGATTTTTGCCCTTTATTAGTGTCTCCCGTCTGAGATTCCAATCGTAGTCTGTGTCAACATGTTTGGACTCCATTTTCCTTGGTTTCTTTTTTCCCATTTGAGAAATATCTTGGTGAACCTTTCACCGTGTTATCATCGGACACCGCTCCCAGGTTTTCAGGAAAAAAGTCTAAATGGGAACGTAGGAAATGAAGCTTTAACGACTGGTTGCATCCCAACTCTCTCTGTATACGCTAAAATTATCTCATCCACAATTTCACTGATTTTGTGGTTTCTCATTGCCTATAAAGTTCCTGCAGACGTTTTTGAATGCCTTCCAAGTTCTTATTTCTGTAGCCTATAATTTTTTAGTGAATTCCTCATCTTGGAATAGCAGTTTGAGTTGAGGACCCACAAAAATTCCCTCGTTTATCGTGGCCTAGCTTGATATACAGTGGAGGTAAATAGATTTTTGGCTTATCCACCAAAGGAGAATGCTCTACATTTTTTCTTTTTTTGGCCTGGTGTGGTTTCTGAACAGTATGACCATTTTTTACCCTGTGATGGCAATCCTTCGCTCGGCTGTCCCACTGAATAAAAAACAGCACAGCAGTATTTAGTGTATCCATCTGGCAATCCAGTCAGCAAAGCTACCACTTTTAAGTCGGCATATACACTGGTGTTCAAAGAAAGTGTATCACCCCTTAAAATTGTAATTGTCGTCCGAATAACGTAAGTATATAGCAATATTTCTTACAGATTGCATCAGATAAGATTGGCACGCTAGATGATGACGTAATACTGCATCAGCTGTTACTTTCAGCTATATAAGCACGCTCTGCAAGAGTTGCAGCCATTCCTTGCTTGTGTCAGGATGGCGAGTTACGTGCAGTTGACGCCACGAAGAAAGAATGCTATTGTTGCTTTACGTGAGGATGGATGTTCTTCATGTCATATTGCTTGTAGAGTGTCTTGTAATCAGTCGACAGTGAGTAGATTTCTTTCCAAACTCAAGAATACTGATTCTGCTGATAGGAAAAAAGGAACAGGATGTAAACGATCACAACGCCAAAACAAGACCGCGTTTTGAAGCGCTTATTCCTTAAGCTTAAAGAATGCACTCGCCATTTATTGGGAAAAAAATTAATTACAAAATTTGTCACTACAGTATATGGCAATACAAATCGCTTGAACAGCACTGCAATTGTTGAATGTGTCCTCCATTTTGGTCAACAATAGTTTTCGTTCGAAGAACAGCATTTTCTACAGCAGAACGTAATATGTCAACTGGAATAGCCAGCACATGACGTCTAATGCTGTCCTTCAGATTTGCCAGAGTTTAACATCCTTCCAAAGCTGGTTCTTCAAAAAACCCCACAACCAGAAGTGGTGGGGTGAGGTCCGGTGATTGGGGTGGCCAAGATGTCTGGATACAACGACTGATGACCCATTCGTCTGTAAAGTGTTGCCATTGCAATCTTTGGACACAACAGTGGATGTGGGGTGGCGCACCATCTTGCACGAATATGGTATCCTGAAGGCACCCACGTTATTGCAGCTCTGGTATTGCGAAATTTGCGAACATTTCATAATATCCCTGTCCAGTGACGGAACAGGTGCGGGGTCGAGTCGGCGTTAGCTGTTCAAAAAAAAATGGCCAAATCATGAATATGGTCGTAAATCCACACCACACTGGCACTTTTGGAGAATGCAACCTGACCTCTTGGAAAACTCGAGGAGTTTCTGTTGCCCAAATGCGACAGTTGTGCGTATTCACTTGTCCATTTAAACAGAAGTGGGCTTCATCACTCCAAAGGATGTTCCATCGCCAAGTGATATTCACTGTCAATCGCGCCAGAAACTGAAGTGCGTATGTGAAACGAATATCTGCACACCATGCTTTAACTGCTTTAGCATGTGCATCTTGTAAGGATAGTATCGCAACACCTGATGCATTACTAGCTGTAAGATGTAGATCTTACAAATTAAAATAGAAATATTTCTTTTGCTAAAATAAATCCAGGTAGGGCAATGGAAAGTGAGCATTAGCATTAATGCCAAAGTATTAAGTTAAAAATAGTAAGTATTAAGATTGGATATTTAGTTTTAATGTAAATACGGCTAAATTTGGAAGAACACCGGATTTAGTAATGGATAGTTTTAGGCGTGAGAATTAAAATAGTGGCTAAAAGGGAAACAAGTAATTTAAATAATACAAGAGAGCAAATAGGGACAGCAAGACTAGGTAGAGGGTGCCATTTGAGAACAGGCGTGAAAGGGTTGCTCAGGGAATGAACAATAGCACGATGAAATGGGATTAGGAAGTGTCTCTCGATCTAAGCCACCGTTAGGAAGTAAACTGGAAATGAGTGGATGTCCAGTGTTCACATCAAAAAGAAACTGCGTCAGTGTGACTGATAAATTTGGGTAAGCTCGATATATTTAGCAGAGGTGTGAACACCAAAATGAGTGTTTTGGAGGTGACCGGCAACATGATTTTATTATTATTATTATTTTTTTTTATTTATTTTATTATTTTTTTGTTTTATTTATCTGCTGGTACCACCGGGTTGGGCTCCCAGTGGTACAGTATTTGCTGGCATTCATTGGAATTGATGTTTCCTACAGTGGATGCGGTATTCTTACCTTGTCACTTTCCTTTGACAGTACCGTATTGTTGTGGCCCGCCTCCTCGTGGCGTGGACGGGTAGTAGGGAGCTGCCATCCTGGTGATCGCTACTCCCTAGTAGCTAAGTGGCCAGAAACAACAAAACAACAGAACAAGACACACACTTCACAGATATAGCGTATAGTGTGTTTGTGTCTAATGGCACCAGGGGTTTCTCCCATCTTCGCGTTGCTTTCATGTTGGGTGTAACAGTTCACTGTAAAGGCCAGAGATTTAAAAGTGTGTGGATATTTAGCTGCTGGGGCCCAGCGTTGTTCACACTATGCCTGGTTGAGGGAGACCAGGTACACCAGGTACGTTTGATAATCGCATTTGCGAATTATAGCAAACTCTGATAGCAAACGTTGCTATCCCCGCAATGTTTACTGCGTTACATATCCACTACATTCTGAATACAGTGAATATGTTACCCAAACAACCTTACGGGAACAACAGACGTATCTTCCCTATGCCCTTGTTTAAAAATCAATGCAAGTGAATGAATCATTGCTGTGGAACAGCGTTTCCCAAACTTTTTTAGTCACGGAACACTTTTCATCTCCAACATATTTACCGGGAGCCGAAGAACTGTTTGCTAATATTTTATTACATACGACGCACTGTGCATCAGGAGCATTTTTATTTCCAACACATGTAAAACCGAAATTCAAATAACTGTCATTATACTTTCGTTTTGGTCTTTTATTAGTTGGTTGCTGTTTTTTCACTTCGGATTTTTGTGGAACAAAAAGCTGCGATTGTTCATTCTCACGTTGAAGTGTGACAATATTGTGTTCGTTTTCATTGACCACAGTTGCACTACTAGAAGTACTTTGCTTCTCGTTTTAAAGTTCCTTTTTTCAACCACCAATCCATGATCACATATTTTAATAATAATATTTCGAAATACTAATAATTATCAAAAAAAAAAAAAATGTATACGAGGAAGTGAGTTTAGCTGTGATATCGGTTCGCTTCCTCCTATCCTTCAACCCGTGTACTCCAGGCTAAATCGCATACGAATGGCATACTAGATCACAACATTACTACTTTTTCGTAGATGTCTTTACCTCTACACATACTTCTCTATGCAAAGCTCCCAAAATATCGTTCCGCGGTCTATTTGATTATTAGTCTATGCTAGTATATTAATAAATGAAAAAAAAAAATGTATATGTTAAATATTATAATGATACAAAAGTGGTGTACGCTACAGATATGCAAAATTTATTTATTTTATTTTTTAATTATTAATTACGATTTTTCGCGGAACACTTGTTCACATCTCACGGAACACAGTTTGAGAACCGCTGCTGTAGAACATGCTTTGCACTTCGGACTCTTACCAAAGCAAATTGGTAATTCCTATTTCAAGCTTTGGAAATTTTAACATATATACATGTATGTAATAAATTGTAAATTCAATGGTATTAATTCGTGCATTTTTTACTCTACTGGTTAGTATTTTCAAGGTGTTTCAAGGATCAAATTATAAGCTGGAATTTACGGTAGTTTAACGTTGGCAACATAACTTATAAAGAAGTAGCTTTATGAGAGATACCACGCGGTGCGCGGAATTGGTTCTTGCTCTTTGCGCAGTTAAGAGTATATTTTCTTTATGTGTTATGACTTTTTTAAAATTCTTTAGAAATTTATTCACAGAAATATATTCCTTTACAGAAATTTTTGATATTATGGAGAAGTTTAGCTAGCATTTCGAGCTAAATTTGTTGTATTCCATGTAAATATGTTAGTGGTAGGATCACGAATGATGCCTTCACACATGAGTTAGAAATGTGAGTAACAAAAGATGGTGATTACAGAAAATGTCTCTGAAAGAAGGAGGAAGAATGATCCTAACACCAAGATGAAAAGATTAAAGAAAATAACACATGACAGTAGCGGTGGGAGGTAGTCGATGGTAAAATGTTACGAAGACTGCTTATATCTTACGATCTTTGTTGATGACATTGTGTTGTCTGCGATTGCCAGGAGTATCCCATTTATCCTGATGATGCCCGGGAAATGACACCATCCTTATTACATGGAATGACGGTAACTTTGGTTTCTAGCTATTTGCTTGATGAAAAGGAGAAATAGTAATGGAAATAGTCTTGTTTCTTTTTTTCTTTTAAGTAAGCGCATAGGGGCTGTTTCAAAGATGAGAAACCATATAGGATTTAGGGTTTAATTTTTAACTTAAATTTTCCTCACTGAATTAAACCTTAAAAATTAATCACGCGGGATAAATTTTTAAACTTAAGATGAAAATTTATTGCTAATTCATGTATGTTTGAATCATTAGAGCAGTGGTTCCCAACCTGTGTGTCCCAGCACATTAATGTGCCACGACCATTTTCAAGTGTGCCACGAAATTACAAAAATCACCATCGAGTTCAGTGACAATTCATGTGTGCCGTGAATATGCGTCTTTTAACTTCAGGTGTGACTTGAGTGACAAAAGATAGGGACCACTGCTGAGTAGAGATGGCAAAACTTGTCGCTGAACTATATTTTAATTTTACGTCAGCTTAAAACGCCTACTCAGAATCACAGAGCTGAAATTACATCGATTTTCAAATCGAATTTTTCTATTTATAATCTAGGATGACCACACGGTTAGAAGAGCTCACAAGATACAGAGAATATGAGAAACAGCACCGTATTTAACAGTCACTGGCTTGAACCCCGGTTACTCAAATCACGCGTACTTTTGCACCATCTGGCCTGACCACTCGGCTACGGCAGCGTATGTAAAAAATAATTAGGCATACCCATTTTCTAAAGGTCAAGTAAATGATAACACAAGACAAATGCTTGGTCTTTCGAATTAATATGAATGACTAATATTTTTGTATTAAAAACTCCAAAATATCTCTGACACTTGAATGTAGGAGGTGCTACTCAAGAGATAATGTAAATTTATTTTAAAATAAAGATTCATTTAACTCACTTACATTTGCATCGTGTTCCTTTCTATGCTCTGCCCATGGGATTTAATACTTAGTGTTAAGTGACAAGTGTCAGCTACTACGTAGCAACTATGAGTACGCCAGTATAAGCATTCAACGATTTTGCTACTATTGACAATTTTGTTTTGTGCTGCTGTTAAATACCTCCAGAGATTTTCAGCAAGAAGTTGTTAAATCTTTTCTTTGAACTTCAATTTCATCTTTGGAAACAAGAAGTCTCAGGGAGCAAGATCTAAGAAGTTGGGTGGAGTATATGTATTTGGTCCTTTGCCGGAAACTGTTAGCAGGTGGGTGATGTGAGCGAAATGAATCTTGAAAATTATATTTCACAATTCACAGTATAAACACCGAGAAAGGTAAAGCTTTGAAGCAGTATTATAAACTGCTTGTTTTTAGGAATGAAAATCCAAAGTAAACAGGGAAAACGGATATGCAGCTCCTCCTGGAGACCGAGTAACTCGACCACAATGTGAAAAATGTATCTTTTTCGTCGAGCTAGAATTCAAATTTAGAGGCTTACCACGCCGTGTGGGAGAACAGCGATTGTAATCGTACCATCGCTGTGCTAGCCTTAAGAACATGCATGCATACATACAGCTTGTTTGTTTTGTTTGTTTTAGAGTTTTATGGCGCATTAGCATCTAAGGCTATAATGCGCCACATACATACAGCAATTACCCCTTAAAAATTGAGGGGTAACATGCATGCATACATACAGCTTGTTTGTTTTGTTTGTTTTAGAGTTTTATGGCGCATTAGCATCTAAGGCTATAATGCGCCACATACATACAGCAATTACCCCTTAAAAATTGAGGGGTAACGATGTGTATTGTAGCTTTTAAATGTTTACCGGTTATTTGTTTTCTAAAACACTGCATGAGAACTTTGACAGTTTGATTTACTTCACCCCAATTCGTGTAGCCTGCTTCACGCCGAATGTCGAGTTCTTGTGGGTAGCACGGTGGTTATAATCACCGTTCTACCAGCACCGGTGGAAAAAAAGGCCCGAGTCCGAATCCTGTCAGTTACGCGAAGAAATTTTATGGGCTTTTTTCACAGAAGTGTCAGAATTAGACAGATTCAGGCGAGGATTTTATGGCTTTTTATTTTGTAAACTCGGGTTTTTCTTTCAGTGTGTTTCAATCGAAACACACACACACACACACACACACCGTATAAGCCAATAACCAGTAAAATCGTGATTATAAAATAGAAATGTAGCTAAGGATTATGCCTACGTGCATTACTATTAAAAATAAATAGTTATACAAGAATTTGTGTGAAACATTGTTCTAAATTAGCCTGTAGCATGATAATAAATCTTTGAATAAGTTAGATTAGTCTCTAATCGTTGTACATCCACGTGATTCTTCAGATTTTTTCTGTAGACTTTTTCCTTGCAAATTGAAACTTGCGGAATGTGGTTTGTATTCTAACATGTTACATTTTCTATGTTTGCTACACTGATTTCAAATTGACATCCATTTATTGTGTCACGTAAGGATTTTCCATAAATTGGAGGAATACTTTTTTCCCTATTTTGCAAATTTTTTTAATTTGTCCAAATAACAACTTGTGTCTTATTTGTAATAAAATGGACAAGACTCAGATAAAGAGTAGAAGATGAAAAGATGAAAAATGAAATTTCAAGTAGATTCACTAGACGTTTTGGAATAAATTCTGTCTTTTAGTCTCAAATGAACGTTATGTTTACGTTCCACCTTCCTGGTATCTTCTTTCTATCTCTAGTTATCTTGTTGGGATCGCCTACCCTTTTTGTTGCTGATAGAACGAAGATTTACCTAAAAGAATCTTATGTGTGAGCACAAGAAATTAACCTTCAAGCTCATTTACATTCTAATTTTCAAAATGTATCGAGCATATTTTCAACAGTACTTTCCTAATTGGCATCTTTCTTACCCAAACAAAAGATGTGAACAACATTTTTGAAGTCCGTACTTGTTTTTCAGCTGTGGTCGTCGTTCCTTCAAATTATCCTGCTTTAGGTAACTCTCTTATCGCTGACCCACGAAAATGTCTTCTTTCAATTTCGCATCTGATAGTCGTGGAAATTGGTTGCAAAGATACTAATGCAAGCCTCTACGAATTGCTTAATTAATTCTAATTAGATATAAAATGAACTTGAGATGACTTCCGTTGGTATCAGCAAACTACGTTCAGTACTTTATTGAAACAAGACTGTATAGGCTTGGCCACTGCTTGCTTATAGTTTTATGATTTTTTTGCATTTTAGTGTAACCTGATTGCTGATCCAATAGCATAAATAAGACCTTTGAGTCTCCACAAAGTAGCCTATTATATCCTTTGTCACCCGGCACACACACACACACATATATATACTCGTTACACTTACTTACTTAGGTTTTGCGTGTACTAGGGTGTGGCCGCATCAGAACTAGTTAGTCTAGGCATAATCTATACTTTTTGTTCTAAGTGTAGTTACGTCGTTTCCGACACTTTTCTTTTGGTCTGCCATCTTAATTTACCTTAGTATATTCAGTTCTGGTTTATCGTCTAGTGGTTCGGTTTAGGACAAAAGCCTCGTATACCCTCAGGGAAGAAGAGATATGGAGATATTTACCCCTTTTCTACCTTTTCCCCTCAGTTTGGGCTTTGCGTCGTGCTTATTATTATCGGGTAATCATGCAACTGATTACTCGATAACCACAATTAACCTCTAATCATGTTTTAACATTTAGTTTCAGTGGTTGCATGTGAGGTTTTGGCAGAGAATGAGAAACTCCTATAGTGTAAAACATAATAAAGTTTAATACATGAGAAAGTAAATCTTACATAGATATAAATTCATCAAATCATTATGATAATAATAAGATCATATTCTTTGGGATTATCATTCTTAAACATAGCAGTTATCAGTTACAAGATTATAAGAGGCTAGAAAGAATCCATCTTTTCATCATTAACTTACCAGTCTAAGATACGGCTGGGCGGCGGCTCTTCCCTCCGTTCTCCGTGACTGGAACTTCTCTATTCTCTTCTATCCTCTGCAGTATCTTCTCACGTCTCTTCTTCTCGTCACCTCCTCTTCTCTCGACCTCTCGTTCTGCTTCGGCCTCCCCGTTCTCGACTCGACTTCCCTCTCTGGACTCCGACTCTGTTCTGGGTCTCGAGGACCTGCTTTTATAGCTCTAGTTCTCCCTTATTGTTTATACATTTTCCTTTCTCTTATTGGAGAACTCCCACGTTATGGGACACTTAATCAAAGGAGTCACCATCATCCTTGATTACGCCATGTACCAAACATTCTGGCCAGACGTGTAGACACTTCACCAACTCCTTATTAGGAAAAATGAAGAGCCTCTAGCTTACATATTCACCGAGTTTACGATGCTCGGAGGAATCTACGATATCCGTTCGCACGGGTGTGTCTGTATATCTTTTTCTCTGATTTCCCCCCTTTCTGTCGTCATCATTTGCATGTCAAGCTAAGTGCATCTCCTGTGTTTATAAAAATGTAACCCGTAGGTGGCTCCCAAGATAGCCGTTGCCGGCAAACAACTGCAGGCTTCTGTAGAGTTTCTTAGATAGGCTTTCTTTTTACATAGTTGCTGTGGCTAATTTCGCCATATTTTAAGTCGCCATTATAACAGGTTCCAATTTAAAGATTTAAGGACATCTAACCTGCTTCAATACTCAGTTTTAATAACTCTAAAATTGTTAATAAATGAGGTTTTGGATAATAACTAAATAGGGGATTTATGAGAAATTAAAATTAATATATTTATTATAGATTTAGAGGAAAAGGCTGAATTAGCACTGCAACATCTTCCTCAGCTCCCCCTTTTTTCAGAATTGAGACTGGGGATTTAGAAGAAAATCACTCTTCTCAATTCTGAAAAACCAAATCGGGCCCTAAACTAAGATTCCCAAAGTAAAAGATGGCTTCTTCCTTTACAACTGCCTCTACAACTAAACTATATATATTTTCAAACACAAAATACTAAAAGGTTAATATCTATTATATTATAATATTGGTATAACATTAGTAATATTGTACTATGAACAATAATAAGTTCTTAAATCTTCCATTCGATATCTTCATGCATTATCATGCACGCACAGTTTTACAATGTGTAGTATTTCTTATCTTCTTTATATCTTCTCAAGTGTCCATTGTCCATATAACATTCACTAATCACAATGTTTCTTTAGTCTGTTAGGCTGTAGTACACTTCTGTTTTTTTTTTTAAGATTGATGCACATCCTTCCCATAGTATAATCGTCTTCCAAGATTTTTCTCCGAGCATGATACATTGTTCATGTAATAAAATAACCAAAATTAGTACATGTTCTTATCATTATATTTATATATGTGTTTTTCATAATGCTAATATATAACTATAAATAACACTGGCCAATAATAGAAAAAGTAACAATCAAATGTTTCTCTTTTTTTTTTCCAAAAATTTAAACCTTTAAAAGCATTAATACTTCCATAATTATTTCACAATTACTATTACAAGTATATCACTCTAACATAGTTATTCCATTAAAATTCCATTTGAATGTCAGTAGAATGTCCACAGAAGTATTCATAAAGTTCAAAGTTCTAAGTGTTTCTTTTAATTCACTCGAAAGTTTTTTTTTTTTTTTTTTTTTTTCACACACGGGACAATGAGTCCCTGCACACTCACAGTTTGAGTGTTTCCTAAAAAAATAAAAACACTTCTGAAGTTCATTTAGACGTCAGGGAAGAGGAGAAAGGCTTTTCCTCCCCCTTTTCTTCTTATTCTAGGCTGGTAATACTCACACGATCGTTGTCATTCTCACTATAATAAACTTGGTAAGTATGTGTTTGATTTGAAGTTTCCATATTGATGCTTCCACACTTCCATAGCTTCCATAACACTGCTCCTAGTGTGATTAAAATCAACACTATGGCTGGGATTCCTAAAGTAAGGTATACTGCTTCACGAGACCAATTCCTTTCTAGATGCACCACTAATTTTAATTGGCCCCATTGATTCCATACAAGACATTCATAAAAGCCAAATTGTTCTGCTTGGACTGAGTCGATGCTGAGAGTACTGGTTACATTTCGTTGACTCCATACTTCCAAATGAGTAGTTAGCAGTTCATTGGTCATGGTATTTTTCCAGGTCACATTCTGTAGAGGAGGAACATGTTTAAAAACACATTGTAGCCGAACGTCGTCTCCTAAACTTGCTAAGTGTGTTTTACAGTTTCCTTCTGGTGATCCTTTTATATAAATTAATGCCTGGTCTTTCACTAAAGGATAGTTTGAGATTTCTGCTGTACAAGTGTAGCCACCTGACGTTTGACGTGTCATCTTAGAAATTGATAAAGTAGAAATGATACTGCTTTGAATAATCTTACCCTCGAAATACCATTTTATTACTGGAAGTGGATTTCCTCTAGCTTCGCACTGTAGCAAAACTGGATTTCCTTGGATTGTAGCAATTTCGCTCAATTTAGATATGAAAATGGGTCCGTAAGATACTGTCATTACGAAGGAGGATTGGGCTGTTCCTAGTTCATTTCGAACTAAGCAGGTGAAGTTATCGTTATGATTTGTTCTCATAACGCTTTTAATTTCAAGAGAAGCGTTTCCTTGTTTTATTAGCAGTTCTCCGTTTTTAAACCATTTGTAAATGAAAACATCTGGGTTTGCTTTGGCTTCACATTTTAATTTGAACCGATCGTATTCACGTGCGATTTTTGAGGTTGTTTTCATAGTGATTCTTGGCTTATACTTTACTAGGACTGTGATTGAGACCATTTGAGGATGCAAGTAAGTTAGATGATTAGCGACACAGGTAAATGCTTTCTTATCATACTCTGGTGATAGAGTGGTTATCCATTTCAAATAAGTGTTCACTCTTATTTTGTCTGACCATAATTCCTGACTGGCTTGTACTGATCCGTTGATGGAATTACCATTAAAATGAATCCATCTCAAAATAGCTGGCGGCTTTCCTGCTAAAGATTTGCATGTAAGAGTGGCTTGCTCCCCTTCGTTCCCATTAAGGAATGAGCCTTCTCCGATTAGAGGTGGTGAAGGCGTAACATAAATTGTTACAATAGCTGTACTTGATCGGAACTGACGTCCATCCTTAGTTTGAACGTGGCAAAAATATTTGCCTTCATCTGTCAGCTGTAGTTGGGTGATTTGCAATGCAAAATCATTCTCTCTAGGTGATCCGACGATTTTATAATCAGGAAGCCCTGGTGGTCTGAAAAGGTGGTCTGTGCTTCTTCCGTTGAAAAACCATTTTACAGTGACTGTGAGATTTGAAACTAATCTGCAGGGGATGATGATAGTTTGACCAGTAATGGCCTCTCTATCTAATGGCTGAAGAATGAAGATACCGGTATGATAAGGCGTACACTGAATAAGTAGCGTAACTATCAGGAACATAATCTGTGCTGAAGAATTCATATTGATGAGTATTCTGGTATGTATTTCTGTCAAAAATAACATTACCCCCTTTTGTTTTTTTTCTCTGGGCCTAAAGTAAAATAAAACTGTAATGTAGGAGATAGTGGATTTTTTTTTTTTTTTTTTTCATTAAATTTACTTCAAAAACCTAAAATACTAGAATCAGGGTTGAACATTTTTTTTTTTTTTTTTTTTGATTGTTCAATTTGATAGGCTCATTTTTTTCCAGGAGGAGTGAGAAGACGAATATAAAGCTTCTTTTGTTACTTCTTCCTCTTCTTCCCTTCTCTCATATATTTTTATTTTTATTTTTATTTTTAATTTTTTTTTTTGATGAGAAAAAAGGAGAATCTTTCACTCAACATCTGAATGTTGATCTTTAGTTTTATTCATCTCTCTAAGCTTTAGATATACAAAGTGAGAGAGAGAATCTACCCTAATTGCTTCTTCCTCCTTCCAATTTTTACGTAATTGGATGATTCTTATAGGAAAACCTATAACAATGTTACTCTTACTTCCGGTCTAAAATTCAGTTACGCATGATTTATGTACTCTCTTACCCTTCCTGCAGTCGATCTCACTGATTTTCCAGTAGTCAGTCCTGCGAATGTAGTCATTCTCCATATAATTTTGAACACCTTCCACACACTCTTTATCATGAAAAACATACCTTTTATTGTCTGCCATATTGACCCTAGTATGAGCTTTATATACTAAAAACAAGTGCTAAAATTATTCCCACTATTACATAAATCACATAGATAAACAATGTCTATTTCTAATCAGATTCCAACATATAACACAAGATAATCTTCAACACTCGTCTCTTCCTAGTAAATGTATAATTCCTTCAATAATCTTATCCTTTTGTGAGATAAACAAAAACTTTAAAGGTCCCGGAGTTAACAAGAACTCCTGGAGGAACACTCACTTGAAGGGGGTTTCCTTATCCATGACAAAAGATTTCTCTGCTCCAAATTTTCGTATGATTAAGGTACCTGCATGTGTCAAAGTAAAAAGGGAATTCATAGACATTACCTTGAAACCTTATTTGTTCAAATCAAACGTCTTGCTTCACAAAGTTCAGAGCAGTTATAGCCACATGTCATTCCTTATAGATAGGTTTTGAGTGATGTGAGTTAGCACAGTGATAATCGTAGTTTATATAGCATGAAGAAGACAGCTGAAAAAATTATTATTATTATTTTTTTTCATGCAGTTCAATCGATAATAACTATGTATTTTCTGTCTTGACATTCCTATGCAATGTCAATAACTCCTTAATTCCATATGTAAAAGAGTTATAATTAGTAGATAAAGTTCTATTTTAAAATTATTTGTAGAACTAAAATTCTGATTTAGATTGCTCCAAACCTTTATTTGAGAGTAAAAATGAGTTTTCTTTTTTTTTTTTTTTTTTAAAACAGCACAAGAAGAAGATCCCCTTATTTTAACCTTAAGACTTCAGATGATATCTCTTTTTTTTTTTTTTCTTTCTTATTCTTTATAAACATGATAAAAACAAGTAGTGACTGGGAGGAACCAGCCGTCCCCAGGCTAATTGCTTCTTCTCATCTCCAAAAAAAAACGAATATTATCATTCTTTTCTTTTTCTCAATCTTGGATCTTCTGTCTTGAACTTGAATTTAAACATGCAGTGAGAGAGAGAAAACAAAAAGAAACTAGGGGATTTCCGGATATACCCTAGACTAATTGCATTCTTCCTCTCCTCCTTTAAATTTTGTATATTCAAAATATATTTTGTGGGGGAAGAATTTTATCTGCTCAGTAATAGTGGTCGTTTAATACTAGTTAATTAAAAGTTCTGGACGATTCACCTTTTTTTTTTTTTCATTATGGTAACCTCCTCGATTCCAAGTTAAGCCAGTAGGTACAACACATGAAAATGCTAATTCTTGGGATTATGCTCATTTCAACGCATCTAGGAACTTCACTATATAATCATATCCCTCGTTCGCCCAATTTCGTTCCGAAGTTGGTTCGGTATCGGGTTCGAATATAGGTTCTGTTGCCCACTGTACAAGTCAATCATACATACTCGGATTTTCAGGGTGTGTCGGTGCTGCTTCTGCCCTTTCTTCAGAGCAAATTTGAGCTGGCTGAGCCTTGTCTTCTTTCACAATATTTTCGGAGGGACCGCTTTGGTCCATTTCTTCATCTGTTGTTTGAACTATTTCAGGAGCAGTTATCTCATTTTGTGACTGGGGAAGTATTTTCTCTTCCTTATGCTCAGGGATTGATACAGAATGAGGCTCATGACTTCTACTCCGTAAATTGTATTGGTGTGTTGGCTGGGAATGCACTTGCTGTTTTCTACCTGGCAAAGTGGCATTATCCTCTTGCCTTTGACTGTGTGATACCGTTTGTTGTTCTTGCTTTACCACTGTTGATTGTTTTTGATTCTTATTAGGTAAATACCTTAACGGGATCGAAACGGGCAAACTTGGCACCTGGTAAACCTCTGGGTCAATCCATTCTGCTTCCTCTGATTCTGATTCAACATATATCTCCTTTGGTTTTGTGTGTTCAGAGGTTTGTTCAGGTAAGGAAATAGTTTCTGACGGCTCTAAACGTAGTTCTGGAAACGGTTTGCGTTCTATGACTTTAGTTAACCTATCCACGTGAACTAATTGTTTATCCCTAGGGTGATATATGTGTTGAATCTGATAGTTGACTTCAGATGCTTGAGATATAACCCGATATGGTCCACTACTCTGACGTGACAACTTGCGTGTCCTACCTGGTTTAACCGTCGGAGTATAAAGATATACTATGCTTCCAACCCTAATCTGCTTATCTACGGCCTTAGTAGAGCGATATCTTTCTTGTGTTTGTGCAGCGTTTTCCAGATGTTGCTGAACTATTTCATAAGTTCGCTGCATCCTTGCTACCATTTGCTCTGAATAATGCTCCAAAGAGGCATATGTAGGGTGGGTTTCTGAAGTCCAAATATGCTGTGGCATTATAATATCTCTTCCATACATTAAATAATTTGGTGTTTCATGAGTAGCAGAATGTACAGCTGAATGATATGCTGCCACTGCCAATGGAACACAGATATGCCAGTCTGATTGCGTAGAATTCACGACATGTGATGGGATTGCTGCCAGAGTTTTATTCAGCCTCTCTACTCTTCCGTTGGTTTGGGGATGAAAAGCAGTGGTTTGAAGCTTCTTAAGGCCCAGTTTTTGATAGATCTCTTTCATTAAAGTTGATAGGAAGTTAGTTCCTCTGTCTGTCAGCAGGGTTTGTGGGATTCCATGTCTGGCAACCACATGATTTACAAAAGCTGTAGCTATTTCCTCTGCTTTCTGTGTCTTGAGAGGTATTGCTTCCACATAACGTGTAAAGCAGTCTAATACCATTAATAAATATTTATGTCCATCTAGACTGGTCGGCAATGGACCAAGGATGTCCATGCTCACTGTATACCAGGGAGATGATCCCGTGGGGAGTCGCAGCAAGTGTGCTTTTGCTTTTGGATTATATCCTCTTCTTTCTAAGCATGAAGGGCAGGAACTGACATAAGCTTTAATTTCCTTGTACATATTTGTCCAGAAGAAATTTCTTCGTACTTTCTGTAGAGTTTTGTCAAACGATAGATGGCCACTGGAAGGACTGCCGTGACAAGCTTCCAAAATCTGACCTTTTAATACAAGTGGAACCACAACTTGTTCAAATGGCTGTTCTCGAGTTGATTTAGCATCAGGTAAGGAGTAATGATATAATATCCCCTCATTTAAATAATAAGAATCTGGAATCTTAGCTAAAGCTTGGCCATTTCCCTCTAATTGAGTGATTAAGGCGTTTAGACTGTTGTCTTCCCTCTGTAATGTTCTCATTAATTTCTTAGTAGCCTCCTTGGGCATTACTAATGCTTCCAACGTAATTCTGGTCGACATTGTCGCAACTTCTTCAGTTCTAGGTTTCTTTAAGCACTTAGGCTTCGCATCTTCTTCTAACACTGGTCTAGACAAAAAATCTGCATTTAAATGCATTTTACCCGGCTGGTGTAAAATGCATTTAAAAGGATTACAAAGGATGGAACTTAATGATCCAGGATTACAGGTTTGATCACATCAAACCTGTAATCCTGGATCATTAAGTTCCATCTCGTCAATCTGGGCGTGGGGTTTTTTAATTTCAATAAATAACTTAATGCTGAATTATCTGAGATGATCTTAAAATAATTCCCATACAAATACGGGCGAAACTGAGATATGGAGTACACCACAGCTAAACTTTCCTTTTCTACGGTGCTGTAGGATTTTTCAGCCTGTTTTAAGAGTCAACTTACGTAAGCAATTGGATGTCTCTCCCCATCTTTTGTATTCTGCTCTAGAATTCCTGAGATGGCCGTCTCACTCGCATCTGTGGCCAGGAAAAAAGGCTGGGAGAAGTCTGGGTAAATAAGGACCGGCTCTGTTATAAGGGCCATTTTCAATTTCTCAAAGGCGGACTGTGTTGACTCGTCCCACTTAAATGGGGTGTCCTTTTTTGTGAGATCGGTTAATGGCTTGGCCACCTTCGCATAGTCCTTGATAAACTTTCTATAGAATCCTGTCATTCCCAAGAATCTTCTCACCTGCTTCACACTCCTAGGATGAATGCAATTTTCGATTGCGGAGATATTTTTTCGATCTGGTCGGATCCCTTCTGAGCTGACTCTATGGCCGAGGTATGTGATTTCTTCTTTTAAGAAATCACATTTGGATGGCTTGAGCTTTAGATCATACTGCCGCAAGCGCTGGAACACCAGTTCCAACCGCTCTAAGTGTTCTGAGAACGTCCTGCTGGAAACCACGATATCATCCAGGTACCAGAAAATGGACTGCGTTTTGAGACCTTGCAATACGATCGTCATGGCCCTCGAAAAACTAGCCGGGGCCCCCTGAAGGCCGAATGGGAGTTTTTCACATTCGAATAATCCTCTTCCCGTTGTAAATGCAGTTTTATGCTTATCAGCGGGATGCACTGGGATTTGCCAATATCCCGATTGCATATCAAGCGCTGAGAAGAAACGGGATCCAGAAAGGAGGTCCAATATTTGTGAAATTAATGGGAGAGGAAAAGAGTCTGTGACCGATTTAGAATTTAATTTCCTAAAATCAATACACATCCTCATCGATCCATCTGGTTTTTTCACCATAACAATCGGAGCACTATAGGGTGAAGTACTTGGAGAAATTATGCCTGCGTCCAACAACTCATCGATCTGTCGGTCGACCTCGTTTTGTAAAGAATATGGTGTTCGATAAGCTCGTTGTGCAACTGGGATATTATCTGTAAGTTTTATTCTATGATATAGAACTGTAGAATGACCTAATTGGGATGGAGAATTAGCAAAATCGTCTCTATATTTATGTAGTAATCGAGATAACTCCTGTCGCTGTGAATCAGTCAAATGATTCAGCTTGAAGTCACTAATCGACACTGGAGGCAGCTTTTTCCTGTTATCTTGTTTACCTGCAAAATTAACTTCATTCATTTTAATACATTCTATAACAGCAATTCCCATACGTTTTGGTAGATGTAATGGTTCATCAGAAACATTTGCCACTAGGACAGACACCCTTCTGTCCTGAGATACCTGGTCAATTGAAGTTCTCACAGCTACATCGCTCCGGCCTAGATTATAATTCGGCTCTACAATTACTGATTGCCCCGGGAGAAACTTGGAATTACACTGAACTGTTAGTATAGATTCAGTATTAGGTGGTAAGATATGTTTAGAAGTTAGTTTTCCTACTGTGGGTTTTGTGTCACTTAAGATTTTCTCCCTAACGCCTATTTCTCTCATGCAAATACCAAGTGGTAAAGACTTTAAAATTCTCTTCCCAGAATCTATGACAAAAGAATGACGGCGTAAGATATCTGAACCCAGGACAATTTCATATCTAGGGCTTAATGTATCTGAGGCTACAAGAACATGTTCTGTAAATGTTTTTCCATCTAATGTTAAGTTTACAGTAATTTTCGAATGCAAGGGTACAATATTTCCCCCGATTCCACAAACAGTAACATCAGGTGGCCTTTGTTTCAAAAATCTGTCCTTTTTAATTTTGTGAAAAATTTCTGCACTAATTAAAGTTACTGAGGCCCCACTGTCAATTAAAAATGTTGCTGGGATTCCTTGAATAAAGCCTGCCACTAAGGGTAACTCTGTATCGTTCTCAGCTGTAAAAATTCCATGCTCTGCCCTACTATACTTACTATATTTTGGAATCTGTTTGAAGTATTTTGGTTGTCAACTTAACCTTTGACCAATTTGTCTGTCTGAAGCCACTCCCATATGATTAATCTGTCTACGATTGAATACCCTAGGTTGTCTATACTCAGTATTATCCCTATATAACATTCCTCTAGGTCTAGCATAAGTATTCGATCCTATATTATTTTGAAAACGATTTCTTACCCTGTTATCAAAAGGCATCCTAACTTGTGGAGCGCTAGTGTAGTCATTTCTGGCTACTGTTGGTCTCCGATAGCCCTGCCGATAAGAGGCCTCTTGACTCGGGGTAAAGATACGTGGTCTCCCCGTAACATTTTCGCTCCTCTCTCTGTTTATATCTCTTTCCGACGGTCCTAACGCTCTGCTCTGTCTACCGTAATTTGACCCTACTTGGCGGTGCGCAGCTTCTCTGTTTGTAAACAATACACTGTGCGGAGCGCTCTCGGCAATTGGCCTCACAGCGGTGTCTCGCACATTAGGCAGATAACCCTGCTTACGCTGATTTTGTCTAATTTCTTGTAACTGTTGGTCAATTCCCGCTGCGAAATTCTGAAATTTGCTGGCAAGAGTAGACAAGTTTCTTTCTAAGCTATGTAAATTAGTGTTGTTTGTCGATAACGCTTCTAGTGATTGTTGTAACGAATTTATTTGTTCTTGTTCAGGAGTTAAAATTCGATCGTTAGCAGTTTCGGCCAAATTTATAGTAACGTGTTTAGTTTGGGTTAGTCTTTCATTTTGTTCCTCACGAGTCGAAATTTCTAGCGCTTGTTGATAAGTGGCTGGATTTTGACTAAGAACTAAACGTTTCAATCTAGGGTTTAATCCGTTCAAAAATTGTGCTAATAATGTCTGATCTCTTAACGCAAGTATTTCTGGTGTTTCATTCTCAGTTTTAAAAGCAACCCTACACAAATTGTTTAAACGAGTGCCAAACTGAATGACTGTTTCGGAAGATTCCTGCCTAGCAGAGCTAAATTTTTGCAATTGTGATATGAGCGGTTGTGAACGTTCAAAACGTGTTATGAATGCCTCTTTAAACTTGTCATAATCCTTTTCTGATCTTAACTCTATTGAATGAGAGAGAAAATCACAGGCGGGGCCCTTCAGGCGACTTTTCACCACTGCTATTTTTTCTCTGCCAGACCAGTTTGCAATGCCTGCAGTTTCTTCCAGTGATTTGAAAAAGAACGAGGCCGATGGCCCTTCATCGTCTTTCCCAAAGTACATCGGAACTAAATTAAGAAAACCCGCAATTTAAGGCGGATGTGCCCTTGTAGGTGCAGCCTCATGTTGGGTGGGAAATAAGGGTTCAGAAATTTCTAAATTTGCCCCATCTAAGCTTGGACTTTCCATTTTGCTGTGTAATATTTGTATGTTAAACGCTTATATTAAGTTAATACCAATGCGCCTACCGTACAATCCCAATTTTACAAATAAATATACTTACCGTTTTATGGCTAAATGGGCATTTCAAACATTATCAATATTAATCCTAGTTTTTCTAAAATTTATATAGCGCGCAAAATTTTAAGAAACATAAAATTCAAACAAAGTTACAATATAAAGAAAGATAAGAAATGCAAAAATTTCATCAGCAACAAGCAGCAACTTTTAATTCTCTTCTATTTACCTTCTAAAAACATTTATGTTTATATTATTAACTATTAAGTTTCTACTTTTTCGTTCATGCCTATATTCCCAAGCCAAAATGTATGCAGCTAACTGCTTTGCTTTATAATATGTTGCTACTTTTTGCTCTGCATTATCAAACAACTGTAATGATAATAATATTGATATTTTATCATAGCTAAATAAAAGTAGTACAGTAAAATTCTCTCTGCCAAGAACTCAAAAACACCACCGTCCATTTCATCTTTCTACTTATTAGTCTTATAAGCTTAATCAGTTTCTCTTCACTACTCAAAACCATCCTGGGCACCATGTCACCCCGGCACACACACACACACACACATATATATACTCGTTACACTTACTTACTTAGGTTTTGCGTGTACTAGGGTGTGGCCGCATCAGAACTAGTTAGTCTAGGCATAATCTATACTTTTTGTTCTAAGTGTAGTTACGTCGTTTCCGACACTTTTCTTTTGGTCTGCCATCTTAATTTACCTTAGTATATTCAGTTCTGGTTTATCGTCTAGTGGTTCGGTTTAGGACAAAAGCCTCGTATATCCTCAGGGAAGAAGAGATATGGAGATATTTACCCCTTTTCTACCTTTTCCCCGCAGTTTGGGCTTTGCGTCGTGCTTATTATTATCGGGTAATCATGCAACTGATTACTCGATAACCACAATTAACCTCTAATCATGTTTTAACATTTAGTTTCAGTGGTTGCATGTGAGGTTTTGGCAGAGAATGAGAAACTCCTATAGTGTAAAACATAATAAAGTTTAATACATGAGAAAGTAAATCTTACATAGATATAAATTCATCAAATCATTATGATAATAATAAGATCATATTCTTTGGGATTATCATTCTTAAACATAGCAGTTATCAGTTACAAGATTATAAGAGGCTAGAAAGAATCCATCTTTTCATCATCAACTTACCAGTCTAAGATACGGCTGGGCGGCGGCTCTTCCCTCCGTTCTCCGTGACTGGAACTTCTCTATTCTCTTCTATCCTCTGCAGTATCTTCTCACGTCTCTTCTTCTCGTCACCTCCTCTTCTCTCGACCTCTCGTTCTGCTTCGGCCTCCCCGTTCTCGACTCGACTTCCCTCTCTGGACTCCGACTCTGTTCTGGGTCTCGAGGACCTGCTTTTATAGCTCTAGTTCTCCCTTATTGTTTATATATTTTCCTTTCTCTTATTGGAGAACTCCCACGTTATGGGACACTTAATCAAAGGAGTCACCATCATCCTTGATTACGCCATGTACCAAACATTCTGGCCAGACGTGTAGACACTTCACCAACTCCTTATTAGGAAAAATGAAGAGCCTCTAGCTTACATATTCACCGAGTTTACGATGCTCGGAGGAATCTACGATATCCGTTCGCACGGGTGTGTCTGTATATCTTTTTCTCTGATTTCCCCCCTTTCTGTCGTCATCATTTGCATGTCAAGCTAAGTGCATCTCCTGTGTTTATAAAAATGTAACCCGTAGGTGGCTCCCAAGATAGCCGTTGCCGGCAAACAACTGCAGGCTTCTGTAGAGTTTCTTAGATAGGCTTTCTTTTTACATAGTTGCTGTGGCTAATTTCGCCATATTTTAAGTCGCCATTATAACAGGTTCCAATTTAAAGATTTAAGGACATCTAACCTGCTTCAATACTCAGTTTTAATAACTCTAAAATTGTTAATAAATGAGGTTTTGGATAATAACTAAATAGGGGATTTATGAGAAATTAAAATTAATATATTTATTATAGATTTAGAGGAAAAGGCTGAATTAGCACTGCAACACCTTCATATTTAAATTTATTAAAATATTTGTAGATTTGTTTGTCTTCTGTAAGTAATTAGAACCAAATGGCATTTGGAACAGAAGAATTAAAACAGAAACGTAAAATGTTCCCCTTATGAAAGCTAGTTTTGGAGGAATCGATGAACAGGTTTCACTCATTTAGTTCATATAGTAGAACTCCCATGGCAATCGTTAATCCAGAAAGATCGGTAAAATGGACAAATAAATCTACCCGAGAAAAGTATGGAATGAGTAATCTCCGTTGTTTCTACTACGAAAATGATGTCCGTGGAGATAAAAACTGTCATATTAGGTTTACCCCACAACATCCATTCATGTATATTATTCGGCCACCCGAATAATTATTATTATTCGGGTGGCCATTATTATTTATTCATTATTATTTAATTATTCGAGTGGCCGAATAATTAAATCCATCTGCAGTGCATTGTGTATTATGTCCGTAAATTGCGTGTTCTCTGGTCGATTTGTCTATATATATTGTGTCCATAAATTTTGTGTGCTTTATGGTCAGTTTGCCTGTTTTCCTGAACAAAAACCCCAAGTTTCTGAGACTAAAAACTTCATTGCACTCGCCTGAGACCGACCAACTCAGTCGCGAAATCAAAATAGCCCACGAAAATTCCTCCCTTTAAGGGATTTTTTCATTCGGTCTGGTAGGACGGTGATAATAACCACCGTGCTACCCTCGAGGACAGCGTTCCTGTAGAAAATAGGTCTTTTGATATTGAGGTCTTGATATTAGAATCTCTGTGAGAGATTTAGAAACCTCTAAATCTCTTACCAAATCATTTAGTTCTTTGTTCACATACATTTCAATTCTGGGAACATTCACTGTCATCATAATATGCTTGCTCTCTCTCTCTGCGTGCGTGCATGTGTGTGTGTGTGTGTGCGTGCGTGTGTGTAGAAAACATAGGGGGAAAATAAGCAAATGGTTCTTGGCGGTAAAACGGATACCCATAATGCATGGACATGGTTTGCCGCTGGCATAGGGAGAACAGGTCCATGCATTATGGGTCTTATATTAGATGGTAGATTCTTATAGGAAGTGCCCTTTTCATTTTTGGAGTTGTAGCCTTACATGATTAGATGAAAGAAAATAATAGTGATCTCCGTGGCTTATCTGTTTAGGAACGTGGCTCAGCTCGTTCCCAAGCAAATGTTTATCATGTTCTCAAAGTTTTGTGAATGCTTGTGATGGGGCTCACAAGCCTACAATCTACATCGATTGTAGATCTTGTAAGCTTGGGATGAAGTTACTCTATGGAATGTTACAGTGTAACTGCTCGAATGTTTCTCCTCTGGTTTTCACGTCAGAGTTGAAACACCAACTGCGCAAATTCCGTTTGAGCTAGATAATGATACTCAACTTGCAAGAAGAGGTGTTCCTGATGTAGATTTTCCTGGATTTTGGAGATTAGCCTGATTCTATGTTCCTCGTAGTGAAAGGACTAGTACATTATGTGCTCCCAAGATTTAGGTTCCCCGCAAGTACAGAGAGGATCCTGCTCAACCCCCAGACCGGTAGAAATATCACTTGTAGACATGGTGAGATTAAAGGAGGGGGGCCGGTGAAGCGAACAGCAGAAGGGAGGAAGAGTTCGGTAATGGCACTATTGGTGGTGCTGTCCCAAGAGTCCCGCCAGATTTCATGCAACTTTTCAACAATTTGTTTATGTTCCCTTTTGGGGTCGCTAGCTCGATCCCTGTTCAGTATCTCGGTGGGCTTCCCTTTCTTGAGCCTCTGGAAAAGGCCTCTTTTAATTACCTCTAGGTTACACTGTAACATTCCATAGAGTAACTTCATCCCAAGGGGCAGATAGCCAGCTAACACCTGAAGGGCAGGCGTGCTGACGATACTCCAGGCTCTGGTAACCGTGAGGAGCATCGCTCTTTGTATGAGTTCTAACTTCTTTTTGTTCCAGTACAGGGTAGCTCTGGTGCACCACACTGCGGCACTATAGCATACAATAGGCATGAAGATGGATTTATAAATTAGTGCCAGCGCACCATGCTTGAGGTCCCAGTCTGCCCTGCTGATTCGGGCATTCATAGTCGTGCACATTCTGATTTTAGATGAAATGTAGACCAGGTGATGGTGAAAAGTTTCTTATCCAAGATGACTCTCAGATATTTGATTTCTGGTTGTAGTTTGATGGTCATGTTTGAAATTTTTTAAACTGGAGGTTTGTTTAGCTGTATGTAAACCTTCAAGGGAATAGAATTGGATTCGTCACCAGAGATAGAAACTCTATTTGTAGTAGACAAACTCTCTAACTTACTAAGAGCTTAGTTTGCTCTGGTTTCCAACTGGGCTCTAGATTCTGTGTCTATAACCAGGACCAGGTCATCAGCGAAGCAAGGAACTCAGCATTCCAGGGAACTCATCCAGAAGAATGGATTAAAAGAATGGTCCAATGACCGGGCCTTGAGGGCAACCCCGATGTGACCTGCCTGCTGACAAGCTAGAACCTGTTGGCAGTTGTCACTTTTCTCTGTGTAAGATATGAGTAGAAACATCTGTATAGATTAGTATTAGTATTTAGTATTAGTAACGGCCGCATGGTGCAAGAAAGCCTATGGCTTATGCTGCACCAGCCAGAAAAAAAAAAAAAAAAAAAAAAATCCGAACAAAACAATAATAAAAACAAAAAAAAATAAATAAATAAAATAAATAACTAATTAATAATAATTAATAAATAAAAAAAATAAAATAAAAAATAAATAAAAAAGAAATTAAACCTATCATCCTATGCGCTTCCCTTACCCGAAAGTACTATCCAGATGACCTTTGAATTTCCCCAAACTGTCGGCCTCTACCACCCATGAAGGCAACTTATTCCAGTAATTTATAACTCGCTGGCTAAAATAAAACTTCCTGCAGTCCAATCTAAACATTTTCCCCCGTAACTTGAATTTATGTCCCCTAGTTCTAGCATAATTTATAATCTTGAAAATTTTGTCCTCATTCATTTTACTGATGCCTCTCAGAGCCTTAAACACCTCAATCAAATCTCCTCTAAGGTGTCTAGTTTCCAAACTCTGCAACCCACATATTCGAAGTCTTTCTTCATAAGGACGCCGTTTTGCCGATCTCACCAGGCGAGTTACCCTTCTTTGCACCCTTTCAAGAAGCTCGATGTCTTTCTTTAGGTGCGGTCTCCATACTTGAACACAGTATTCCAAGTGTGGTCTAACATAAGCCTTATATAATGGGATTATCACGTCCCTATCTCTACTTGCAAAAGTTCGATAGATCATCGATAGGACACCATGGGCCTTCCTTGCAACCTGTTTATAATGCTCAGAGAATTTCATGTCTGACCGTATCGTAACACCCAAGTCCCTTTCCTCCAGTACTGGGTTTAGTTGAACTCCACCAAGTGAATAAGTTATTTTGTGATTACTGTTTCCCAGGTGTAATACCTTACACTTTGTTGGATTAAAGCACAGCTGCCATTTTTCTGACCATTCTTGAAGTTTATCTAGGTCTCTCTGAAGAAGCTCAGCTTGACAGTGATCATTAACTACTCTACCAATTTTAACATCATATGCAAATTTAGACATCACGCCCTCTATCCCTTCATCAATGTCGTTTATGAAAATTAAAAACAACAATGGTCCTAATACTGATCCTTGGGGAACCCCACTTCTTACATCAACACAATCTGAGGAATAGCCATTTATCACAACCCTCTGCCTCCTGCCCTGAAGCCATCCTTCTATCCATCTAAGGATTTTCCCAGTGATTTCAACCTGTTCCAGCTTATAAAGCAACCACTCATGTGGGACTGAGTCAAAAGCTTTGCTGAAATCTAAATAAACAATGTCGAAATTATTCCCTAAATCCAGCTCTTGAGTGACCCTTTCGAAATAGCGATTGTTAAACATTCGATTTGTTAAACATGATTTTCCCTTTACAAAACCATGCTGAGTATCCTTGAGAATTTCAATTCGATCCAAATGATCCTGAATTCCACCCTTGATCATTGCCTCCATGATTTTCCCTACTACTGAAGTCAGACTGACAGGTCGATAATTTCCAACTTCACTTTTAGAGCCACCCTTATGTATGAGAGATACATTTGCACTTTTCCAATTCAAGGGAATCTCCCCAGAGTCTAGTGATGCTCGCATAATTAGCCTCAATGGTTCAATGCACTCGCTTGCCGCCTCTCTTAAGATTATAGGGTATGTTCCATCAACTCCAGGAGCCTTACTGGTCTGTAGGCTCGAAAGTTTTTTCATTAAATAATCTTGCAAAATTTCAATATCATTAATTACATATTTTTTAACTTCGCTCCCACAATTTCCCATTGCCACAAAACGTTTTTCATTTGTAAATATCGATGCAAAATAACTGTTGAGTTCATCTGCAACGGCAGCTGTTGTATTTATTACTATCCCCTTTCCCTTACGTAAAGGTCCGATCTGGTTTGTCCTGCTCTTCTTGGCATTTATATATGTGAAGAATTCTTTATCCCCCCTCTTGGCTCTGTTTGCTAGTGATTTCTCATAAACTGCCTTTGCCTGTCGAACCTTTTCTGTGGCTCTATTACACATCACCTTGTAGCTGTTATAGGCTTCAGTACTTTTTATTGCTCTGTAACCTTTCCATGCCGCCTTTTTCTGCTCAAGTAATGCGGCAACTTCACTATTCATCCAACTTGGAACCCTTCTCGTGGAGTATTTTTTTAATAGTATATACGCATTCAAGGCATCTGTGATTAATGTTTTAAAAGCGTACCACAGTTCAATTGTATTCATTCTCTGCGCGATATCTACCCAGTTAATAGAGGCCATGTAGTACCTTAAGGCATCGTAATTTCCTTTTCTGAAATTAAAACCCATTCCTTTGCCTTTTACTTCTGCTACCTCTCTCATCATCATCCACCGTAGAACTCCGTGATCACTTCCTGCTACTTGTTCCTCTACTGTCAGCCCTGTTATGTAATCTGATTCATGTGTGATGATGAGGTCTAGGATATTCTTTTCTCTAGTACTTTCCCTGACATGTTGATACAAATAACAGTCATCTAGTTGATTTAAAAATTTTGTTCCCCATGTCAAGTTTCCTTCCCATTTACTCCAATCAATTAGAGGCAAATTGAAATCACACATAATAAGTCATTGACGCTTACTTGCCCATTCCATTTGCATGTAGAGGCTCTTGTCATAATCTTCACAATCACCTGGTCTGTAGATTACTCCTACTTGCATTATACCTTTGTTTCCAACTATCTCACACCATACAGACTCTATACTAGCATGTGAAAAGTCTGAATCCGGGAAAGCTATCGTAGCACTCAGGCTGCTTCTGATAAGAAGCATTACCCCACCACCCCTTCTATCTACCCTATCCTTCCTAAATACATATAAGCCGTACTGAAACTCATCATCCCCAATTTTCGGGTGGCACCACGTCTCTGTAAGCCCTATTATGTCCGCGTTACTTGTTTTAACCAGCAGTTCGAATTCGCTCATTTTATTGACGACACTTCTAACGTTACTGTATAAACAATTAAGATTTACTGTTCTTGTATATTTAACAACCCTAAGACAACCCTTGAAGTTTTTTAGGCTCTCTTCCCTGATATTAGCTACCCGCTCACGTGAAACGTCTTTGCCCCCAGAACATCTAGATAATACGTCCAGTTAGGGTAACAGATAAGAACTCTTAAGGTATGTGCAAGAGTTACATTGACCAATATTATCAGATAAACGCGTGTCAGTATTACCCACATCCCCCCTAACTAGCAGTTTCCCTGAACCTTTAAGGTATCCTCAATAATACTGGCAAAAACGTTTGCACCACTTTTGTTTAAGTGTATTCCGTCTCTACAAAACAAATTCCTTCTACCTACAAGTGTGGGCCATGCTGATAGAAATTTCCCCCCTAAAGCCTTGCAGATTCCTTCAAGTCTTGAGTTAATCCACAAGGCTCTTAACATATAATCCCTCCTATCGTGTCTGGGCAGAATTGCAGACACATAGACATTATGGCCTAGCTCGCGACATTTCCTCATCATGGTCCTGTATTTTTCCAACAAATCGTCAGATCGTGTACGTTTAATATCATTTTTCCCCACATGAATAATAATATTTTCTTTACCCCCTTTAAAATCTGACAATCTGTTGGTGACATCATCAATAGTTGCTCCCGGCAGACATACCCTGGTTCTGCTCCACCTATCTTTATTACAAAAAATATTCCCCGTTTCCCTAACAATGGAGTCTCCTAATAAAACAATGTCCTTTTTGCACTTGGTTTTTCTGTTTTGAGGCTCGATTACTGGGGTATTGGATTGCCTCAACCTCCCGAGAATACTGGGCCACTACAAATGGTCAAATACACCTGCAAAGTCCAACATGATGGCCAGGGCATATTTGGTTGTGTCTGTGGCTGCCGCTGTCAGGTGTTGGATAGCATCTGCTGTGCTTGAACCTTTTCTAAATCCAAATTGGCGAGGTTAGGCCATGTTGGAGTCGGCGTAGTATTTTTATAACCGGAAGTGAAGTAATCTTTAAAACAGTTTTGGCAATGGGAAAAAGAGCGATTGGTGTATAAGACTTCGTAATTTCAGCAGTGGATTTTTTAAGATGAGTTCGATAATTCCTGTCTTCCAAATTTCAGGAAAGACACCCAACTCGAAACGTGTTATGGGTAGCCAAAAGGTAATGCGAGAATATTCCAGCAAACTTCTTAATTACATCCGCTTCTAGTAGGTCATATCCGGGAATTTTGTTTTCTTTTGTTTTGTTCAGTGCAGTCTGCAGTTTTTCCAGACAAAACGGCTTCTCAGTGTGATCGATTGTATATCCCTCATTTTGTGAAATTATGATCTGCTATTATGATATAAAAAGTTCATCTGTTGAACTGGAATTGGACTAGAATTGACTGGTAGCACAGTGAAACAGCGAGTGTTTTCATCAAATGCTGCGATATATGTATTGAGTATGGCAGGGACTTGCTCTGCGATTAAGTAGAGCAAGTCCCTGCCATATGTATATATGTATATTGGGTTGCAAATTTATTAATTTCCGCTTCACTTGATTCCAATACTTGAATGACTGCTATTGACTGCGCAGATGTGTTATCTTGTCATTCAGTTTAAGTCTACGCAGTTTTGGCAGCAGCATTGAGGTCGATGACAAGGATTGTACAGGGGTACATCGGGTACAGAGATTCCAGAAATTTGGGGATGAAATTACGCTTATTAGCAGCATGGTGGAAATTGAGCCCTCTGTGGTTTAAACAAAATCACTGGTTTTTCCCATTCTTGAACTGAATTACTCACATACAGCATCCCTACGTATCTATCTATCCACCTGTTTTATAACTCATGATACGAGAACGTGATGCTGTTACTGAAGGGCCGCATCATTTCATGAAAAAAAGGTAGGGATATTTAATAAAGTAGCCTCTCAGTGTATATGACAGTAAGCCAGCTCAGCAATGGTAAACAGGCCAGATACAATTCTGTCATTTTCTTTCTGAGTTATTAAAAAAAGGAGCTAAAAAATTCTGTATAAAATATCTTGTTGAATGAAATATATCCACTCTCTTAGACTATCCGTTTTTGCAGAAATAACTACGTAATAACAGCGGTAAAAATATCGTCCTTCACGATCATTTTCTCCAAATAGTTTTATCATATCTCTTCGTTATTCTCTCATCATCCTTTCTTCACACTGTCAATTCCAAGTTAGCCTTTTCAAATTCTGCTTTGCTAGCTCGGTCATATCCTGTTTCCATGACGACATGTGCTGTCTTGGACAATAAATGACATATACTAAGTCATGTGCTGACATGGTTGTAGCGTGTGAAGGTTGTCTCGGACAGAGTTGTCAAGCAGAAGCAGTATGGATGGCAGTCACATGACCCCATATATCACCAACAAGCTCTTTGACTATTCTCCCAGTCCGCAGATGACACCATCAACTTTTAAAATCCATAGCCGCTTAGAGGCATCGAGTTGAGTCTAGCATATGCTTTCGGTTGTAGTATGCTAAAATATTGAACTGGGTAAAATAAAGTGTTTGACTTTATTCAAAATAAATGTAGTTGTTTCACTGTAGAATTTTAATTCAGATGTATTTAAATTTAAATTTAATTTAGATTTATTTAAATTTAAATTTAATTTAGATTTATTTAAATTTAAATTTAATTTAGATTTATTTAAATTTAAATTTAATTTAGATGTATTTAAATTTAATTTAGATGTGTATTAAAATTGTCAATCAGTATTATGGTTAAACAAAAGCGATATGATTTGCCCTAGACAATAATGCGACATTATAGGAAGATATACGAGTACATTGGCTAAAGTTGGATCTTTTCATCAATTATTATTGGGCCAAAAAAAAAATATTAGGAATACATCAGCTAATAAAGTACGTTCAATTTGTAGGAAGTTGCCGACTGCTCATTACATTTAGTTATACTGTATTTGGAGTAATGAAGATCTAGTTCGAGAAATGTGTTAAATCTAGCTCGTATATTAATGAAATTTATTTCGGATCTAAAATTGTGACAGGTGAGATTTACTATGAAGTAGATATTAGTGGTTGGGTGGGTTGATGAAGAGATCATTAGTTCGGTTATCAAAGGACAAGAACGTACGAACCGAAATCAACGCAAATCATTAAGCATTAAACACTTCTCTCTGAATGGAAAATCCTTCGCTACCTATAACGAACTCATCTCAGTGCCAATGAAAATTAGGAGTACATTTACCACACAAATTTGCTTGTCCTATATGTTCAACAAGGGCTGTAAATTCTATTAATGATTTATGATTATCATATGGTTAAAATATAAATACTCTTTATTGACGTAAATTTAATAGGGACACCTCGGTTATTTTCGGAAGCATTATGATTATCTGAAAGACGTGGTTTTGAATTGATCCTAGAATTCAAAATACTTGTAACACAATTCAGTTAGCTAAACTACGACTACTGCATGGTATCATTAAACTAGGTCATAAGGTTGGTGTTAGTTATGTAGTCCGATATTGGCTGTTCACGATCATGATATTATTTGGTTTTGTTATCATTATTATCCTGGTGGGCATATATATATATATTTTTTTTTTTTTTTTTTTGCACAAAATCAGCGAAGACTGTGATGTCAGTGGAATTTTTCTATAAAAGTGCGTATATTTTATGGGAGGTAATACATACACTAGGCAAAAAAATACAAACCTTTGTATTAAGACAGTCATATACTGAAGAAATGCAATTAGTAAAATAATAAGAGGAGTTTCAACGTAGAACATATTGAGTAGTACAGCTCTGATTCATACTATCTAAGAAGAAATGCAAATAACTCCGAATAGATGCAAAGAAAACTGCGACGTGGGGGTGATGACGCGTTGCCTCGTTGAGTATAAAAACTGCACAGGCTGTTCGACTGCAGTAAAATGAAGCCAGAATGGAGAAAACGCGTGATCTATCAGACTTTGAAAAAGGTCTTATCGTGGGTGCACGTTTATCAGGAGCCATGATTCAATAAACAATAGACATAACTGATTTCTCAAACGCATCCATCTCAAAGGTTTTTAATGACCGGAAATCAAGCTATTCTACATCTGAAAGGCGTAAATGTGGTAGAAAAATAATACTTCAAGAGCGAAGCCGTCGTATTCTAAGGAGAACAGTACGGAAAAATAGGACAGCTAGTGTGCAGCAGATAACATTGAATGTGATTCAATAATATCTAACCAAACACAGAACTGCATTATTTCAACCCGTACAATGCGCACAGAATTGAAGATATTGGGTAATGGCAGTCGCTTGCCCATCCGGAAGCCACTTGTTTCAGAGAAAAACGGAAAAATTCGCTTCAGTGGTGCCGAGAATATCGTAATTGGACAGTGGAACAATGGGGTAAAAGTCATGTGGTCAGACCAATTACGATACACTTTGTTTTGCACTGATAGTAGGCAGAGAGTGTAGCGAGAACCTCACGAAGCGATGGACCCTTTGCCTTGTTAAGCATCTGGAGATGGTATAATGGTATAGGGAATGTTTTGTTGTCATGGACTGGGTCTGCTGGTACCGTTGGAAGGTCGAATGTCATTCAGGGAGTACCTGAATTTTGTATAAGATCTACTGCATCCTGCAATGTTACACTTTTATCCCGAAGGCGATGGCCATTTTCTGGATGACAATGCAACAGTGCATCGTGCCAGAATGGTTCGAAGAACATGACATGGATTTCTACCATTTTCCCTTGTCCCCACATTCACCTGATCTCAATCATATTGAGAATGTGTGGTACATGCTGGAGAGAGCTATTCGGCAACGAAGTCCTCTTCAACTTTTAGCATTAGCATTAGCATTAGCATTAGTAGAGGCATTTGATGCAAGAAAGCAAGCTTATGCAGCATCAGCCAAAAAAAAAAAAAAAAAAAAACCCACTTCCACTTCACCCCTCTGTTCGTTCAAAATACCTGTCCAGCTGAGCCTTAAACTTATTTAGGCTATCAACCTCCACTACAAGGGATTTAAGTCTGTTCCACCAACCAACCACCCGCTGGCTAAAGGCAAATTTCCGCACGTCTATCCTACATCTGTCTTTCCTCAATTTGAATTTATGCCCTCTCAGGTGATTTTTCCGAGCTAGAGGAAGAATCCCATCAGCATTGAGCACGCTTAAACCATTCAAGGCTTTATACACCTCTATCAGATCACCTCGCTGGTGCCTAGTCTCCAGACACTGTAATTTGCAAAACTTAAGCCTTTCTTCGTAAGAGCACCCCTTTGTTCCATTCACTAATCTTGTTGCCCTTCTCTGTACTCGTTCCAGCAGCTCTACATCCTTCTTGAAATGAGGCCTCCAGGCCTGTATACAGTACTCTAGGTGTGGCCTGACCATTGCCTTATACAATGGAATAATCACCTCCTTATCCCTGCTGGAAAAATTCCTGTATATCATTGACAATACTCCATGAGCTACTCTTGCAGCCCGTCTGCACTGCTCAGAGAACATATCTGCCTGCACAACCACCCCCAAGTCCCTTTCATTCTCTACCACTGTCAGTGTAGTACCACAGTGTTGATACGTTGCTCTGGGGTTGCTGTTTCCCATGTGTAGTACTTTACATTTGTCAATGTTAAACTTCATTTGCCACCTCTCAGCCCATCTGCTCAACCTTTCCAGATCCTGTTGCAGCAGCATAGTGTCAGTAGTGTCCTTGACAACCCTGCCAACCTTTGTATCGTCTGCAAACTTGGACATTAAGCTTGATATACCATCATCAATATCATTTATAAATACAGAAAACAATAATGGTCCCAACACTAAGCCCTGAGGGACTCCACTAATAACATTAGTCCACGATGAGCAGTGTCCATTGATTACCACTCTCTCTGTCTTCCACCCCTTTATCCATAGCAGCAATTTGCATCCAATGTTACACTGCTCCAATTTGTATAGCAGTCTTCCATGTGCAACAGTTTCAAAAGCCTTTCTAAGATCCAAGTATATAATATCAAAGTTATTCCCTGCATCCAGTTCTTTTGTGACTGCATCATAGTATCCAATCAAATTGGTCAGGCAAGACTTCCCCTTAACAAAACCATGCTGTGTCTGAGCTATAACTGAAGTCTTGTCTAAATGATCCTGCAGTGCTTCTTTAACCAGTGCCTCCATTAATTTTCCTGGAACAGAAGTTAAGCTCACAGGTCTATAATTACTTGTGTCAGCCTTTGATCCTCCTTTGTGAATTGGGGTCACATTTGCACTTTTCCAGTCTATGGTTACCTCCCCTGAGTCAAAGAAAGCTCTCATAATTATGGCTAAGGGTTTGCTTACTTCCTTTGCTGCCTCCTTTAATATAACTGGATAGATCCCATCCACCCCGGGTGCCTTTCTTGTGTTTATCTTCAACAGTTTCTCCTCCACTTTACTTCCAGTTATTTCAAGATTCTGTAGCTTACTGCTAGAGTTGAATACACCTCTGGCATTCCCCTCGCTGAATAACTCATGTGTGAATGTCGATGCAAAATATTCATTTAGTTTGTTAGCTACCCGAGCAGGATCATCAACGGTTGACCCATCAATATCAAGTGGACCAATCTGATTCATCCCCTTCCTTCTAGAGTTTACATAAGTAAAGAACTCTTTGCTGTTTTTCTTTGCATCCCTTGTCAAGGATTTCTCGTAATCTGCCTTCGCCTGCCTAACCTCCTTTGTAACTTGGTTGCATTTCAACTTGTATCTATCATAGGCTTCTGCGTCATGTGTTAATTTGTATGTATCCCATGCATTTTTCTTCTCTGCCATATGCCTCATTAGTTCATCTGACATCCATTTTGGCCTAAACCTTGAACAATATTTCTTAGTTGGTATGTAAATCCTAGTAGCTTCCAAGATAAGTTCTTTGAATGCTTCCCATTTTGAATTTGCTGTTGGTAACATCATCAGTTGATCCCACTGTATAGAATTTAAATACTGTCTCATTTCATCGTAGTCGCCTTTGCGGAAGCAATAACCCTTCCCTTTACCCCTAATGGTAGTTACCTCTTTGAGTAAATCCCACTTCAGCACACTGTGATCACTGCCACCTAGTGGTTCATTTATCTGCAGATTCTTAATGCATGAAGAATCACTGCAGATAATCAAATCAAGAGTATTACTCCCTCTAGTTGCCTCTCGAACATGCTGATGTAGAAAACAATCATCCAATAAATCCACAAAAGCCCTGCTAGTGTGTGAGTAACCAGCCCCCAAATTCCAGTCAATATCTGGGAAATTAAAATCTCCCATTATAAGACTCTCTGATTTACTGGCCCACTCTATTTCCCTGTACAGTTTCTTATTATACTCATCAGAGTCATTAGGCCTATAGCACACTCGTACTCTCAATTTTGATCTCCCAATGCTTATGTCACACCAAACTGACTCAACACTGCACTGTCCAGCGATGTCGACTGGCTTCACTTCCTTGGTTTTTATGTGTTTCTTAACTAATAGCATAACCCCTCCCCCCTTCCTATCCTGTCTATCCTTTCTGTAGACGTTGTACTCTCTGCCTGAGATCAGTTAACTACCGCTTAGATTGAAGAGGACTTTGGAAAGTCCTCTAGTCGTCGACGGGATTTGAACCAGGTCCAGTCCACACGAGTACTAAGTGGTGAAATCACTATACTGTCATGGGGGAAATTTTATAGGAGGTGCAGAAACAATCGTCATATTCGGTTTCAGTGTAATCCCAAAACTTTGCGAAACTGAATGCTGCTGCAAAAATCTGGGCATTCGCTTCCGCCACCATCAAACCTGTTTGGATGTGAATACTGGTCTCTGATATGGGCCAAAGTCAAGCTCAAATTGCTGTACCTCTTCAGAACGAGTACTAATGCCTTGGACAGTCCAGGTTCCATTGCTTATTGAAGAAATAAATATAATACAATCTTTATTACGGAAAAAGAAACAACACAAATCCCATCATGGCATTGGAATGCCATGGGAGTTTATCCTTCTTGTACAGGGGAACTTTTAGAAGATTTCGAAACCAAATCAGAAACGAAAGACCAGTCAGTGCATCTGTGAAACTTCTGGTCGGTCTGACCTCCTTGGACTAATCTCACACCTTGAAGCAAAAATTTTTATCAATGAGCCAATTGTCTCTCCAAGCAGAGTTCTTCTGCTACTGATGAAACTGTAAACTGATAAAGAGGGAAGCTATTTTCGGTACATCGTTTTAATATTTCCTGAGATAATGATACTAAACTCAAGGTTGGCGTTTTCGACACGACAGACCACAAATATTAAGATGATAATTTCATAATTTTTATTTTTCTCAAAAAGAAGTGGAAGCTTTGTTTCATCCCATCACTGCCTCATACCATTTTTACTAGGGTAGAAAGGAATGAGGCAGTGATGGCAGATTATTTGTGTTTGTAAAAGGGATTCATATGATGAGCACAGAAGATAACGGCTTGTGGCATCCGAGATAAATGTGGTTATCCAGTGATTGCTGTAAAAATATTTTTGTTTCTTCTAAAGGTATGGGAGTCAACGTTGAAGGATACCAGGATCCTTGATAGATTTTTTTTTTTCTTTTTAGAAAGGAACTCTTTTTTGCGATAGGAGTTTTTACTATTTGGATATCTTTGGGTATCTCATACTGATAACTGGCCTAAATTGAAAACTGGTAACCGGATAAAAATAATAGTACAGCTGAGCACAAAAATACTTTTAAAAAAATGGGCGAATCATCCACCCGTAAAAAAAAAAAAAAAAAAAAAAAACTGTGGTGAACCACTATTTAAAGTACTGATTTAGTGAGATGACAGAGTACTTGTGTCTATTACCATTTGTTCTCTACCAAATATTATCCGCTGAATGTATGAAATGCGCATATATTTTGCAGTAGTGCATTTTTTTTTTTTTTTTTTTTTCGTGAAAAAAAAAAATATTGCCTTGCTGGAGAAAAATTAGTTACAATCTGGATCAGCACCTAAAATTGTATAAGGTCACCTACTTGTGTTTATATTAAAAGCAGATTTTTAATAAAATATGCATACTAGTATAATTACTATTAGAAGTTTTCTTGTGAAAAAGCGCTGTAAGCCAAGAATATTTACCACACTGGCACTAAAGCAGCTACAAAAGTAAACGTGTAATATGAAATTCAAAGTATAAGTAAACAGAATGGAAAAAACGTTTTGGAGTCTTTTCTCATTACTTACTTACTGCCTAGGAAAACTAGTGTACGTCGATTCAACTAAACAGCGGTCGAGTAATTCTGTTTTATTATGGAAATCGCTCTTAAACTTACGACTTTCCCTCTGACGTTTATGACGTAGGAACACATGGCTTGGAACGCAAGTGTTTCCAGAACTTGAAATTCTACTTGATTATTCGGATTTCTCACGTTAAGACTCTCACTGATCCCTTTTGCAACATTAAATGTTACTGGGTCGATGTGAAGTGACATTTGTAGTTGTCGGTGGCTGAGTCCGCAGCAAACGACTACCTAATCCCCTACATCTCGTTTACTTCATCCTGAAACCGAAGGAATATTTTTCTCCTTTTTGCTGTCCGAAGTGGAATTTTCGCCGGCTGCCAATGGAGGCGGAAGTGCATCGGTAAGCGTGCGTTTACCGACGCATCTTCAGTTAGAAAGAGTGATGGTATGCAGCACCGACAGATATATAGACCAGGACGCTAGAAACAAGTCACACACACACTCCTGCTCTACTGAGGCCATCATCGGCATCTTAGTGAAACGAGTGGGTATCGATTTTGACGATTCCATCGAATGTAATCATACAAGAAAGAGGGGAAAACAGAAGAAGATAATGAACAATAGGGATCCTAAATTCTGTTTAGATGAAATTGGGAGGGGGGGCGTGGTATCATATGAGGTGGGTAGCCCTTCTGCGTTTGCTCTATCTCTAAAGCATTTGTGTATGTGTGTGTGGGGGGCGTGGTATCATATGAGGTGGGTAGCCCTTCTGCGTTTGCTCTATCTCTAAAGCATTTGTGTATGTGTGTGTGTGTGTGTGTGTGTGTGTGTGGGAGAGCGAGAGAGAGCTAACTGTCTTTTGATAAGGATAAGGATATTAATGATAAGGGAATGCTAGCTAAGATTTCAACAGTAGCTTGTGTTTGAATTCTCGAACGCTCGGGAAGGCAAAACTCGTAATCTTTGGAATACTCTCTTTGGGTTAATCAATGACTGAATAGTTGATTTGATTAAACAATACAGATATTCTTCTGTTGAATAGTTGATTTGATTAAACAATATAGATATTCTTCTGTATCAGTGATCGATGCACTTACTTTATTATCATGTGGCTTACCACTTGCACTGCTTCTTTTGACGTACCCATTTTAGGGAAATATTCAGTTTAAATTTTTTAATGATACAACGTGAAGATGGGATTGATCTCATAAAATTTATTTGCAATTTTCTGAGGTATATCTAGATCGAAATTGAACACAGTCCCGGAACCTCTATTAAGTAGTTTTTTCCATTGTTTCTTTAGGCTTGGCATGCATTCAAGCGAGTACTTCACTAAGCCATAAGAAATACCAAGCTGTATGATGAGTACTCCAGATGTATGAGTGTGTTGCAGTTATAATCGCTCTTCCTCCGGTAGCCGGAAGAGGGAGGCCTGAGTTCGAATCCCGTTAATAAGGCGATGAATATTTATTTGTTTATTTTTTTGCACAACGTGGCTGATTTAGTCAGTCTCATGCGAAAGTTGCATGTTTTTTCCCTTCTGGAAATCGGATTTTTCATCCAGAAAACAGCATGCTGACCGAAAAACACACACGCAGTTACTGATGCCTCATAGCCTTAGTTACTGTTACTGTTGTTTGGTTTTTAGGAGCATTAGCAACTAAGGCCATATTGCTCCGGGATATGTGGTGGTCATTCCCTGACCTTTCCGCATCCTCCGTATTTGGTGGTGACGGGCTCGAACCCCGGTCTAATCAAGAAGCGTGTGCTACGCACTGCTGCTCCTTCCCACCTGACTACGGAGGCGCCATATATAGCCTTAGTTGCTCTGTGTTCTTAACGGCACACACACACACACACACACACACACACACACACACACACACACACGTAACGTGTGTGTATGTGCCGAACTTCATCCTTCTTACAGCTAACTTATTTCAGTTATGGAAGAAAATAAAACGTGAGGTAATGAAGACACGAAAAAAAAAAGAAGTTAATTCGAATATTTCTCGTAATCAGACATTCAAATATTTCTCGTAATCAGGCATTCAAATATTTCTCGTGATCACTGATGTGTATATTAGAATAGAGGTTGTGAACCGAATGCAGTACATATCAAAATCAACTGCCGTGAACAGCGATCCCGCTGGAAGTCAGCATTTGCGAACCAGTTCCCGAGGCAGTAGGATGGACGAGTATTCAAACGTTGAACTGGCCGACATGCACCTCGCGTATGGAGCTGCGGACTGTAACGGGCGCGCCTCTCTGCGCTTGTACCAGGACTGTTTCCCGCACAGGCGTGCTCCTCATCATACGATTTTCGCACGTGTGCACAGAAGGTTACGTGAGACTGGTTGTTTCACGAGAGGTACCATGAATCGAGAGCGAACGACGAGGACGCCAGACAATGAGGAGAATGTCCTACGTTTTGCAGAAGGCAATCCGAGTACGAGTACTCGAGCGATAGGCCAACGATTGGGTATTTCCCAAACCACTGTATGGAGGATACTGTCAACAAACCAAATGAGTTCATACCATCTGCAACGCGTCCAATCATTGAGCCTGCGGATTATCCACTCCGGAGGACTTTTGCTACTTGGTTTCTTCAACAGAAACGGTTCGCAAATGCTGACTTCCAGCGGGATCGCTGTTCACGCGACCTCCCGTTCAACGTCCTCTACCGTATGACGAAGGCATTTCGGACCCTGCAATGCTATGTGATTCCTATTCGTCTTTGTGCCCCCTACACCTACTGCAAGTTTGTCGCACTGGTAGTGAATCACCCTGTATACACACACACATATATATATATATATATATATATATATATATATATATATATATATAGGTGGAGATAGGCTAGAGCCTGGGAGCCACCCATGACGCGGACACATACATATACATACCGTATGTTTTGCCTTCTTATCTGGAGAATTTCTTCGCATTATCACACTTCGGTTATTTGAGGGAGTTTACCATGCTGGGAGATCAAGATCAGTATCACGCAAAATTTTTCGGTTAGGCAGCATAAGCCTTATGCTTCCTTGCCCCATATGGTCATTATTAATACTAATTTGCATTGTCGGTAGACTGCAATCATTAAATTAATTTGAACCTGTGCACATGCAAGAGCTTGTCTCTTTTTCTTATTAACTGTAGCTGCAGATAGTTTCTGAACACTATACTTTTAATAGATATCTCTGTATTATTTTGTATTATTAGGTATTCATAATAATTGACAACTACGTTCGTAATAAAACGTGTAGAACATCATATTTGTAAAACCCCTAGCTGTAGAGCTGTAATGGGATATTGTATATTCTATTGTAACTATACAACAAAGATTTTACTACTATTTGTGGCGCACATAATAAGTAGAAAATTCGCCTTTTTTTTTTTTTTTTTTTTGGATCGTTTGAAGTTCGCGGACTATATTTGCATGCCACTGTTCTAGGTTAACTAATCAATTAATGTGTCTGCGCGGTAGTGCAATGATTATAATCATTATCCCTCCCTCCACACAGGGTGGTAAGGTCCGGATTCGAATCCCGTCAATGACGCGAGAACGTTTATGCTTTTTTCACTCCCTGGTTGAGATAGTCACTCTTAGGCGTCGATAGCAAGTTCTGCCCCCCCCCCATCCCGGAAATTTGGGGGTTTTCTTGTTCAGCAAACCAGGAAAATCTACCAGAGAACACACGAAATAATTGGACATATATACATGGGCATATAAGTTAGTTCTTGGGTGATCCTAATATGACAAGGTTTACTTATTAGTTCATATAGGTCGTTGCGGTAGCACAGTGGTTGTAATCAACTCTTTCCCCACACCGGGTGGAAAAGGCCTGTGTTCGAATTCCGTTAATGAAGCGAGTAACTTTCATGGACCTTTTCCACTCCTTAGTTGAGGTAATTCATCTCAGGCGAGGATAGCCAGGTTTTTGATTACAGCAACTCGGGAAACGCAATTTATGTATATAATATACATGGGGTGGATGAGGTTGTTTTCGGACAACCCTCACATGACATTTTTTTCATGGCATTTTATCAGTTCATGCCTGGGTCTGGGTTCGTGTCCGGTCAGTGAAACGAGAACTTTTATGGGCCTTTTTTCACGCCGAGGTTGACTTAGTCGAGAACCCTACCCTAGTCGGCCATCTCCTCTGCTCAGAGAACTTCATGTCGGACTGTACACTGAAAGGACAGAATTCACGAGATACCTGGTTTCTGGGCAACGCGACGCTGCCGCCCCTCTTGATAGTGGCCGAACCCATCGCTTGGCAGGTATATAGGTACACTAGATTCAAGTAGACAGTAATTCGATGTCAGTATGGATAAACGTCGTGAGTTGTATCGGAATAGTGTTTGAATGGTATGGTAGTTTCGCCACTTGGTTGGAGAGGTGAAAAAATGTGTTGCTGGGCGCTATCTTGTTTTTATTTTTTTCTCCCTTGATGTCGTTAGTAGTATTTTCTTAATTTTATTTTCATTTTTTGCCTGGTCTCGAACTGGGGTCGTTGTGCTCGGTGGCTGGTGACGTATCCTCTTGGCTGACTTTTTTTCATGACACACACACACACAGCCACCTACCTAGATTCCTCCATTTGTACAGCAAGTAAATAAAACTTACGGAACGACTTAAGATTTTTCTTTTTTTTTTTTTTTTTTTTTTTTTTTGATTTAGCAAAGTTATTGATTAATTTGAAACTGCAGTTGAACGTATAAACATGGGATGTAACTTCCGCTTTTTGACCTACTTAAATTCATGTTGTTTTTAAACTTGAAAGTAGACTTAAACGAAAAAAAGTATCGATTTCATTTTGATATCAAATTTGTGTATTCATGTTACTTAAAAACGAACTAAAAGCCCATCATTAGCTTTATGTATGCTTTTTTTTGTGTGTATTTTTATAGAAAGTAAACTTAAATGAAAAAAAAAAATCAAAATTAAATTGTATGATTAAAAATAACTATTCATTTCGAAGATTTTAAATCAACTTTAGCGTGGTCATCAGTATTTTGCTCAATTTAACGATTAAAAGCACATAATTAGCGGTAGTTTGGGTTTTCGTTAAAGGTGAGTGAAAGCGTGATACGTTTGCATATGACGACTGCTTGACCTCCTCGGCAATACGCTGCAGGTCGAAGCTAGATCTTTGGCATATGCTTTTCTCTCTCTCACATTCATGCGTTTTTTTTTTTTTCACCAACCGACTGAATGCTGAAATTTGTAACGATTGCAAAGAGAACGAACGACTAACTGCCATTAAACTCCCTGATTAGAGGGTACAGTTCAATTCTGTAACCGGAAGTCACTGGTGAAATTTCACTAAGACTAAACCGAGTTTGACCCCACCTATGCGGGTTCGACTGCAAAGTCTGTTTGTAACATAGTTGGTGGTCATCGTCTGACTTGTGTCCGTTAAACTTCGAATTTTAACAAAGCACTCCAGCGCCACCTGGCGTTACGCAAAATAAATTACTATATTTGGGTCGGTTCGTTTGACCTAAAGATCAGAACATATTTTCATCTTTCCAAAATCAGAGGTTGGGATTGAAAGGAGAACAAAAAAGTAATTACATATGTCGGATGATGTATCTCTGTTAACATAAACCGCCAGCCGAGAGGATACATCGCCAGCCACTGAGCATAATGATCCGAGTTCGAGACTAGATAAAAATAAAATTAAGAAAATATCACTAAGTCCATCTAGAGAGGAAAAACAAAATGGTGCTCAGCAAAACTTTTCTTCACCTCCCTAACCGAGTGGCGAAACTACCATACCGAAAATCGGTTAAAACCCTATTGCGATACTACTGTCGTTAGTTAACCAACTTTGAAAAATGGATGTTGGTAGGTGCCTGGCGCATGGGTCACTCTATCGCTGAGGTGGTACAGAAATTGCGCTATTCCCATTCAACAGTATCACGAGTGTATCGGGAATATGCCATTTCCAGAATAACATCTCATTGTGGACAATGCTGTGGGCGGAGAAAGGTGGTGGATAACGTGGCCGTTGACGTCTGGCTCCCATTGTTTCAGCCAACCAGAGAGTGACAGTGGCACAAATCACAGCCGACCTCAACGAGGGATGTACCAGAAACGTCTCCACCAAGGCCATCAGGTGATCATTAGCAGCAGTAAGTTATGGGAGCCACCGACCCATCAGAGTCCCATTGCTAACACCACGACACAGGGCTAAACCTCAACTGGACGAAAGAACATCGGCACTGGACCTTGAATGATTGGAGACGGGTCTCGTGAGCCGATGAGTCCCGTGACGGGAGGGTGCGTATCTGGCGGAAACCGCACGAAGCTGTGTACCCGTCATGTCAACAAGGAACTGTTCAGACAGGTGGACGGTTCAACTGGCGCAAGTTGGGCTTCTGGTACGTCTAGACGCATCTCTGAACGGTCCAGGTTATGTGTACTTCCTTGCGGACCATCGTGCACTTACAGGGCAATGCGCCTTATCTCTAGAGTTTTTGTTGTCCGCCACCTTGATTGTGATACCGTCCAGTTGCTAAGTTATTCTGGGATTGCTGTTGTTAAAATAATGCATGCTCTTTTAATTTTGGAAACTGTACACTGACCCTTTTATAAGATTAAAAGAACAAACAATTAAAAGTAGATATCTGGAAAACCATAAGAGTATGAAAAAAAGTCTCCACAAGGCAGTACCTTGCATTTATCAAATGTAAACTTTAATTTCCAGCACATAAAACATTCATCTGGGCCCATGAACACAAACAAGCACCTACAAATAAAATTTGTTATACGGGTATTCACGACGAGCTGCATGCCGTCAAAAATAAAAATTTGAATTTGTACACACTTTAAAAAAAAAAAAAAAATAGTGTGAACTCACTTCTTCTTAGTGTGTAATTGTTTTTTTTGCTCGTGTAACACTAGTCTTTAGCTACAAATCTTCCTTCATTTTCCTTGAAAGTGTTTATTGTGTCTCTTCTTTTTATCCCCTTCAGTTTGCTGGAAGCCAGATTTCATCTAAGAAAAGAAGTTATTCTTTACTTTACGTTTTATACATATAGCCTGGAGGTTAAATTTTCAGTATATTAACTATTATTATCATTTTTATCTTCTACTCTCTGGAATTTTGAACTGCTATAATCATTCAAGTATTTCCAGGATTTCGTTCACGAAGTTTGTTTTGGTTTGGTAAAGGTTTCTGTAATAAAGGCGTCCGTCTCTTCTTAAGACGGTACTTATTGGATTTGTCTTTCTGAGGATCTCTAAAATAATGCATGCTCTTTTAATTTTGGAAACTGTACACGGACCCTTTTATAAGATTAAAATAACAATGTTGTTGTTTTTGTTTGGTTTTTAGGAGCATTAGCAACTAAGGCCATATTGCTCCAGGATATGCGGCGGTCATTCCTTAACCTTTCCGCATCCTCCGTATTTGGTGGTGACGGGCTCGAACCCCGGTCTAATCAAGAAGCGTGTGCTACGCACTGCTGCTCCTTCCCACCTGGCTACGGAGGCGCCTTAAAATAACAAACGATTAAAAGCAGATATCTGGAAAACCATAAGAGACCAAGTCTCATGTTATTATGTCATTCTATGAAAATAATGACAAATGACCAAAAAGATGTGGTAATTTCGCAACGGACAAAGAAGTAGAGTATGACTTATTTTTATGGAATCCCACAGGTATCTTTAGCAACATACGTAATAAAAGGGAAAAATATATTTAGTTAAATTTATCGAATAACTAAATAGAACACACCATTTAAGTGGTGTGTGGTCACTCAAATTTCAACAGTGTCTGTACATGCTGCCAATAAGTGCATTTGTTAGGTAAGCAGGCAACAAGGAAAATACGAGTGGTCTATGCCTCTGGTAATAGACTCCTTCTAAGTTCCTGGAGAGTTCGTACTGGGAGGGGGAAATGTTTGTGAAGCTACAGAGAGTGGAGTAAGAGTTCGTACTGGGAGGGGGGGAATGTTTGAGAAGCTACAACCCCCTGAAACGTTCATTGGTCACCCTTCTTGAATTTAATGGGATTTAAGTAGGGTGACCAAACTATGCTGGTGATTTCCTGCTGTTGCTTGTGATCGGCCCACGCAGATCGATCATATGCAATAGCATGAAATCAGCAACACACAATCCTCGGTGTGGGAGGACGGTGATTCCATTCTTGCAATCACCATCATCCTCACACCGGACGGAAAAGGCCCGATCGGATCTCATCAGTGACGCCAGGAATTTTATTCTCTTTTTTTATAACGTGTCTGAGTTAGACGGTCCCAGACTAGGGGTGCATGGTTTCCCTCTCGGAAACTCAGGTTTTTCATCCAGCAGAAAGGAAAATCGATCAAGAATATAATTTACCGAAGCCTTATAGCCTTTGTTGCTTTAGCGCTTACACAGATACGCACGTGAACTTTTACTATACCAGATCTTGGCAGAGGAGTACAGTGTTATTATTTGTTATAGTGTCATTATTACCCGTGGAAACTAATGTATTTTCCTTAGGCAGGGGTCGGCATCCTGCGGCTCTTTAAACATGTAATTGCGGCTCTTTAACTTTTAGCCCACATGAAGCACAATTTGAAATGGAGTTAGAGGACCTAAAAATCAAGGACATGTGGAGTGCAAGACTAAAATGCCTTAAAGCTGAAATTGAGGATTTGGAGAGGCAAAAGGCTGCCCTTGCAATTCTACACAAATGGACGGCGATAGCTGAGTTGAAAAAGCAAGACCAAATTGTGTTCGATGCGTGGAGTAGTTTACTGGACAAGTATATAAATTTGAAAATATTTGCATGTGGACTTCTCTCAGTTTTTTTGCTCGAAGTATTTCTGTGGGCAAATATTTTCGAGCATGAACTACAGTACATTAAAAATAAATCAAGAAACTGTCTGCAATACGAGTTTAAAGATGAAAATTACTTCATACTCGCCTGATGTTGAGACTCACTCAAGAAGTTCAGCAGCAAAAGTCACAATAATTCGTACCTAATTGGATGTTTGTTACGTTTTTTCAGTATTAATAAATATTTCAATATATATATATATAATGAAACACATTCCCACTCTATTCCATTTCTTAACTCCCTCCCCCTCCCCTCAGCTTGAGCTCGTAGATCAAAAATGGCTCTTCACTCAAAAAGGTTGCCGATCCCTGCCCTAAAGGGTACGAAGATCAAAACACGTTCTGATCTTCCGATAAGAGATTGATCTTCCCATGGATTTATTTTTATTACAGTGAATAGGGAAAGAATTGGTATATATCGAGGAAATTCTAGTAGACAAAAAGTTGTTTGGGGGGTATCATAATTTATTTAATGAATTAAAAGGACATGAAAAGCGACATTTTATCCTGATATATTAGAATGAATCAAGAAACTTTTAATTATATTTTAAGAAAGACTGAACTTCAGTTAAAAAATATGGACTAACGGGCTAATAATATCAGGGTAAATTCTTTTTGTTACTTTGAGGTAACCAAATAAATGGCATTAACAAATGTTTTTTCTTGACAGCATTTCTTCGCAGTGTTCCCATTTGAGTTTTGTATCTTTTGTCTCATATATTATGGGAATATACATATGTTAATCTTATGGGAATAAGATTAACATATGTGTATCATATGTTAATCTTAGAAATTAAAGCAACAATTAAGACCTACATAAGCAGTAAGTAGTGACCGGGCTTCAAGCCCGTGACTGCTGAATACGGTGCTGTTTCTTGTATTCTATCTATCTTGTGAACTCCCCTGATCATTTTGTCGTCGCGGAGTATAAACAGAAAATTTATTTATTTAAAGCTCATTCCTGAAAACAGGCATATAAATACGATCAGCGCCATTTCCGTTGCTCTTTTTATGTCGTTTTAGCGACTTATTAGCGCCTGTTACTCTGGTGGTGAGGACTTTGCATAAAAGCATGAACGTGGGGAATTTGCATACAATATATTTTCATACATATTGTTCAGTAGAGCAGATGTCCTCGTGGGTAGTAAAGTGGTTATAGTCACTTCCCTCCCCGCACCAGGAACTTTTTGGGCCTTTTTCATACCGAGGATGAGTTACTCGGTCTCAGGCGAGGGTAGCAAGATTATTTTCATCTTTAATCCGGATTTTTTTTTTTTTTTAACCATCGAAACATGCAAAACGCCAAGAAAACACGCAATTTATAGACATAATGCACATACATGGGTGAATGACGCTTACTCGAACAATTGCCAATTTTTTACCCTTCAGAGTAGTAGCGTCTCACGTACAGTACATATGGCGGGTGGGGGACAATACAAACTTTGTACTTACAGGAACGGTATCAGTCCTAAAGCTAAATCCTTATTTTCAAAAGAATTTTAAAAGGCAAATAATTAGAAAAATCAACCATTTATAAGTGAACAAATGATCAAAACCCTCTGATACCGCTATAGAGAGCACATGACTGATATTCTCTGTGCTAAAACTGAGTTTTATTATCGAAGTAGTAGTTTTAGCTACTACTTCGATAATAAAATAAAAACACAAGTTCACAGTTTGAATGTTTGAAAATGTAAACCGCATTTTGCTAATACTCACACTGACCAGAAGAATTCGGGAAAAACGTAAAAATTGGTATATATATTGGTAGTTTACAAATGTCATCACCATGCGAAAAAGTCATGGTAATGACGTAAATGTATAAATTACGTAAACTGCCGACCGGGCTAGCCGGGTGGGTAAAGTACCTACCTAACAATCCCAAGGTCGCGGGTTCGAATCCCGCCTCGGGCTTGGATCAAAGACGGCAAAAACTTTGGGAGGTGCATTATGACCACAGAAGCCGACGCGCCAAAAAAAAAAAAAAAGCGTACACTGATATATGACATTTTTGGAATGGTGACGTTTGACTACTTATTTATTGCAATAGAAACTATTTTAAATACTGTACTTTCCTTCGTTAATAAACAAAATAATATTTTTATTACAATAAATAGTAAAATTTCATATCATTCAGTATGAAATATGTAATTATATTATATTATTTAATTTTAATTTAATAATTTATTTAATGTCAAGAATTATTAAATAAAAATGGAAAGTTTCAAAAAACAGTACTCAATATAAATTTTAGGTACTAGACATGTACAGTGTACGAATCCATAATTTTCATGTGAAATAGTTGTCATAAAGGTAAAGGTGCAGCCATTATCAACCCACTGCAGGATGGAAGCCTCCTCAACAATTCATGCTGAGGGAAATGGACCATAATCTGCCACGCTGGTCCAGTGCGGGTTGGCAGATCGACCGTATTCAGCAGTCAAGGGTTTGAACCCCGGTCTACTCAAAGAGCGTGTGCTACTGCACTCACGCTCCTGACCACTCGGCTACCTTTAGACATTAAATTTCATGTTTAAATTTTATACGTCAAACGTAGACCTTAACGGTCCATATTTGACGTATAAATTTTATTTCACATGACATGAAAAATAATTGAAAATTTTTTTGGTTTCAAAAATTTAAAAAAATTTGCAACCAGTTTTTATTATACTTCCATATTTATCGATATTATTATGGAAAGTTTCCCTTGTTTTCTTTAATTTCCACTTGCAGTCTGCCAAACCCCATGTACTTTTTCTGACAGAATCTCAGTTATCGGTTGATTCAACTACTGCTCATCTCAGATGCCCAAATTATTCGCTGTATGATTCCTTTCGCCTCAAAGGTGGTATTTGTGCATATGTCCGTTCTGATATTCCCTGTCAGAGACTTGGCAATTTGGAATCTCCTCTCTTTGATCTTCTCTGGCTTAAAATCTCTCTACCTCATTGTGTCAAATTCTTCTGTTGTCTCTACCGTTCTCCAAACTCCACTAATCACTTGGAGCTCTTTGACTTCCTCTCTTTGCAACTTGACTTTCTCCAGTCCAACTTTCCTAACAGTGAGGTAATTTTCCTTGGTGATTTTAATGTTCACAACCCCAGCTGGCTTCCGTTTTCTAGTCACACCGATTCATCAGGTCGAGATGCTGAAACTTTTGCAATTACTAATGACCTAGCACAGATTGTTCATTTACCTACGAGAATACCGGACAATCCTAATCATACACCCAATACGCTTGATCTTTTTCTCACAAACAACCCTTCTAAGTACACGGTCGAAGTGAGAGGTCCTTTAGGCACTTCAGATCACAACTTGGTGATTTTCTCTACTCCAATGGAACCTTTATCTCATGGCTATTCCCAACCTCGTGTTGTTTGGCATTACAAGAATGCAAAATGGGATGACCTGCGAGACTTTTTTCCTTGGTCGGTTTACTGTTTCAAAACTTCTGTGGTCAACGTTTGCTCAGATCGTGTCGGTGAAATTATTCTTGCAGGAATGGAATTCTTTATCCCATACTCCACTTTAAAATCTCGTCTTTTATCTAAACCTTGGTTTTCCAATAAATGTGCTTAGGCTGTTCAAGAGATGAATGTTGCATATCGTAATTGGCATGTTTCTAATTCTTCAGTTTCATTTTCTACCTACACCAAAGCTCGGAACAATTGTAAAGCAGTTATTAATCAGTCCAAACAGGAGTTTGAACAGGCTAAGAGTAGAAAACTTGCTTCTTGCCCTAATGGTTGTCAAGCATTCTGGTCTCTTGCCAAAGCTATTGGCCGCAACTTTTGCCCATCTCTGCTCCCACCTCTGTCCAAACCAGATGGTTCTGTTGTCACTTCAGCCAAGGATAAAGCTGACCTGCTAGCATCCCATTTTACTTCCAGCTCATGTATTAATAATCTTGGTAAAACACCTCCTACCATTCCCAACACGCTCCATTCAATGCCTCCTGTGGTCTTCCGTCAAAAGGATATCAGAAGAATTTTGATTAATCTTGATGCTAAGAAAGATCCAGGTCCTGATGGTATTTCTCCACTTGTTCTCAAAATCTATGCTCCTGAGCTTACTCCAATTCTTTGCCGCCTTTTTTTCACTTTCTTATTCCAAAGGTGTTTTTCCTTCTGCTTGGAAATTTGCTCATATCCAGCCTGTTCCTAAAAAGGGTGACAAATCCCTCATATCCAGTTATCGTCTCATTGCAATTACTTCTACTCTTTCTAAAGTAATGGAGAATTCAATTAACCGCCAACTCTTAAACTACCTAGAAACCTTCCGTCTGATCAACGATCGCCAGTATGGATTCCGTCAGTGTCGATCCACTGGCGATATTCTGGCTTATGTTACCCATTTATGGACCAATTCAATGGAAAGGTTCCGTGAAACACAAGTAGTTGCTCCTGAAATCTCAAAGGCTTTTGATCGTGTTTGGCATAAAGGTCTTCTAAACAAGCTTCCATCTTATGGTTTGCCAAATGTTTTTAGTAATTGGTTATCCAGTTTTCTCTCTGATCGCTCACTGAGGGTGATGGTAGATTGCTCTCTGTCTTCTAACTTCTCCATTAATACCGGTGTCCCTCAAGGTTCAGTTCTTTCTCCCACTCTTTTCCTCTTGTATATCAATGACCTTCTTCCATTGACTGAAAATCCTATCCATAGTTTTGCCGATTATAGCACATTGCATTCAACTTTCCATTTTGAGAAACCTTGTCCTGCTCAATCAGCTTCAACTTCTCGAAAATCTGCTACCAATTCCTTAAATGCCGATCTTCAGGTAATTCTCCAGTGGGGGCAAAGACAATTTAGTTGATTTCAACCCTTCTAAAACTCAGTTTTGTCTTATATCTTGCAAAAAGGATTCTTCTGCTCCTATGCTTATCTTTAGTGACACTCCGATTTCTAGGCAAACTGATATATCTCTTTTGGGGATTACCCTAACTTCTAATCTCTCTTGGCACAAGCACATTACAAATATTGCTTCCTCTGCATCTAAAAAATTTGGTTTTCTCTTTCGCTCTCGGCGTTACTTTTCTTCCAACCAGCTGCTCACTCTGTATAAATCGCAAATCCGCCCTACCATGGAATATTGTTCCCACATCTGGGGTGGTGCCCCCAAAACCTCTCTCAGGCTTCTTGATTCCATTCAGAAGAGGGCAGTTAGGTTAATTAATGATTCATCTCTAACAGAGTCTCTCCACTCGCTTTCTCATAGACGTAGTGTTTCTGCTGCATGCCTCTTCAACAGATACTTCCATGGGCAATGTTCTTCTGAATTGGCTTCTATAATTTCCGCTCTCTCTTTCAAAACAGTCCGAACACGTGCCGCCACCAGCCAACATCCATTTACTGTCAAACTTCAAACCCACAGAATAAACTTTTCATCTTCCTCATTTATTCATTCAACTGCCGTTTTCTGGAACAACCTTCCTTCATACGTATTTCCTGAAAATTACAATCTACAGAAATTCAAGTCCAATGTCAACAAATATCTTCTTTCGTCTTCTCAACCTCTAATCCAAGGACGGTACTAAGTACTATAGGTTCTAATACCTCTCGAGTTTGGGGTTCACATAAAAAAAAAAAAAAAAAAAAAAAAAAAATTGTTGGAATACTAGTATTATTAAGATTTAATTTTTGTTTTTATATTTATGTTTGCTTGTTTGTTTTTTATATTTTAAATCTTTGAATTATAATTTTTTAAAAGTAATAGTGTTTGTGACTTCATAATGGCATTTAACTAGAAAGAAAGAAGCTCCGCTACGAAAAGTAGAAGACGAGAATGTATCAATTTTGATAGTGTCCTCTTCCTGCGCTCAGCGATGCGCACAGTGAAGAGGGCATTTTTCCCCCGCACAACCTAAAATTAATTAACAAAAAATAAATAAAATTAAAGATTTTATTAATTTTTTTGAACAATTGCAAAAAACGTTTTTCATGAGTTATTAAAAATCCAAAAAAAAATTTTTTAACAAAATATATTTATGAGTATGTGTTCATTAGTTAAGAAGTTTTAAAATTTGAAAAACAGTTATCGATAATTTTTTAACCCTATTTTTATAGTATACTGTCAGGAAGATACTAGGGCCTCTAGAAAGTTAAATTTAAAGAATTGGCTAACGAAAATCCAGTTAATGAACAATGAATGCAGTTAATCAATACCCCAATAGTAAACAAAGAACTTATTTTATGGATATTTTGCGACTTCGATTTTAAGTCGATCAGTACTGTCTGTAAATGGCACTTTACAACAGTTGCATGTGACCTAGTTTATATTGTCTCCAGCTCATGTGGTACATATTAAATTAGGCATGTGTTATGTGCCAAAGGAACCAAGGCTACGAGGCGTCAATAGATCGTGTGTGTAACTGTGTATATGTGCTTCGGTGGGTTTGCTATTTTGCTGGACATAAAGCTGAAGTTTCCGGGACAAAACACCCTCACTTGAGACCAACTAACTGCCACTTTGTGAACGGCCCGAGGTCGAATGGCGGTGTAGACGGACGGTGATTATAACCACTGCGCTATTCGTGAGGCTCTTGTTACACATATTTGCTTTGCTTTTCTATCTTTTCTTTGGAACACACTACAGTACTAATATGCTGCGTTAAGCTTATGACTTGCATTCTTGCAGTGTTACACGTTTACACAAAGTTGCTAGAGTTCCACTAGCTGACCTAACAGATGAGCTTTTAGAAGACGTATTGACACTTTAGAGGCAAATTTTCTTCCCAAAATCCTCTCGGTACACAGAGGAGAGGGAGGGTGAGAGAGAGAGAGAGAGAGAGAGAGAGAGAGAGAGAGAGAGAGAGAGAGAGAGAGAGATGTTCAACGGAGCAGAGTTCCAGCCCAACGTTAATATCCTTTAATCACCTCTCACTTCGACATAGAGAATTAATTACACCAAATCCCGGCTGCCTTGTTACGCTAACTTACTTTCAAGTTGTTTGCCTCATGTGCCGCTAGAGTACGTCAACATAATTATTATAACTGCATCATCGAGTGTTTGAAATTGAAATAAAACTTGTTTGTATCGAACCAAAAGTTCACCGCTCTCCTGAGACTTGGCGGGGAGTCATGTTTTGATACGCACCGAAGAAAATAAATAAGTACTAATTGCTGGAATGCCTTCATTCTCGGTTTTGCCGTCATCAGCATCTTCGGGTTCATCGGACTGTCACTGTAACTTTTGGGAAGCTCTCCGAGGAGTTCGCACGCTTTTTCCTTTCGCTGCACTTATATCATAATGTATACATAATGTATATCATAATGTATGCTTTTTTGAGGTTTGTATTTTACATTAAATAACCGCTTGCTTTCCTTCCTTTCGAATTGTAATATTGTATTCCTAGTGAGCAATTTTATATTTCACAGCTGAAAACATCCTCTGACAGGAAGTAAAGCATTAGAAATTTGTTAAGTTTATTTTTAAATTAGAGCCCTTCTGTCTTATATGGGTTGATTAATTTGTGTAACTAAGCAGGATTAAATTATTGGTATTTATATTGGAACAATATCTGGCAACACACTTTATTTATTTATATAATTATTTCTTTACATACGTACTTTTCATCAACAGGTCGCGGAGACCCTAACCTGAATCTCTAAATCAGTATTTAATACTGTCACTCTATCTTCCTCGCTGTTCCAATCTAGTGTTGGGTCAGGTGAGTCAAATCTTATCTTCTGTCATTCTCTCCCAGTCAATTCCCTTCGTTTCCACATCTTCCCTAATCTGATATATCCATTTTTTCCAGGGTCTTCCTCTCGGCCTCTTCTTGTCCATTTCCATCTCACACATTTTTTTTTTTTGATATTATTTTCGAGTTCATTCTCTTCATGTGTCCAAACCATCGCAAACGTGATGCAGTCATCTTCTTCGGCAAACTTTCTATTCCCAAGTTCATTATAATGTCAATATTTCTAATTGTCTTTTCTAGTTTTAGCTAGCATAGTCCTTAACACCTTCATTTCCATTGCTTGGATTCTGCTGGTATGCTTTTTATTCATCCTCCACGTCTCAGTAGCATAGGTCAAAATAGGGACAAAATACGCCCAATTTATCAGCTTTTTGCATTTCATCGGACCTTCCCTAGCCCATAAAAGGCTGTTAACGTTACAGAAGAAACTCTGACTAGCTGCTGTTCTCCTTGTTATTTCCATATCTAGGCTGACATTCTTTGTTAATACACTCCCAAGGTACTTAAATTGTCCACCACTTCTAACATTTCATTCCCTAATTTTATCTCTTTTACACTCATTTCTCCCCCTCTGTTCATCACCATCTCTTTGCTTTTTTGGCGACTTATCTTTAGACCAACCATACTCACTGACTAAACTTTCCCAATGTGTTACTTTCTCTTGAAGTTCTTCCTCCTTGTTTGCCCAGAGGACAACATCATCTCCAAACACAGCTGTTCCATCTTTTTTTTTAATCGTCCACTGCTACAAGCTATTGTCCATGACAATAATAAAAAGTAATGGTGACAATACACTACCCTGCCGAAGTCCATTGGACAATGGAAACCAGTCTGAGTCCCCAAATATTCTCCTCACACAACTTTCACACTTTGAATACATATTTTGAATCATCACAACCTCCTGCCTGTCTATTAACATTTTCTCCAGACTTTCCCACACTTTTTCTCTTTGCACACTATCACATGCCTTTTCAAGGTCTAAAAATACCAGAAAGAGGCCCTCGGCAAACTCCCAATGTCTTTCTAACAATTCTCTTAAAGCAAATATCAGGTCAATCGTTGACCTTCCTCTTCTAAATCCATACTGTTCTTCCCTCATTCTCTCTTCCAATTTATTCATTAATTTTGTCTCGAGTATTCGTTCAAAAATTTGAGCACAGTGTCATAATAAAGTGATTTCCCTATAGTTATATTCTCTTCTGGACCCTTTCTTAAAAATGGTATGATGATTCGTTTTGTCCAATTATCTGGTATTTTTTTCTCTTTCCAAACTAGGCTGATAATATCATAGAGCCATTTTAATCCAATATTGGCAGCAACCCTAATAACTTCAACTGGTGACTCATCAATTCCAGGTGTTTTTTCCATTCTTCGCCTTTTTCATTGCTTCTTTCACTTCACCAAGACAACTTTTGGGCTCTCTTTTCCCACTGCGAATTCTTCTCTTCTTACACTCTCTTCCTTTTCATTGGCATTAGCATTAAACAGGGTTGTAAAATAGTCCTGCAACTGTTTCCTGATATCCTTCTCATCTGTGACTGATTTTCCACCCATATCAACTAGGAACCGTGGTTCTTCATTGTTCCTTTTCTTATTCCTCAACAACCCATATATAATCTTTCTATTTCGTTAATATCCTCCTCTAATTTTTGTGTAAACTCCATCCAACTTTTGTTCTTTTCCTCTTTTACAATTCTCTTTGCTTCTTTTTTCTTCTCATTATATGCCTTTCTGTTCTCTTCCGATTTTGTTTTCATAAATTTCCTGAAGCACTATTCTTTAGTTTCACTGCACTTTTAACTCTGCCATTCCACCAGTGTGTCTCCTTTTCTTTTCTAATTCCTTCAGTTCTCTCACACTTGTACAGCAGTTTATACCATCACCTTCTTATTTTTTTCCTATTCGTCGTTGACATCTTCTGTCATTGTACTTGATACTCTTTCTTTGATCTTCTCTTCAAACTCCTCTTTTATTGGACAACGAGATTGGTGAGGGAACAAAGGGTTGGTGTTACCAAGAAAGGCTTAGGTTTTGCAAATTGCATCTTCTGGAGACTAGGTACCTGCGAGGTGATCTAATTGAATTATTTAAAGCCTTGAATGGATTGAGCAAGCTGAATGCTAATGGCATTCTTCCTCTGGTTCAGATTACTCACCAGAGTGGGCATAAATTTAAATTGAGAAAGACAATTGTAAAATAGATGTGCGGAAATTCGCCTTTAGCCAGCTGGTGGTTGATAGTAGGAACAAACTTTCATTTGTTGTAGTGGGAGTCAGCAACTTAAATAAGTTCAAGGCAGGACTAGACAAACATCTGGAGTGAATGGATGGGTGAAATGGGAAGGGTGTTTTTTTTTTTTTTTTTTTTTTTTGGCTGATACTGTACACCGATGAGTCAAAACATTATGACCAGCAAGTCGTTATGCAAATCGAAGCAACAGCAGTGAAATACGGCGCGTGCGCGGATCGGGACACGGAATAAAAAACACCTGATAGTGAGCTCCGTTAATCAGTGTTTTTCTCGTTTTTCCGAGTGGAAAGGCAGCAGACTTAAACGAGTTTGACAAAGGACAAATTGTAATGGCCAGACGACTGGGTCAGAGCATATCCGAAAGGGCACGGCTGGCTGGATGCTCATGGTCAGCAGTAGTTAGTACCTATTGAAAGTAGTCCGAGGAGGAGATAGTAGTAGAGGCGGGTGCTAGATAGTAGCACCCGCCTCTCCGTGGCTAGGGACGGTAACATAGTCCATTAGGATATGTGAGACAACGTTAGCTAAGATTATATCCTTCTTGGCTATGGCTAAGAGGTATATGCTCTCCTTTTGAGTTGTGTCGTTTAAGAATTTTAAATAGTTTGATGTAATGTTTTAACACAGTAAAGAAATTTTGACTGAAGTAGCATTATCCACATATTAGCCTAGGCTTATAGGAGGTGGACTTGATGAAGGTGTACCGAATGAATGTCCATGTCCATAAGTTCCAATAACACTCTCCAACCCTATTCTTTCTCGCCCTACCTGTGCATTTAAATCTCCGATAATTATCACACTCTTTCCTAGGATGACACTTTCCAACTGCTCCTCAAATCCGATTTTCTCACTGTCTTCTGCTCCTTGTTGGGGTGCGTAAACTTGCACTAGAATCAAATTTGTCCCTTCACATTCAAAGGTGAGTCTCATTATTCGTTCGCTAATTCGTTCCACTACTTTAATTCTTGTATTTATCTCCTTGCTTACAATTTCTCCTATACCTACTCCATTCCTGGATTTGTCTTCTGCACCTTTACAGTGTCTGCGCGGTAGCACAGTAGTATCGTCACTGTCCTCCCCCCCACACCGGGTGGAAAAGGCCCGGGTTCAAATCCCGTCGATGACGCGAGAACTTTAGTGGGCTTTTTTCACTCCGTGACTGAGTTAGTTGGTCTCCAGAGTAGATAGCAAGGTTTCGCCCCCCCTCCAGCAAACAGGCAAATCGACCAGAGAACACACGCAATTTACAGACAAAATAAATAAATAGAATAGAATAGAATATAATCTTTAATTGCAGCATGATAGACATACAATTAGTCCCGTCACGGCATGGTGGTGCCAGGGGTTTACAAAACATATTTACAAAAGAGATATACATGAGAAAAGCATAAGTTACATCAGATTATTGGAAGGCAACAAAGCAGAGTTTTACATTTTCAGTTCGACGAGGATTCCCTTCCTGTATTTTTTATTATTGACCACTTCTTGGAGGTCCCCGTCGATGGCTTGCAGTGAGGGCAGCATTTGCTTTGGCAGGAATCTGTCGGTTAGTACTAGCCGGTTATGGTTTGCTAGCAGCTGTGCTGAAGACCGGCGATAAGGGGGAGGAATGCGCCAAGAGCAGTGAACCCAGAAGTTCGGCTCTGTAATTTTACCGGTGGCCATCTTGACGGTGAACAGCAGCCTTCTTTCTCCGATGTAGGATCGGAGCCTGCGTAGTTGAAGGGCTTCTGCTAACTGCGTTGATCTGAGAGCTGGGGAAAGTGGAGTTTGCTGTTGGCCCATTTTAGAAGCCAGAATTCGGCAGAGAATATTCTTTTAACTTTGGATTCGGCAGCCGAGGCACATATCTTTGAAGCATACAATATTGTCGGGTAAAGGATTGATACGATGTATCTTTTTACCAGTTGTGGGTCGGTGGTGTGGAGCAGCTGTTGTTTGGCGACCCAGCGTAGTGAATTTAGCCTCGACTGTATGAGGTTTACGTGATCGTTGAAAGATAGTTTGGAGTCGAAAACGACCCCCAGATCTTTGTGCGTTTGAACACTTGGAACTGAGGAGCCGTTAAGCACAGGCTCCAACGTTGTTGGGCTGCCCTTTAGTGAATAAATTATTTGTGCCGATTTTAGGGGGTTGATTTGGAGGTTGAAGGTATTGAGGTAGTCAGCCATGTCCTGCAGTTTGCTAGTGATTTTCTGAGTGGTTTCGGCTGCCGAGTTGGATGGCGATATCCTAGTGTGGAGCTTGACATCGTCAGCATATGTGATCCAATTGCACTTGTTGTTCACAAATGGCACCATGATTGCTGAGAAGAGAATGCCAGACAGGACACCCCCCCCCTTGAGACACACCGGCAGTTATGTGACGCGTGAAGGTCTTTGTTCCGATCTTTAGAACAAGGGTCCTCTTCGATAGGAGAGATTCTAGGAACCAGAGAACATCGCCGTGAAAATTGAAGTAGTTTTCTAAGAGACGTAGGAGATTAGGTATATAGATGGCATCAAATGCGGAATGGATGTCAAGATATATAACTGACAATTCCTGTCTTTGTTCAAAGGCTTCTAAGATGTGCAGTGGTTGTCGCAAGGTTAGTTATAGTTGACCTTCCTGACATCCCATAGTGTATTTGAGGAGGACTGTTACAGAGAATTTGATGGGTGACAGACGGTAGCAGTGCTTTCTCCAGAATTTTTAGCAATACAGAGGCGCAAGCGATGGGCCTATGTTGGCTTGGGAGCGTCGATTGTTGGTGCTTAGAAAGGGGCCAGACAGAGTACCTGTTCCACTGGGGTGGAAAGAAATGAACTTCGGGGCATCTGTTGTATAGGTTGAGGAGTGAATCGATGATGAAGACGCTTAAACATTTGATTATGAACTGGGGGATGCCATTGTCACCGGTGGTTGCTGTGAGAGGGGGAGTATTAATGGCCTGCATCAGTTGTTGCTTGGAAATTCGGATCGTAGCGAGACTCTCAGTGGGATGAGAGCGGTTGAGGAGTGGCAGATTAGGTAGAGCTGGAGGTTGATTAGAAAATCTGGCAACGTAGTTGAGCCAGTCAGTTGGGTCGATGTTGCTGGAAGAACTAGCCTTTGTTCTGTAGAATGGTTTTCCCCTTTTTAGGGTTCTTTCGAGGTGCTTTTTAATTGCAGCTGATTTGTTTCTGTTGAATTCGGCCCTGGCTTTGGAGAATGAAATGCGATCTTTGACATCGCCGGAAGCTTTCCACTTGGCGTGTAGTAATTGTTTGTAGTGGAAACTTTGGTTGAGCTGGGGAGTCCACCATGCTCTGGAGAGTGGAGTAATGGTGACTGTCTTGGTAGCGGTGTGAAGGGCTATGGTATTGATCCATTTGGTCATTAAATCGATTGCGAGGCTCAGTTCACATCCATCTAAGATGTTCCATGGGACTGTGGATGCAGCTTCAATGCAGAATGCTGGATTCAGAAATTATGGAGCGGTGACCTTTTTCACAGATTTGGTTTTGGGGGTATTGAAATATTTTTTGGGTAAAAGACCTGTAAATATCATTGGTTGGTGGTTTGATTGAAACACGTCGGCTGTGGTTTCTTCGAGTCGGCATATTGCCGAGGAATAGACTATGTCCAGTAGCTTTTGGTCTCTCGTTGGCTGGTAGTTAACTTGGAATATTTGGATTGATTGGAGAGATTCTGTGAGACGACTTTTGAGGTGTTGGGTAGATGGCGGAAAATTGAAGTCCCCACATACGATATGAGTGGCTGCTGGGTGGAGATTATTTATTAACCAGTTAGTAGCTTCGTCGATGGCCATCATAGTTGGCGTTGGAGGAAGGTACAGGGATGCGACGTCTATAGTAGTCTAAATGGGTAGATGTAATCATTTATAGGGGACCCTAATATCATAATTTGGTTTGGTTTGCTCCTTTACAGTATAATGCAAATCCTTCTCTCATACACTTCCCTCTTTCTTCCGTTTAGTGTCGCTAACACCCAGCATGTCCAATTTCCTTTCCTTCGTCATATCAATTAACTCCTTCATCTTGCCTGTTAAAGAAAGTATATACAGTGTTCCAATTCGCAGTCCAGTGTTCAAGCTATGTCGTTTTCCATTATTTTCAGTCTGGCTTTGAGTTGTGGGGACGTTCCTTGTAACCCAAATTTGTTTTATTTTTAATTATTTATATTCAAAGGTTGGATCGTTCCACAAGCAACCTGACTATAAGTATTTAAATCAGAAGTTCCAGTTTCTGAGTTTTCCTTTCCTGTTTCCCCAGCCAAGATGGTATCAGCTTATCGTTTAGGGCAGTGTGTTGTTCTCCTCGAGAAAAACTCCATGAACATGGTAATCAAAGTAAACATAATTTAATTTTCAAAAAAACTATTAACATATTACAATATTGTACAGACATATATACAATTCCTTACATATACTATTCTTATTCCTATTTCTCTACACTAGCTAATCCTAGTTGACCATTATATGAAAACACCTGATTCATTCCTCTTGCTCTAACTAACTACTAACACTTGTACATTTACTATATCTGTTTCATTTAATTCTGTTTCATATGTTCACAATGAAATATACTACATTCATCTTTCAGTTGTGTTCTCACTACACTGTTACAATACCAATCTTCAGTACCCTCAAGTCCCTACTTGTTACTAGTCATCGGATAAACCAACAAATCTTCATAGATTAAAACACTTTATTCAGAGTTGCTTATTTAACTTAATTATCTATCATTTTAAAACATATTCAGAATCCTTCTTTATAAGCTTTACTACCCTTCTAACACATTATATCTATTTATATCAATTTCATCTGTTACTCATTCCTTCGGTTTCCTTGCAGTATACACTAACCCCTTTTAACATAATAAACTCTGTTAGTATATCTACCTCAGAGATAATTTATCATTCACTTTACTTTCTAGTGCTACCCCCTTTTCATTAATTACTCTCCTATTTCACTAACAATCCTTCTTGTTAACTAAGTGTACTTAATATATCGCCCACCTACTTCAATCCTTTTCTCTTCTTCTCCAGTGAGGTTTCAAGCTTCATCTTAGTCTCTCCAGGCTATCTTCTAAGGCTTTCCTTCATCTGCTTTCTCCTGAATCTGCTTCAGATAATTTTCCGGAACTCTTGGCTGCATGGGTTTGGCGTCCTTTCTCCTGCTTTGAATATACTACTCCTCCTTTACTACAGATCATTCAGATGTACCTTTCTCCAAGGGGTCGTTACCTTCCTGGTTCACTTAACTGTCTTTCATAACATTTTTGCTTATCATCCTTAGCCTTCCCGTTACTTTTCTACTCTTAACTATTTTCCCCTTTCTGCCTAGGGCCCTTTTTGCACTCCTAATATTTCTGCACTGCCCGACTTACTTTCCTCACTCTCCGTCTCCACGATCACCCCTTTAGCCACACTTCCTCTTACTCTTGCCACTTCTCTTTTTTTCACACTCATCCCCCACTTTTTCTCTGTCGTTTTGCACTTCCCCTCATAGGACTCTCCACCAATCCCAAGAATTCTCGTAACTTTTCACCTTTTCTATTTGTTAAAAATTCCATAACCCTTTTGCCCTGTGTGCAAACCAAGGCTTGTTCCCATAATTTTCCCGTCTAGTTCTCAGGGTAGCACAATCCTTTCATGTCTGCCGTCGTCTCCCAGGATAGCCATTTTCGTCTTTTCTTTGCGAAAATGTTGACAACTTACCAAACAAGTGACCTGGTCTTTTTCGACCCAAACGCTAGCCCACCGGGACTTATGAGAGTCTTGTCGATCAATTCGGCCCTGGAAAGATTGTGCAAGGCTCAAGGGATAGAATTTTTTTCAGCCTGGTCTGTACTTGTTAACAGGAGAGACTGCTTCTACAGAGATGGGGTACACTTAAATAGAAGGAGTGCAAGAATATTTGCTGATGCTATCGAGGCAGTGTTAGGTGGGTCGGAAAACTGCTAGCTTGGGGGGATACAAGGACTAATAGATTAACAGTAGCCACTGGCAGAGGTGAAAGTGATTCTTGCACTGCTTCTATTGGAATGAGTAGAATCCTGGAAAATAAGATGCAGGATATTTCAGAGACTGCTGGGAGTCATTGGGGGTACAAGTAAACACTTGGGTTGTGTTAGGGTAGCTAAGAATAGGAACAGGTGCATGTATACTTGCGTGTACAACAATGCTAGGAGTTTGGCAAATAAATTTGATGAATTTGAGGTATTGCTCAAAGCATCAAAGGCGGATATTGTTGGGAAATCAGAGACGTGGTATCACACGGATATAAGGAATGCATAACTGCAATTTGGGGAGTACAACATTTACAGAAAGTATAGACACGATAGGAAGGGAGGTGGGGTTATGCTATTAGTTAAGAAACATATAAAATTCAAGGAAGTGATGCCAGTCGACATCGCTGCACAGTGCAGTGTCGAGTCAGTTTGGTGTGACATAAGCATTGGGAGATCAAAATTGAGAGTAGGAGTGTGCTATAGGCCTAATGACTCTGATGAGTATAACAAGAAACTGTACATGGAAATAGAGTGGGCCAGTAAATCAGAGAGTCTTATAATGTGGGAATTTAATTTCCCAGATATTGACTGGAATTTGTGGGTTGGTCACTCACACGCTAGCAAGGCTTTTGTGGATTTATTGGATGATTGTTTTCTACATCAGCATGTTCGGGAGGCAACTAGAGGGAGTAATACTCTTGAGTTGATTATCAGTAGGTGATTCTTCATGCATTAAGAATCTGCAGATAAAGGAACCACTAGGTGGCAGTGATCACAGTGTGCTGAAGTGGGATTTACTCAAAGAGGTAACTACCATCAGGGGTAAAGGGAAAGTTATTGCTTTCGTAAAGGCGACTACGATGGTGAGACAGTATTTCAATTCTATACAGTGGGACCAACTGATGATGTTACCAACAGCAAATTCAAATTGGGAACCATTCAAAGAACGTATCTTGGAAGCTACTAGGCTTTACATGCCAACTAAGAAATATTGTTCAAGATATGCCTAAATGGATGTCAGACGAACTTATGAGACATGGCAGAGAAGAAAAATGCATGGGATACATATAAATTAACACGTGACACAAAAGCCTATGATAGATATAAGTTGATCTGTAACCAAGTTACAAAGGAGGTTAGGCAGGCGAAGGCAGATTACGAGAAATCTTTGGAAAGGGATGCAAAAAAAAAAAAAAAAAAAAAAACCAGCAAAGAGTTCTTTATTTATGTAAACTCTAGAAGGAAGGGGATGAATCAGATTGGTCCATTTGATATCGATGGTTCAACTGTTGATGATCCTGCTCAGGTAGCTAACAAACTAAATGAATATTTTGCATCGACATTCACACATGAGGAGTTATTCAGCGAGGGGAATGCCAGAGGTGTATTCAACTCTGGCAGTAATGTAGATAATCTTGTAATAACTGAGAGTAAAGTGGGGGAGAAATTTTTGAAGATAAACACAAGAAAGACACCTGGGGTGGATGGGATCTATCCAGTTATATTAAAGGAGGCAGCAAATGAAGTAAGCAAACCCTTAGACATAATTATGAGTGCTTTCTTGCTCTCATAATTATGGCTAAGGATTTATCAAGCTTAATGTCCAAGTTTGCAGACGGTACAAAGGTTGGCAGGGTTGTTAAGGACACTACTGATGGTATGCTGCTGCAACAGGATCTGGAAAGGTTGAGCAGATGGGCTAAGAGGTGGCAAATGAAGTATAACATTACATTTGTCAAAGTTCTACATATGGGAAACAGCAACCCCCAGAGCAACGTATCAACTCTGTGGTACTACACTGACAGTGGTAGAGAATGAAAAGGACCTGGGGGTAATTGTGCAGGCTGATATGAAGTTCTCTGAGCAGTGCGGACGGGCTGGAAGAGTAGCTCATGGTGTCTTGTCAGTCTTGTCAATGATATACAGGAATTTTTCTGGCAGTGATAAGGAGGCAATTATTCCCTTGTATAAGGCAATGGTCAGGCCACGCCTTGAGTACTGTATGTAGGTCTGGAGGCCTCATTTCAAGAAGGATGTAGAGCTGCTAGAACGAGTACAGAGAAGGGCAACAAGATTAGTGAATGGAAAAAAGGGTTACTCTTACGAAGAAAGGCTTAAGTTTTGTAAATTGCCTAGTCTTGAATGGTTTGAGCATGCTCAATGCTAATGGGATTCTTCCTCTTGCTCAGAATAGTCACCTGAGAGGGCATAAATTCAAATTGAGGAAAGACAGATGTAGGATAGATGTGCGGAAATTTGCCTTTAGCCAGCAGGGTAGTTGGTTGGTGGAACAGACTTCCATCCCTTGTTGTGGAAGTTGTAGCCTAAATAAATTTAAGGCTCAGCTGGACAGGTATTTCGAACGAAGGGAGGGGTGAAGTGGAAGTTTTTTTTTTTTTGGCTGATGCTGCATAAGCTTGCTTTCTTGTATCATATGCTTCTGCTAATGCTAATGTCCAGATGCCGTATAGATCAAACGTTTCTTAATCACCGGCATTTCGTTGACCTATTGTTCTGTTTCTAGTAACCCTTTTCCGCCTTTCCACTAATGCCCACTCCTTCCCTGGTACGGGCAGCTGCCTTTGTTTACTGTCATTTCCCCCGTTTTTCTCTCAGGCATATACATTTATGTTACTTTCTCTTCCATTTGAGTGCTATTCCATTTACACACCTATAATCGCTTATCTCTAACTCTAGTATTCATCCTATATATGGGCGCCTCCGTAGCCAGGTGGGAAGGAGCAGCAGTGCGTAGCACACGCTTCTTGATTAGACCGGGGTTCGAGCCCGTCACCACCAAATACGGAGGATGCGGAAAGGTCAGGGATGACCACCGCATATCCCGGAGCAATATGGCCTTAGTTGCTAATGCTCCTAAAAACCAAATAACAACAACAAACAATCCCATATATGCTTGTCTTAAAAGTCAAAATTCCTTTCCATATCAAAGATTAAATTACAGTATTCCCAAATTACAAATTTTCCCATAACCTGTAAATATCCATATTTGTAAGATTGCATTGTACAGAGTCTTCTGGATTTTTATAGCACTTTTTATCCGCTGTCGGCTTGCTGGATCTGTCACAGCTTCTCATGAGCCACGTTAGCCAGTACAAAAAAAAAATGTGGAGAAGGCCCAGGTTCGAATCCCACCGATGACGCGAGGAACTTTATGGGCTTTTTCACTCCCTGGCTGAGTTGGTCTCAGGCGTAGATAGCAAGATTTCCCCCCCCCCTAGAAACTTGGGGTTTTCATCCAGCAAAACAGACAAATCGACCATAGAACACACGCAATTTACAGACATGATATATAAACAGGTATATGTAAGAAATTACGGGTGGACCTAATATAATAATTTAATTTTAAAAGAAAGTACAAAAATGCACTGTTACCACCTCACACGTGCCCATTTGGCTCCGACGTGGGGTTGGATTTTGCGAGGCGGTATACTGTCACTGCCATGCTTAATACCCATGTTAATTTCAGTTGTGGTTATGGAAAATTTCCTTCCTCTGTTCTTATAAGTTGAGAGAGAGAGAGAGAGAGAGAGAGAGACAGAGAGAGAGAGACATTGGTTTTATCTCATCGATACTTAAGTGGATTGCTAGATATATGCTCGGCTAGCGTTTACCAGTCGATGGTTCACGAGAAAAAAATTGTAAAGGTATCTTGTCTTTTTTGCTTTCCTTCTTCTACAGTTATTCTTATTATTATTTTAGTTTCTTTTTAATTTATCAATATATTTATTAAAGGAAATCAGAACTGTTCTCGCGTCTTAGGAATTATTTTCTAATATTAATGTGTACCTAACTACCAAGTGATTACAATACAGAATTCAAATTTATTGTAATTGTGTTACAAACTGTGTGTTACAGAAGTTTTATTTTTGATAACTTTAATACCTTCAAAATGTTATTTTACTTCAAAAATTTATTAACTATTAAATGGGGGGTCGTAGCAGAAACTCTTGTTACTCAAGGGGGTTTGCTAAGAGAAAAAAATTTGGAAAACAATGCTGAGCTAACAATGACCTATGCGGCTAGGTCAGAGACCAACGTTTTATGTTTTGCCTTTCTTAGTTTGGTGGGCAAATGATCAGCGGCAGCTTGTCAGACAGGTTACCCTTTTTCGTACGGACAGCAGAATCGACCGGCTACTCCTTAATGTGTGCGCTGGCTGAAATGGGTGGAATCCAAACAGTTGGGACCGCGAATATTTCAAATAGTCGATTTTTTCGAATAATCGATTTTAAACGCAATGTATTTACACCTAAAAGGGAAGCAGATAAAAATTAATGGGAGAAAGTTATGGTAATTTTCACTTATTATTTACGCATCATATAGGCTATCTCAGAAATAGCTTCACCCAACTTTTTATTATATTTACATTTGCCTTAAGCATGCCGCCTAAATGAAAAGCAAGTAGCCCTAAACTATTATGGAAAAGGTTGCATTGTTAAAGAAACTGGACAGTGGGATTTCGGTGAAGCTACTGGGAAACGTATGGCGTTGGTTCATCAACTTGGTATGACATGAATAAGAGAAAAATGAACATGTCTAAATTCTTTGCGACAGTGACACAAAGGAGAGAATGACAAAGCGTACTATATATTACTTTACTTTTGACGTAGGATATGTTGCTTTATAGTATAATGGACAGTGCTATTTGATAATTTTCTAAATATATTAGAAAATTATCAAAGAAAATTATATTAGAAAATTACTAGAGCATTTACTTTTTTTTTTTTTTTTTCTAAGAGGTCTTACGTCTGTGCAGGGGTGTGTTCATGTGCCAATTTGCATGTTTTATGACCAAAAAAATGTAATGCATGACTCAGAAGAAAATCCTGCTCCCTCCTCCTGAGATGGGCTTCAGAAATTTCTTCGACTTGATTTGAAACCAGACCTTACCAAACGAGCGGCAGACGACCGATGTATCTTGCCGATAAATTGTCATGGAGGACCGTGTCAAACACAACTAGAGAGTTATCTGAACCTCTAGCGAGGGTACTTGAGACCTCTTCAGGTTTTCGAATAAGTTGTGGTTTCCAGTGTTGCTATGTGACTGTAAAATTTCAAGCTCTTCTAACTCCACACAGTTTAAAGTGCAGTAAAATACAGCATCATAGTATTTAACGTTTTTTATTTCATAGTGCAGCACTTTTTCAGTAAAGTAAAGCATTAGTAAAGGCACATGGTGCAAGAAAGCAAGCTTATATAGCATCAGCCAAAAAAAAAAGAAAAAAAAAACTTTCTCATGAATCTATTTAAGCTATCAACTTCTACAACGACAGATGGAAGTTCGTTCCAGCAATCAATCACCAGCTGGCTAAAGGCAAACTTCCCCACATCTATACTGTGTAGTACAACACAGTTAATACGTTACTCTGGGATTACTGCTTCCCATATGCGGTACGTACTTTACATTTGTCAATGTTCAACTTCAGTTGCCACCTCTCAGCCCATCTGCTCAACTTTTCTAGATCCAGTTGCAGCAGCGTACTGTAATTAGTGTCATTAACAACCCTGCGACCTTCGTATCGTCTGCAAACTTGGACATCATCAATATCATTAATAAATACAGAAAACGATGGACCTAACAGTGAACCCTGCGGGATTCCACTAATAAGATTTGTCCACGAAGAGCAGTGTTCATTGGTTACTACTCTCTGTCTGCTCCCAGAGAGTAGTAACCAATGAACCATCCCTTTATCCATAGCAGCAATTTGCCTCCAATGCCACACCGCTCCAATTTGTGCAGCAGTCTTCCATATGCAATAGTATAAAAAGCCTTTCTAAGATCCAAATATATGATATCAAAATTATTCTTTGTGTCCAGTTCCTTTGTGACCACATCATAGTATCCAATCAAATTGGTCAGACAAGACTTCCCCTTAACAAACCCATGCTGTGTCCGAGCTATAACTGAAGTCTTGTCTAGATGATACTGCAATGCTTCTTTAACCAGTGCCTCCATTCATTTCTCTGGAATAGAAGTTAAACTAACAGGTCTGTAATTACTTTAGTCTCCCTTTGATCCTCTTTTGTGAATTGGGGTCACATTTGCGCATCTCCAGTCCATGGGTACCTCCCCTGAGTCCACGGAAGCTCTCATAATTATAGCTAAGGGTTTGCTTACTTCCTTTTCTGCCTTCTCGGTAGATCCCATTCACCCCAGATGCCCTTCTTATGTTTATCTTCAACAAAATCATCTAGTTCACTGCCAGAGTTTAATTGACCACTGGCATTCCCCTCACTGAATAACTCCTCATGTGTGAATGTAGATGCAAAATACTCATTCAGTTTGTTAGCTACCTGAGCAGGATCATCAACAGTTGAACCATCGATATCAAGGGGACTAATCAATCTAATCCTCTTCCTTCTAGAGTTTACATAAGTAAAGAACTCTTTGCTGTTTTTCTTTGCATCCTTTGCCAAAGATTTCTCGCAATCTGCCTTTGCTTGCCTAACCTCCTTTGTGACTTGGTTACAGACCAGCTTATTTCTATCAGTCTTCCGTGTCACCTCTTATTTTATATGTATCCCATGCATTTTTCTTCTCTGCCACATTTCTCATTGGTTCATCTGACATCCATTTAGGCCTAAACCCTGAACAGTATTTCTTAGTTGGTGTGAAAAGCCTAGTAGCTTCCAAGATTAATTTTTTTAATGCTTCCCATTTTGAATTTGCTGTTGGTAACACCCCACAGGTCCCACCGTATAGTATTTAAATACTGTCCCAGACCACCGTAGTCACCTTTACGAAAGCAAAAACTCTTCCCTTGACCTCTGATTGTAGTTACCTCTGAGTAAATCTTTAGGCGCCTCCGTAGCCAGGTGGGAAAGAGCAGCAGTGCGTAGCACACGTTTCTTGATTAGACCGGGGTTCGCGCCCGTCATCACCAAATAAGGAGGATGCGGAAAGGTCAGGGAATGACCACCGCATATCCCACCGCATATGGCCTTAGTTGCTAATGCTCCTAAAAACCAAATAATTAACTAACTAACTAACTAACTGAGTAAATCCCACTTCAGCACACTGTGATCACTGCCACCTAGTGGTTCCTTTATCTGCAGATTCTTAATGCATGAAGAATCACTACTGATAATCAGATCAAGAGTATTACTCCCTCTAGTTGCCTCCCGAACATGCTGTTGTAGAAAACAATCATCCAATAAATTCACAATATAATTCGTCCAGTATCATCTAATATCATCCAATTTAATTCGTTAAATCTTTGTATTACTGTATATACGGATATGATGGATGTAGGAAAGAAGAAAATCACCGATAAAGGAAAAATAGAAGGAATAGATATGCCTGCAGAATGCCATTGTTTATCAGCACTGTGCTACCGCTGTCTTGCCTACAGAAATTCCATTTACGAAAGCGCAATAATTGCAAATATTCACTTGAATGTAGTGTGACGCTGTTCTTCAGATAAAACGAAATGGAATTAAGTAGGACAGTTTGATTTGATAACTCAGTCACGGATTTGGACTTCTTATCTGTTCCAACATGAACTGATTGTTACATGGTAAGGGACGTCTGTCATTGTTAGTTTGTGTACGAATAGTAATTGCTAATTGGAAAAGTTTGGTTTGTTTGGGTAGTGCGCACGCATTCCTGTCTACATAACAACAAAGGCAGAGACTGACTCATCAGGTAGTCAGAGGCTTTTGATAATCATCGCAACAGCTATTATAGGCTTGAACATCTTCAACGATAATTGGCAATGAAAAAAAGTTCGTGTTTATAAATATAAACGCGTTCAATAAACATGTCTGTTATCGTATTAGACATTATATACGATCCAAGATAAAAACCTAATGCAAGTTTTTATCTTGGGTTGTATTTTTTTTTTACTGCCTCATTTTTTTTTTTTAAAGCAGGTGACATTCAATTACTAGTTTTTGTAATGAGAAAATGGCAACCAAAATTCAAGTTGGCCTGCTTTGGAGAGCACAGTACGAACAAACTGTCACGATATTATTATTATTATTAAAATCAGTTTATTTCCCAAAAACCTTGGGTCACCCCGGGACGGCTCTGTGCCAGAAGGGTGTGAATACAGACTAAGGTGCGAGGAACACAATGTACAATAAACAAGGGTACATTCGTGCGTGCTGATATTCTGAATGCGGCTGTAACTAATTCCTCCACGATGATACAGTTGTTTCGCCACTCGTCACTTTCTGGGAAAGAGCTGCATTAAATTCATATTATAGGAATTGCTAAAGGTATATGCATTTGGGATTGTAGTTAGTTGATCTGCCGCGAAAGTTGTGTGGTTTATCTGTGAGTGAGTGAACATACAATCAGAAACAACATACTCATAATTTCCTCAATTCCAGGCCTCGTGGGATAGTTACGACGAGTATTTTCTTCTGTCCCTCTCCAGTATGATGAAGGACTCATCATACTGGAGAGGAAGAATTGCGGAAAACCGCGCGTAACACGGTATTTTTGAGCTTTTGTGTGGAGAAAAACCTGCTATTCTGTTGAATGTAATTTTTCAACGCTTTCTTTTTTGTGAATCCCCGCTGTTAACTTGCTAGTCGTTATAAAATATATATATATATATATATATATATATATATATATATATATTGGGAAATCCCCGTATATTATTTTGTTGGGAAATCCCCATGTTTGGTTCTGTGTATTGAACTTGCGCTTGTTTGAGACCATAAAAATTTGTGACTTCGAAGCGCGCAATTCGTAATTTTTAAGGTTTTTGTAAGATTATTTTGGTTTTTATTTGATCATTTATAAATTTTTCCGGGCAATGTATTACTAAACTTTGTTCTTAAGAACCGTATTGGAATAATTTATTTGTTGTGAATTAAATTCCAGCCCTAAATTATGGCTAAGGAAATTGGCCTAATTTGGGTAACTGCCGATTTATTTAAAGATTGGATTCTAAATTGTTTTGTGCCAGATGTCGAAAACCATTTAAAGCGGAAAAATCTAGATTTCAAAGTGTTATTACTATTGGGTAACGCGCGAGGCCATCCAAAAGATTTAAATCATCCAAAATGTTGAAATAATGTTCCTACCACTTAATACAACTTCTTTAATTCAGCCATTAGATCAAGGCGTTATATCTACCTTTAAAATTCATTACATAAGCATTGCAATTGATTTTGGAAAAAAATTGATTCCGAATCTATTGAATTGATGGAGGCATGGAAACATTGTTCAGTTGCGGACTGTATTGTAATCATAGATTTATCGCTCAAAGGAGTAAAACCTTCAACACGTACGTGTTGGAAAATTGTATGGCCAAAGTCAGTTCACTTAGTAAATATGGTCCAACCGGCAGAAAACAGAATCGGTGCGATAGTAGAACTTGCTAAGTCAGTAGGAAGGGAAGGTTTTGATGATATGACTACTGAGGACGTTCACGAATTACTGGTTGAAAAAGAGACAGGCAAAGCGGATTTGGTGGAAATGGCATAAGAGGTAAACCAAATCAATTCAGAGGATGATAGCGTAGATGAAAATTCTGAAGTTACAAATTTTACACTAAAACGCATACGGCAAGACATAAACTTAGCCTAGCAATTAGAATCTTATTGTTTTTGAATGTAGATCCTTCGACTAAAAGGAACACAAAGTTCAAAAGAGTGCTTCAAAAAAGCTTAGCTCCTTACCATGCAATTTACAAAGACCTATCAAGTAAAAGCAGACAAACCCAGAATACTGATATTTTAAAGAGAGCAGAAGATACACGAAATTTAGATGCTTCAGAAGAAAGTTCAGAAGGTGAAGATATTCTGCAACAGAGAAAACGTTCTCGTTTGATTGCTTAGCAGCAATGAAGAGGAAGAAAATTAAATGAAGGTACGTTAACAGACATATTATGTATCACAGTGTAAGACGTTTCTTCAGTTATTACTATTTTAAATAAAAATTAAGTTTCGGATAGTTATAAAAAAATGATGTATTTTTATTAAGTTTTGGAACGTATCCCCCGGTTTTGAATTGATTCTTAGTCCAGTATAACACGGTTTCGCGCTACACGAGATTTTATAGGAACCTAACTACCGTGTTATACGAGGGTTACCTATATATATATAACTTAAATGAAACTAACTAAAAAATATGAGGTGATTCTAGGAACTAGTTATTGTCGAGGACTCTATTGTCAGGGAGACGGGGAATATATTATGCAAAAAGGATAAAGGCTAGGTAGAACAGTACCAGGGTATGTCTGCCATGAGCAAAAGTTGATGATGTTGTAGAGCAGATATCTTTTAAGGGCACAAAATGTGACATTGTAGTACACGTTGGCACTAATGACCTTAAGAGTAAGAGATCTGCTGATTTACTTAACAAGTACAGGTCAATGTTGAAAAAAAAGTCATGAGTTAGGGGTAAATTTGAAAGTGTCTGCAATTCTGGCCAGACACGTAGGAGGGAATATATGATGAGAGCCTTGTCAATCAATTCGACCCTGGAGAGACTGTGCAAGGCTCATGAGGTAGAATTTTTTTCAGTGTGGTCTGTGCTTGCTAACAGGAGAGACTGCTTCTACAGGAATGGGATACACTTAAATAGAAAGGGTGCAAGAATATTTGCTGATGCAATCGAAGCAGTGATAGGTGGGTTGGAAAACTACTAGCTCGGGAGGATTCACAGACTAAAAGATTAACAGTAGCTGCAGGCAGAGGCGAAAGCGATTCTTGCACTGCTGCTATTGTAATGACCAGCAGCCTAGAGAGCAAGTTCCTGGGGATTTCAAGATCTCCTTGGAGTCATCATGGAACACGTAAATACATGGGCTGCGTTAGGGTAACTAAGAATAAGAAGAGGTGTATGCATACTTGCATGTACACCAATGCTAGAAGTATAGTAAATAAATTTGATGAATTTGAAGTGCTGATCAAGACATCAAAGGCAGATATTGTTGGGATTTCAGAGACATGGCGTCACACAGATATAAGCAGTGCAAAATTGAAATTTGGCAAGTACAATGTGTACATAAAGGATAGACAGGGTAAGAAGGGAGGAGAGATTATGCTGTTAGTCAAGAACACATAAAATCTAAGGAAATCCATCCATTTGACATGGGTGGACAGTGCAATGTTGAGTCAGTTTGGTGTGACAAACACTGGGAAAGGAAAAATTGAGAGTAGGAGTGTGTTATAGGCCTAATGACTTTGATGAGTGGAACGAACAATTGTGCAGAGAAATAGATTGTGCCATTAAATCAGAATGTCTTGTAATGGGGATTATAACTTTCCAGATATTGAGTGGAACTTGTGGCTTGGTCACTCGCAGGCTAGCAAGACTTTTGTGGATTTATTGGAGGATTCTTTTCTACAGCAACATGTTCGAGCGGCAACGAGCGGAAGTAACGATCTTGATCTGATTATCAGCAGTGATTATTCATGCATTAAGAATTTGCAGATAAAGGAACCACTAGGTGACAGTGATCACAGTGTACTGATGTCGGATTTAATTAAAGATGTAACTACCATCAAGGGTAAAGAGAAGGGTTTTGCTTTCGTAAAGGTGACTACAGTGGTCTCAGACAGTTTTTAAATTCTATAAAGATTAACTGATAATGTTAAAAACAGCGAATTCTAAATGGGAAGCCTCAAGGAATTAATCATGGAAGCTACTAGACTTTTCATACCAACTAAGAAATACTTTTCAAGATTTAGACCTAAAAGGATATCAGATGAACTAATAAGGCTCGTGCCAGAGAAAAAAAATTGCGTGGAACGCATATAAATTATCAGGTGACACAGAAACTTTGGCAGATAAAGCTAGTCTAATAAAGTCACAGAGGAGGTTAGGCAAGCGAAGGCTGATTACGAGAAATCCTTGGCAAAGGATGCAAGGAAAAACAACAAAGATTTCTTTTCTTATGTAATCTGTAAAAGGAAGTGGAGGATTCAGATTGGGCCACTTGACGTTGGTGGTTCGACCGTTGATGATCCTACTCAGATAGCTGACAAACTGAATGAGTATTTTGCATCTACATTCACACATGAGGAATTCTGTAAGTTAGGGGAGGACCAAAGTTTGCTAAACTCTAACGCGGAGCTAAACGATTTTGTAATAACGGAGAGTAAAGTGGAGGCGAAATTATTGAAATTAAACATAAAAAAGGTACCTGGGATGGATGGAATCTGTCCAGTTATATTGAAAGAGGCAGCGATTTAAGTAAGCCATAATTATGAGAGCATCCTTAGATTCAGGGGAGTTCCCCATGGACTGGAGATGTACAAATGTATCCCCAATTCACAAAGGGTGACACTTGTAATTACAGACCCGTTAGTTTAACTTCTGTTCTGGGGAAAATAATGGAGTCACTGGTTAAGGAAGTGATGCAGAATCACCTCGACAAGACCGCAGTAATCAGACACAATATAAGCTTGTTAAGGGGAAGTCTTGTCTGACCAATTTGATTGGATACTACAATGTGGTCACAAAGGAACTGGATGCAAAAAATAATTTACATATGATATACTTGGATTTCAGGAAAGCTTTTGATACTGTTGAATATGGAAGTATGCTGTACAAATTAGAGCGGTATGGCATTAAGGGCAAGTTGCTGCAATGGATAAAGGGATGGTTGAGTGGGAGACGGCAGGGAGTGGTAATAAATGGACACTGCTCTACGTGGGCTAAAGTTATTAATGGAGTCCCTCGGAGTTCGGTGCTGAGCCCATTGTTGTTTTCTATATTAACAATGATATTGATGAAGGTATATCAGGCTTAATGTCCAAATTTGCACATGATGCAAAAGTTGCCAGTGTTGTTAATGACAATAAATACAATATGCTACTGCAACAGGATCTAGAAAAGTTAGGCAGATGGGCTGAGAAGTGGCAACTGAAGTTTTAACTTTGATAAATGCATAGTACTCCATATGGGTAACAGTAACCCAAGAGAAATTTACCAACTGTGTGGTACTACACTCAGGGAGGTGGAGAATGAAAAATACCTGGGGGTAATTGTGCAGTCAGATATGATGTTCTCTGAGCAGTGCTGACGGGATGCCAGAGCAGGTCATGGAGTTTTGTCAATGATATATAGGAATTTTGTTTGCAGAGACAAGGAGGTATTTATCCCTTTGTATAAGTCAATGGTTAGGCCACACCTTGAGTACTGCGTACAGGTCTGCAGGCTTCATTTTAGGAAGGATGTAGTGGGAACGAATACAGAGAAGGGCAACAAGATTGGCGAGGGGAACAAAGGGGTGCTCTAATGAAGAAATGCTTAAGTTTTGCAAGTTGCAGCATATGGAAACTAGGCACCTGGAATGTGATTTGATTGAGGTTTATAAGGGCTTGAATGGTTTGAGCAGGCTCAAAGCTGATAGGATACTTCTGCTTGCTCAGATTAAGAACCTGAGGGGACAGTTGTAGAATAGATGTACAGTATGTGGAAGTTTGCCTTTATCCAGAGGGTAGTTGATTGCTGGAACAGACTTCCATCTGTTGTTGTGGAAGGTGATAGCTTAAATAAATTTAAGGCTGAATTAGACAAACATTTGGAGCGATCGGATGGGTGAAATGGGAAGGTTCTCCCCCCCCTCCCCCTCGGGCTGATGCTGTATAAGCTTGCTTTCTTTCGTCATATGCCTCAACTAATGCTAACGCTAATGCAAATTCTTGGACTATATGTTTTCATATAGTACCTATTTTGATCACTTGTGGTCTGCGTACATTCAGTGTTCCTTTTAGTAGTATAGATTTAGTTTCTTCCGTCGAAATTTTTAGCATGTGGGTCAGTGCCCAGTCTTGCGGCTCTCTTAAGGCAGCATTGGCTCTTTTCTTCCAGCAAAACTCTTGTATTACTTTTGACCAAAAAGACACTTCATCAGCAAAGGCAACCTTGTCAGTGGGACCCGGATCTTGTGCCAAGAATTGATCTAGTACTATGGTCCAAATAATGGACCCAGCACAAAACCCTTAGGGCACCTTTTGTTACAGGGCGTATAATGTCTTGAAACTAAGTGGGTACTGCTACACTTCTATTGTAAAGATAGCTGTTGACACGTTAGTAGAGATTTTGTGGCACATTTGTCTGTTGGAGTCTCCTAAGGACACTTGGTTTTTTTTTTTTTTTTTTTTTTATTATGAGAACCCCAAACACGAGAGGTATTATACCCTATAGTACTTAGTACCATGCTTGGGTTGGAGATTGAGAAGACGAAAGAAGATATTTGTTGACATTGGAGTTGAACTTCTGTAGATTGTAATTTTCAGGAAATACGTATGAAGGAAGGTTGTTCCAGAAAACGGCAGTTGAATGAATAAATGAGGAAGATGAAAAGTTGGTTCTATGGGTTTGAAGTTGGACAGTAAATGGATGTTGGCTGGTGGCGGCACGTGTTCGGACTGTTTTGAAAGAGAGAGCGGGAATTATAGAAGCCAATTCAGAAGAACAGTGCCCATGGAAGTATCTGTAGAAGAGGCATGCAGCAGAAACAGTGCGTCTATGAGAAAGCGAGTGGAGAGACTCTGTTAGAGATGAATCATTAATTAACCTAACTGCCCTCTTCTGAATGGAATCAAGAAGCCTGAGAGAGGTTTTGGGGGCACCACCCCAGATGTGGGAACAATATTCCATGGCAGGGCGGATTTACGATTTATACAGAGTGAGCAGCTGTTTGGGAGAAAAGTAACGCCGAGAGCGAAAGAGAAAACCAAGTTTTTTAGATGCAGAGGAAGCAATATTTGTAATGTGCTTGTGCCAAGAGAAATTAGAAGTCAGGGTAATCCCCAAAAGAGATATATCATTTTGCCTAGAAATCGGAGTGTCACTAAAGATAAGCATAGGAGCAGAAGAATCCTTTTTGCGAGATATAAGACAAGATTGAGTTTTAGAAGGGTTGAAATCAACTAAGTTGTCTTTGCCCCACTGGAGAATTACCTGAAGATCGGCATTTAAGGAATTGGCAGCAGATTTTCGAGAACTTGAAGCTGATTGAGCTGGACAAGGTTTCTCAAAATGGAAAGTTGAATGCAATGTGCTATCATCGGCAAAACTATGGATAGGATTTCCAGTCAATGGAAGAAGGTCATTGATATACAAGAGGAAAAGAGTGGGGGAAAGAACTGAACCTTGGGGCCACCGGCATTAGTGGAGAAGTTAGAAGACAGAGAGCCATCTACCATCACCCTCAGTGAGCGATCAGAGAGAAACTGGATAACCAATTACTAAAAACAGTTGGCAAACCATAAGATGGAAGCTTGTTTAGAAGACCTTTATGCCAAACACGATCAAAAGCCTTTGAGATTTCAAGAGCAACTACTTGTGTTTCACCGAACCTTTCCATTGAATTAGTCCATAAATGGGTAACATAAGCCAGAATATCTCCAGTGGATCGACACTGACGGAATCCATACTGGCGATCGTTGATCAGACGGAAGGTTTCTAGGTAGTTTAAGAGTTGGCGGTTAATTGATTTCTCCATTACTTTAGAAAGAGTAGAAGTAATTGCAATGGGACGATAATTGGATGGGAGGGATTTGTCACCCTTTTTAGGAACTGGCTGGATATGAGCAAATTTCCAAGCAGAAGGAAAAACACCTTTGGAATAAGAAAGTGAAAAAAGGCGGCAAAGAATAGGAGTAAGTTCAGGAGCACAGGTTTTGAGAACAAGTGGAGAAATACCATGAGGACCTGGAGCTTTCTTAGCATCAAGATTCATCAAAATTCTTCTGATATCCTTTTGACGGAAGACCACAGGAGGCATTGAATGGAGCGTGTTAGGAATGGTGGGAGGTGTTTTACCAAGATCATTAATACATGAGCTCAAAGAAAAATGGGATGCTAGCAGGTCAGCTTTATCCTTGGCTGAAGTGACAACAGAACCATCTGGTTTGGACAGAGGTGGGAGCAGAGATGGGCAAAAGTTGCGGCCAATAGCTTTGGCAAGAGACCAGAATGCTCGGCTACCATTAGGGCAAGAAGCAAGTTTTCTACTCTTAGCCTGTTCAAACTCTAGTTTGGACTGATTAATAACTGCTTTGCAATTGTTGCGAGCTTTGGTGTAGGCAGAAAATGAGACTGAAGAATTAGAAACAAGCCAATTACGATATGCAACGTTCTTCTCTTGGACAGCCTTAGCACATTTATTGGAAAACCAAGGTTTAGATAAAGGACGAGATTTTAAAGTGGAGTGTGGGATAAAGGATTCCATTCCTGCAAGAATAATTTCACTGACACGATCTGAGCAAACGTTGACATCAGAAGTTTTGAAACAGTAATCAGACCAAGGAAAAGAAGAAAAGAAGTCTCGCAGGTCATCCCATTTTGCATTCTTGTAATGCCAAACAATACGAGGTTGGGAATAGCCATGAGATAAAGGTTCCATTGGAGAAGAGGCAATCACTAAGTTGTGATCTGAAGTGCCTAAAGGACCTCTCACTTCAACCTTGTACTTAGAAGGGTTGTTTGTGAGAAAAAGATCAAGCGTATTGGCTGTATGATTAGGATTGTCCGGTATTCTTGTAGGTAAATGAACAATCTGTGCTAGGTCATTAGTAATTGCAAAAGCCTCAGCATCTCGACCTGCTGGGTCGGTGTGACTAGAAAACGGAAGCCAGCTGGAGTTGTGAACGTTAAAATCACCAAGGAAAATTACCTCACTGTTAGGAAAGTTGGACTGGAGAAAGTCAAGTTGCAAAGAGAGGAAGTCAAAGAGCTCCAAGTGATTAGTGGAGTTGGGAGAACGGTAGAGACAACAGATGAATTTGACACAATGAGGTAGAGAGATTTTAAGCCAGAGAAGATCAAAGAGAGGAGATTCCAAATTGCCAAGTCTCTGACAGGGAATATCAGAACGGACATATGCACAAGTACCGCCTTTGAGGCGAAAGGAATCATACAGCAAATAATTTGGACATCTGAGATGGGCAGTAGTTGCATCAACTGATAACTGAGATTCAGTCAGAAAAAGTACATGGGGTTTGGAAGACTGCAAGTGGAAATGGACATCGTTGAGATTAGAATTGAGACCACGTATATTTGTGAAATGAATTAGGAAGTCCTTGGGAGGTTTAGATCTTTTCGCAGATAAGCTTGCTCTATTATTTTGACAATTCATGGTGTATTCAATAGTAAGAAAAAGTGGGTGGGACATGCTGTATGAAGTAATGAAATTTTTGGATTTGGCGTACATGTGGTAAGAATATACCCAGATCCTTGACATAACGCGGCCTCGACAATGCTCCCCGCATACACACTACTCGGACTCCCTCCAGTCACTATCTAGCAGAGTAGAGGTAGCAAGATTATACACTAGCTGATCCGGAAGCTTCCTAAAGAGTTACCAATAGGTTCAGTCCGGTGTACTAACTAGCGGCCGGCCTGCGAACACCGTTTTAGAGCTGTACCCTCGAAATGTAAGGAATATTGGATCTCGCCACGACATTCATCATAACCTCAAAAATCATCAATCATACTGCATGATGGAAGAGATAGGGAAGGGTTGGCCGGAACTTAGCTCTGGAGACTAAACATGGGTTCCACCACTTCAAGCCTCCAATAAGCAAAGTGGTGGTATATCACCGGTCGATGAGAGTCATCTACCACCTAGTACTGCCTGGTAACATAGAGGGGCGGCGTTCCTCCATGTGGTGTGGGCGCCACACCTCGACCCCTGCTTACGTTGGTTCACACCTGGGTGGTCACCCACCATGTACTTGTGCATGAAGGTTATACCCAGGATTACTAACAGTCCCACCATCGTGAAGGTGCAAGCAGAGGATTTGGCTGTCATAGACCGTCCGGACTTCGCCGAAATTGGGTCCACTTTGACTTGAGTGTCACCCGAATATCAGTTCCATCAGCGTTTTAGACTCCCAGGTAGCAAGAACAGTTTGTCTGGCATATCTGAGAGAATGTCTGTGACAACCTCAAGGACCAAAGACGTGTGACAGTATTATCTAGGAGAGAGTACAGTATAATGTTTAAGGTTAGGTTTGCTGTGTTAGCCATTCTTCAAGTTTAGATACTGTGTAATCTACGCCAACATTGTTTTTTAACGATACGATATTGAATGATGCTAAAATATCTGTATTAGGTAACTTAATATTACTGATTAAGGTGTGAACATGGGCTATATTTCGGCTCCTTTAACTGTTTTTTCTTTAACATGTATAGAAGACTACAACCTTAAGCGTCCTCCTTCTCCAAAGCTATATATTTCTATGCGAATGATATCTCATAATCTGTGACAAACAAACTATAGATAACATTTACTCAAAATTTAATTTGGTCTTCCATAGATTAAAATATACACTCGAACAAGACGATGGTATAAACTTTTTAAACTTAAAAATCTATAACTATATAATGACTTTAAATATAAATTATAGAAAGAAGACACATAGAGGACGTTTTTTGCATTTTTATTCACTTCATCCGTACAGTGTTAACAGATTCGTTTTATACTCGTATACGCAGGTCTACAATGCAAAAAACTACTGTTAAAATGAGGATGATTTACAAATAGAACTACAGTAGAGGTTCCCAAACTTTCTCGGTTCACGGCGCCCTTAGTGTCCTAGTAATTTTTTCACGGCACCCCTAGGTCAAAAGAAATACCTAACACAGTGGTTTTCGACCTTTTAATATATACCTATATAATAATTTTATTCTTTATATAGAGGCACTAAATAAAGATCAATTATAGATCACCACAAAATTAAAAAGATACGGTACAATGGATACTGTACACCTTTTTATGATGAAATAAATATTCAAATAAAAAAAAAAAAATAGTAATAATAACTTTAAGTAACTTAAACCCAAATTACCCGGCACCCCCGTTGAAAACCACTAAACTACAGTATTTAACTAATACTTTTTCAGAAAGAAAATATCCACATAGTATAATCCTAGAAATCATACATAAAGTAAAAAATAGATTAAGTCCTCCTTTACTAAAACAATCAAATACTAATACAAAAAAAAAAAAAAAAAATCTGCATTATCACTGCCAGTTGACCAGACAACTCAAAAATTTGTTTTCTAATACTGCCTCATTAGTTTTCTCATCCTACAATAAAATCCGCACATACTTTAATAAAATCAGCACATACTTTAATAACTACAGTATAAAGATGCCTTCACCATACTAACAATATTATAGTGTATTTAATCCAGCGGTTCCCAAACTGTTCGCCGCGGGATATATTAAATTTTCGAGAGATACACAGCGATACTATACATTTGTCGAATACTGCGCGAACTACCTAGCTCGAGAGTGATCGCCAATATGACTGCCGTTACGACCGGACACGTTATTTCGCGCTCCTGAATTTGTGTGGAAATTAAGTGTTTAAAATGTCTAATCAGTTTAAAAAAGTGTTCCACCTGAAAGAGCTTATCTGGAGGATTCCGTAGTTGGGAAATTAGTAAATTACCAGCGTTTCTATCTGTGTCCTTTGTTTTCAGACTACAATGGTCACCATGTGGCTGGCAGCAGGGCCATAGAGAGGCACTGATATAAAGCAGAAGCCACGTTGGTAGTTTACACTTGACTGGGGAGTTGCCCAAACTGTGTTTAAAACTGAGCTGAAAGACTGCCCCACCAAACTGTGCCGTAAACCGCCGAATTGTGTAAAACCGTGTGCTATCTGAACCAGAAACAACGACTGTTGTGCTTCCCCCACCATAGACTTAAAATGGTGATGTGCTATCTTCTGCCCTGTGCGCCTACCAACGTTTTCAATGCAACCACTTCTTTGCCGCCTTCAGATCCCCCCCCTCTCGTCTCGGGGAATTTTAACAAAAGGCTGTTTCTCTCCCACCCCCCAAACGACTGGGGGACAAGCCCAAAACTTAAACGCTCAGTGGTAGCCACCAAATTGGCCTACGAACTTGTGGCTGACATCTTTTGCTAGCAAATCTTAAGCTCTAGCAGGCTCCACAAACTACTTCCCGCTTATCTGGACGGCGTCGACATGGAAGGGAAACTAGAAAAAAGAAAGGACTCTCAGCAATCCAACCAGTATGAGGACGTCCAGATCATCGCAGAAGAAATGGATGATATGGAGGACAACCGACCGGGTGCCCCCCCGACCAAGCGGAAAAACATCAAAAGGACGGGTCCCAAACCGGAACGGGAAACACGATCCCATACAGAGATGAGAGAGCATCTGGACACAGCATGTCGACAGAAGGAAATGAGTGACGACAAGCAGCAGGACCCACCGCTGGATTCTGCCCTGCCAGAGGGTGCGGTTTACCAAAAATCCCTGTTACTAAAGACGATCCTTGGAAATCTGTTCAAGGAAAACGCAAGTAGAGTATCTGCTAGCCTTAGGACTCAACTAGTCACAATCTTCCACAAAATGGATACAATATTAGTGAACACGTATCTTGAGTGCTAAAGAGCCATCACACGTCTAGAAGCATACAAAGAATGTGGGGCAAACCAAATGCCACAGCGCGCTCCCACGTATGCCCAAGCGCTGAGGACAAATACGCAGGAGCCACCAGCAGCAATAACCAAGCGCAAAGCGCTATTACCACCTCCAAACTCGGTCATCCTCCGACCAACATCCACAGAAGAGCACGCCACAAGCCAGGCGGTTAAAAATACCGTAATAACAAAACTGGCAGAAGATCTAAAAACAACAAGAATAAAATCTGCCCGCAAAATAAGAAACACTGGGGTTATAATAGAAACCCTTACCAAAGAAGATGCCCAGAATATAATAAGAAACCCGAAAATACAGACTCTAGGCCTGGAAGCAGCGCCCCCTAGAAGAAAAGGGCCTAGTATCATCATATATGATACGGACAAAGAACTAACACCAGCAACACTCCGGGAAGAACTCTACATAAGAAACCTGCAACAGGATCATCCGGAAATCGACCCGATGACGCTACCAAACAAAATCCAGGTCAAGGAATGCCACAAATTGGGTAGTGGAACTGTCGCCGGCAGCTTGGAAGACCAGAAACCGACACAACAAGGTTTTTATAAACTCGGGCAGTCATCGTTACAATGAGCACGTGACCGTCCCAAAGTGTTTTAGGTGTGGCCGATTCGGACACACTACACATACCTGTGCCCAAACCATTCCCACATGTGGACACTGCGCAGAAAAGGGCCACGAATTCAAGGAATGCCCTAAAAAAGCAGAACCGCCAACAAGCGCAAACTGTAAGTCGCAACAAATGCAAGCGGATCATTCAATCAGGGATAACAAGTGCCCTGTTCATATTAAAGCAAAGGGAATGTACCAACTAAGACTGTACTATGGCAGCACGCCTTAAACACTATAACGACAATTGGGTCCATTTCGTCCAGCTAAATGCCCAAAGATCCAAGGCAGTCGCAGCTCAGCTAACCAAAAAAGCTGATGAAGAGAACATAGACATCCTGCTTATACAGGAGGCCTACACCCACAATAAAGAGGTCAGGGGATACCCCCTGAATTACAAATTAGTCCAAATAGATGGAGAAACTCCTTGGACAACGGTTCTAATAAGAAACCCTAAGTAGAGTAACCAAGCTAACAAATTGCTGTCTCCCATGGGCGGCGTGCGCTCACATTGTCACAGCCCTGGGCGAATTCTGTGCGGTTTCACTCTACTGCAGGCCAGGAGAGGATATCTTACCTGCCATAACATATCTGTAGAACATATGTGCAGACTTCATGAACGCAAAAATAATTGTTGGTGCAGACGTAAACTGTCGCTCACCTGCATGGAACAGTGACACCCAGGAACGACGTGGTGCTATAAACGGACAGCACCTTGAGGAATTCCTCACAAACAGTTATTTCACCATCTTAAACCGACCAAATAATCTGCCGACCTTCTCCAGTACCATGGGGGAGGCCACAATAGATATTACACTGGCCAGCAGATTAATTGCTGACCACATTACCTTGTGGACTGTTACCGAAGATTGGACAGCGTCTGATCATAGAACAATCACGTTCAGCTTGAAACGATCCATAACCAGAACAACAACACCAAGGCAAAAGCAATTTAGATATGCTATCCACAAGGCTGACTGGCCTATGTTCCAAGAGACGTTGCGTATGACTGGCAATGCACTTGAAACGGATAGACTAAATCTACATCAACATCAAACTATAATAACAAAACTAATCACTGACGCTGCTGACAGAGCTATCAAAAAGAAAAGACCGATCCCAGGGGCCGTCCCCCCTGGTGGTCCCCGGAGCTCCAACAACTCATACAGGAGATGAACACCTCCAGGAAAAGCTTCCAGCGGTCGAGGCGCAGCTGGCCTACTGCTGAAGTGGAGGCACTGCGGGAGCAATACCGCGCAATCAGAAATCAATACACAGCTAAGATCCGGGAACGGAAGCAACGTACATGGGAGCACCTGGTCTTTGAGAAAGGAAACAATGATCCTTGGGGAGTGGTTTTTCGTGTGACCACGAAAAATCTTCCAAGAGGTGAAGTTATCTCAGCAACCAGGAAGCCACAGAGAGAATATACCAAGATGTGGAAAGGCTCCATTAATAACATCTTGGACGCCATGTTTCTGGAACACCAGGACCCAATTACGCCGGAACAACTGCTACTATGCCACCAAAACAGTACCCACACCACGGCAGAAGTAGAGGAGCCTTTCACCAGGATTGACCTGGAAAATGTAGCCGCCAAATTACGGAACAAGAAAATACCAGGCGTGGATCTCTTAGAGCCCGAAATTGTAAAAAAGGCTGCTGAGGCCATTCCCGATCAAATACTAAACCTTTTCAACAGATGCTTAAAAGAAGGATACTTCCCCCTCGCATGGAGGGTGGCGAAGCTTCGCCTTGTCTTAAAAAACCCTACAAAGCGACAGGACCTTTCGGAGTCCTGTCGATCCATAGCACTATTGACAGTGTTAAGCAAGCTCCTGGAACACCTATTGCGGAGTAGGATTGAAACTCACTACACCAACTCAGGACTCCAATCGCCAAACCAGTACGGTTTCCGGAGAGGACACTCAACTGTTGATGCCCTGGAGAACATCAGCCACAAACAGAAAATACTTTCTTGTCATAGCAGTGGATTTTGCCGGGACGTTTGATACTCTCTGGTGACCAAGCGTCCTCTGCAGGCTCCGAGAGGCTAACCTGCCAATCAATCTTTATAAATGCACTGCTACCTACCTGTCAAATAGATCCATCACTGTCACAACCCCTTTCTGCTCAGTCTCAAGATCAGTACATAGAGCATGCCCACAAGGCTCTGTCTTAGGCCCACTTCTCTGGAATGTGGTCCTGGACGGCTTCTTAAATATTGATATTGGGAATGCTAAGACACAGGCCTATGCGGACGACCTTGTCCTAATGCTCGCTGAGGACAGTAGAGCTCAATTAGAAAACACTGCAAACCGGGCGCTTGCTGCCATACAACAATGGGTCAGTCAAAACAATCTGACAATATCCCCAACAAAGACAAGTTCAATACTACTTCGGGGAACTTTGGACATCAGGAGGCCTCCCCAAATAAACGTTCAGGAAACCACAGTCAAACTAACAACAGAATTAAAGTATCTCGGTGTAATTTTAAACAAGAAGTTATCCTTCACACCCCACATTAACAATATCCGGAACAAAATTAGAAAATATTCCTCTCTCTTCACAAGAACTACTCGCAAGGACTGGGGCCTGAGAAAGAAGACCCTCGCCCTTTACCACAAAACGATCTTCCTGCCATTTATCCAATATGCACCGGGAGTCTGGTATCCAAAAGCAACAACCGCAACAAACAGAAGAAAGCTAGAAACAACGCAACGATACATCCTGCTCACTATATCCAGAGCCTCCAATACAATTAGCACCCACGCACTCCAGGTCCGCATGGGCGCCCTTCCCCTGGACTTGGAAGTCGTTCGATGTGGACTCCTCTACCCTCTCTCCAAAGGCCAAACTGCTACCTGCCAGAACTTCACGATAGATCTGACAAATGACACCAAAACAGAAAAGAAGAGACTAACCCTGCACCTCCAACAAACTTGGCAAACACGCTGGGAAAAGTCACCAAAGGATTCAATTACCGAAAATTCGTGCCAAAAGTACACTCTGTATTCCCAACATATCCGCACTGGCTTTCACCAGGACTACTAACCACATACTTTCTCACCGGCCATGGTGCCATCAGACAGAAGCTATCAGATTTTGCACTGAGCGATACACCTCTCTGCCACTGTGGACAGACAGAAACGTGAGAGCACCTGATGCACCACTGTCAGTTATACGACGACTTACGCTGCCTTCTAATTACAGAGACCCAATATATATTACTAAATCAGGAGGACCGTGTACTGGAAGAGGAACACAGCTATAAAGCTTTGACCAAATACGCGCAAGACCTCTTCGGCAGAAGAAGGACCTTCCCTGTGCCACAACCAAGGCAACCGCGCATACTGTAATCTCCGCTCCTCACCAGACCCAGAGAGAAGCTCGATCACACGGATACCCGCCTATTAAGACTCATCTATCTGGAAGAAACCCACCCCAGGAATGGCTAAAACATAGAAGAGACAAAACCTAAAGAGACTTTCTTTCCCGAACTTGAAATCCACGGACCGGACAACTGGCAAAGACACTGTACATATGGACATTTAGATATGACAACTACCCAAGACGGAGCTGCTTTCTAGAAATTACTAAAACGCTCGCCTGACACAGTGGCACCGCAAGTGAAAATCTGTACCTGACAGACAACTAGCAAGCATTGAGCTCAGCTGGAAACCTAGCTAACCAAAATTACCCTCAATGAGACCCGATTCTGGGAATGCACTGAATGGAGTGCCAGCCCTGGCGCTGGAACCTGTCTGGACATTTCACCCATGATATAACAAATAGCAGAAATGCTACTGCAGAGCCATACTGGCGATCTGAGTCAGCTCCCTTGCCTGGCTCACTGTCTCTTCCCTCCCCCGGCGAAAAGGGGGGGTGACGGTCCCCCTCTTTCCCTCTACTCGCCACCCCTCTCCTTCCTTCTGGTGGGGCATGGGTATGCCCCACTGACATCTGATTGGAGTCGCCTTCACTATCGACCCCACACTTATGTCTTTCTTCCCCCAGCCTTCACCCCACCTTCTCTATCTGCAAGCTAGCGTACGCCCACACGTCAAAATCTAACTTTATCCAAATCACTCTCGCCCACCTTTTCGGCCTTTCATACTTCAAGCGCTCTCCCTTCGCAATCGAACGAATTAAATTTTTTTTTTTTTTTTTTTCCTGAGATTTCAGTGTCCTCGCCACTGAAATCTCAGGAAACTAAGTGGCAGGACCTGCCAGAGTAAACTAACTACTGGGTACCTTCGCCCCTCCACGGGGCGAAGTGTGGGCAACGTCGGGCCTCAGCAGAGGTCTGGCGGCTAAATGGCTAGAGGAACAACGGTACACGACATTACACACCCCAAGATCCACACACTTTTAAATCTCTGGCCTTTACAGTGTACTGTATCACCTGACAATGTAAACTACGCGGAGATGGGGACACCCCGTAGTGCCGCTTGACCCTAAACACACTTTACACTTTATACTTACCTAGTTCGAGATAGTTCACAGTGTCAACATTATCACAGTTTCAACATTACTTTTTAAGTTGTTTGGACCTAACTACTTAATAAACGGAATGTAATGTTAGGTATTTCTTTTGGCCTAGGGCTGGCGCCGTAAAAAAATTACTGAGAAACTAAGGGCGCCGTGAACCGAGAAAGTTTGGGAACCTCTGATTAATCCCTTTTCAACAAGGACGTAACACATGTTATATAGACAGCTTCACAGTTAAATGCAGGGCTTATTATCACCAAGCTACTTTGCGTACACAATAGCATGCAACTGAAGTCAGTCAACACGCCCAATCAACTTTCCACCGACTTATAATCCAGTTATCATATAATTATAAATTAACCACTTATGAAGCTTGATTCAGATTGATTCTGTTATAATCCAGTTATCATATAATTATAAATTAACCACTTATGAAGCATTAGCAATAGAGTGGTTTAAACACAATTCACTGCTTTCAGGCCTAATTCCCAACTTCATACAGCCTTTTCCCTAATATGGAATTTGCATAACAAAATTTCAAACGCGTTCGAGTTGCGCTATAGGAACTAGAGACTCATATATTAACAACACTCCTTCTTCCTAACGTTCGCAACCAACTGATGGCGATTCGAAAGTTACTTTTTGAACTCTTGATTCAGCAGTTTGATTTTTATATGAGCAAGTTTCTATGACGAACATTAGAGAAAGGTGCACTTTCCTCTATGCGATTTCATTTTATAAGTTTTAACGCTCACAACTCTTTCCAGTTTAACTTCATCCTAATCAATACGTCAGCAGTTGAGAGGCAAGTTTCGTAAAAATAAATAAGGTAATCCAATTTTCTTGTCAATATTATCCCTGGAAATTAAGGGTGTCCACAATACAGTTACAAAACTATTACAATATTTTTGTAGACCGTTTTTCCTTCATTAGTCTATCAGTATAACTGCAAAAAACTTTACTACGTTTTTCGATTTAGCATATTCTGCTCGCATTCCTCTGCTCCACATTCTTAATCCCCAACTACTTGTCTAATTTGCTTTATAGGTAAACATTAGCTTAATACTAGTGGCATGGTTTAACAGTTACTGAATAAATTTCCTTATATCTCTGAATGGAACTAATACAACTGACAGATTTCTGCCGAAGAGAAATTATATATATATATATATATATATATATATACAACAGATCGACCGTATTTAGCAGTCAGTGGTTTGAACCTCGGTCTACTCAAGGAACGTGTGCTATTGCACTCTCGCTTCTGTCCATTGGGTTACGGAGGCCGTAGAGCCAAGTGGTCAGGAGCAGTATACAGGGTGATTCACTACCAGTGCGACAAACTTGCAGGAAGTATAGGGGGCACAAAGACGAATCGGAATCACATAGCATTGCAGGGTCCGAAATGCCTTCGTTATGTGGTAGAGGACGTTGAACGGGAGGTCGCGTGAACAGCGATCCCGCCGGAAGTCAGCATTTGCGAACCGTTTCTGTTGAAGAAACCAAGTAGCAAAAATCCTCCGGAGTGGATAATCCGCAGGCTCCAATGATTGGACGCGTTGCAGATGGTATGAACTCATTTGGTTTGTTTACAGTATCCTCCATACAGTGGATTGGGAAATACCCAATCGTTGGCCTATCGCTCGAGTACTCGTACTCGTACTTGGATTGCCTTCTGCAAGACGTAGGACATTCTCCTCATTGTCTGGCGCCCTCGTCGTTCGCTCTCGATTCATGGTACCTCTCGTGAAACAACCAGTCTCACGTAACCTTCTGTGCACACGTGCGAAAATCGTATGATGAGGAGCACGTCTGTGCGGGAACGTTCCTGGTACAAGCGCAGAGCGGCGCGCCCGTTACAGTCCGCAGCTCCATACGCGAGGTACATGTCGGTCAACGTTTGAATACTCGTCCATCCTACTGCCTCGGGAATCGGTTCGCATATGCTGACTTCCAGCGGGATCGCTGTTCACGCGACCTCCCGTTCAACGTCCTCTACCGCATGACGAAGGCATTTCGGGCCCTACAATGCTATGTGATTCCGATTCGTCTTTGTGCCCCCTACACCTCCTGCAAGTTTGTCGCACTGGTAGTGAATCACCCTGTATATAGCGGGTTAGGAGCGGGGATATATATATATATCCTCGCTCCTGACACGCTATATATATATATATATATATATGCTCCTTGAGTAGACCGGGGTTCAAGCCCCTGACTGCTAAATACGGTCGATCTGCCAACACGCACTGAACCAGAGTTGCAGATTATGGTCATAAATTGTTCAGGAGGCTTCCTGCAGTGGATTGACTGCAGTTTACCTTATATATGTAAGAGTTAGCTCTACTTTAGTTAGTTATTAAGATATCGATCAGAGCTGTGACTTCAACACTGGGAGGAACTTTATTCAGTATTTAAATTTGCTCTCGACTCTCACTTAATCAAGGTTTGTTCTTCTGCATTAACAGAAATCGAAGAGCTTGAGGTAAGATAGTAGTAACATTAAAACATGAACTTAATAAACTTAATAATCTCCTTTAAGACCATGTTTTGCGCAAGTGGGTTCATAGGAATGATAGGAATGTTGAGAGACCGATAAATTGATTTTGGGCTGGACCCCCTCTAGTCTTTGTCCTTTGTATTCGAATTTTCTATAGGGTATATTGGCCTAAGCAACAAGTCAGTAATATAATAATATTTTAGGGCGTATGGAATCATCTAGCAGTATAATTTTAAATGAAACATGAAAATCGTGTTTATCATTATTATTCTTCTTCGTCAGTTTTATTCATGGAAATTAAGGTTATGATTAGAGATTATTTTACTTCTGAGAAGAATCAACTGATTAGCTAATTTTGTATATGGAGTTTCCGTAGTCACTACAAGAGGGCAGCACCTACTACTCTTACTAATAACGGGAATTTTAACATCATCTTAATTAAAGTGATTTGCATATCTGCTTATTATAATTAGAGAGATTTGATTAAAATTTTTCTGATGAATCACAGTTTGGTGAAGGCCTAATTAATGCTGGGAGAAGATGGAATTTTTCTAGATTTATTTCGAGTGCTTCTTATTATTACATTTGTTCGAAAGTATTGGAAGAATTCAGAAATCTTCGCCAGAACAAATGTGTTATTTTAGCAGGTTTGTATTTCATTGATTTCATCTTTTACCTGGAGGAAAGATAATCGGTTTCAAATATTCGGATGCAATGCAAAGCAAACCAGCAACGATGATAAAATATTAAATAAATTAGCCTTTTGAATAAAAAAAAGTTAATTCTTATACAGTTAGTCTGAGTGAATTTCTTAGTAAAGCATTTTTAAATCAATCATCCTTATTGAAATTTTATTTGAGATAAAGGAATGTTTTTGTTAAACGGGAGTTTTTGTTTGGCCATGAAGTATTCTTATTTGGTGCTATAGTGATCATAAAATACGAAAATATGATGCGATAGTCGGTGATTTTTATTCCTTATACAAATTGTATTCATTTAAAGAACATAAAATATTTTATAGAATCAGTGTTTCAGAAAACTTTCAGCTTCGCTCGCCTTCTTCAGCTTAAGAATGGTTCGTGGATTCTTCTGAGATAACTCCAAAAATAAAAAAATAAAAACAAACAAAAACATGGATTTAAATCAGGTGAAATTGGAGGCCAGCCCTTTGCCATATACCTCAAGGTAGCAGTTAGAATTCACATTGTTATCAGATATTTCATCCAGGAACAATTCCTGGATGAAATATCTGATTATCCTTCAGTACAATTCCTGCATCCAGGAACTTCAGGACAATTCCTGCATCTAGGAACTCCAGAAAAATTCCTGTGGATGACAGGACGCACTGTCCTATTGAAAGCAGTTGTCATCCACATCATTGCTATAACCGTACCAAAAAAATGCAAATATTGTCCCTAATGACATTGAAGTAGACCGTTATTTGTGATATTTCCTTCGGCAAACACTGCACCATAAATGCCAAATGTAGCGTGCACACCACACATTGGCCCTTTGTCCGAACTTCGCAACTCTCTGGAGTTCTTAATAACGATTGTTCTTCATGACATTTCCTTTCGTTTGAAACACGGCGCAGTTCTCTCAAATTGATCCAATTACTTTAACACTTTTTGGTTTGTTTGTCCATTACGCACGTCGAAGTGGTGTCGGTATCTTCTTTGAGCAAAAACAATTGAATCCCCACATCTGCAGTGTTCCTAAACAATAAACATTTTTCATTTAATACTATACACCGCCATTTTCATTACGTCAGGAGAGAGTATTCAGTGTTACCGACCAAATCCCAAACCTTTCTCTGCAGAGTAATGATGTTGTTGGTACGAAAAATTTGAAGCTTGTAAAATTGCCAAGAAAAGAATTAATGTGATTAATAAAAAATCATCCTGTATATTGTTCATCTAAAAGTGTGAAAAAATTTGGAACTTATCAAGATTGTTTTATTTTATTATTATTTTTTTCTTTTAAAAAAAGTATACACAAAAGGGAACATATTTACTGTGTACAGCATAAATAACATTCAATTAATAGCAATATGAGTAGCAGTAATCCCAGATTAATGTATCAACTGTGTTGTGTAACACTTAGGGCAGTGGAAAATGAAAAGGACCTGTGGGTAAATGTGTAGTGAAATATGAAGTTCTTTGAGCAATGCAGATAGGCTGCCTGGATAGGTCATGGATTTTGTTTATGATATGCAGGAACTTTACTAGCAGGAACAAGAAAGTGATTGTCCCGTTGTATAAGGCAATGGTTAGGCCGCATCTTGAGTACTGCATACAGGTCTGGAGGCCTCATTTTAGGAAGGATGTAGATTTTCTGGAATGGGTGCAGAGAAGGGCAGCGAGATTGGTGAAGAGAATGAGAGGGTGGTCTTACAAAGACACACTTCAGTTCGACGTTTTTAAGCCTTTGGATGGATTTAGCAAGCTCAGTGCTGATGCCATTCTCCTCTTGCTACATACATAAGGAGGCATAAATTCAAATAGAGGAAGGATGGTTGCAGGCAGCAGGTGGTTGACTGTTGGAAAAACTTCCTTCTGGTGTTGTGGAAGTGGGTAGTTTGAATAAATTCAAGGAAGAATTAGACAAATTATTAGAGGGGCGGACAACTGATGTCGTTGTTGTAGGGTTTTAGGAGCATCAGCTACTGAGGCCATATTGCTCCGTGTATACTGGCTGTAAACTGTATGTTCTCTAGTCGATTTTCTGTTTGTTTGACGAAAAACCCGAGTTTCCGGAGGAAAAACTGCTACCTTCGCCTGAGACCGTCTAATTCCTACCCTCATCGACAGGACTCGAACTGAGGTCTTTTCCATCAGGGGTGGGGGAGGACGGCGATTCTGCCAATTGTACTACCGACGAGGGCTCCGAGGGGGGTGGGGACCCAGGAAAAAAAGTTTTTGTTGAAGAGGAGCGCAGGGGGTAAAGACTAAGAGCGGGAGTCGGAGTTACAGTTGTACAGGAATTGGATGAGCGGCCTTCGTAGCAATGGTCTGGAACGGGAGTGCAGTAGCACACACTCTTTGAGTAGACCGGAGTTAAAGCCCCTGACCTGCTAAATACTGTCGATCTGCCAACCCGCACTGAATCAGCGTGGCAGATTATGGTTCATTTCTCTCAATATGAATTGTTGAGGACGCTTCCATCCTACAGTGGGTTGATAATGGTTCGACTCAATTCAACTCTCCTCTCATGCCCATTATGGCTCCTACCTTTAGGAGAAACTAAAGAGGGGTAGAACGGGGAAGGGAGATTACACATAGTGTGAGAAGCCAGGGTACCCTATGTGGTGTTAGGTCGCCATCAGCGATGTTTGTGTCCTCAGTGAGCCTGAGACAGCCGAAATCCCACATCAGAACCCAGGGGGCCAGTGTCTCACAATCCCACACCACGCGGTAAGAAGACCAAACGTGTCGTCAGTTGTAATGCCTAGTGGATGCTGCTTGGCAGCGACGATCCAGTGGTCAGGTCGGCCAGTGGTGGTCGCTCCGCCGTTTTAATGCCCTTTGTCACAAACGTAAGCATTTGCTGAATAGCAATTTAACACTAGCCCTCAGATCAGTAATAACAAGCCCAATCGCGCAAAGATACAATGTGACCAGGCAAATCAGGTCTTATTTTTATCTCACACTGGCATCATCCTGGCATATTTTTTTCAGTGTGGGAAATCGTTATTAACAAAAACAAGCGGCCCTAGCCAGAAACTGGCAAAACCGCTATGTACATACATTGATATATATACAATGATATATATATGATACATATAATGATACAATATATAATGATACATAAATGATATACAGTTGGTCGTCGACTTACGACCGACTTCTGTTCTGACTGACCGGTCGTAAGTCGATCTGGTCGTATGTCGGCCATATATTTATTAGCAGTATTTTTTAAATTTTCTAATCTTTTTATCATCTTTATAAATTATTTTTATAATCTTTTAAATTTTTATCATCTTTTATTTTTAATTTTAAATACAGCAATGTTTTTATCTTTTACTTAGCGATACTGTACTAGGCGTAGAAACGAAGGTATCTCTCTCTATGAGCTTAAATTCAAACGTTCTCTACATTTTAATTGGTTTATTATTCGTACTGTTTATAAAAAAAAAAAAAAAAACTACAATCTATAATTATATTGTACATAATGTGAAAAATAATACTGTGCATAATGTACTGTAAACACTAAAATTAATGTAAAAATTAATACAAATGAAATTTACAAAATCAATTTTTAATCTTTGCTTGTGCTGGGTTGTGCATCGTCAGGGTCATGTTCTTGGGTTGAGGTAGGAGATGTTTATTTATAGAGACATTATGCAAAGCAAATCTTTTTTTAAAACGCTTAAACCACCCAGTACTAGCCTGAAAATCTTCAGCGTAATCGTCTCCGGCGCGTGATTTTAAACTCTGAAAAACAAACTTCTAGCCTTTGCTTGCACTGTGTGAAGGCTCATGGGTGTATTTTTTTTGTATTAAATCTTCCATCCACATAAACAACAATTTCTCCATTTCATGGATGGGTTCCTGTCGTTGTTTGGTTAAAATTGTAGACATAATAGGTGCAGTATCGTCGATGCCATGGAATGTGATAATTTCAAGTCACGTGCTATCGTATTCACTTTCTTTCCGCTTTCATACTGCTGGATAATTTTCGTTTTACACTCTGAATCAATAGTTTTCCTTGACTTCTTAGCTGACGTATATGTAGATGAAGACATTTTCCTTTTACTAAACATATTATGCGTATTTCAGTGGAATTTTAATTAATACACCACACGCAACAGATGCTTAATAGCGACTGGGTGTATGTGAGAGAGAGAGAGAGCGACTGAGTGTATGTGCCTGGTGCTGTCCTCAGGCCTCCCGTTATCGACGTGCCTCCTCACCTGGGTTATGGGTGTCCTCAGTAGTGATTTCCTGATTTATTATTAATTTATTCATTATTTATTATATATAATTTTTTGGTGGTCGTAAGTGCGGCCGGTCGTAAGTCGCATAGGTCGTAAGTCGACGACCAAGTGTATACATATAATCGTGTTAATTACAATGTTATAAGTGTAATGAAAATGTAACATGTTCACACAGCAAATCACATCATGCAACTAATGAGAAGTATAAATTGTGGCACAGGAACCACAAGGCAGCAGTCTTTTTCTGTCCTCGGAAGAACGAAACCCACACCCACTGCATGTAGTGATATACCAGTGGGTGTTAGCTAATCCTGTATCCACAGCTGCCCAAACTGGGGTACCAGCTTAAAAAAAAAAGAGTAGTTGGCAGGCGATATCAGTTTTAAGAGATATCTATAGACATTGCTGGTGTTGGTTTGGTTCCTTGTTGATATGTTGATAAACCTGAGAAGAGTTGCTTTCTTTTGGTGAAAACAGCAGGGCAGAATTGTTGTAGAGCTGAGAACGATTGAGAATTTTCAGTCAGAGCCACTTCATTTCCTTCAGAGAAGTTGCTGACAGCAGCTTGTAGTGTAGATCTGTCATCGTGGTACAGGCTGCAGCGATACAAAATGTGCGTCCAGGTTTCCTCAACACACAAGCAGAGATTGGTGTCAGACAAGCCAAATTGAAATAGTTTGGAGTTGATGGAGCCGTGCCCAGTAACTATATATGGTGTTAGGCTGGGAGAAAACCATTGGCGGACGTTCTTGTTGAGAGGAAAGGTAACTGCAGGAACAAAAGAGCGGGTTACTTGACCAGTAGTACTGGAATCCCATCGTGATTTCCACACACTGATAAGTTCATTCCAGATTCTCCGTTTCTCGTCTTTGATGTTAGCAGCTAGGTTGCATGAGATGCCGAGAATCTCGCCGGGAACTCTGTACTTTAGATTTAGCATAGTCCTTTGAAGATGACATGAAGGTCTAGTGGTAAGACTCCAGCAAGGACCTGCAGAGCAGCAGAGGACACTGTCTTGCAGTCCCGGAGCAGGGCAAGCAGCATAATCCGTTGAATGGAGATGAGCTTGGAACGGAGTTTAACATTAACGGCTCTATGAAACCAGACTCACGAAGCATATGTTGCTATTAGTACGAATACTGCTGTATAATATAGCAAGATAGTCTTCTTATTTAGTCCCCAGTCGGATTTGGAGATGCGGATAATTGCTGCAGTGAACTTCTTAATCTTCGAGGCGAGGTGATTAATATGAGAGAAGAAGGTTAACCTGTCATCTAAAATTACACCAAGATGTTTTAATTCAGGAACAAAGGGATTTGCTTTCCGTCTATCTTTATATTTGGAGGTCTTCTGTAATCTAACTTGCCCTTAAAAACCATCAGCTTTGTTTTTGTGGCAGATATTCGCAGTTTATGTATACTTGACCACTTGATTAGCTCAGAAAGAGTTATATTGGCTGATTGTTCTAGTTGAAGACGCGATCGCCCTGGAATTAGAAGAACCAAATCATCGGCGTAGGCGAAGGCAGAGATATTGTCAGGTTTTTACGTGAGCCAGCTGTCCAAAACTATGTTCCAGAAGAGAGGTCCCAGAATTGATCCCTGGGGGCATCCTCTTGAGATGGTCCTTGAGAGAGGCTGCTGTTTCTAGATTACTTGGATGAGTCTATTTTGAAAGTAGCGTCTAATAACTTGGAATAGTTGCTGAGAGCATTTGGCTTGGGTAAGACGATTGAGAGCGCTCTCCCACCAGAGGGAATCGAAAGCTCCCTCGAAGTCAACGAATGTGACCAAGGCGTCTTCACAGGATTTTCTCTTCTTGAAGCCAAATTGGGATGGAGACATTAAGTTTTGACCTTCAATTAAATCTGCTACTCTAGATGCTAACAATCTTTCAAATAGTTTGCCAAAAAGAGAGATGGATCTGTATGCTTTGGGATCAGATTTATTTTTGTCCGGCTTGTGAATAATTTTGATCAAAACTACCTTCCAGAGATTAGGAAATATCCCCTCAGTAAGATATTTGTTGTACATAGAAGTATTTCTGGAAAGAATTCGGCAAATTTGATAATTACAGCATTTTCCACAAGATCTAAACCTGGACATTTATGGATATTTATTTTGCTTAGGGCCAGCTTTAGCTCAGGAAGAGTGAAGAGATTCATTTCATATGAGGAATGGTAGGTTGAGTTGCTATTCCTGATAGATATTTGTTCTGGAGTTTCTGTGGTGAAGATCGTCCAGGGGAAGCAATAGATCCAGGATGGCGTTAACTGAGTCATTCCAATTAGTAGGTTTTGTGTCATTGTTCACTACAGTGTTGTGCACTTCATGAGAGTGATACTTGTTTTTGCTAATCTAATTTTATATAATAGACCCCAGGGATCAGAATCCCTTTGGAGTGAACTAAGTGTTGCCAGGAGGCAAGTTTTTGTTTTGCAATTGTATTTACGTATTCTTTCCGCTTGCCTTTATAGATATTTTTTAGTCTGGTGACTTCCGGTTCAGGCCAGGACCTTTTCCGTTAAAAGTCTCTGCGTGCTTTGTGTACTTTTTTGTGCAGAGTGAAAAGTTCAGCTGTCCACCTTGGAACTGTAGTATGCTTGCTAATTTTCTTCTTAGCGGAGCGTTCTGTAGCACGAAGTAAGGCAGCCTGTACATAGAATGCATATTCTGAGGCATTGAACTGGTTCAAAGACCGGCTAGTGTCAACGTTAAAATCCTGGTGAATTGAAGAAATAAATAAAGGCCATTTGATGGTTTTGAAAGAAAATCTTCTAAGATCTTTTGGAGGAGGAGAAGGAGGGGGATCTGTAGTATTTGGAAGGAGAGATACCTTAAAAGTGATTGCTCGGTGGTCACTGTTTGTGTAGTCAGTATGTATGGTCCAATCAGAGATCCTCGAGGACATGCCGGACGTTGAAATAGTGAAATCAATGTTTGATTCTCCGTGGACGTTTGAGAAGGTGTGCGGTTGGTTGGGTAAGTTGTGCAGATTTAAATTGTACGTGAATAAAAATTCCTCGAAAATCCTACCTTTGTTGTCCAAGACACTGCTGAACCATAAGAAAGATTTTGAGTTTGAATCAGTTGTAATTATTAGATATGTGGGATTTAAAATAGCAAACACCTGTTCTAGATATCATTGTGATAAATTAATATCTTCTGATGGTGGACAATATAGTGACAGAAAGTAGAACGAGAAAGTTGATGTAGAGATTAAAATACAGGTGGAATTTTGATTACACTAGCCAGAGATAACAGTAATATCCAGTTTGTTGTTGAATATGATGATGACAGATGTAGGATCTGTTGCAGAGGACTGGATGATTCTTGTAGTCATGGGATATCCCATAACTTTGGAAGATTGTCCATAAATGTGCTTAGAGACATAAGGTTCCTGAATGCATATAATATCAAATAAATTTTCCGTTGCAATGAACCTGATCTCATCAGCAACGCATCTAGGGTGTTGTGCATTGATCTGCATGATTGTAAGTTGGAAGGGACAGTCTGGTTCGCAGCCTAGCTATGCAGAGAGAGGCACACTGCCCGTCTCTGGTCTCGAGATCGCTTGTACCGCTGGTTGTTCATTATGATTGCCAAACGATGGCATTACCAAGAGACCTGCGGGTCAGATATCTGTGTTTAGATATCTTTCTATATTGGGACTTTTGATCTTAATCCGGAAAGAGGAATAGGATGGATGTCTGGTGTGGACCTTTATGGGGGTACCGAGTATGTTGAGCTGCTTCAGAAGGGTTTCAATTTGTTCTAGTTTTGTTTCCGGGCATAGTCGACTTATAAAAATGCTGGAGGGCCTTGCAATCCTTCCTCTATGCTGCACCGTTTTAATCCCCAATGTGTTAGGGTTAGAGCCAATAACTGCATCACGATTCTGAGCTGCTTGGGTGAAGAAGGTCTTCTTGTCTTGCTTGGAAGTAACTTTACTGCTGATAGGTGCTGATTTCATACTCCATGCTCTTGGTTCAACTGTCTTGGAGCTACTTTCAAACGGCATGTTGTGACCATCAGATGTATTTGTTGCATTACTATTCGTTGTTGGTCGGAAGTAATGCTGTTGTATGTTTACTGCAGCTGTGTTTTGCTGCAGATAGCTTGATTTGGGCTATTTGGAATTTTTGTAGTTCATTTCTGAACCTCTGACGACCGCTTTAGTTGGTCTTCTGGTGTTCTGATGCATTATTTCTCCTTGTGCAGTTGGTAACTGGTGTGTAGCCTGGTTCGGTCTATTTAGCTGAGAGGATCTGTCACCTCTTAATAAGGAATCTGGACTTTTTCTATGTGTGATTTTTTTGACAAATTCTAAATATTCAGAATTCCTTAGCATTTCTTCAAGAGGACTAGCGACCTCAAGAACAGGTTTATTATTATTATTATTAATCGGCACCTTAGGTTGCTGCGGTACAGTCTCACTAGACGCGGAAGAGACAGGCTCTGACGTTTGAGTACCCACTTCCCTTTTGAGTATGGCTTCCTTTTCTTTAGTTGAGCTATTCGGGGTTCTTAGGTATGTTTCAAGAGTATCGTCTATTCTGTTAATACCTTCAAGAATCATCTTGAAGCTACTTGTTTCCTGCCCTTCTCTGTGCAATGTTAAATCCTCAATTTTCTCTAGACGTTGTACCCAGTTTTCTAGTTTTTTTCCCATTGGCTGAGATATATATTTTTAAATTATTTATCTCGCTAATACAAGTGGCATGCAATTCTGAATTTTTTATTTTTATATCTCTGTTTTTGCTACCGGGATCAAAGATCACAACAGATTGTGGTTTATGATCTTCTGTTGGTTACTGCTCCGGGCGTCCTCGATTCAGGTATGCCGTCCGAATCAGGCGGTCCAATAATTGTAATGTCATCTCGCATATTCTTTGCTTTTCTAAGTGTTTTCTCATTGTGGTTTTCCTGTACGGAAATCTGAAAGTGCTGGTCGGGGAGTTATTCCTAGAAACGCTAGAGCTACATTTAATTGGCTGAGCACCGGAGGCACGTATTGGCCTGTCACAGACGTTTTAATTGTGCACATTCCTTTCGTGGGCAGGTAGAGGATTTAGATTTCTTCCTTGTTAGGCCAAATGGAAATTTCCAAAAAATTGTTTACAAGCCTTAAGGATACTTGTAGGGTAGATCTATACTTAGACGGAGTTAGAATTTGAAGTGGGGAAAAATTCCTAAGGGAACTGATTGGATTATCCCAACAACAGGGTCGATACTAGCACTTTTGACCTTGGAAGCCTGTTGTTCCAGAATTCTGGCAATCAGCAGTAACATTATCGGCCGTCTAATATTAATTTTAAAACTAAAAATTGCACTGTACCAGTTACTTGTGGAATGAAATGGAAAGGGTTGACGTACAGCTTACACTTCCTGGATTCCGTAGATGCCAAATATGGATCAGTTTGGTGAAGCTAATACAAGAATATAGTAACTAAACTAGGAGCACACAAAAATGCGACCTGACACTGGCAAGCAGTTCTATTTTTTTTTTTTTTTTTGCCATGTGAAATGAACACTTCCTAGTTCATTTCACAAATATACCTGGTCTCAATTCAAATCTCAACTATGTCCATTTCCAATTGCAATCTGCCAAACCCCATGTACTTGTTCTGGCAGAATCTCAGTTATCGGTTGATTCAACTACTGTTCATCTCAGTTGCCCAAACTATTCGCCTCAAAGGTGGTACTTGTGCATATGTCCGTTCCGATATTCCCTGTCAGAGACTTGGTAATTTGGAATCTCCTCTTTTCGATCTTCTCTGGCTTAAAATCTTTCTACCTCATTGTGCCAAATTCATCTGTTGTCTCTACCGTTCTCCCAACTCCACTAATCACTTGGAGCTCTTTGACTTCCTCTCTTTGCAACTTGACTTTCTCCAGTCCAACTTTCCTAGCAGCGAGGTGAATTTCCTTGGTGATTTTAATGTTCTTAACTCCAGCTGGCTTCCGCATTCTAGTCACACTGACCCAGCTGGTCGAGATGCTGAGGCTTTTACAATTACTAATGATCTTGCACAATTTATTCCTTTACCTAAAAGAATACCGGACTATCCTAACCATACAGCCAACATGCTTGATCTTTTTCTCTCATACAATCGTAAATACACGGTGGAAGTGAGTGGTCCTTTAGGCACCTCAGATCACAACTTGGTGATTGTCTCTTCTCTAATGAGGCCTTTATCTCATGGCTATTCCCATCCTCGTATTGTTTGGCATTACAAGAATGCAATGCAAAATGAGATGACATGCGAGATTTCTTTTCTTCTTTTCCTTGGTCTGATTACTGTTTCAAAACTTCTGATGTCAACGTTTGCTCAGATCGTGTCAGTGAAATTATTCTTGTAGCAATGGAATCCTTTATCCTACACTCCACTTTAAAATCTCGCCCTCTTTCTAAACCTTGGTTTTCCAATAAATGTGCTAAGGCTGTTCAAGAGAAGAACGTTGCATATCGTAATTGACTCGTTTCTAATTCTTCAGTTTCATTTTCTGCCTCCACCAAAGGTCGCAACAATTGTAAAGCAGTTATTAATCAGTCCAAACTAGAATTTGAACAGGCTAAGAGTAGAAAACTTGCTTGTTCCCCTAATGGGAGCAGAGCATTCTGGTCTCTTGCCAAAGCTATTGGCGATACAGAATGTGCGTCCAGGTTTCCTCAACACACAAGCAGAGATTGGTGTCAGACAAGCCAAATTGAAATAGTTTGGAGTTGATGGAGCCGTGCCCACTAACTAATATATGATGTTAGGCTGGGAGAAAACATAAGCAACCTTTTCCCATCTTTGCTCCCACCTCTGTCAAAACCAGATGGTTCTGTTGTCACTTCAGCCAAGGATAAAGCTGACATGCTAGCATCCCATTTTTCTTCCAACTCGTGCATTAATGATCTTGGTAAAACACCTCCCACCATTCCCAACACGCTCCATTCAATGCCTCTTGTTGTCTTCCTTCAAAAGGATGTCAGAAGGATTTTGACTAATCTTGATGCTAAGAAAGCTCCAGGTTCTGATGGTATTTCTCCACTTGTTCTCAAAACCTGTGCTCCTGAACTTACTCCTGTTCTTTGCCTCCTTTTTTCCACTTTCTTATTCCAAAGGTGTTTTTCCTTTTGCTTGGAAATTTTCACATATCCAGCCATATCCTAAAAAGGGTGACAAATCCCTCCCATCCAGTTATCGTTCCATTTCAATTACTATTACTCTTTCTAAAGTAATGGAGGAATCAATTAAAACCTAGAAACCTTCCGTCTGATCAACGATCGCCAGTATGGATTCCGTCAGCGTCGATCCACCGGTGATATTCTGTCTTATATTACCCATTTATGGACAAATTCAATGGAAAAAATTTGGTGAAACTCAAGCAGTTGCTCTTGACATCTGAAAGGCTTCCAGTTGTGTTTGGCCTAAAGGTCTTCTAAACAAGCTTCCATCTTATGGTTGCCAACTGTTTTTTGTAATTGGTTATACAGTTTTCTCTCTGACCGCTCAATGAGAATGATATTAAATGGCTCTGTCTTCTAACTTCTCCACTAATGCTTGTGTCCCGCAAGGTTCAGTTTTTTCTCCCCACTCTTTTCCTTTTGTATGTTAATGACCTTCTTCCATTGACTGGAAATCCTATCAATAGTTTTGCCGATGATAGCACATTGCATTCCACTTTCCAGTTTGAGAAACCGTGTCTTGCTCAATCAGCTTCAACTTCTCGAATATCTGCTACCGATTTTTTAATGCCGATTTCCAGTGGGGCAAAGACACCTTAGTTGATTTCAATCCTTCTAAAACTCAGTCCTGTCTTATATCTCGCAAAAAGGATTCTTCTGTTCCTATGGTTATCTTTGGTGACACTCCGATTTCTAGGCAAGGTGATATATCTTTTTTGGGGATTACCCTGACTTCTAATCTCTCTTGGCACAATCACGTTACAAATATTGCTTCCTCTGCATCTAAAGAACTTGATTTTCTCTTTTGCTCTCGGCGTTAGTTTTCTTCCAAACAGCTGTTCACTCTGTACAAATCGGAAATCCGCCCTGCCATGGAATATTGTTCCCACATCTGGGGTGGTGCTCCCAAAACCTCTCTCGGGAATCTAGATTCCATTCAGAAGACGTCAGTTAGGTTAATTAATGACTCATCTCTAACAGAGTCTCTCCACTCTCTGTCTCACAGACATAATGTTTCTGCTGCATGCCTTTTCTACAGATACTTCCAAGAGAACTGTTCTACTGAATTGGTTTCTATAATTCCCGCTCTCTATTTCAAAACAGTCCGAACACGTGCCGTCAGCAGCTAACATCCATTTACTGTCTAACTTAAAACTCTTAGAACTTTTCATCTTCCTCGTTTATTTATTCAACTGCCATTTTCTGGAACAACCTCCCGTCATACGTATTTCCTGAAAATTACAGTCTACAAAAGTTCAAGTCTAATATCAACAAATATCTACTTTCGGCTTCTCAACCTCCAACCCATGCATGTTCTAAGTATTATAGGTTCTAATATCTCTCGTGTTTGGGGTTTTCATAAAAAAAATAAAATAAAAAATAAATAATCAAACCTGATGAACCTTATCACACTGTACTCGAATTTCACAAAATAATATAAATAACTGTCTCTTATGCTAGCTGTTCCCAAAGTGGGGCCCGCAGACCCCTAGGGGTCCGGTTTAAAAGAGGCTATGCCCACTTATTGCCGTTTCCTCCTTTGATTTAGGTGGCTAGCCCCTGAAAAAGGCGCAGAGATCACAGGAGGAACAGCACTAACTTATACTTATTATTATTATTAATATTTTTATTCTTATATGTTTTTATTTTATTGATTCTTACTATTATCTCAGCTCCCTTATTTGTTCACCGTGATATCGATGGCCGTTCCGTTCGCCCTTTGTTCTCCATAATTAGCGTTACTAGCAACGTAACGTTAGTACATTGCCCTTGATGACTACTAATATATATATATATAAGTTCAAATATGTGTATATATAATTATACACATATTTGAATAGCGTTTAAAATAGTTGGAAAAGGAATCTTTCATAATAAAATAAAATAAAATAAAATAAAATAAAAAGATACAGTATACATCAGAGGCAGCAAAAAGCACATTCCTCTACATGATGCTTGAAATATAACCATACAAGTAAATTAGAATGAGAGTTAAAATAAAATAATGCCAGCAGTACTGGAGTGCTCGTAGCTGTTCAATTTTTAATTTTCGCTGCATCAGGACCACCGCTGTTCAGATCTCCTGCATTGGCGGTTTGATCTGGGGATCGGATGGCGGACTGATCTTTCGATCGATTCTCCTTTGCGGCGATTTGTCAAGCGATCGAAATGCAGCGATTCCCTGACCATGATTGGCCTCGTGGTCCTCTGTCGAGATGGGGCGTAATGGTCAGTCTATTTTTGGTTTATTTTTGTTTTATTTTTTTGTAGTGGTTAACATCTCTGTTGGTGATATTTCACATAAATTTGGAGCTGGTTCCTGTCAGAGGTTCCTGTCGTTAAATTTCTATTTAATTGGCTTTCAAAATTCAATGAATTATTATTCTTATACTGTATTTAGATTTTCTAAATTATTTTAGCGAGTTTCTACCGCAATATTTTTACTCTCGTTACCTTTCTCTTCCTTCCCTGTTTGCTTTATTTAGGTTTAATTTGACTATTTTCGCTCTTGTCTTGCCATACTGCTGGCATTATTTTTTTTTTTTTAACTTTCATTCTAATTTACTTGTATGGTTATATATATATATACTCCGCAATATGGCTTAAGTCGTCGATGCACATTTTTAGACGCAGCAGCCGTAACAAAGACAATCACGCCCGTGTGAAATTGGCTACATCAGTTATTAGCTTTCAGAAAGAAAGGGTATGTCCAGAGGTCAATGGTCGCCGATGATGAAATATGTGAACATATAAATGTCGTGCAAGTAAATTTTTTAACCTATTTATTAAGTAATATATATTAATCAATCGGTTACATCATTATATGTAGTGAAAGTTAGGAAACAATTCCCAGGAAAGTATCTCAGCTTAAACCGGCACCGAAGGGCAGTCATGTGCCTGTTGGAACAGGCTTTCATTCAACTCACAGATGAGACAACTTCGAGTATAAATATGGGCCTCATATCGATGGCAACGATGAAAATGAGTGAACTGTGATTTAAGGCAGCGTGACTACTAAATACGGTTAATGATTGTACAAATAATTAATTTTAACTCCTCTAACCGCGTGGTCGTGCAGGAGTATAAACAAAAAATGTGGCGATACCCTTTGGGGCACGGCGTTATATCCCAGGTTTTGCAATGTCCACTGGACAGTTCGGTTTATTTCATAAGTATGTATATATCTTTTGTAGTTGCAGAACTGGCTATCTAACTATACGCCTTGATTTTACCAAAAACAAAAAATTACACCAGAAAAGCAATTAATTTTATTGATCTGCAATTTTTCTACATCATCTTAATATTATCATACGCAGTGCTGTAGTCTTAAAATTAGCAGAAGGTATACTCTATGAATGTTACAAAAAAGCAGAGGGTATACTGTGCATACCAGGCTTATTAATCGTCCAGAGGGTATACGGCGTATACCCGTATGTGTGTATATATTTATATATATACACACACATACAGGGTGTCTAGAAAAAATCTATACACACTTTATCAGCCCATAACTCAGTAACCTTTTTTCTTTTTCAGTTGCAAGTTGGTGGTAATAATGGGGAAGACCAGATTTACATTTGAACAACGGAAATTTGTGTTGAAGTGGTATTGGAAGTCGGAAAATATCAACGAAGTCCAGAGACAGTTTAGGAGTGAATACTACACTGAACCACCAACGTGTCTCACAATTTCGCGTATTCGTGATACGTTTGAGGCGGATGGCACTGTACAAAATGTACACAGTATAGTGATCAGGAAGACCTCGTACATCCACGAACCCCACGAGATCACAAGACGTGCTGGAACTTTTCCGACAAACACCAAGGAAATCTGTCCGACAAGCTGCTCGTGAAACGGCAATTCCCAAATCCAGTGTGCATGACATTTTAAAGCGTGCAAAATGAAAAAGGCACATTCCAAGATTAATGCAGGCCCTGAACGAAGATGATCCTGATCGTAAGATTGAATTTTCCGAGTGGTTTTTAAGAAAATCTGCAGAGGACGCTCTGTTTGCCAATAAGATCGTTTGGAGTGATGAGGCGACATTCAAGTTGATTGGTACAATTAATCGCCACAATTGTTCGTACTGGGTAACCGAGAATCCACACGTTACTGAGAAACATTTGAATTTACTGGGTATTACAGTGTGGTGTGGATTATCATCCTTGGGTTGGATAGGGCCATTCTTTTTTGTTGCAACTGTTACTGGTGCTGTTTACCTCAACTTGCTTAAGGAATCAGCCGTCCCACACATTCGTGAGCTATTTGAGGGTGATGAATTTTATTTTCAACACGATGGGGCAACCCTCCCACCCCTTTTTCATCGCGATGTTAGGGCTTATATGGATGAAACTTTCCCAAACAGATGGGTTGGACGAAGAGGCAGTGTTGAGTTCCCTCCGCATTCTTCAAATCTAACGCCATTGGATTTTTATTTATAGGGATACCTCAAAGATAAAGTTTATACCACAAAACTAGCAACAATCGTTGAATTACGGCAAGCTGTTGAAGCAAAATGTGTAGCAATATCAAGAGATATCTTAGGTGATGTATGCAATTCAGTTTTTCGACGATGTAAACAATGCCTGGATGAGAATGGAGGACGATTTTAATACTTGTGTTATTGCATAATTTTTCTAAAATTTTTTCTTCATTATAAAATTATAAAATTGCATTTATGAAAATAAACATAGAAGTTATTAACAATCAAAGTGTGTATACATTTTTTCTGGACGCCCTGTATATATATATTAAAAATAATAAAACTATAAGTATTGTCTAGGAATCAAATTCTAATAAATTTATCTTTTTAATTTTCAGTTAATATTTTAATAATAATATATATATATATATATTTTTTTTTTTCAAGTATTTCAAAAACCGGAAGTTGTATGCTATTCACCTAAAAAATCCAGAGGATATACGGCGTATACCCTCCACTACCAGCCCTGATCATACGTAAAACAGAATCTCGTGCAATGGATATTGCAGGCTCTTATTGAATATGTTAGTTTAGAAATTTTCTATATTTAGCATTGTTCATAAATGAGTTAATTGTTCATGCTTCAAATAAAAATGTTCTATTTATACTCTGGCATGGGATATTTCTCCTTTCTTAACTCATAAGAAAATAATTTGACCAACATCTGGTAATTTATAACGATCCCGTAGTCTTGAAGAAGTCTTTAGAAATGGTTTAATTAAAAAGATCCTTAAAAGATAATTATTGTTTTTTTTTTTTTTTTCCGGACAAGAAATTTGTGGGTTATTAATCGTTTAGAATTTATGAGTCAGTGTTCCCAATCATTTTTATCCCCCCGGAAAATTTAGAAAGAAAGATTGATGTTGATGATAATACAGGATTATTTCTTTCTTGTCGCCAACAGCAGCATAAGGCAATCTAGAAAACTTGCCTTTTAAGCTTATCAGAATCTGTTTCTGTTGTTTATCACACTTTATTTGAAATAAATGCAGTGTGATATAGTAAACGGAGCTTTAAACCGTTCATATTCCATTATACAGTTTATATATATTAGCCCGTAGAACTTCGCACCAGGCGCAATGCAACTAAAGTTTACATACCGCTATTTTCCGTTTTCCGTCTATCCACCGCTCCACCACTTGTACGTGCCAACCTAGGTGCCCTCTTAGTGTAAGACTTTTGTGAGTTGTCAAGCGAGCGTCTAGTGCCTAGTGGTGTGTTATTGTTGGCGTTCCCGCGAGTGTCTGTGGAAATCTTGAATTACGTAAGTTTTCTATAAAGATAAATTTCCTCAGATTACTTAAATCACCTTCCAACTCTCGCCAAGGTAAATGTGTAATGTTTTGATGATTATGATTAAGTTTGTATGAATTTTACCTTAATGCTAGTGACTTGGCAACCACCTGCTACAAGTAGCTAGTTCATTGCCTTCGCTGTCAAAGCGTAGCTGAGGTGGCAGCAGCCTATATCTTGGCCCAGTTAAGAGTCTATTTGTTGTGTTGCCTATTGTGTGATTTTGAATTACTAAATGAGAATTAATTTCGGCCATTATTATATTGTTTTCATTGCCGCAATATGACCCTTAGAGACAGTCGAACTCTCTGTGAATGAGAGTATATCAGAATTCAGGGGACGATATTTAAACCCTGATATCGACGTCAGTTGATTACCGGTGATCTCAACGGGCTGCGGAGCTGTTTGGCTGCTTTCTTGCTAACTGAGGTGATTAAGAGACCAATCATTTGCTGGCCCTGCCCAGTATTAATATTTCATATTGATGTGTTCCGTTGTTAAGGTACGCCTGTTGAGGCCATCTGCCGTTATGGACACTATGCGTTTCGTTTTTGTGCTTCTTGTCGCATCTGCTTTTTATTTTTTGCTGAACGTAATGGATTTTTTATACGGTGTGAAAATAAAATTTCATAACGCAGATTGGATTGTCTGGGTTGCTTATTAGAACTTAGTTGAGTGGATTACAGGTGCCATATTTCAGTTGAAGGGTTTACTCGCTTTGTTACCTTAACAAAACAGATGTGAACATGTTCAAGGTATAGGTTTGAATGGCTACATTATATATGATATGTCATCAACAAACTATTTTAAAAAGTTGAAGATATTGGATTAGACATAAATTTCATTCGTGTTTTAAATACGGGAGATTACTAATTGGGTAGTCAGATCGCTGGTGATGGTAATGCGATACATTTCAAGGTTCTGTTCATTTTAGTTGAATATATCTGAGAAGTTGTTTCTTGAGGGAAATGCAGTAGTTTATAGAATTTGATCTACTGACTGCTTAACTTTGGCCGACAGACCAGTAGCTTTCATTGAAACCCAAGGCTTGGAATGGACGCTGGAACTCATCGTGTAATATTATGTGTACGCGTTAACTGCCTTCTGCACGTATTATGCTGAAAACATTCTGTTTCGTAAAATTTTCCATTTCGAACCCTGCTGGAATCTCCTATACACATTGGTGTTCAGAGGATAGAAATAAATAAAAAATTAAGTAATACAGCTAGCCTTTGGTACAATCATAAATTAAATTGATTGTGTTGTCATGTTAAGGATAACTGAAATGACCCCATACAACATCATCATATTGAGATGTCTGCATGAAATTGGTTCTGTGGCCCTTTCATAAAAGTTTACAATGCCGTATAGCAGTAATTGTCTTCATGCATATTTGATATGTAAGGACATCAGGCGTCTCCACATGCTACCTTTCGGCAAGGTTTCCATACAAAGTTTTTTGAAATTTCATTTTCAAGACAGTAAAATGCAGAAAGCAAAATAGCGCTTTCGTTATATTTTAAATGCACATTGGAACACTAGGATTTTAACATCTGAAGTGCAGGATTAAAAGCCGCATTCCTGGGAAGAGAAAATTGTCCAGTAAAGCGGGAGAACGAGGTATGCAAGATTTATACGATACAGGAGCCAGCAGATCACTTGTTGCTAGGATACCGAAAATCTTATGTGGAGGGAAAGAGAAGGAGCCTTTTTAAAACTCAACACATTTTTGGAGCTTAATGGATGTATTAATTTGGTTACCATCAGAAAGAACGAGATCATTAGTATTGACATTAACAGAAAAAAATTAAAAGAAAAAATGTAACTTGGATAAAATTATCCACTTATATTTCATATTGGGTTCATTCTTCCAGTAAACCTCCCAAGTGTGTTTGTTTTCAATATTCTGTCATTATTGTCACTCCCTTCTCTCGAATTGTATTCTCTTACCAGCTATCATGCACCTGTCTAATATAACATGCAAAACACTTCATTTAGGTGGTCCTTATAAATTAATTCATCCGTGTTTCCTTTCACGTGGTTTGTTTGCGGTATATTTACCTGACGAAGGAAATGTGTGGTATGGCGATCATTTATCTTAGTGTTTGTGTAGGCGTGAAAGATGTAAAGGAGACAAACATCTTGCATGAGATAAATACGCTCAGGCTAGGTAAGGATCTTGGTTATGTCAGATAACAGGTTAATTAGACGAGGAAGTGTTGAGTTTGACAGTTTCGAAATGCGTACATGCTAGGAATTTAAGAGCAAGGGATTTTACTGCCCACGTGCGCTTGTGTGTGTTCTTTACGTGAGTTTGGTGTGCTTGAAAGTTTATGGGATATGAGATGTGCCGTAATTTTTTATTGTTTACTGTGAGAAAGAAAGTGGAAGGGAGGGAGGAAGGGAAAAGTTTATTTCAGTAAATAGGCATGGTGCATGAGCAGTTATCTTGATCTCGATCCTCTTATTTATCGTTCATATACAATCTTTCCTTCAGCTTATCCTTTTTCCAGAAAATCTGTCGATCTATCTTTGTTACTGCAGCCGGTTACCATAGAAACCTCGATCAACAACAAATGGATCATTCACCATTGTTGCGTCGACAGATTTGAAGTCATTTATCGCAGCCAAAGGCCCAAATGAATGTCTGTGCTGCAATAACGCTTCATTTTGTTGCTTTAACCTACTTTGGTAGATCAATATTTATTTCAACAGCTACAACAACAAACGAGAAATACAAAATATTTCTCGTTTTTTTTTTGTTTTTACTCGGAAAAGAGGAAGGAGTTTTTCTTGTAACCAGAAAAACATCCATGGCAGAAAGAAGACGTTTTGGTTTCTTCTCGAATGAAAAAAAAGATACACTGCAGATTTCCCGTTATAAATCCCCATTTATAATTTGTTTGACAATAATATCAGTCTTACAATGCTTAATTTGCTACAGCATCGTAATCCTAGTCAACTGGCTCTAAATATACGAAAGTTCTCTGTTCCTCATTCACATACCTGTAATGAGGACAAGGGAGACTTTTGGGTCACACACACACACACACACACACACACACACACACACACACACACACACACACACACACACACACACACACACACACACACACACACACACACACACACAATAAAATTAGATTTTCGTGTATTACAAAGCAAATTCTACAATAACGACGATATCATCTTAATGTGACCCGAGATGAGAATTAGCCTCACTGGGAATTAAACACAAAATTAACCTAGGCCCTGTGTGTAACGAGGATATTTCTAAATGTGTTTACCTAACGCTTTTGAGACGTTCAAGAAAATGTCAAATATGTGTTAAAAAAAAGTGCGTAATTTCGAGTAGGTGTGCTTATATCAGATAATGATGAGTACTCAAAGATGTACTCATCATACAATGAATGAATAGTTCTGCTAGTTTAAGAGATTCTGTTAAGTGATTTGTTACATTTTATTAAGGCATTTAGAATATAATATTTTTTCCTTATCTCATTATCTAAAGTACGTGATAACTTTTTTTTTTTTTTTACTACTTCCTCACTGTATTTTTCAATTTTTAATACAGATTATGTGATTTTACTTTATACGTTTGTTTTAAATTTATTTGTTTACTAAGTCTCTTTTTTCCTTATATTATTTCTTCTAAACCATTCTTTGTTTTCTTTTGTCTTTTTATTTATTTGTTTTTTGACTTTGGAGATTAACTAATCCTTTGAAAGGGAGAGATTACTCCTTTAATAATATTTCGTGAAAATTTTTTAACCATTTAAACACATGCTCCGAATAGTACCGCGTGTATACGCAGATGTAGATTTATATATATCTATATATTATTTTAACTGATTACTCTGCTGATCGTGACCGAGTGGCGCTTTTCATAAAACAATAAGAGGCCCATTTAATTACTTGCTGTCGTTTCATCTGTGACTTGAATAAAGGGGTGTGCCAACACGCACATGACTGTCCTTTGGTGCCAGTTTAAGCACATACTTTCGTGAGAACGGTTTCCTAAAACTGACATTTATAAGTTGCTCTCCCCCCACGTTTTTTAAAACCTTTGGCTAATGGACATGTGCCATATTCAAGTAAAGGAATAGGTGCTTCTTTCATAACTTTTTTTCAAGACATTTTCATAATTCCCATGTTTTGATTCGTTCTTCAGCTTGACGTTAATTTCTGAAATAGTAGTTTGTACTTATTCAGTATTATTTATTTTCATTAATATATATATATATATTTTTTGTCCTGGCTTTTTCCCATTATATATGGGGGTCAGCGGTTTTTTTATTGTTTTGGCATGCAATTTTTACGGCCGGATGCCCTTCGTGACGCCAACCCCCCACCCTTTATCTGGGCTGGGGATATGCGGTGGTCATTCTCTGTCCTTCCTCATCCTCCGTATTTGGTAGTCACGGGCTCGAACACCGGTCTAATCAAGAAGCGTGTGCTACGCACTACTGCCCCTGGCTACGGAGGTGCCATTTATTTTCATTAATATAAATATTGTTATTTGCAATTTTCTGTGTTGACATAACGTTTTATTTATTAAAATTTACTTGCTAGTGTTTTCAAACGTAAATCGTATATGTTAAGAAAGAAAATTTTCAAAAGTTGAAATGCATGTTGTACTTCCCCATTTACCCCTTTCTTACAACTGCTTTAAGTGTATTATAGCTTCTAATCTACAGGTCCTGTATAATATACATCCTAATGGACTGTCAGTTTTGAATGCGTCTTTGGAAACGGTTTGTTATCTAGAAGATTCGTATTTTTTATGGCTACTTGCTGGTTTTCTGTCTGTTTGAGTCTTTCTGCGCGATGAATGATGATAGACCAGTGTACTGTAACATTCATGCCATCTGACGTATGGTCTGAGTGCATTGTCACCTGTTTGCTACATTATGATGAATGGTAGTTTTGTGTTGATACATCACGCACCTTTTTGTGTCCCGAGCAACTATGATCCTTGTCGATTATTCCAGCTTTTGTCTTCTTTCGACTCTATTAATCATGATGGATAACTTCTCTTCTGAAAGAATACAGAAATGGACAGCGGATTGTCTGCCTGTTTTTCCGATAGAGATGTGTATTAACTACAAGCATCTCTTGTTTTCTCTCCTAATCGTAAGTGAAAGCTAGATGACAGATGATTTTGTTTCCATGACAATTGTAAAGGCGTCAACCTTTTTCATTGCTACTGTTATTGTTGTTAAAGAAATAAATATATTGAAAGAGTGATGCTAGCAGCAAATACTTTTTATCTATTTAGAACATTCATCGTGAAATCTAAAGCAGTACAATTTGCATGTATTTATTAATTCAGTTGATTGGCTTTTATTATTTAAAAGACATTATCTACTGATCTTGAAGGTAATTTTTCACACTGAGTGTAGAAAATATTTTAAATTTTAATGCAAAAACGTCCAGTTTAGAGGAATTTCACTATTTATTTGTAGATTAGATGATTTATCCGGCTTTTTTTTTTAAATTTTCCGATCGTAATATTTTTCTCCTAGTACTTCTTCGCTAGACTTGTATTTCCTCTCATTCCATTTTCACTTCTGCATAGAAATCTTAAAGCTAAGCATCCGAGTGAATTTTAGGAATCAAAGACGTATCACGTGTTGCTCTATACTATTCCGTCTCTCATCTTAGTACCTAATAAGGAGTTTCATCTGGCCAATATCCCACGAGATAGGAACACATGTTAGCAAATTCTTCTTGTGGAAGATTTAAAGATGCCGGTTATAAAGAATTCTGACAAAACTTTCCAGTGACGTCATTGTAGAGTCCTCATTATGCTACGGTACATCCTCAGGAGTCTGCTTCTTTTATGGTTTCATTTGATACTGAGAGTTAAAGATAATTGCAAGGAATTTCTCATATACGAATGGGTCTGTTTAAGGTGTAGCTAATGAAATATATCTACTTACTTACTGCACAACTTAATTTAACTTCAGAAAAATGCGACATAATTAAATAACCAACATTTTTCCTTAAGAAACTTTATCGAAACATAGCCTTAATTATAACGGCGACTCACTAATCTGATCAAAGCGCAGCACAAAAAATTGCTTGTTTCTCTGCCCTTCCCCAACTTACTTTTTTTTAGCAGCTAGCTTAAAAAAAATAAACATTCACTTTATCTGTTTTTCTTCTTTTCTGAAGACTGCTTTTTTTTCATATCTTTTTTCTCATTCAGTTTCAACCTGTTCTCGTTTGAATTTTAATTACTCAGTTCTTCATATTCATACTTAAGACCTTTTTATTATATTCTCAACGTGCATGTTTCAGATTTTCTTTCTCTTTTTTTTTCTTTCCGCCATAGTTGTAAGGGTTGCGAAGGGAGGTGTTTTTAAAAGGAAAATATTTCAAACACTCATACAATCCAACAAAGATGACAGAAGCTGTTCTTTCTTTTTGTTCTGAATATACCACTTAATCCATTCAGTTCGCTTGGAATAGTTCAGTTTCCTTACTTATTTTTATTTTTTTTATTTTGGATAAACAGTAGACTTGTTCATTTCTGTATTACAAGTAATTACTTCATATCTAGAATGAAATTTTAAGAAATACCGTGTATAAAACCTAACAATAATCTGATATATTGGAAGAAAATTCATATGTAGAGAATAAATTTCAGTGGAATGAAAATTGTAATTATTCTGTACTCACTTTTTGGAATAATTTCGTTCAACGTTTGAACTGCGCTCACATAAAAGCGATAAAAATGAATATAAAAATATTTATATTAATATTGTTATCTTCACAAATAAAAAGGGAGAATTGATTATTTCTTCAGTCGGTTAAAACACCCTTTTCGATATAATTTTCTTAGAGTGAAACAATCACCCTTTCTGTTTTTCTATTCAAGAAAAATTGAACTATAGATCTAATGAAATGCTTAGTCTCCATAGGCTGCAATTTGCCGATCTTGGTAACAGCAACCCTTTATTCTATTTACCAATCTTCACGCCCCGGTTAACAGTCTATTCAAAATGTTATACCATCAATATTGTAAATATCATTTAGCATTAGCAGAGGCATATGAAAGCAAACAGCTTAAACAGCATCAGCACAAAAAAAAAAAAAAAAAATCACCTACCCATTTCACCCATCAGTTCACTCCAAATATTTGCCTAGTTCTGCCTTGAACTTAAGTTGTCGACCTCCGCCACACAGATGGAAGTTTGTTCCAACAGTCAACCACCCTCTGGCTGAAGGGAAATTTCCGCACACCAATTCTAAAACTGTCTTTCCTCAGTTTGAATTTATGTCCCCTCAGGAGAGTAATCTGAGCAAGAGAAAGAATCCCACCAGCATTTAGCTTGCGCAAACTATTCAAGGCCTTATACAACCTCAGTCAGATCACATGGAAGATGCTTAGTCTCCAGACGCTACAATTTGCAGAACTTAAAGCCTTTCTTGGTAACAGCAACCCTTTGTTCCATTCAACAATCTCGTTGCCCTTCTCTGTACTCGTTCCAGCAGCTCTACATCCTTCTTAAAATGAGGCCTTCAGACCTGTATGCAGTACTCAAGGTGTGGCCTTATACAAGGGGATAGTCACCTCCTTATCCCTGCTAGCAAAATTCCTGTATATCATCGACAAGATACCACGACGAGACTGCTCAGAAAAACTTCATATCTGACTGCACAATTACCCCCCCCCCCAAGGTCTTTTTCATTCTCCACGGCCCTGAGGGTAGTGCAACACAGTTGGTACTTTAATCTGGGATTACTTTTCATTTGTCAATGTTAAACACCAGTCACCAAGTCTCAGCCCATCTGCTCAACTTTTCTAGATCCTGTTGCAGTAGTGTACTGTCATTAACAACCGTGCTAATGGTCGTATCGTTTGCAAACTTGGACATTAACCCTGATATACATTTGTCAGTATCATTGATAAATACAGAAAACAGCCAAGAGCCCAACACCCAACCCTGGGGGACTCCACTTATAACATTAGTCCACGAAGAGCAGTGTACGTGATTACCACTCTTTGTCTTCTTCCACTCAACCATCCCTTTATCCATAGGAGCAACTTGTCTTTAATGCCATACTTCTTCAATTTGAACAATAGTCTGCCATGTGCAGCAGTATCAAAAGCTTTCCCAAAATACAAGTATATGATATCAAAATTATTTTTGCCTCCAATTCCTCTGTGACCACATCATAGTATCCAATCAAATTGGTCAGACAAGAATTCCCCTTAACAAAGTGTGTCTGAACTATAACTGCTGTCTTGTCTAGATGATCCTGCAGTGCTTCTTTAACCAGTGAATCCATTATTTTCCTCGGAACAGAAGTTAAACTAACAGGTCTGTAATTACTCGTGTTACCCATTGATCCCCTTTGTGAATTAAGGACACATTAGCACATCTTCAGTCCGTGGGGACCCCTCCTGAGTCTAAGGAAGTAAGCAAATCATGGCTAATGATTTGCTTACTTCCTTTGCCGCTTCCTTTAATATAACTTGGTAGAGCCCATCCACCTCAGGTGCCTTTTTTATATTCAACTTCACCAATTTATTTTTCACTTTGTTGCTCTCAGTTATTACGAAATCATTTAGCTGCCTACTAGAGTTGGATAAGTTTCTGGCCTCCACTTCCCTACAGAATTTCTCATGTATGAATGTAGATGCAAAATACTCACTCAGTTTGTCAGCTACCTCAGTAGGATCATCAACAATCGAAATTGTCAGCTACCTCAGTAGGATCATCAACAATCGAACCATCGATATAATGTGGACTAATATGATTCATCGCCTTCAATCTAGAGTTTACATAACCAGTGAATCCATAACCAGTAAAGAAGTCTTTGCTGTTGCTCTTTGCATCCTTTGCCATGATTTGTCATAATCTGTCTCTGCTTGCCTCCTTTGTGACTTAATTACTAACTAGCTTATATATACCGTAGTCTTCTGTGTCACCTGATAATTTATACATAATCTATGCATTTTTCTTCTCTGCCACGAGTCCCATTGGTACACTTGATATCCATTTAGGCCTAAACCTTGAACAGTATTTGTTTGTTGGGACAAAAATCCTAGTATTTCTTCCTTGAATGCTTCCCATTTAGAATGTGCTGTTGGTAACATCATCAGTTGATCCTATTGTATAGAATTTGAAAACTGTCTGAGACCACTGTAGTCTCTTTTTCGAAAGTATAAACCCTTCCCTTTACCCATGGTAGTTCTTCATTTGAGTAAATCTTACATCAGCACACTGTGATCACTGCCACCTAGTAGTTCCTTTGTCTCCAGATTCTTAATGCATGAAGAATCACTGCTAATAATCAGATCAAGAGTATTACTTCCTCTGGTTGCTTCTCGAAATGCTGCTGCTGCTGCAGAAAACAATCATCCAATAAAAACAAAAGCATTGCTTTTGTGCGAGTGACCAAGCCACAACTTCCAGTCAATATCTGGGAAGTTAAAATTCCCTTTATAAGACAGTCTGATTTACTGGCCCACTCTATTTTTCTGTACAGTTGTTCATTGTACTCATCAGAGTCATTAGACCTATAACACATTTCTACTCTCAATTTTGCTTTCCCAGTGCTTCTGTGACACTAAACTGACTCAGCATTGCACTGTCCATCCATGTCAACTGGATGCACTTCCTTAAATTTAGTGTTCTTAACTAACACCATAACCCCCTCCTTCCTTTCTATTCTTTCTGTGCATATTGTACTCCTCAATTCCAATCATGCAGTCCTTATATCTGTGTGAAACCACGTCTCTGATATATCAACAAGATTTGTCTTTGATGTCCTAACCAGTACCTCAAATTCATCAAATTTATATACTAAACTCCTAGCATTTGTGTCCATGGAAGTATACATGCACCTGTTCTTACACTTAGTTACCCTAATTCTGCCCATGTATTTACTCGAACCATGATGCAGTACCACTCTCAGTAGTACTTGAAATCCCCAGCACCTTGCTTTCCAGGCTGCTGCTCATTCCAATAGAAGCAGTGCGAGAATCACTTTTGCAGTTACTGTTAATCTATTAGTCTGTCAATCCCCCAAATCTAGCAGTTTTCCGACCCACTTAACACTGTTTCGATAGCATCAGCAAATATCCTTGCACCTTTTCTATTTAAGTGTATTCTATCCCTTTAGAAGCGGTCTCTCCTGTTAACAAGCACAGATCAGGCTGAGAAAAATTCTACCCCATGAGCCTTGCAGAATCTCTCCTGGGCCGAATTGATTGACAAGGCTGTCATCATATACTCCCTCCTATTGTGTCTGGGCAGAATTGCAGACACGTTTACATTTAACCCTAACTGGGGAATTTTTTTCAACATTGATCTGCACTTGTCAAGTAAGTCCGCTGATCTCCTAATGTCATTTCCCATCTCCCTGACAATAGAGTCACCGACAATAACTAGCTTCTGTGGGACCAGCGCCTCTTACCCTGAAGATTGCTGCTGTGTTGCCTGATGCACAAGTGTGAGCTCTGGCTTTGAGTTGTGCTTGACGGGTCCCCAATTTTAATTCCTATGAGGGCATCAACCTTACTCTTGAAACTCTCATAGACGTGCATCAGAACGCTGGGTTGGCGCCTAATTATTTGATACTCTCTGCACCTAGCACACACGCAAAGACATCCTCCTTGGCTAGATCATGTCCTGTTCCAGAAAGTTTCACAAACATTTCACAAGTTGCACATATTTTTAGGCTGTGATGTGTTGGAGACTCACCCCCTCGGTTCTCCCCCCGAGCCACAGCACTCTGGCTACTTTTTGCTTGTTGCTTTGCTGCTCTAGTGTGAGGCATGATTTCCGTTTAATACTATTTAATTGATTAACAATGAGCACATTAACGCGATTTTAATTTATATAATTAGTATTTATCCTTATTAAAAACGCGACATTTCTTTAATTTATGGAAATAAGATTACTTTGGTTAATTTTCTGCTTCTTTTTGTTGTTATCAGTGGCGGTCCGCAACCGTGTTGCAACCACCAGGTTTTTAATGAAATGAAATTGGTATATAAGTGTGAATTATTTTAATTATCCGGTACTGCACTATAAAATAGCAATTATAATGTTATACAGCAATATTATATAATCTTAAATAATAAATATAAGAAGACAATCAAGAGCCAGGAGAATTAGAGCAAAATGGTGAGTATTTAACCATATGATTACATGAATTACATTAAGAATAACATAATTAAATGATGTAACTTTACTATAATTACAACTTTAGTATAATGGCACGTGTGGTTATGTCTCCAACATTACTGTAGAAAAAGGAATACTAATATACCACGAAATTAATTTCATTTTATTCTGAATATTAGGATATCTTTGTACTCATGAAGCAGAATCACACCTTACCAAGTAATACGGAATACGTTCGCTTCCTCGCATCATTCGATCTTATTAATACTAATTGTAGCATTAGTTTAGTTTCATGGTGTTATGGTTTCTTTTCCTACAGTAGTCTTAAATGGTGAAGTTTATGACGTGACACCCAACTACTCAACTTTTTGTCCCACTTATGACAATTTTTTGATTCCTCTTTGGAAATTGTTTTCAAGCTGCTTTTACATAAATTCTGTAATATATTGTAAATTTAAATTTTGTAATTTTTCTTAAGTTTAAATTTTACTTAAATTATGGTTGTAACAAGATCCATTTACAGTACAAAGTCCGTGGACATCAGAACTCAAACGGAAATACCTGCGGGCATTACCGGTGTGAGTTGCAACTTCTTCGTTTGTATAGCCTATGGCATGTATTCTAAAGCTGATTTAGTAGACAGACCTAGCTCAACTGACGATTCTTTTCCTTGCAACCTATGCAACCTATGTAAGGAATGTACCGATCTTAATTTACAACTTGGTGCGTTACGAGAAGAATTTGAGTCACTGAAGAAACGAGTGCTTGCCCTAGAAACAAATGTAACTGGGAGCTCATTAGGGACTCTAGTATCTCCTGACCTACCAAGTGATGCAACCCCGATTCGGTTCCCAGAAAAGAATAGTCAAGTGCATGCTGATCTAGGTTTATAGGGTGCCTCTATTGCCAGGGAAAAGGGTATCATTTTTTGTAATAAAGACTCGTGGTCCAGAACCAGACTGTGTTTGCCAGGAGCAACGATTGATGATGTTACCAACATATTAGCGGATTTTAAGGGAGATAAAGATAGAATTATTATTCATGTAGGGACTAAGGATATTAAACGTACACCAACTAGACCATCTTTTGGATAAATATAGGATTATGCTGAAATTAATCCACAAGATTAAATAATTAATCTTGTGGATTAATTCGAGAGTTGATGGAATTGTAAAGCTCCAGGTGGACAATTTTTATTAGCATGGCCCGCATTTGTAGGTAGGAGGAATATATTTTGTTGAGATGGTGTTTTTTTTGAACAAAGGTGGTGCAAAGAATATTGCCAATATCATTCAGGATACCCTAAGAATTGAGAGAAACTGCCAGTTAGGGAGGAGACAAGGGTAATTTAAATCCATAATAGCGAATTTTTATATGTAGCGAATATTTTTGATTTACCATTGGTCATTACAATATGAAAATAGTTTCCCTATAACGAAGAAAATTTCCATATAACGAATTGATTTCGAGATACGTGGATACTATTGTTCGCACCTCTAGCCTTTAGGTAATAGAGCTGATCCTGTAGAAAGCGCGAATTAAGAGCTAAAAGGATTAAGAATTAAGAGCTAAAACATTCCACAATTTAGTGGTGCCTGTAAAACGTATACAACCGCCTCTACGGTACTGAGAAGTTGCGTTGGTCAACTGCTATCGTGTGTCCAAAGCCATTAGCAAAGATTGAGGCATATTCCTGACGTGGACACTGACTCTGGTCAACCTGTTTTCTACTGTAAGCACCCTATTAGAGAATTAGTAGAGAGAGATTTTCCTTTATCCGAGGAATTCATCTGTTCTTTCGCAGATATGAGTCATCCACACCTTCACTAAATTTCAGCTGTTTCTGTTTACATGGTAGGTACAAGTAACACAATCTCTAAGAGGAAATCCTTGAGTGGACTGGAAAAAGTGGAAGTGCTTAATAGTGTAGATCGGGGCTTTAAAAAAAAAATCGCTTTAAAATTTGTTATTCCTGCCAGTAGCGTGTCAACAGTTCTGAAAAACGGTGTTTTGATTCTCAAACTGTTTGAGGAAACGGGACCACTCGGAAGCGTGCGAAATTATGGTTGTTTGAAGATATAGATAAAGCCGTTTTTAAGTGGATGAAGTGGATTCGAGACTAAAACAGGCCGATATCAGGACAATTAATAAAAGAAAAGGCTATGGAGTACGCATCTTTTCTGGGGCATAAAACATTCCAAGCCAGTTCTGGTTAGCTTGACAACTTTAAAACGCACGTGGCTTACTCGAAATATTTATTTCTGGTGAAAGTGGAGTTGTAATTGAAGAAGACTACCCATTGGAAAGAAACAGTCTTGAAAAAAAATTATGGAGGACAATGAGACCAAAGACATATTCAACGTTGTTGAAACAGGTCTATTTTTAAACGTTTGCCGAACAAGACACTGACCTTTAAAGGTGATAAATGTTTAGGTTGTAAAAATAGTAAGGAGTGAATGTTGAGTGGTGTCTTGGTTGGTGCAAATATGACTGGTAATGAAAACCTGAAGCTTTTGGTAATAGGCAAAAGTAAACCACCCCGATATTTCAAAGGAGTAAAGTAGTTAAGAGTTGGACTACAACAAAAAATCATTAGCATTAGCATTAGTAGAGGCTTATGATGCAAGAAAGCAAACTCATACAGTATAAGCCAAAAAAAAAAAAAATAAATAAATAAAAATAAATAAATAAAAATAAAAAATCTACCTTCCCATTTCACCCACCCTTCACTCCAAACGTTTGTCCAGCTTTTACTTGAATTTATTTAAGCTGTCAACTTCCACAACGACAGATGGAAGCTTGTTCCAGCAATCAACCACCTGCTTTCTAAAGGCAAATTTCTATTCTACAACTGTTTTTCCTCAATTTGAATTTATGCATCCCTCAGATGCGTAATCTGAGCAACAGGAAAAATCCCTTCAGCATTAAGCTTGCTCAAACCATCCAATGCCTTATACACTTCAATAAGAACACCTCGTAGGTGCCTAGTATCCAGACTGCAGTTTGAAGAACGTAAGCCTTTCTTGGTAAGAGAATTTAGAAACACGAATCTCGTTGCCCTCCTCTGTCCTCGTTTCAGCAGCTCTACACCCTTCTTAAAATGGAGACTCCAGACCTGTATGCAGTACTCAAGGTGTGGCCTGATCATTGCCTTATACAAGGGGATAATCACCTCCTTATCCCTGCTAGCAAAATTCCTGTATATCATTTACAATACCCCATGAGCTAATCTTGCAGCCTGTCTGCACTGCTCAGAACACTTCACATCCATATCTGACTGCACAATTATCCTCAGGTCTTTTTCATTCTGCACTTCCCTGAGTGTAGTACCGCACAGTACTACACTCAGGGAAGTATTGGGATTACTGCTACTCATATGCAATATTTTGCGTTTGTCAATGTCAAACTTCAGTTGCTACTTCTCAGCCCATCTTCCCAAGTTTTTCTAGATCCTGTTGCAGTAGCGTACTATCATTTCTGTCATTAACAACCCTTCCAACCCTCCTATCATCTGAACACTTGGACATTAAACCTGATATACATTCATCAGTATCATTGATAAATACAGAAAACAGCAACGGGACCAACACTGAACCCTGGGGGACTCCACTTATAACATTAGTCCACGAAGAGCAGTGTCCATTGATTACCACTCTCTGTCTTTTCCCACTCAACCATCCCTTTATCCATAGCAGCAACTTGTCTTTAATGCCATACTGCTCCAATTTTAACAATAGCCTGCCATGTGCAACAGTATCAAAAGCGTTCCCAAAATACAAGTATATGATATCAAAATTATTTTTACCTCCAATTCCTCTGTGACTACATCATAGTATCCAATCAAATTGGTCAGACAAGAATTCCCCTTAACAAAGTGTGTCTGAACTATAACTGCAGTCTTGTTTAGATGATCCTGCAGTGCTTCTTTAACCAGTGAATCCATTATTTTCCTCGGAACAGAAGTTAAACTAACAGATCTATAATTACTCGTGTTACCCTTTGATCCCCTTTGTGAATTAAGGACACATTAGCACATCTTCAGTTCGCGAGGAACCTCCCCTGAGTCCAAGGATGCTCTCATAATCATGGCTAAGGTTTTGCTTACTTTCTTTGCTGCCTTCTTTAATATAACTGGATAGATCTCATCTACCCCAGGTGTCTTTCTTATGTTTAACTTCAACAATTTCTCCTCCACTCTGCTCTCAGTTATTGCAAAATCCTTTAGTTCCTTGTTACAGTTTGATAAACGTCTGGTATTCTCCTACCTTAATAACTCTCATCTGTGAATACAGATGCAAAATAGTCGTTGTTTGTCATTTATCTGAGCAGGATAATCAACAGTAGAACAATCGATATAAAGTGTTGACTAATCTGATTCATCCCCCTTCCTTCTAGAGTTTACATAAGTAAATAAGTCTTTGCTGTTCCTATTTGCATCCTTTGTCAAAGATTTCTCTTAATCTTCATTCGTTTGCCTGACCTCCTCTGTGACTTGATTACAGAATAGCTTATACATACCACAGGCTTCTTCTCTCCTGATAATTTATATACGACCCATTCACTTTTATTCTCTGCCACAAGTTTCATTAGTTCATCTGACTGACAGGCCCCTCCGTAGCCAGGTGGGCAGGAGCAGCAGTGTGTATCACACGCTTCTTGATTGCACATGTGCATATCAGAGTTTGCGATAGTGTGGAGTCAAGATGTGACGGAAACAACGATTAAGAATTGTTTCTCAAAAGCAGGTTTTGCTTAAAAAAAAAAAAAAACATTACGAGAGAGAGAGAGATATTGAGCAATCTTGGGAATAATTCCAAGCGAGGTTTGATCAGTGGGGAAATTGTTCTTGACTAATTTTTAGGAATTGATAAAGATGTCATAATAGCTGAATATTCGAGTGACTCCAGCAGTTTGGAGCGTATTCAAAGAACTAGTGACATTATGAACGATGAGTCGTATGAAAATGAAGACAATATTAATAAACCTTCCAGCATTTGAAACTTTGCGTCGAGGCCGTCAGTTGAAGAAAATATGCCAGAAAATATATTTCAATGTTTAAAAAAATGCGAACATTTTTATTAACGATGTACAGTATGATCCAGTGTACAACAAAAAATAACCAAATATTTTGCAAAATAATTCTTGAAAGTGTACTAATATACACTAGGTGATCACTGAATTATGACCACCCCTATGAAAACGGAATGCGACACGTTGACCATGTGTGGTACGAGAGTGCGGAGTTAGTCGACCTGCATAGCATAGACCTACGGCCTACGTAGCAAAATTCCGAGCCTGATGGGTAAAAGGAAGGATTTATTGGACTTTGATAAAGGACAGATTGTGGATGCTCGGCGAGCTGGTGCCTCGATTTCCCAAACGGCTGACCTGGTGGGGTGTTCGAGAGCCGCCGTAGTTAAAGTGAACCAGGACTGGCGTCAAAATGGTCAAACAACAAACCGACGGCAAAATTGCGAAGGTCAGCGAAAGGTTGATGTTAGAGATGAGTGCCGGGTCTGACGACTCGTACAGGCGAACAGGCGCAGCACTGTTGAAGAGTTGACTACCCAATACAACATGGGCCAACCCGAAACAATATCTGGCATGACCATGCGTCGCACTCTCGCACGTATGGGCTATACCAGCAGACGATTCCTACGGCATTCTCTCCTAACCAAGGTTCATCGGCCTAAAAGACTCCTCTGTGCGAAGAGCATGCAAGTTGGACATTAGAAGACTGGAAGAAGGTGTGCTGGTCGGATGAGTCACGTTATTTACTCCACACCGTGGATGGTCGTGTACAGATTTGGCGCCAACAACATCAGGCTCTTCATCCATCATGCATGGTATCAAAAGTGCAGGCCGGTGGAGGTGGTTGTATGGTGTGGGGCATGTTTCACTTGCAGGAACTTGGACCCCTGGTGCCTGTGGAACAACGTATCAGTGGTCTCTGCTATCGTCAACTGCTTGCTGACTGTGTACACCCCGCTATGTTACACTTTTTCCCGAATGGTGATGGTCTCTTCCAAGATGATAATGCACCGAGCCATGGGGCACTTGTTGTGCAGGAATGGTTTGAGGAACACAGTTCTGACTTCCAGCATATCGATTGGCCTCCGAACTCCACCGTATATCAATCCCATAGAGCACTTGTGGGACACTATGGAAAGGCATATCAGGCGTCTGGATACCCCAATCATCTTCATACCTGCATTGCTGACCTACGTATCTGACCGCATTACACACAGCTTGATTGGCTATACCTTTTGAACGCTGTGCCACGTCGGATAGCTGCTGTACTGAGGGCAAAAGGAGGGCCTACGAAGTATTAGGTAGGTGGTCATTTTTCAGTGATCACTCAGTGTATTGTGCACATCATGTAAGTAGTAATTTCTTAATAGGTATATATTTATAAATTAATTGTTTTCAAATATTAGAAAATTGATTAATTTTCACTTATTTCTGAATTATTTTCCATATTTTACTATATTTATTTCAGAATGTTGCATTACAAATATTTTTCATTGTTGAAAAGGTTGTACTGTATTTCTTTATAACGAAATTTCTGCTTAACGAATTTTTTCCAGCGAACGATCGATTTCGTTATATGCAGGTACGAATATATATATAGTATTAAAGATAATAGAAAAAGTAAGTCAATAAAATAATACATTCAGGGATTTAAGAAAACGCAAAAAAAAAAAAAAAATAATAAATAAATAAATAAATTATTATCGCTTTTTTCCCACAATCCAGATGACTTCAACTGGGGCCAACCACCCAGACTGAAGGCAAAAAATGACGACAAGAAGTTCTCTGTTTCTGTAATGATCAACATATGCTAAGTAATTTAAATCTAAACCAAATATAAACCAATATAGGCCGAATATAAATCAAATATAGTAATTAAAAAGTTAGGAAATTTTAGAATCAGAAGTAAGAAAATATAAGTAAATTATAAATGTAAGCATATATTAATCATTGTTGACCCGACAGAGAACGTAATTTAATGATTAAAATATATAATACATACTACATATTTACCGTATCCAGGACGTAATGTAATAGTCGTCAAAATAATATGTGGTGCCCCCTATGTGATGGATACGGTAAAAATAAATATAAATAAATAATTAATCAATTAGCTAATCAAATAGCCAATCAAATTTAAGTTAACGCAAAGAGAAACATGCAGATAGTAAGAAGAAAAACTAAAGGAGTAGGAATAATAGAACCTGAATTCCAAAAAGGTGAAAAATAGTGTTATAGATAAGAAATAGTTTTTCCTACGTCCTCGGATTGCCCTAATAATTTCGGAGAAATAAAAATAAAGAGTGCAGGATAGCTTAAAGACATTACAAGATATAAGTTGTGGCTCGGGTATGCCCGGGATCGCAAACCCGTTCCTATAGTAGGACTCTGAGCTGAATTTGCATGTTACCTCAGCGTGAACTTAAGTAAACTTAAATGAATTTAGCTATATAAATGAATTTAACTATGTTAAAAAAAAAAAAAGAAAAAAAAAAGTGATACACGGTAATTTGCAAGCCGGTGGGTACAAGTTTTCTACGCCGTAAGACACCAAGAATGCAAAGTGTATCCTATGTACATATACATGGCACTAAATACGACAATTATTGAACCAATAGGTTCAGAAACCAAATTTTTGAAATGAATTATGCTTATCGCTTTCCTGAAGTGGTATTTCAGGTAAGCGATAGGGAAATTATTATTAATTAACTTGTTGTACAATGCTATTATGTTTGCTGAACAGTTTTTATTATTATTGCAAATATAAGCAATCCTCAGACAGTGGGATAAAATGATATTAGCATGCACTGATTTTGATATATTAGATTTCCAGTTTGTAAAGCCGACTACATTGAAATTAAATGCGTCTCTTTTATTATATACGTTTACGTCTATATTATTTTGGAATATTTCTAATGAAGATCCAGTTAATTTGCTATAGTATCAAAACTATTAGTTTTTTCTAATGCAAGTTCTTCTGGATATAATTTACTGTAATCCTGGACAAAATGTGGACAATTAAACACAATAGATCATCTACGTATCTGAATATAAGTAGGTTATCTTGGAATGCTCTTTCTGTATAATATAGATAAAGATTAAGATTATATTCTGCATAATCTTAAATTATCAAGATTAATGCTCATAAATAGACTGTTAAAGTCAAATGTTACGAGCATTAATCTTGATAATTTAAAAGTCGTTCTCCAGAAACTATATTTGGAAAACAAAAATGCTATAAAGTTTGATTTAACCTATTGGGATACTCTAATAAATTTATGCATCTTCAATAATTATGTATATGACGGAACATCGTTATACTTGCAAGTGACTGGCATCCATATGGGAAGTCAAGCATAATCGCAAACCTTTATCTATATTATACAGAAAGAGCATTCCAAGATAACCTACTTATATTCAGATACGTAGATTTGTCCAGGATTACAGTAAATTATATCCAGAAGAACTTGTATTAGAAAAAATGAATAGTTCTGATACTATTGCAAATTACCTGGATCTTCATATAGAAATATTCCATAATAATATAGACGTAAACGTATATAATAAAAGAGACGCATTTAATTTCAATGTAGTCGGCTTTACAAACTGGAGATCTAATACAGTATATCAAAATCAGTGCATGCTAATATCATTTTATCCCAATGTCTGAGGATTGCTTATATTTGCAATAATAATAAAAACTGTTCAGCAAACATAATAGCATTGTACAACAAGTTAATTAATAATAATTTCCCTATCGCTTACCTGAAATACCACTTCAGGAAAGCGATAAGCATAATTCATTTCAAAAATTTGGTTTCTGAACCTATTGGTTCAATAATTGTCATATTTAGTGCCATGTATATATGTACATAGGATACACTTTGCATTCTTGGTGTCTTACGGCGTAGAAAACTTGTACCCACCGGCTTGCAAATTACAGTGTATCACTTTTTTTTCTTTTTTTTACATAGTTAAATTCATTTAAGTTTACTTAAGTTCAATCCGAGGAAGTAGGAGAAACTATTTCTTATCTATAACACTATTTTTCGCCTTTTTGGAGTTCAGGTTCTATTATTCCTACTCCTTTAGTTTTTCTTCTTACTATCTGCATGTTTCTCTTTGCATTAACTTAGATTTGATTGGCTTATTGATTAATTATTTATATATATTTATTTTTACCGTATCCATCACATAGGGGGCACCACATTATTTTGACGACTAATACATTATGTCCTGGATACGGTAAATATGTAGTATGTATTATATATGTAATCTTATTTTAATCATTAAATTACGTTCTCTGTCGGGTCAACGATGATTAATATATGCTTACATTTATAATTTACTTATATTTTCTTACTTTTGATTCTAAAATTTCTTAACTTTTTAATTACTATATTTGATTTATATTCGGCCTATATTGGTTTATATTTGGTTTAGATTTAAGTTACTTAGTATATATTGATCATTACAGAAACAGAGAACTTCTTGTCGTCGTTTTTTGCCTTCAGTCTGGGTGGTTGGCCCCAGTTGAAGTCATCTGGATTGTGGGAAAAAAGCCATAATATTTTTTTTTATGCGTTTTCTTAAATCCCTGAATGTATTATTTGATTGATTTACTTTTTCTATTCTTTTCTATTATCTTTAATATTTTATAGACATTATGGGTGTAATGCATGATTGCTCTGCAACTGCATTGACCCATAAATATTAGTTACAGTTACAGCCGTTATAATTATTAACTTTCTTTTTTATCACTAATATATATATATATATATATTATGTGAGGTAAAAGTTAGGCAAAAGTAATAAAAATAAATAAATATGGCTATGTAGCTATCATTAGAGGCAGCAAATGCACATCCTCCACATGATGCCTAATTATATCTGATAATTAAAATAAATATGATATTTAAAATAAAAACATCAGCCAGTAGTACGGCAATAATGCAGAGCGAAACGAAACGCAAAATAATATAAAATAAACAAACTTTCTCTTCCCTGTTTGTTTATTTTATATTATTTTGCGTTTCGTTTCGCTCTGCATTATTGCCGTACTACTGGCTGATGTTTTTATTTTAAATATCATATTTATTTTAATTATCAGATATATATATATATATATATATATATATATATATATATATATATATATATATATATATATATATATATATACAGAGAGAGAGAGAGATTGAGAGTGAGACAGTTATAGATATAATTAAACTGAACGGCAAAGTGTACAGAACACAAAACTATGGAATTTTATTATGTTCTGTTAAGTTATAAGCTTTATTAAAATTTATTCAGTTATAATAGTTATAAATATAGTTTGAGTAACCAGTTATAATAGTTATAAATATAGTTTGAGTTCAAGCCTGCGTGATTACTAAATACGGTGCTGTTTCTTGTTTTCTCTTTATCTTGTGAGCTCCTCTGACAATGGTCTTCCGGGAGATAACTATATTTACTTTTCACTTCTGTTATTTGCAGACAAAAAAAAAAAAATAAAAATAAATAAATAATAAAAATCATTTAATTTACCAAAAAAAAAAAAATAAATAAAATAAATAAGAAATATATAAAAATAATAAATAAATGGAATGCTCCTGAAATGTAATGCATTGTGTACATGAACTAACTTGTTATTCGCATAACAAAATATTGTTCTTAAACCATTTATTAAAAACGAATATTAATACACCGTGGACGGTGACAGTACTTGCGTTTTCGTTCTCATGATGTGTGCAAATACATAAGGAAATCATTCATTAATCAGTAATAATTATTTTAATGTTTGGAGGAAAATTTTATATTTTATGATCGCCTATGACTAAAGACAATACTTACAAACTGTAAGGATAAAGTGACCAGATCCTTAGTATTCCAATGGGCGACATCTGGTGGGGGGTTTGGATTTTACAACACCCTAGAAATAGAAATCTTTATTGCAATAATAATAATAATAATAGCAATACCATGGATACATTGCAATAAGCCCTTCGCGGCCACAAGGCCAGAGGTTAACAGTAATATTACAATATGTAAGAAAAAGAAATTAATAAATTAAATATAAAATGCATATGTGAACGAATAAAAGTAAATACAGCTCAACACTCAAAGTATAATACAATTATAAACATCACAATGCACAAAGAATATATAGGTGGAAAACTGCAAGGTTGGTTGGTAAGCCATCTTCATGTCATATTGCTGGATTGCAGTATTAAGGCGAGCTTCAAGGAGAAGGATCAGGGACAGGGAAGTACAATTTAAGGATGCGGCGTCTGTACTCCTTATCAGAAGAAATCTTATTAAGGTCAGCATCCAAAGACTGGGCACATGAAAGTAGCTGATATAGCAGAAACCTATCGAATAGGTGGAGACGGCTGAGATGGGGGCACAGAGTTGGAGTCGGTCTGAGGGAAGGCTGAGGGACTCTCCAAGAGCACAGGTCCAAGAATGATGGTGCCGAGATCTTGCCACTGATCATTTTTACAGTTTTGGTAAGGCACTGATTAGGATTTCCCACGCTGATTAGGATTTCATCCTAATCAGCGTGGGAAGCCTGTGAATTTTTATCAAACTGGCCATTTCAGTTGTCCTTAACTGTGGAGGAAGTTTGTTTGTTTATGGCCCATTTTAAGAGCCAAAACTCAGTAGAAATGAGTGGTCGAAGTGTGCTAGGGGCAGCAGATGCCCATACTTCTGCAGCACATAGAAGCGTAGAGTATACTGTGCTTTTTATATATCTTCTGGTGGTCGTTACTTCATTAATATAATGCAAATGCTGTTTGGCCATCCATCGGAATCGAGCTGCCTGAGTGAGCAGCTTTTCCATGTGGTTACCAAAGCAGAGCTTAGGATCAAAAACAACCTCCAAATCAGTATGTTTCTTGACGATGGGAATAGGGGAATTGCATAGTGTTGGCTGAATATAGAAAGGCGTTTTCTTTAATGAGAATATCATAAATTCAGACTTTTCTGGATTTATTTTTAGTCCAAACTGGTTGAGTTAGTTTGCAAATTCCAGGAGTATATTGTTAATTGATGCTGTATAGCATCAATTAACAATAATGAGAAGATCATCATGTGGAGAAATCAGTGTGAGGAGTTTCATATCATCAGCATAACATAAGAGTATCATGCCTGGACTCAACAAGCGGCGAGAGAAGCGCTGTAAACAAGAGCCCAGATAAGACACTACCCTGTGGCACGCCTGAAGAGACACATCGCTCGTATGTTTGGCCGTGGACAGTAAGCCGGATTATTCTATCTTGAAGGAGTGCAGTGAGGAACTGTAGAGTGTCTCCCTTGATTTGATAATGGTCTGAAAGTAGCTTCAGCATTGCAGGAACGTTTATTGAGTCGAAAGCTGCTTCGAGGTCTACATAGGTGACTGCAAGCTCTGCATGAGATTCAAACTCAGAGAGGGTAGAGCTGGTGGTGGCTAAGAGATTAGTCACAGTGGATCTATGAGGAAGAAAGTAGTAGATTTGATGAAATGCACATATATATATATATTTTTTTTATATAAAAAATATTCACATACAAAATATAAATTAAATACATATACTTCTTTGAACTAAAATTATAAAATAAAATACACATTTCTTAAAAAAACAAAAACAAATATATATATATTTTTTTTTTTCACAGAAAGGCTGAAATTCAGTATAGGTATCCCTCATGTTAGACAGACAGCTTGAGTGATCGAGACCCGCTAATATTCGTAAAATTGGACAAATAATAACTTCTTGTTATTTTCTCTTGTAGAGAATCTGTCTTCATTTTGAATTTAAAACGTTGTTTGACCAAATAAAAATAGGATAATAAATATAATGTATAGGATATTAAGAAATATAAAAATTTTGAAATATTATATTTTAAATAAGGAAAGGTACCGCTCGTGTTACGCTACATGACGAACAGAAGGTTGCGTGAAGAACACGAACTGAGAAAAATAGTTATTAGAAGTGGGGGGAACACTTATTAGAGGGGTCGATGTTTTTAATCGACTTTCATTTTTGTTTAGTAAAAAAAAGGTTTGTTTTTTTCTATGAAAAAATACTAATAATAAAAAATACATACTTCTTTTAACAATAAAACAGGAGAAATTAAATAATGTAATTAAATATATTTTTCTTAATAATTTTTCATTATTTGCTATTTCTACGTAAAATTATTCACAAGAATTAGCAAAATTGCACTTGTAGTATTGCTTTCAGCGTTTCTACGGTCAGTTGTTTTTTGTTGACGTCCACAACTTATTTACTACCGAAAAAAATCTTTCGATTGCACCATTTGTTCCCGGCAAACATAATGCAAATGATTTGCATTATGTTTGCCATTAAGTATGGAGGCTACATGTCCAATCCGTGACAGTTTGCAATGCGGGGCAAACGACTGAAATCCGGGACTGTCCCGCATAATCCTGGACGTCTCGGCACTTTACTGTAAGGAACAATGTACAGAAATATTTATTGGATATATTTCAAGTTTCTATCAGAAAATGAGACTGCTTCGGACGATAGATCCAAGATTTTATTCGCATTATATGAAAACTAATGAATCCAGCTTTGTATGAAACTAATGAATTCGGAATTGTATAAAACTAATGAAAATTAGATTTTTTACTTTTTGGAATGATATGGAAGTTGGACACTGAAAATCGGTCAAATTTCCTCTGATATTTTAAGTCGAAGCGAGACCCGCTTTTGTTTGAGTGCTATAGAATACATGGTTCATTTCATAGCTATGTGTTAATTTAATAATTAAGCTTGCTAATTATTTTGAGTGCTACAAACGTGCCGTAATAAAGTTAATGGTGTTTTAAGCTGATAGAAACCGGGCAATTAATACACATGTTAATTGTTTACTAATTACATACCTGCTTATGCAAATAATTAATCAATTCTTAAGAGTTTGTTCGTAGTGGGGTGAGCAATTAGATATTAGAGGTCGATATTTGTAAAATCTCACCTGATTGCAGTTTTAGCTTGCTGCAGTACTTTTGTCAAAACAAAAGTTTTTGGCGCGTTTTAGCCAGCGCAATCTGGTGGTACAATTGGGAAATGCTCTCTGATATTTCTGGTGATATAGTTTCCTTATTGTTATATGTAGTGCTTGGCTCCCCGAGTGACATAGGGATCATAAACAGATGGGCGACTCATAAAAACGTTACCTGCCTCTTATCTTGTCACAAAACTCATTCTCACATTTCACCCGAACGCTTACTAGAAATTATCTTGTAAGACCGTTTAAATGCTATCACGAACATCGCGTGTAATAATATCGTCAGGATTCCTGCATGCACTCAGTATTTTAGTACTGGTACTTAATACTAAAACCATCCCTTTCTCTCTAATTCCTCCCTTCTCCGGCTTAGTTCGAAGCACGTAGGAGTGAAAATAATGACTGAGATTATTGACTTAGTTTATGATATGCTCGCCTGCAAAATGTCATCATTACCCTTAATGGTTTGTATTTTAAGGTCTCCGGTCTCCCCCCCCCCCCTCTTACCGCTTAAAAAGCAATGCATATGCCGTCAATCCCTACCAATCTGCTTTTTATCTTTTTCTTTTCTTTTTCATATTTTTTTTCTGACAGCTAGATACTTTGTCGAAAAAAAAAAAAAGTTTGCCTTTGTTCTGTTCAAATATTTAAAATCCGACACTAAATTCTGCCACGTGAATCCACCTTGTCCTCTAAACGCTATAAATTTCAATTGTACGTTCTCCAGTTTTGTCTGTGCCGAGATTACTAGAAATTCTTCTTTTTATTTGTCTCTCCTGTTTCATCCCCACACTTTGATGAATGAAGTAAACAGATCAGTATTTTTTTTTTTTTTTTCGCGATAATAATCAAATTCTATTAATCATTGAAATTGTCCAGATTAAAATAATATTTCCGCTCTTGTAGTTCCATGCCTCTATTTCGCTCTCTTTTGAGACTTTCAGGTTGTTTTAATATTTTTATATCCGAATAGTTCACCTATTTTATATCCGAAATGAATTCGATGTTATTATTCGTTTGTCGATTCTAAAATTACGAGTATTTTTGTGCGAAAATAACCTGCTGTTGATATATCTAACGGGCATAGTGTGCATAGTATTAGGGTCAGGCGCCCCCTGTCGTTTCCCACATCTGCGCCATATGTTCACTGTGAAGAAATACAGAACTACTGTAAATGCCAGAAAGTAAAGTGTTCTGTGTTGAATACGTAGTTTTGTGTTGGGTTCTGTTGGGTGTCCTGGCATTTGGCCGCAGGGCTCCTGGTGGAACCCCACGTTGCCCGCACACACCGCTAGGAGGTAGCCAGGCTGCCCATTATTCTCTGGCGGGGTTGCCTAAGCTTCCTGACAGAGACCAATGTAAAAAAAAAAAAAAAAAAAAAAGGAGAGTTAGAGCGGGTGGGCTTTAGAGTCAAGAAAAGGGGAACAGGTAAAAATAGGGGATGAAGAAGAAGGCATCCCCCAGGTACAATGGAATACATCCATCAGGCGAAAGTGGGACAAAAGTTGCCGTGCAAGAGAGCACAAGCGTGATCTCCATTTGGCACCATCTTCTTGCTCTTCTCATTCAGGTCCGGTCGTGATGTCAATTTCAGTGGTAATGTCATCCGGAATCTGTATCTAAGTCAGTATGGATATAAATAGGAATGCAGTTGTTGTTGTCCTATACTGGATCTTCTCAGATTTGGTGGTGGTGGTGTAGTCTCATTTGTTGGTAGGCCTCTGCATTGATTCCCAAAATATAGGTGGTTCTTCTATTGGTTTTGATGATGATCCGGATAGTGACTATATCCATGGTAGGGTCTTCGGTCGTGCGAATAAGTCTTGTGTGTGTAGCGCGTAAAGGCGGCATAGTCTTCTTCTCTTTCGAGGTTGTGCTGTTCTTGGTTTTTAGGAAGGTAATGTATCCTAGTCAGGAGGAGGCATCTCAAATATTCATATATTTCGCACTCGTACATCAGGTGGTCCCAACTTTCAAGGGAACCACAGAGGCATTGTGGGTTTTCGGTGATCCCGAGTGCAGTGAGCTTTCCTTTGATAGATCCATGACCAGTTAACAAAAAAGTGACGTATAGGCCAGGGGAGAACCATGTGGGAATTTTTGGGTATACTGTTGCTATTGTAGGAATGAATTTTCTGGTAACTTCTCCTTTTGTAGACTGTGTCCACCTAGACTGCCAGACCTGCTGCAAGTATGCAGTGAGGCGCTTCTTCTCGGCCTTGATGTTATTTGAGGGTTCCGTGGTAAAATCCAGAGAGGAGATGGATTTACCTTTGGAAAGCATATAAAGAAAACCACATTCGATTATTTCTAGATCTAGAGGTAGTACGCCGGCCAACACTTGCAAGGCATGTGTGCTGACCGCGCAGCAGGCCCGGGTGATGGTGAGCAGGATGACGCGCTGAATCGAGCCAAGCTTCCTCTTATTAACTGCTGTGGTGGCCTTTGAAAACCAGATACCTGATGCATAAGTGATTATGGGGGTGAACATAGCCTTACAGAAGAAGTTGAGCGCGCGTCGCTTCAATCCACAGTCCCGACGTGCGATTCTTGACACTAGTGCAATATATTTTCGAATCTTGGTATGTAGATATTTCAGGTGTGGTGTGAAAGATAGGTTCCTATCCAAGATCACTCCAAGATATCTCATCTCAGTTGTTAACCGGATAGTTCTCCCTTGGATTTTGATTTGTGGTAGACTCGCTATGTTCAGAGAGCCTTTAAGCTTCCAAGGACTTCCTAATTCATTTCACAAATATACGTGGTCTCAATTCTAATATCAACGATGTCAATTTCCACTTGCAGTCTGTAAAACCCCATGTACTTTTTCAGACAGAATCTCAGTTATCGGTTGATTCAACTACTGCTCATCTCAGATGCCCAAATTATTCGCTGTATGATTCCTTTCGCCTCAAAGGTGGTACTTGTGCATATATCCGTTCTGATATTCTCTGTCAGAGACTTGGCAATTTGGAATCTCCTCTCTTTGATCTTCTCTGGCTTAAAATCTCTCTACCTCATTGTGTCAAATTCATCTGTTGTCTCTACCGTTCTCCCAACTCCACTAATCACTTGGAGTTCTTTGACTTCCTCTCTTTGCAACTTGACTTTCTCCAGTCCAACTTTCCTAACAGTGAGGTAATTTTCCTTGGTGATTTTAATGTTCACAACTCCAGCTGGCTTCCGTTTTCTATTCACACCGACCCAGCAGGTCGAGATGCTGAGGCTTTTTCAATTACTAATAACCTAGCACAGATTGTTCATTTACCTACAAGAATACCGGACAATCCTAATCATACAGCCAATACACTTGATATTTTTCTCACAAAACAACCCTTCAAAGTACACGGTCGAAGTGAGAGGTCCTTTAGGCACTTCAGATCACAACTTGGTGATTGTCTCTTCTCCAATGGAACCTTTATCTCATGGCTATTCCCAACCTCGTGTTGTTTGGCATTACAAGAATGAAAAATGGGATGACCTGCGAGACTTGTTTTCTTCTTTTCCTTGGTCGGATTACTGTTTCAAAACTTCTGTTGTCAACGTTTGCTCAGATCGTGTCAGTGAAATTATTCTTGCAGGAATGGAATCCTTTATCCCACACTCCACTTTAAAATCTCGTCCTTTATCTAAACCTTGGTTTTCCAATAAATGTGCTAAGGCTGTCCAAGCGAAGAATGTTGCATATCGTAATTGGCTCGTTTCTAATTCTTCAGTTTCATTTTCTGCCTACACCAAAGCTCGGAACAATTGTAAAGCAGTTATTAATCAGTCCAAACTAGAGTTTGAACAGGCTAAGAGTAGAAAACTTGCTTCTTGCCCTAATGGTAGCCGAGCATTCTGGTCTCTGACCAAAGCTATTGGCCGCAACTTATGCCCATCTTTGCTCCCACCTCTGTCCAAACCAGATGGTCTGTTGTCACTTCAGCCCAGGATAAAGCTGACCTGCTAGCATCCCATTTTTCTTCCAGCTCATGTATTAATGATCTTGGTAAAACACCTCCCACCATTCCCAACATGATCCATTCAATGCCTCCTGTGGTCTTCAGTCAAAAGGATATCAGAAGGATTTCTATGAATCTTGATGCTAAGAAAGCTCCAGGTCCTGATGGTATTTCTCCACTTGTTCTCAAAACCTGTGCTCCTGAACTTACTCCTATTCTTTGCCGCCTTTTTTCACTTTCTTATTCCAAAGGTGTTTTTCCTTCTGCTTGGAAATTTGCTCATATCCAGCCAGTTCCTAAAAAGGGTGACAAATCCCTCCCATCCAATTATCGTCCCATTGCAATTACTTCTACTCTTTCTAAAGTAATGGAGAAATCAATTAACCGCCAACTCTTAAACTACCTAGAAACCTTCCGTCTGATCAACGATCGCCAGTATGGATTCCGTCAGTGTCGATCCACTGGTGATATTCTGGCTTATGTTACCCATTTATGGACTAATTCAATGCCCAGCATTGAATTAGTCCATAAATGGGTTTGGTGAAACACATGTAGTTGCTCTTGACATCTCAAAGGCTTTGATCGTGTTTGGCATAAAGGTCTTCTAAACAAGCTTCCATCTTATGGTTTGCCAACTGTTTTTAGTAATTGGGTATCCAGTTTTCTCTCTGATCGCTCATTGAGGGTGATGGTAGATGGCTCTCTGTCTTCTAACTTCTCCACTAATGCCGGCGTCCCCCAAGGTTCAGTCCTTTCCCCCACTCTTTTCCTCTTGTATATCAATGACCTTCTTCCATTGACTGGAAATCCTATCCATAGTTTTCCGATGATAGCACATTGCATTCAACTTTCCATTTTGTGAAACCTTGTCCTGCTCAATCAGCTTCAACTTCTCGAAAATCTGCTACCAATTCCTTAAATGCCGGTCTTCAGGTAATTCTCCATTGGGGCAAAGACAACTTAGTTGAATTAAACCCTTCTAAAACTCAGTCTTGTCTTATATCTCGCAAAAAGGATTCTTCTGCTCCTATGCTTATCGTTAGTCACACTCCGATTTCTAGGCAAAATGATGTATCTCTTTTGGGGATTACCCTGACTTCTAATCTCTCTTGGCACAAGCACATTACAAATATTGCTTCCTCTGCATCTAAAAAACTTGGTTTTCTCTTTCGCTCTCGGCGTTACTTTTCTTCCAAACAGTTGCTCACTCTGTATAAATCGCAAATCCGCCCTTCCATGGAATATTGTTTCCACATCTGGGGTGGTGCCCCCAAAACCTCTCTCAGGCTTCTTGACTCCATTCAGAAGAGGGCAGTTAGATTAATTAATGATTCATCTCTAGCAGAGTCTCTCCACTCGCTTTCTCATAGACGTACTGTTTCTGCTGCATGCCTCTTCCACAGATACTTCCATGGGCACTGTTCTTCTGACTTGGCTTCTATAATTCCCGCACTCTCTTTCAAAACAGTCCGAACACGTGCCTCCACCAGCCAACATCCATTTACTGTCCAACGTCAAACCCACAGAACCAACTTTTCATCTTCCTCATTTATTCATTCAACTGCCGTTTTCTGGAACAACTTCCTTCATACGTATTTCCTGAAAATTACAATCCACTGAAGTTCAAGTCCAATGTCAACAAATATCTTCTTTCGTCTTCTAAATCTGCAATCCAAGCACGGTACTAAGTAGTATAGGTTCTAATACCTCTCGTGTTTGGGGTTCACATAAAAAAAAAAAAGAAAAAAAAAGCAGGATGGAGGTTGTCTTTACTGGTGAGATTTCCAGGTGGTTGTGCCAGGCCCAGTCCTGTAAAGTTCCGAGTGCTCTGTTTGCTGCGGCTTCCAGTTGGGATCTAGTATCAGTGGCAAGGGTAAGGACTAAGTCGTCTGCATATGCTTGAGATTGGACATTCTGCCGGTCTTTATTCAGGAACTCATCAAGTACGATGTTCCATAGTATCCAACCGTCAACTGTAGTTAAAATTTTCAGGTCAAAATTCTTCGCAAACGCGAAGAAGTTTTACTCATATGTCCGGGTAGACCAAAGAGAACATCGCATAATGAATTAGTGTATTGCCATGTCTATGTGTGTTCTAAAGATCAGCTTGATTATTTTGTGGAGCTAGAACATCTTAGTGGATGATCCCATGACCTCCATACGAGATCACCCACATACAGGAAAATACAGAATTTTCAGTGGGGGGAATGGGAAACTAAATTCCATCTGCTGACATTGCGGAAAGAGACGTTTGGATACCGTGGTTTAATGGTACGGTTAATGAGCGTATAGATTTCGATGTATTCCCGCTGGGAATTCTCAGGATTGTAAGTTTTTTTTATCGAAATGAGATCCTGGATCCTTATGTTTCGCCCTTTTGTACATTGGTCTAAACTTTCTTTTAATAAATGATGATGATGAATAACATTTCGAGCGAGAAAAGAATACAGTATAGCCTGTATGGATAGCCAGATCACTAGACCTAAATCTAATAGGGCATGCCTGGGATGATCTGGGTTGGAGGGTTGTTCATCATAGACCTCTCACAGAAAGCTGGCTGAGTTCACTTCAAACCTTACGCAAGAATGGGAATTGATACCCATATCACTAATTAACTGTCTTATTCTCATCCACTGTCTTATTCTCATCTAGTGGCAACCAGTGTGTTGTTGATAAGTTAAAACTCAGATGGCATATTATGTATTTGCTGTTTATTCTATTATACTCAACGCTTGAACGTGAGTAATATGTTTTGAGTATAACTTACGTTTAAAATAAACAAATTAATAATCGCTAATAAAATAGGTTTGATTGACGCGTATTTTTAGACACAAAACGCCGACAAATCGAATCTGTTCATATCCTTTGGGGATTTTTCAAAACAACAAACAAAATACTGTAGTAAAAGGAGAACTATAAAAGGAAGCATTATAAATAACATTAGTAGACATGTAGACACGTATAATGTCTTATGTAGGGCGGCTCCCAAAAACTAGCGCCTCCGTAGCCAGGTTGGAAGGAGCAGCAGTGCGTAGCACACGCTTCTTGATTAGACCGAGTTCGAGCCCTTCACCACCAAATACGGAGGATGCGGAAAGGTCAGGGAATGACCACCGCATATCCCTGAGCAATATGGCCTTAGTTGCTAATGCTCCTAAAAACCAAATAACAACAAACAAACAAACCCAAACGTTAGTTCAACTCCGCCGTAGTGCACTGTGATGATACAAAAACTCTACAGAAATACCAGAAAGTGTGCTATATTTGTGCCGTGTATCTGTTTGTTGTTTTTTAGTTGTTTCTGGCCACTTTTCTACCAGGAAGGTACGTACTGATACCCGTCTGCGCCATCAGGAGGCGGGCCACAACTGAGTGCGAACCGCAACAAACCTCGAGTGTCACGTAATGAATGTCCAAACCTTTTCAAAAAATGAACAAATAAAATAAAATAAAATAAAAATAATAAAGTAATAAAATGACTAAATACATGGAAATAAAAATAAATAAATTAAATAAAATAAATTTAAAAAATCTAATAAAAAATAAAATAATAAAAAAATAAATGAACTAATCTCTTAGTTCTATGAAATCTATATTTAATAACTATAAAATATATATTTAATCTATAAAATAATATATAAAATAAAATAATAAAAATAAACATAATGATAAATTAACATCAGTAGTATGATGGAGTCAGATATGGCATCCAAAGAGGTTTGGTTGCTGGATGCCATATAATCATTTGTTATTGAGCACTACTGGAGTCAGTATCACTTAGTCAAGTTAGATCAACTCTGACCGTTTGGTCGTCCCGGAGTATAAACAGAAAATTTATTTTTTTATCTCTATTGAGAATTACAGAACAAATAAAATACAAATTGTCCCTCATGATAACTATTGGTGAAGTAGAAAATTCAAGGTTTCAGTGAATCGAGACATCTAGATAGCTGAGTAAACAATAACCACGGCTTCTAAAGTGTCTGACATAGAGTTAAAAAATTTTGTCCCTGTACCTGACTCACTGATGTTTAGGGGTGTGTTTCTGGTCTTTCTCTCTCACGCCTTACTGAGAATACATCAACAGTTGTTGGATATCAACGTGTATTCACTTCAGATTTAAGTCTACAGACTAAACATTGAATGAATACATGAACGTTACAGCGCACCATTGCTCTTGGATCGTACAGTGAGAGATAGTTCGTCCTGAGACGGCTGCAGATTCAGAAGAGAATTTCCATGTTGTTATTTCCCTATGTCACCTAGCAGTCATGGTCAGTATCGATCATATGCTGGTGTTATGAACCTTGACCGACCTTGTATAGTTCTTTTGTAAACTTTACTTGTCTCCTGGAACTGCCTGCACAATCGGGATATTATATTTGGGCAATATTCAGGACTGTTGATATCCTGCCGATCACACTCCATCGCAATGAATCACTCTTGCAGTGTCTTTGTGCCATTGAACCATTAAACGTTACTCGGCCGTTGTTGATGTCCTTGCATATATATCACTTATTTCATCTATGTACACTAGATGAGTATATAATTTACTTTATACAGTGTGTGTACTATAATAATAAGGTTTCTTTGTAAGCACAAAGACCGTCGTGGTTACGATCATCGTTCTTTCATGGTAAACTACAGGCTTCGAATCCTCTCAAGTGGAGAGGAATATTTATGGTTGTTGTTTGTTATTTGGTTTTTAGGAGCATTAGCAACTAAGGCCATATTGCTCCGGGATATGTGGTGGTCATTCCCTGACCTTCCCGCATCCTCCGTATTTGGTGGTGACGGGCTCGAACCGCGGTCTAATCAAGAAGCGTGTGCTTCGCACTGCTGCTCCTTCCCACCTGGCTACGGAGGCGCCGATATATTTATGGGCATCTTCGACATCTTAGTTGAGTTGGTCTCGGGTGAGGGTTGCATGATTTAATCTCCTGGAAACTTGGTTTTTCTTCCAGCCTTTACTGGAAGAAAAACCAATTTTCCGAGAATAGTGGGCTATCTTTTAAGAAACTGTTATCTTATAAGGAAATATAGATGATGAGCTTATGGTAAAAGACAGATAACATTCAGAGTCTCTAGATACTTCTCACTAACTCCAGAAAGAAGGTTCTGTGATGTATTTCAGATTGTTCAGGCTAGGGATATCCCGTTCCACATTTCACCATGAAAAACTGAAGGAATGTTGTTTCTGTAATGCTTGCAGTGGAAGGCGCGTTTGTGCCGGGTTATCTGCCGTTACTATAAAATTGAGCGTCTCAGAAGAAAGTTCACAAGTTCCCTTTTGTCTCACCATTATTTTCTTCAATGGTTTCCCTAGCTTTTATAAATTAGTGGGGAGGGAGTTTGAGGAATTTCCCCTCTGTGTTAAAATGAGTACCTAGTTATGCTTCTGCGAGCAGAATACGACGGTAAAATACGACTGTTCGGTTTTGTGACATACACCTATCCATAAACGCGAAAATATTATTCCCATTCTCTTGGTTCATTTGGCATGTGGACATTTTTTTATTCCATTTCTCTATTCCTCCTTGAACTTCACTTTTCTACTTAGCAATAAAAGCTGACATTTATTACATATAAATAAACATATTCCAGTATTACGTGCAGGAGGCAACAACGAGAGAGAGAGAGAGAGAGAGAGAGAGAGAGAGAGAGAGAGAGAGAGAGAGAGAGAGAGAGTTTCTGACTGTATCCAGTATATTTTTGATTTATGACTGCCATCTGTCAGACATCGAGCATGCTGCATGTACGTTGCAAGTAGCGTGGCCATTTGGATGAAATTATAAGAATAACATTTCCTTGCTCACCCTATCTTAAAACGATTTCGAGAAACCTGAATATCGGAAGAGAAAGAAAAAACGACATGGGAATCTTCGGTGAAGGCAGAGCATCAATCCTGGGCTGGCATACGCGAATAGTCAGGATAATTCTCTCTGTGCTCAATTTATCGTTTCAGGTGAATGCGTCGAAGTAATAATAATAATAAAAAAAAAAAAAAAATCTGGAAAGGGTAATTCATATTGCGGCTTCTAAGTGTTTTCTACTTATATATCTTCACAAAAGCAGGCAGCCTGTTAAAATCCTTTTTATTATCGAATTATTCATCGATGTATATACTGTACTCTTACATTTATTGAAATCTCCAGGTATTTGGGTTTTTTTTTTTTTTTTTTTTTCATTGCGGTGAAAGTCGAAATAAAGTCAGGCTCATTAATCGTATTCCCATACTCTGCACCTCGGTTTCCTCTTTCATTATTTGTTTATTTTTTGGTTTGTTTCATCTTCCAACTCAATTAATGAACGCTTTTCGCTTCTTATGCCGTTACTGCTTGGACAAACTCTGCTGTTTTGCTATAATTAAATGAATGCACGAAGAAAAGATTAGAGATAAAAAAAAAGATGAAAGCAATGCTTAGAGCACAGAATATTCTGTAATTCTTTAACAGCCTTAGGCTGTCTTGAAAAATTTAATTATCTGCTTTGTATGGTTAATTCTCCATGCAGTACCGAGCTAGCGCCGTGAGCCGTATGGTTGCATCGTTGCGTGAATTGTAGCGAAGCCATGTTGTTGTTGTTGTTATTTGGTTTTTAGGAGCATTAGCAACTAAGGCCATATTGCTCCGAGCGAAGCCATACAAGCTACTCTCGCATCTACCTTGGAGTTTTGTTGACCACGAGAATTCCTAAATGTTTCGTTCGAATTTGGGCGAACTAATTAAATTGAAGCAAATTAATTACTGGGCACAGATTTAATGGATCGGTATTAACCATTTAGACGATATCCTCGATGAGATTTTAGCAAAATGAATTGTGTACGTGTTTTGTGAGCTGGTGTTTAAAAATCGAAAATATTTCCCAATTCTTAGAAAAGTGTGAGTAAAATCACTGTTTCTATTTTTAAAAATGCATCTCTTAAACTAGTAGTGTAATTTCGGTATGATGGTCAGTTATGCTACGCACATCTTACTGATGAAATTAGCTTCCTGATTGCCACGGGATTCTTGTGACCAGCTGAATGACGACGGTTACTCGTTACATCCAGCTATATGTGGGTCAGGTCAAATCAGATGGACGGACATATTGTTTTCTTGCTTCCGTTTAATCGGGGTGACGAACCTGGAATATTCCCATTGCTGCTCCGTGTTTGTGTGTGACGCTACAAGGACATTTTCACGCTCTGCCGAACGCATCTGAAGACGCTTTCGGAAATAGTTCTGCGAACTTGCTTATAGATGCCTTCCGTTGGACGAATTGTGCGATCGGAACAATCTTCAATAGTCATTGTTAACATGCACTCATCTCAAAGTACTTCCCTCGCTTTGTACAAGGACAGACCCTGTACTGTCATCGCTTACGTGTGCACTTTCAACAAAGGGGACTCATTGCAATGCGAAGCGCAAGTGAACATGACTACTTTTCTTGTTTGTTTGGCGCGGTTCTAATTATGCCAAGGCTAAAGAGGACCTTGACTCAGAGATCACCGAGAGATAAACACACTAAAGAAAAATTAATTTTTACCTTTTACCTTTAACGGAAATTAGTGCTAGACACAGAAGAGAGAGAATGCACATTCAATGCCAGATCTAGGAACACCTTCACTGAAAAGATTTAATACCAGTGTGTGTTTTGACATTAGGAGTTATCTTGACCGCTTATGTAATTCAAAAGTTTTTCCCTTTAGCTATAGAACTGTGTATATTTTTGGGGGGCTGCATTAAATCGGTTCTGTTACCATAACGAAGACCGTATAACGCGAAGGTTATGAGTGGACTACCACATTTAATGATTTTATTTTTATTTTTTTATTTTTTGTCAACATTTCTAGATGGCTGCTTTGCTCTAACGTCCTTCCTCGGCAGTCACTGTTTGTCTTTTGGGGATGGGAAAAAGCCTTACCGAATGTTAACGATACATTTCATATGCTGAAACATAACCTTTTGATTTATCGATGAGTTCTCGGAACGGTGCCGTATTTTCTTCTGCCATCTGTACACCAACTGTAATTTATCTTTCAAACTCTCCTTTCACGAGTTTCTCTGGCACAAACTTTTCAGCCATGTGTTTGCTATTAGCATACTGAAATTTACATTTCTGGGCACTGTACACATTCAGGAAACTTTTCCAATATGTCTTTAGCGGTGTGGTGCGAATGAGATAAAGCAAACAGTTAGGTTTCGTTGACAGAAATATCGGATATGAATAAGTGTTTGAGCTTGACTAAAGTAATTTATTTACATTAATCATTAGAACGAATCAGAATATTTAGAATAGCTGAAATGCAGAGTTAACTCCGTTCATTACGAGCCAATCAACACCGAGCAGAGACCGATTACTGACATTAAGGGTTGTAAAGTTTTTGACGTGCCAGTAGCTACTAACCAGAACATTAATATAATTTTTTGATTTAATGAGTTTAACTAACTGAAAATATAAAATTTGGGGAGAGAAAAAAAAAAAAAAAAAAAAAAAAACCAGCTGAAAATTAGGTAATCGAAAGACTGGAGCAGTCTATATACATCGCTTACTTTGGTTGCGAATGATGAATGACGAAAAAACTTTGTTGTGGTTTCAAACAAACAACCTCGTGTATTTACACGAAGCTTTTTGAAAAACTACGTTATCCCTTCTCCATCTTCATTACGCGGAAAGAGGGAGAACATAATATCTCGGAAACTTGTAGTACATAATACAGTCTTGTGCAACAGTATATATCTTGTATGGATCGCCAGGTACGGTACTTTTCAGCTTTCCGCTACAGAAAAAAAAAAATAAAATAAAATAAATTGACCGAATGATTATAAATACACTGAATCCGCGTTATTAGATACAGCTAACAGCGAATAGGTACCTCTTTATCCTCGGAACTGGTGGGATTCATTGTGGCATGGTCTCTATGAGGTGTTGAAAGCGAGCAAAAGGAATGATGGTCCATGATGACTCCATTGCTTTCCGCAACTTTTGCGAATTGGATGGCTGTGTATTTCTACTCAAAAGAGCTCGTTCCGCCTCATCCCGCAGGTGTTCAGTTAGATTTAGATCTGCTGGCTTTGGAGGCCACCACAGTAGGCTGAACTCACTTTCGTGTTCCTGTAACCAGTTTTGTGAAATTCTGGCTTTGTGGCATGGCATTATCCTGTTGGAAAAACTCATTCTCAGATGGATACAGTACAGCCGGGAGGAATGCACCTTGTAGAAAACAAATTCCAGATAATCTGTAGCATCCAACTGTTTGCTCTACTGGTATCAGGGAGCCTAATGTCCACCAAGAAAACACTCTCCACACCATTACACCGCCACCACCGCCAGCCTGCAGTGTTGATACCTGGCAGAATGGGTTCATAGACTGAGAAAATAGCGTGAGTCTACCGGGACTCATCAGACAAGGAGTCATTTTCCAGTTGTCCACCCTCCAGTATTGGTTACTCTGAGTTCACTGTAACTGTACCTTGTTTTTTGTTTGTAGCAGTGGAACCCGATTCGGTTGTCTGCTGTGATACCCCAATACTTGATAAGGTATGACGAGTTGTGCGTTCTGAAATGCCTCTGGTTTCTATTGTACTGGGTTGTTATTTGACTGACTGTAGCCCTGTTACCCTGCAAAAGCCTTGTCAGCCTCCGTCAGCATTTGGCATTATCGAGCTGTTTCCGAACACAGGATCGCCTTTGGCTGGATATTTTATGGTTATAGGAACAATCTAAATACACCTGAGAGACAATCTTACGTGAAAGGCCCAGCAGGGTTGCATTTCCGAGATGATTATACTGGCGTGGACTAGAATACGACGTTAAAAATCACTTAAATCTTTCATCTTGTATACTCTCGCAATGAATTGCATATCTGTAGCATCTCTTCTTATCTACCCACTTTCTTTATATCACGTTATAGGAACATGTGATGCTTTTACTGAAGGAGCGTTCCATTTCATGAAAAGGGTGAGTATATCTAATGTAGTGGGCGCTAAGTGTATATTCATATAAAAAGGTAAAGTGCAGCCATTATCAACCCACTGCAGGATGGACGCCTGCTCAACAATTCATGCTGAGGGAAATGGACCATAATCTGCCATGCTGGTCCAGTGTGGGTTGGCAGATCGACCGTATTCAGCAGTCAGGGGCTTGAACCCCGGTCTACTCAAGGAGCGTGTGTTACTGCACCCCCGCTCCTGACCACTCGGTTACGGAGGCCATTATATATATATATATATATATATATATATATATATATATATATATATATATATATATATATATATATATATATATATATATATATATATATATATAGAGAGAGAGAGAGAGAGAGAGAGAGAGAGAGAGAGAGAGAATATATAAGTCTGATAAAGTTTGCACAGATGGCGGCGAAAATTACACAAAGTGCCAAGGACTAGATGGGTAAGAATAGTAGAAAAAATAAGTAATGTAGATTTGAAAAAGGCGAAAGAATGTTAAGAAAATTATTGGCTGAATTGCAAAGCCATAACAATTTTGCGATCGCTTGTGACAGTTTACTGATTCAACTTTGTATAGCCTCTCATAGTTTATGCGATGCTGTTGTTTGTGATCTAGTCGGTAATGTTTCGCCTACACGGTACAATAAAAATAAGTGGTGGCATTATGTTGTCATTTAGAAATCATCCCTGGTTAGCTTTTTTAGTGAACCTATCTATTATCAGTTGTGAAAAATGTCACTTGTTCTTTGACTATATTCCCAATTATGTATTTATTATTTTTTGGCTTTTTATAGCAAAACTGCATACATTTTAGAAATTATAATTTTCTCCATGGTATGTGCTGGTTGACCTCCAAAAATACAGTCAAAAGAATATTATTCCTGCAACTGAGACGAAAGCATTCTGCGAAGTGACTAGAGTTCATCTTGTTCTCTCATCTCTCACTGTGGTTTGTAGCGTGAAATTAGACTCAGAACACAGAACAGGTATGTAATTTTTGAACTAGTAATGGAATAAAGAGCAGGAAATTTAACTCGCACGAGCGGACCTGGGACTGTCGACATTGGTTGTCTCTGAAAAATATTTTAGCTTCTGTTCCTAAGTTTGTTTGTTGTCATGAATGGTATTTTATACGTTTCGTGACGTGTGGGGAAATGTCGCTAGAGGAAGTGGTGCGTTTGACAACTAAGTATTTCCCCCGAGGCGAGATGGTGTTTAACTTGTAACAAGAATTGCGTTCGTGGCTTGAAAAACCAGTCTTTCCCACAGCACGTGACAAGGGTTCATTTTACTTTCTCTCCTCCCCCAGCTGCTAAGTGCAATTCATGTAGCGTGCAGATGTTGGGGTGGTAGCCTAAAGCGAGCTCCATGGCCTATTGTTGAAAGGAGAACTATGCAAATGAGATGAGACTGTTAATAATTAAGAGACTTTGCTTCGATGTGCACGATATACGAAACAAAGGATCCTTCTTTATAGTGACCACCATCTCTAGCGCTGTATACTTCGTTGTGTGTGTGTGTGTGTGTGTGTGTGTGTGTGTGTGTGTGAGAGAGAGAGAGAGAGAGAGAGAGAGAGAGAGAGAGAGAGAGAGAGAGAGAGAGAGAGAGAGAGAGAGAGTACACAGTGCAGCCACTCTTGTGATGATTGTTTTCGTCTTCCCTAGCGTGTCTTTGTCATGGTAATTTTTCAGATAGCACTTTTCTTTTCTCCCTTTCTCTGATATGGAAACTTATCAGCAGAGTGGTAGATCGATACTTATAAGGTATTGTGATAATTAGTAATGTGCTCTGTATATAAGAATACAGTATATACATATATCATGTTAATGCCCTATAGGTGCCTTCCCGGTAGTACAGTGGTTGTTTTAAAATTCTATTCGCCACACCCGCTGGAAAAGGCGTTCTAATCCCGTGAATGAGGTGAGAAAATTTTATGGGCTTTTTTCACAGCGTGGCTGATTTAGTCAATCTCCGCCCAGGGTCGCATGGTTTTACTACTGGAAACTCAGATTATTCGTCCGGCAACAAGCAAATAGTACACAGAATACTCGCAATTAAGGCAGAAACACACTATTATCACATCATGTGAATCTCGTCATGTCCTTGTCACAGAGTAGTACTCTGTGGTCCATGTTTAATGGGCGCCTCTGTAGCCAAATGGGCAGGAGCAGTGCGTAACACACGCTTCTTGATTAGACCGGGATTCGAGCCCGTCACCACTAAATACGGAGGACGCGGAAAGGTCAGGAAATGACCACCGCATATCCCGGAGCAATATGGACTTAGTTGCTAATGTTCCTAAAAACCAAATAACAACAACAACCATGTTTAATGTAAACTGGGAAGTCGGTCGGAGAAGAAACGTCACTGTAATGTAAGGTGGCCAGATTAAAAATTTGATCTCAAGGTACTCATGCTTATGTTTGGGGTACTGGCATTATATTTTAAAAGAAAACCGAACAATTTTAATAACAATAATTTTATTTCTATATTTTGTTGATTTTTACAAGTTCGTGGAATGCAAAATTAGTCAAATTTTAATAAAATTAACCGAATTATAGCCCGTGCTTTAATTCGGAAAATTTTATTGCAAGAGTAAACACTAAAGGAAACTTTTTATAAATATTAACATCAAATGTTTTACATAATTGTTTACAATACATATTTAATAAACCTGATTTATTTTATCAAAAAGAAAATATTTACCTAGCAATACTTTTCATTTGAGATAATTTTCTTTAACAGTTTTTCATTTTTTAGTGCATATGCGTAAAATTCTTTGCATGACATATTGTGATTGGTTTTCTGCAACAGTTCTCCTTCAACATTCTTATTTCTATCCTTTTTCCACGCGTTAAACATTGAGCTAAATACTCCCTCACTCATTGCATTTGAGTGAGGCAAAGCAAAAATAAAATTAATATTTTTTTTCTGTATTACGTGCTTCGTACGCATTTAAAATTTTTATCCAAGCATCTGTGGTATTTTTGAGGTCTTTTGTCTCAGTATTTCTTCCGGAATGATTTCAACAAAACATATTGTTCATACAGCAAATCGATATTGATATTGGGAATTTTAAATAAAAAAAAAAGTTTGTTGCCTGAGCCTTAAACCATTACAACGAAATGAAAAGAAGTCAAGTAGAATGTAAAAGGTTACAAAGTAACATAATATAAATATTCTGTAACTCCCTTTGTAAATAGGATAAAATGTTGTTTTTTGAGTCTTTCAGGGTGCATTTCAACAACTTTATCGTCAGTTAATTCTTTCTTCATAAATAATCATCTCAACAGGGTGTTTTATGATTTCTGCTTTTTTCAAATGTTAAAAAAGGGGTACCATGGAAATTTTATTATACTTCCAAAGGGGATACGTCTGGCAACCTGTAACGTTGTATGTGTCATTCTCTTTGAGGAAAGCTGAAGCGAAATGAATTGTCACAGTTCATCCTCCTCTTCTCCTCTTCAGATTTTGAAGAAGATTTAGAAAATGCACGCGCTTCTCTTATAGCCGTGAAAACAAAAGAGAGTACGCAATGGATACACGACGTCAACTGGAAGAGAACAGAAAAAGGCGAATTTCATCATTTACTGCAGGACTTGAAGAAGTTAACAATCGTTTTAGGATGTACTTATGGATGAATAAAGAAGAATTTAATTTCCTATATAATCCAATTAAGGATGACATTCAAGGGCAAAATACGCAATTTCGAAATTCAATCAGCGCTATGGAAAAATTAAGTTGTATGTTTAAGGAAAGTTAAAATACTACAAGTTTAATTTTGAATATGGACTTATTCTGTCAAAATACGAAACAAAAAATTTTAATGAAATTTAATAACAACAAAAAACTACTTCCCAACCCTAAAAATTGAAGTTGTAAGAAATTATGAGTTGTGCAAATTGAAATGATCGACTTGTTTGTCCTCTGATTTAATTTTATATTAGCATTTCCTCCATTTTCCTCTTGTCACGCGGCCACAACTAACGAAATATCTGTTCGAACAGAAAAATCTGAGCTCCTGACAATGTCATTTGGCCTTGCAGCCCGACGTGTTATCTTGTGAATACAGCCAATCGCAACACTGTCTCCGAGCAATAAACTAATTGGTAAATATAGCTCCCCACATTTGACGTTAGATATGTGTATACGAGTGAAGTCTCGTGAAGTGATAATAGTGTGTTTCCGCCCTAAGGACGAAAATACAGTACACTATTATCACAATATACTGACGCTTCACACACTTAGTTACTTTAGTGCTTATCACACACATAACATAACCCCACCTTAAAGACATTACTTTATTGATATATCAGTTTACAAACAGATGTTGTCCACGGTCAAGAGATTAAAAAAATAAGCTTAAATAAGAATACATTCGTTACACTTAGGGACTGCGATCCAAATAAAGCTACCGAAAAATGCACGCACTTCCTGTAATAGGGCGCAACACTGGGGGGGGGATAGAATTTTTAGAGAAATTTACATATGATATCGTCACAGCTCAGTGCGTTGTCAATAAAATTAAGGATCGTGTGTGAATGGTACAGTGACACTTTCCATTTTTCCCCCTTATCGGCTTCAAGCAAATTTCAATTTAATCAATGAAAACTTAATGTTTTGTTGTTTGGTTTTCATATTGCTCCGGGGATATGCGGTGGTCATTCCCTGACCTTTCCGCACCCTCCGTATTTGGTGGTCACGGGCTCGAACCCCGGTCTAATCAAGAAGCGTGTGCTACGCACTGCTGTTCCTGCCCACCTGGCTACGGAGGCGCCCATGAAAACTTAAACTAAAATTTATTTTAGTGTATATTGGTATAGGGTTGGCGAGGCTGACAAAAAAAAAAAAAAAAAACTCACAGATTTTCAGTTACATATTCGATCTCTAATTGAATCTGATATTTCGAATATATTTAGAAATCCTGAAAAATCATTAAAACAAAAAGAGTACATTTTTATTGCTTTGTGCATTCTATTTTTATTTTCTCTATAAGCTCTGAATTGGCGTATAATATTCTTGTGATTTTACTTTCTTTCTTTCTCTGGGGATAAAAAAAAAAAAAAAAAGTTGTTTCTTTTTTCTACTTTTGTTTTTATTCCCTAGTCGAGTGCGCAGGTAGAGATCAATTTAAGACAGTTCCCAGTGTCATGTTGTGGTCCATTATTGGACAAGACGCTGTCTCGCTCAAACCGACTTCTTTCGTCCAGTGACGACGGCAAAGAGTGATGGGGTCAATTGGAAGAGAGGGAACGGATGATTCAAGTTTTTTTTATTATTATTATTATTTTTTATCTGTCGAACAGCAGCATGAGACAATGTGTGGCTTCATTCAGTATTCTGCAGGGACAAAGTGACACCATAAATGTTGCTGCCAACGCTTTTTTATTTTATTTTTCTCTCAATTTGTTGGAATCACAACTAGAATCATAAGATTTCTAAATAAATCACTAAGAATATGATTAAATTTACAACTTTTTTTAAAATTTTTTTAAAATTTAAAGGACCTGTGCAATTCATATACAGGCAGTTCTCGCTTTGCGAGTTCCTGGGTTTACGAATTTTTTCCCCCCCAAGTATGAAGTATTAACAAAATCGGAAATATGAACATTAATTGCAAAAAATGAATGTTAAACATTCATAAATACTGTACTGCATTCCAAACCACGTGCGTAGCTATACAATACAGTGCACCCCGACTTACGATATTAATCAGTTCCATAGACACCATCGTATCGTTAAAATACCGTAATGTGAACCCAATAACACATTGTTTTTTGGTAATTCGTTTCAAGATCTCGGGAAGTTGAAATTTTGTCGCTGTTTATCCCTCTAAAATGTCATTTTTAAGGTCACGAGCGGGACCTTAAGGCCATATAAAAGGTCGTGAGCGTGGTTTGTAAATTGTATTAGTTACCAATTCAAATCATTAAAATGCACTACACTTTCATGGTCATCATATGTTCTGTTATAAGAATCGATTTTGAACGCCTTTGTGTTATTTTTCTAAAGCACATTTCTGGAGGTCACTACCATAAATCAATAAAAACAATTTGCACTTTCCGGTTTATTGGGCTTTTCTGTTACTGCAAATAATTATAAACGGGTAGTAAACTCGATCTTCTTGCTTTTGCGAAAATAACGATAGCTGGAAGTGTGTGGTTTTTTACGTTATTATGGTGAAATGTGTTTCCCCTTTACTGAAATATTCAATCGTATAAAAAACATAAATAAATTTTTAGAATCTTCTCTTCATTCCTTTTTTTAAAGCTTCTTAAACTTCTTACTCCACGCGAATCCTGTTAGTTGCAATTTGTGTGTGCCGTTAAAAAATGTTTATGCATGCAATCGTGAAATTTATAATTAAAAGAGAAGATTATCTTGGAGACAAACGCCTCTTGAAACATTTCTGAAGAAGACGACTCCTTGTGCAACAAACCAATGCATGCCGAGCCAATAATGAGTGATCAACGAGTGTGTGCATTTAGTCGATGATGACGATGAAGAATAAGCATTCTTTAATATTTGTAAGTCGTAAATAATTTCTCTATTATTATAATTTGCTTGATTTTGCAGGCTACGTTTTCATTTCTTTCGATAAATCAATCATTGTTTAAACATAAACTAATTAGCTAACTAATTTCATTGTTGAGAACGTAACCCCTATTTTTAACCTTATGTCTATGGGAAATAAATTCTCGCTTTACGAGCGCGCTCTAGGAACGAATTAACTCGTAAAGTCGAGAACTACCTGTATTTTTCTAGTTACATTTATAACGTGAGGAAACGATTATGCATAATGTTAGATACATATGGGCACCACACTTGGAAATCTCAATTAATCCCCTTGGTTGATTGATTGTTGATCGGTTTGGCTTATTGTAGTAATATTGGTGGATGTTCGTATTTCAAATTTAACTTTAAAGGACTAGGGCCTCGACTTACGATGACATCGACATCCGATATTATCAGGAACCGATATACCTATCATCCATACCATCTTTTATTTTAAGGACCGATGATATTTGCAGGTACCGATGGCTTTCCGGTATAGCTGGAACGATACATGGGTGGAAATTTTCAGACGCTTGGCGCACGAAACATCACTCGTACGATTGTTCTCAACCAATTAGCGTCTTTGTTATTGTTGAACAACGTTATCGTTCAACGTGTGGCTCGCGGAACATAACTCGTACGATTGTTTCAGATCTATGACGATCTGAAACTTCAAGCTCCATCAACCAGTGGCAATGCTGTGCGATTTGAAGACTTTAAAGCCAGCAGAGGCTGGTTCGAGCGCTTCAAAAAAAAAAGGGCGAATATCAAAAGTGTTGAAAGGTGTGGGGAGGCATCCAGTGCTGATAATAAAGCAGCTGAGACCTTTAAAATTGAATTACAAGAGTTATTGATCAGGAGGGTTATCGTCCCCAGCAGGTTTTTGACATTTACGAAATCGGCCTCTTCTGGAAGCGAATGCCCCAGGAACACGTACATCACTAAGGATGAGGCTAGTTTACCCAGACATAAGCCTATGAAAGATAGGCTCACTCTTCTGTTGGGTGCCAGTGCCTCTTGAGATTTTAAGCTGAAGCCTTTGCTTGTGTGTCACTCTAATACCCCATATTATTTAAACAACAAAAGGTCAACAAATTCATGCTGGGAGTGTTTTGGCGCAGTAACAAGAAGGCCTGGGTTACAGGATTTGTCTTCAATGAATGGGAGCTTGAAGCTTTCTGTCCTTCAGTAAAGAATTATCTTGAGAAAAATAAGCTTCCTGTGAAGGCACTGCTCCTGCTGGATAATGCGCCAGCCCATGATCTCAACCTTGTTCAATCGCTTCAGGTACAATTTGACTTTGTTCAAGTCAAATTTTTGCCATCCAACACCACTCCTCTTCTTCAACCAAACCAGCAAGTGATTGCAAACTTAAAGAAAATCTACACCACGAAAATGTTCGCAAGTTGCTTTGCAGCGGCCTCTGGTGAAAATGCTCTCACCCTCAAAGATTTTTGGAGGTCGAAGTTCAACATGCTGGACTGTGTGAGGCGGATCGTAAGTTCTTGGAATGATGTTTCCACCAGGTGCTTAAATTCAGCCTAGAAAAATATCTGGCCTTTAATTATTCATAACGTTGACGGATTTGAAGGTGATAGTGCTTTGACAAATGATATTGTCACTCTTGGTAAATCAATGGGTCTGGAGGTTGGCAAAGAGGATGTGGAGGACCCTATTGACGCTCATGGGTGTGAGTTAACAACAGAGGAGTTACAAGACTTGAAGAAAATTACGGAGAGTGACACTGGACTTCAGGAAGCTACAAAAACGTCGTCAAAATCAGTCCATTTGGACAGTTTCTTTGCCAGTAGCAACAAAAGACTGAAAAGACGCTTGACGCTTGATATAGACCCACCACCACTACGCTACCATTGATTTCATCAGCTCTGCACTTCAAGTCTATTTTTTATTTTTTTTATTTTAAGATATTTTATGACTATCTATTAAATAAACTTTATAAAAAAACCTCATTTTTAATGTAAAAATGAAGAAATACCTATTTTATTACATGCAAGAAATACCTATTTTATGTGTTGTTGGGGAACGAATTACAGGAAATAAATGTATTATTGGTTTAACTTACAATATTTTGAACATACAATGGGTTTTGGGGAGCGGATTACCATCGGATGTTGGGGCCCAATGTATGTGGTTTCAGTTCAAGAGAGGGACCCAAATTCACCGATTATATATTCAGACTAATAACTTATAACTACTTTGCGTTGTATATATTATATTGTGTAACTTGCATGTCAGTCGCCAAGCATGAATTGGCGAAGATGCTCTTAACGCTGTTTTTAATTATAATGCAGCGATTTTCACAAACGTTAAGTCCATCATCTACGGTTACTAGTGGGTTAATGTCGAAATTTCTTGAATGTACATAAAATTCTATTTTTCAGTTCATCAAAGGACTGGTTGCATTATGAGCATACTCATTTGCATAGGAGAAGGGAACAAAATGTGTCGCGGAGCCAGGTAGTGCCATCATCATCATCATCATCCTCATCCCCCATTTTCATTCCACTGCAGGATGAAGGCCTCTCCAACAACTTTCCAGTTCTTTCTGTTTTGTGCAATGGCCATCCATTTACTACCCACAAACTCATGAATTTCATCGATCCATCTCCGCCATTGTCTTCCAGGTTTTCTTCTAGCTCCTCTTGGATACCATTCTGTTATTTTTTAGTCCATCTGTCATCATGTCTTCTAGCTATGTGTCTTGCCCAAGGCCATTTTAGTTCTTTAGTTTTGATAAGAATGCCCTTTACTTGAGTTTGCTGCCTAATCCATTCGTTTCTCTTCTTATCTAACAGTCTGATTCTCAATATAATTCGTTCCATTCTTCACTGTGTAGTTCTCAGCTTCTCTACCATTCTTTTGGTGAGTGCCCAAGTTTCACTTCCATAAGTCATGGTGGGGAGTATACATTGGTTCATTATTTTACGTTTCAGACAAACTGGGATATTGCTCTTCAGTATGTGACTATATTTCCTGAATGCTGTCCATCCAAAATTTATTCTTCTCTTGACTTCCGGCCATTTATCATTATTACAGCTAATAGCTTGTCCCAGATAAGTATATGACTCCACCTTTTCAATTACTGCTCCTTCAATCATTATGTCCTTTTCTGTGGCATACTTGTTCATCATTACTTTTGTTTTAGCCATATTCATCTTTAGTCCAAAATCCTTAATAACTGTGAATAACTGATTAAGATTTTTCTCTAATTCTTTGGGATCGTGGCTTATGACCACAATGTCAACTGCTAATCGTAAATGGTTTAGGTACTCTCCATTCACATTGACTCCTTTCTGCGACCAGTCTAATCTTCTGAAAGCTTCCTCAAGGGCAGCAGTAAACAGCTTCTGATATATTGTGTCTCCTTGTCGAACTCCTCTTTCGATTTTAAATTTCCTGCTGTCTTTGTCTAGTCTAATAAAGGAGGTAGCGTTCTCATATATTTTCTTCAAATCATAATATATGGGGGTATCTATGCCTTGTCTTTCCAGTGCCCGAAACATTTCCTTATGCTGAATGGAGTCAAATGCCTTTTCATAATCCACAAATGCCAGGCATAATGGCGTTTTATATTCATTTGCTTTCTCCATTAGCTGTAATATTACATGAAGATGATCCATAGTTGAGAATCCTGTCCTAAAGCCAGCTTGCTCTTTCGGTTGATTCTCATCAAGTATTCTTTCTAATCTGTTAGTAATGACCCTTGTGAACAATTTGTAGATGTGGAATAACAAGCTAATTGGTCTATAATTTCCAATTTCTTTCTTATGCAGCAAAACTATGATTGCATTATTCCACGCCTTAGGCATCACACCTTTTCGAATGCACTTTGTGAAGAGCCTTGCCAGTTTTTGTGTTATGTCTCTTCCTCCCAATTTTAACAACTCTACAGTAACTTCATCTTTCCCCGGGGCTTTCTGATTATTTATTTTCTTTAATGCATGTTCTCCCTCATCAGGAAAAATATCGGGTATGTCGTATGTGTTGCTAATTTGCGATCCATCTTCCCCACTGCTGGCATCATTCCCTCGCTTCTTCTATAATTCTCTATAGTAGCCTTCTGCTATTTGAATTATGCCTTCTCTGCTATTTATAAGTACACCATCGCTCGCTATTCTTCAGTTTCAGTATCATTTGTCTTTCTGTATTACTGCTCATGGCTGCTGATTTAAATCCTTTGTTTTCCCTTAATGCTTGTTCTACTTTTCTTGTGTTAAATCTTCTTATGTCCTCTCTGAGTCTCTTTCTAATGGCTTTGCATAACTCAGTATACTCAATTTTCTCCTTTTCAGTTTAACTTGCTTTTCATTTGTCGCCTTCGGTTCATCACAACAAGTGTTTCTTGAATATTTTTTTCTTCTTTGGATTTCTTTTTCCCTATAGGTTTCTTGGGCTTTATCACTTTCAGAAAGTTGTAATATTCCTCGTCGATATCTTGGTCTTGAGCAGTCTGCAGAAGCTAAAACTTGTTCTTAAGTTCCAGTAAATACTGCTTTTTCTCCTCTTCTGTTATCTCAAAGACCTTTGTATTATTTACTCGAGTCAAGTTTTTCCTTTCCTTTCTTTTCCTTTCCTACATAAAGTGTACATCTTACCATTCTGTGATAACTTCCAACAATTACCTTATTCAGGACGGTAACATCATTCACGATATATCTCCTGTTAGTGAGGATGAAGTCGATTTCATTAGTTGTTAATCCATTTGGACTCTTCTATGTCCACTTTCTGTTCACTCTTTTCTTGAAAAAAAGTGTTCATTACTGACAATCCTTGAGATTCTGCAAATTCCACAAGTCTTTCACCTCTTTCATTTCTTTCACCAATTCGAAATTTTCCTATAGTTCTCCTTTCTGCGCTGTTTTGTCTTGTTCCGACCTTAGCATTGAAGTCCCCCATTGAAGTGTAGTGGGTTTTCTGTTCATCTAGAAGATTCTCAATTTCGGTGTACATTTCTTCAACCTCTTCATCGTCATGGCTCGATGTTGGTGAATAGCAGCAGTCTAATAAGTTTTCTAGTCTGCTGGTTAACGTATACTACATTTTGCTTAAAATATTATAATATGCTGAGGACAATGTGGAGAGTGGCACCATCTGATTGGAATTAAATCTTGTGTAGTTTGAAATGTACTATACTGTCTAATAACCATATCCAGGGTAATATAGGTAGGGAAGGCCAACATTTTCTTGCAGGTGCCATTATTTTGTTGGAAATGCGTCGCGTAACCTAAGCGTGGATCGAGAAGCTACCGGAAAGCAAATCGCCTTCCCTCACTGATCCGCGCCTGGCACCACCAAATGTTTTTTTGCTAACGACGTAAACGGATTTTATTGTAGGCGTTCTTAATAAAATAATTAAAACAATTTCACGTTTATAAAACAGATTTAATCTAAGTTAACGCAGAGATTTTCAAAGTGGCTATCGCGTCCTGTCCCAAAGGATGTTGCCACGTTTTGGCATCATATCAGCATTATTTTCATTCTGATTTCCTTTCGTTATATATATTGATGTAATTGATTGATTACAATGCAGTTATTAATTGATGTATTAAAATTACATAATTTGTTTAGGGCAATAGCCTCGGGTTATATAGGTATTCACAATATGAGATAAACTTAGATGATGCCAATTTTGAAACTACTTAGTAGTTGCTACATATAGACATGATGTATTAAACATTTACTGCATTTATTTCTTCACGTGCTTCATACTCGGCGGCCAGTGAGCTCTGGACACGTTCTTTCTCTTTGAAAGCTGAATTGACGTAGTCGATTCCAGATTGTCTTGGAGCTTTCGCCAAGTAATGCACATCTTTCTTCCCTCTCTTATTTTGCTGTTTTTAATTCGAAAAAGTGGAAGTTTCATACTGTTGCATTTATCTTCAACTTAAAAATAAGGAACAGAAAGGGTGGGATGTAGAATAATTATAAAATTCTTGGTCGAGTATCAAATAATTTTTGGCACATACGTCATATGGCGTCAAAAACGTTTGGAAAGCTGTGGGTTGACGAATAAATGTTCGTCCTTACAGAATTGTCACGAGGAGCTCACTAACGCCTATAATTATCTGAGTTAAAGTAATGTTAAAATGCCGTAAATATGAACCACGGTTCCCGTAATTTCATGTGTTTAGCGTCCTTTATGATTTTTCAAATCACGTATACAATTTTTTACGTTATTTTATTTTATTTATTATTATTTTTTTCACACCGGGCTGTTTGGGCCACAGGTGGCACGCATTCTGCCGATTGGCCATTCCTGATATAAGGTAAGATAGTCTAATTGCCCTACTGTTTAGTTTTATAGTTATTTGAAGAAATGAAAATGTTTTTAAAATTCATATATTTGTAATATTGTATATAAAGTTTTTCCCTCAGAACGTAATGTGATTATTTTATTTTTATTTTACAAATTAATCAGATTTTTCTCCGAGTGATTTTGGTAACAAGTTTCTTAAATCACATAGGGGGGTGGGGGGGTTGCCTAATCACAATTCAGTGCTAGGGAAATGGGGAATGAATATACAACAGACTGTCGAAATAACGGCACCCTAAATAACGGAACATTCGAGCTAACGACACATTGAGATGGGATGTTTACATATAGCGCAGATGTGCTTGTAGTGGAGGGGGGGAAAAAGAGAACGGCAAATCACGTGATCACTATACTTGTTCACGTTCGCTATTTTGAGAGTAAATTCTGTGCTGATATGTAAATGCAGCAAAAAAGCATCTTGTGTATTTCCTTTGGCTTTGGCTGCCGGCCCTTGATGACATAGTTAAAATCTTACGATTTATAGCATTAAGTACCATTTATATATTTTTATTTAATTTTATGTAATCTGCTTTTATTTTTCAGTCACTTTTTAATTTTTTCTATTGTAACTACACCTGACAGGTCAGCACCCTACTCATACACTTATCTAATATTAGTGATAAAAAAGGAAAGAAAGTTAAAACGACAGTAACTGTAACTAATATTTATGGGTCAATGCAGTTGCAAGCAATCATGCAATACACCCATAATGTCTATAGAATATTAAGGATAATAGAAAATTATTAGAAAAAGTAAATCAATCCAATAATAATACCATCAGGGACCTAAGAAAACGCAAAAAAAAAAAAAAAAAAAAAAAAAAATATTATCGTTTTTTACCGACAATCTAGATGACTTCAACTGGGGCCAACCACCCAGAATGAAGGCAAAAAACGAAAAGAGGTTCTCTATTTCTGTGATGATCAAATGCTAAGTAATTTAAATCTAAATCAAATATAAACCAGTATAGGACAAATATAAATCGAATGTAGATAAAAAGTTAAGAAATTTTAGAATTATTAGAATCAAATGTAAGAAATATAAGTAAGATGTAAATGTAAGCATATATTAATCATCGTTGACCCGACAGAGAACGTAATTTAATGATTAAAATAAGATTAAATATATAATACATACTACATATTGACCGTATCCAGGACATAATGTAATAGTCGTCAAAATAATAAGTGGTGCCTCCTATGTGATGGATACGGTAAAAATAAATATAAATAAATAATTGAATTTAAGTTAACGCAAAGAGAAACATGTAGATAATAAGAAGAAAAACTAAAGGAGTAGGAATAATAGAACCTGAACTCCACAAAGGCGAAAAATACTGGTATTCTTAACTTTTTATCTACATTCGATTTATTTACATTCGATATATATATTTGACCTATACTGGTTTATATTTGGTTTAGATTTAAATTACTTAGCATATATTGATCATCACAGAAACAGAGAACCTCTTTTTTGTTTTTTGTCTTCATTCTGGATGGTTGGCCCCAGTTTAAATCATCTAGATTGTCGGTAAAAAGCGATAATAATTTTTTTTTTTTTTTTTTTTTTTGCGTTTTATTAGGTCCCTGATGGTATTATTATTGGATTGATTTACTTTTTCTAATAATTTTCTATTATCCTTAATATTCTATATATATATATATATATATATATATATATATTATTTATTTTATTTTATTTTTTAATTTTATTATTATTATTATTTTGGCTGGTGCTGTATAAGCTTGATTTCTTGCATCATATGCCTCTGCTAATCCAAACCATTACATTAGGGTCATCTATAAAGTTAATTCATATACCCATTTGTATTGTGCCTATAAACTGTATGTGTTCTCTGGTCGATTTACCTGTTTTGCTGGACGAAAACCTGCAGTTTCTGGGTGGAAAAACCTTGTTATCTACGCCTGAAACCGACTAACTCAGCCACGGAGTGAAAAAACCCATAATTTCCTCGCGTTATTGACGGGATTCGAACCCGGCCTTTTCCACCGGTGTGGGGAGGACGATGACGATACCATTGTACTTCACACGCAGACTAACCTTGATATAATAAAGAAAATAGAAGGGCGTAAGCAGTACTGTATTAAAGGCAGAATATAACTTTGGATCATCAACATGTTTATGTTTTTTATGTGCAGTTAATAAAATTGCATTCTTAATCTCTCTATTTCTTATTTTGCCTCATTATTTCTGCATTAGATATATTAAAAATAAAACTTTCTACATAACGGAAAAATCGAAATAACGGCACCTTGAATCCCTGAAGGTACCGTTATTCTGAAAGTCTACTGTAGTTTCAAAGAGATTTTTTAAACATTATAAAAATGAAAGAAATCAAAAGACAAAGAAATTAAATAATCATTTGCCGCTGAAATTTAAAAATTTATCAAACGTATCAAAACTTCTTTAATTTTTCTTTTCACTGAGTCCGACACATTTTTCATTAATCCACTGATTGCATTTTATGCATGGCAATGTTATTATTACTGGTAGAAGAGGCGGACTATGGGCCCAGCAAATATAAATTCTTAGAGATAAGAGAAGCCTGGATCTTATGAAGTCCATGATATCTTTGGGGAGTGTTATGGATCATTGGAATCAGTTATCGGCACTGTGGTTGAGATGGAGTTTAGTAAAACTGAAAGCAGAACTGCATAGTCACTTTTTAGCGATGGGAGAAAATATGAATGATTGAGGTATTTTTTTTCATTTCCCCTTTTTTTTCCCTTTCTTTTTTTTTTTTTTTTTTTTTTTGCCTACCCAGGAAATAGTCTGCTTCCTTTTATCAATTAGTCCTGCTAATACTAACATTAATATCTTCCACACTTGATTCTGCACACAAGTAATGAAACCATTCTTCTGAGGACTGTGAGACCTGTTTTTTTTCTGGCTCTCCATTTACATTTTTTTGCCTATCTGCATGGAAACTGAATTCCTCGCTTCACCTTTCCCTTTAAAAGTGGCACAAATGTCTGCTTAGAAATATTATATTTACAACAGCACTCATTAAGGTCAATTTCCATAATTTGAATTCTTTTTGCGTTCATCATACCTTTGGGAACCCGTTTTCCATATTCCACTTTAATTATTTTACAATCTGAAGAAATAAATAAAGAAACGTTTATTTAAAATATAGTCATTTCTCAAATCGCACCGGTGCGATTCGGGATAGTGATTCCTAAAAATCTGAACTGTAGCGTTAAAGAGCGGAACATACGTACATTGAATTTAGTAAGTATTTTTTGTGTATTCACTTTTACAGTGAATACACAAAAAATTATAGTTATCATTACTCATCAAAGCGATAGATCCTTACTGAAATTTCTTTAGAATAATTTCAATGTGGCTGTTTTTTTTTTTCAAGTTTCTGGCACTGCGCCTAATGGCATGCGCACCAATCATGAAAATACTGACTCGCTCAGTACAGAATCATCAGATTTCAGTTAAGTACTGTATTTTCGTTCTCTTTACACTGGCCGTGAGGCGATTTATGCACCAGTGCGATTTAGGGGACTTTCCCCTTACTATCGCTTTCTCAGCGCGAGGACTATTTGAGTGACGTATAAAGGCAGCCTACGGGTACTAGTAACGCGCATTCCGGATATAAGCACAAGCATGTCAAAAGCTATTTATTCATCAGAGGACATCATGTGTCACGTGAAGTTGGGGTCAGGGATTCGAACGGTCAGACATCCTTACAGAATGTTCATCACTTCCGTAAATCGTCATGCATTGTGTGCACATGCCGTAATTTTTAAGGATGACAATGGTGCTGCCTTAGTATTCAATGAATCGTTTCTTTGGCCATATCATTCTCTCTCTCTCTCTCTCTCTCTCTCTCTCTCTCTCTCCTTCACGGAGCACACAACAAATAGGCCCTTCAGGGTCAGTTGCTGTCTTTGCAATGGTTATGTGCCGTTCATTCGTCATTTGACACTGATTTTGGCTAACTACTTCTTATGGTGTAAAGATCTGGGGATGTTGTTTTACCTGTAGCAATTTGAATATATTTTGAATGATGCACATCGTCTTATGTTCATGAGCAATGTACCCACAATTTTTTTAAAGTGCTGTGCAGAGTCGTAACACGAGCAACAGAACACGAGGTTTGAACAGAACTTATTAATTTTATTTGTTTTATTGGCCAGCTGTTTCTGAGTATGGAATGGCATACTTTATCACTTGAGTGTGGATGAACAGAAACTGTAAGCGCAATGTATTTAAATTGTGTGAGATCACATACATGTGCCGCTTAAAAGGAACGTTTCCTGTAAGCTGCACACGTGCATGGTCGCCATCGAATATATGGTGAATGCATTTTTCTAGAAAAGAGTTAAACAGAAATGGATATGGAGAAAATTGCACAATAGGGAAAATGTGCAGGTAATTAAGTTACAGTTGTTTTCGTATAAAAAGAGTAAAGTTCGTTCATATTATAGAAACAAATATCGAAAAGCTTTAATTAATTTTTAGTTATGGTCTTTAATAATTTCATTGTAATTAACGATTAATGCTGAGTTTGAAGCAGTTTTATCCTATTTCACGTGTTGATGAAATGAAGGAGAAAAAATTCTGTAATCAGCCGTAACGATTATAGTTTATTAATTATATAAGTCGATTACTTGGATTTTTTTTTTTTATCATTTCAGAGTTTGCAGTTATGCCTGCCTATTACTGTAAAATTCTGTGCAGGTTCTATTGAGTATGTTTTCTTTTGCCAAATGCAGTTTATAATTTTTCCAAATGAGATTTGGAGTAATGTCAGTGAACGGATTGTGAGTCGATATATGCGACTCATATTATTGCTTCATAAGTGCGCGTTGGAAATGCTTTTCGTCCTTCGTGTCATTATTCAGATTGGTTTCATTTTCAACTGGTTAAATTATGAATACCTGTGCCACAAAATTAGGTATGCATTTCTTCAATCCCCCCTTGCTTTGGTCCCATGCAAACAAGCATTAAGTATGGAAAAATATTTCTTGACTGAATGTCTAAGAGTGTGAAAGAGTTGGTTTATCCGTGGGTACGGCACTTCCATCATTTCTACCTACCCAGGTAGTATGAATGCATCATTTTCTTTCTATCTCATATTTTGAACCCCTTCACAACCAACTAGTTGTGACATTAGTCTTCTCCAGTGGAGAAGACTAACGTTACTTATTCTCGGCGGATACCACCACCCAGACGGCACCGTTTCGAAGCATGTTGGCTTACTCATCGGTGGTTGGGCAGGCACCCTGTTGTTGCAATAGTGACAACCCAGTTGAAGAGTGACAACCCTGGTGAAGTGTTACTTATCCAAAGCAGGCCAATACTTCGGCAACTCGTTGTGAAGGGATCACAATATGAGATACAAATAAATTATGCATTCATAGAAATGATGGAAATGCCGTACCCATGCATAAACCAACTCTTTCAAGCACTAAGTATGTAATGATAAATTCGCCAATTCCGTGTTGTTGACCTGTCACTAAGCATCTACTTCAAGGGGTTTCTTTCGCTATTATAAACTAGATTTTTATGGCATGGCGACGTCCATGGCAGCTTTCGCGCATATCATAGATCACATAAGGCAAGAACTTGGTCTACCACTTATATTCACAGCTCACTTCGAGAAAATTCTGTTTCGTTCCACTACTCGGTTGGTTGATTTTTAATATCCTGCCATTGGATTAAAGACATCCTTTTTCTTATCTTACCTCTGCCATGTTGGACATTGACCCCCATTACAAAATGCTTTCTCTTTTCCACTCTCGGGATTAATTTCATTTCAGTTACTTTTATGAGACTGATTAATGGTCGGGTATAACTTCATTTTATGCATCTCATTACTTGAAGCGAGGACTTCAGAATAAACTGCAGATTACATTGATGATGAAACCACTTTTTATTAAAAACTTCACATTCAGGATAATGTTATCTTCAAAATATCTTGAATATTAAGATAATTTACAGGAAAGAAGTTACGCCATGCTAAGATTCCTACTTACCAGATCAAGACGTTGGAAATTATGATTTTCGTAAGTGTTGAAAAATGTAGATATGTGGTCTAAATGCAAACAGAGAATTTATATTTGCTTTGCTCGCGCGCGCGCACACACACACACACACACACACACACACACACACACACACACCTTTGAACTAGTTATTTTATATAAGCACAATATGAAAAAAATTGTTTTCTTTTTTAGATGTGGCATTGACCTACTTGTGCCAGGAACGCATGTTTCTTGCGTACTTGTATGCTACAAGTTATTTGCTACTTTGGTTGTATCCTGTTGGATATCATTGACGCTTTTTACCGTATGCATCTGAACTCATATAGTGGTTGGCATGAGTGATACTATATTTTTGAAATATATCTTAAATGACATCAGTGTGCTTGAATTCCTATTTATCTAAGTAATTTATTCCTTAGGAAATGTTGGCACAAAAATAAGTAAATAATAAATGAAATTAAAAAATATCAAGAGTTGGTTATATAAATAAATACACTATGCAGTGTATATATATTTTTTATTTTGTGTATAAATCCACATCCTAAATTCTATGTAGTATTTGGGATGGAGATTTATCTAAAGGTTTAACTTTTTACTATGTTCGGATTTCGGATTCAGTAGCATTGAATCGAAATATGAAAAAAAAAATAAAATAAATAATAATAAATAAATAATAAAGAATAATCCTCATAAGTTGCCGTAGCCTGGTAACCAAACGCAAGGGTAAACTTGTGCTCACGCTTTAGTTGACTATCGTTCAAAAAGAAGGCTTTATAAAAGTGGTAATAAACAAGCGAACGTATATACAGTATATATATATAAAGTCCAGCGTGATTTGTGGAAGTGCGGTACTGCGAAAGGGCATCGCGACCGATCATATTCTACACAAGCAGAAGAAGAGATGCTGGATATCGTGACACTAGCACACGAAGAGTTGCTGCAAGAACGAGTCATCCCAAAACCGTTTAGCGTACACTGCGTGAACACGGTCTACATGCATACCATGCGCAGAGAGTTCAGGATGGTAAGCAGGAGATTCACTTGCGGGTGAGCAATTTTGTTTATGGATGCTTAATCGTATCATCAACAGCCGTGACTTTCTTGTCAATATTCTGTGCACCGACGAGGCAACATTTACACGAGATGGAATTGTGGCTGATCATTTACACCTTGACTACTAACTATTATATTAGGCCACCCGAATATTTAAATTCATATGCCGTGCTGTGCGTCTTATGCCTGTTAATTGCGTGTGTTCTATGGTCGAATTGTCTGTTTTGCTGGACGAAAACCCCTAGTTTCTGGGGGGAAAACCTTGCTATCTACGCCTGAGATCTACTAACTCAGCCACGGAGTGAAAAAAGCCCATTAAAGTTCCTCGCGTCATCGACGATATTCGAACCCGGGCCTTTTTCACCCGGTATGGGGAGGACGTTGACGATACCACTGTGCAACGCGCAGATGATCATTTACTCCGCTTTATGGTGACTCTTCCCGGATGGCATAGATGTGTTCCAGCAGGTTAATGCGTCCTACCTAGTATTTGTTCGAAGCGGTTCGCTGAACACAAAAGGGACTCTAAGGCTGCCGAATTCGCCGGATATGAATCCCATAGAACGTCTCTAGAATTAAGTTGATTGACAGATCCATGTTTGGATCCTTTACCACAGATTATCGCAGATCTGCGTGACACCCAGTGTATTTCGATGAAACCCTGGCTATGTGGTACAATATGCCTCTTTCAATATTCAGGTGCCTTATAGGGTCCATATCTCGCCGAGTGGCAGCGGGACTGTCGGCAAGAGGAGGACATACCCACAATTGAATAGATGGTCATAATGTTTTGACTGTACAGTGTATATATTATATTCGAGGATAAGAAAGCGACACAAAGTTAGCGTTGACAAGATAGAGAGAATACAAGAAAATAACCGTATTTATTAGTCATGTGAGCTTGAACCACGGTCACTCAAGCGCGCGTAATTTTGTACCCTTGTGGTTGATCACTCAGCTACGGCGGAAGTCAAAATTTTCTGTTTATACCCCAGCCCGAACACTAGGTCAGAGGAATTTGTAGTGAATGCAATTGTTAACCGCATTTAGCAGTCACACCCGCTTGAACTACAGTCCATGCAAACGCGTGTAGTAGTATTCTCTCGCGCTTGACCATTCGGCTACATCGGTATTGCCAAAATATCGGGGCACCTGTATGTTTCAAGGAACCTTTAAGTGATAAAATACTTAATAATGTGTTGCCGACTCACTTTTATGCTTAAGTACACATCGAATCCTCGTCGCTAGATCCCGAACCAATTTTTGATAATAGGAGGAATGAACCAACCAATAGTAGTTGGTTCATTCCTCCTTTAACAAAGGGGTTAGTTCAAGTGCTGATTGTTACGTCAACTCTATGGAACAATTCAAAGGTGTTCGGGCTGATTATAGTCGAAGATCTCGGCAGTCCGAAGCCTTTGCACGCCAGTGTCTTCAGAGGAAGTCACTACATGAATGTTGCCCATATGACACAGTAATTTGTAAGAATGAAAAGTATGGGGAGGGTCTTCTTTTGTCGTGCTGAAACAATCTCTCCTATACTGCCGGCACAGTGTAGGAAGAGTTTCTGAAGGGTTATGGAACTAGTTGTCGGAATTGTCAGATGTCAGCGTACCGCATGGCATTCATTGTTCCAGGAACGATGACCAGTGGTCTAGGCCCACAGTACGAGAAACAATCCCAGACAGTGAAATCCTCTGCCAGATTTTACAGTTCTGGCGACAGACACTAAATAACGTTCTTCGGTTATTTACCAGACTCAAACACGGGTATCGGATTGCAAAAACGTTCCTGGGATCAATTACGATGGGTTTTACACCAGGTAAGTCGACGGGGTACATTGTGCTCCGTGATGTTTGGTTTGTGTGCTTCCATAAAATCCTTGTACTTCTTTTCTAAATTCTTGGTTGTCAGTTTCCGACGAGGACAGGAACTGCGGGCCACTCTTCTGAGAACCTTCCCATCTCTTTCCGTCAATTTCTGAAGTCTACCCAAACCTTTTCCGGCAGCTTTAGCATTATAACACGTCATTTGGAGATTACAGTACATCAGTCGTCGTTTTATAGTTCAGTTCAGTGTATCTACCCCTTCCTTCGTCAGGGACTAAAATTCAAGAGATTATAGGTTTATTACAGCGATTCTGTGCTGTTAACTCTATAATCTGATACTAACATTTTCGTCAGTGGCTAAGTTAGCATTATATTGTAGGGTTAACAGTGCTTTTGTGCTATTAGTTCAGAACAAGAAACAAGAATTATTGACTATGGCGCACTAGGTAAAACACTGGTGTGAAAAACTTAAGGACCAACACTATTTCTAAAGGTTACAACCACAAAATCAAACGAACCAGCCTGTGGCGATATGCATAACTGTGGCCGTTCAGTAGAAAGCGGGTGCACATACAAAAATTTGAATCGTGATGCGAGGGCTCACATAAATAGATAAAAGCATCAGTTATGTGCAAATCACCGAATGGTGAGCACGATTGTTACAGACGTTCGATTGGTTTCATACAGTGCTACAGACAACGAAATGGCCAGTAGACAACAGCTGGATGACTTTACCCTGGGTCGAATAATTGGGAAGGTTGAAGTGCGAGGAGTGTGGCTGCAGAGTTCGGTATCTCTCTTCGCATCGTCTCACATGCGTGGTCAGCCTTCAGAACGACAGGTACAGCCGTTCGAAGGACCAGTGGTGGTTGTCCACGAAAAACAACGCCCAATGATGCCCGCTATATACTCCTACAGGCCAAGAAGGACTGACACCAGACAGCCGGATTCATTGCAAACCAGGAGCACAGGACGCAGGATATCGGAATGCAATTTTTGTAATTTATCTTTTAAATCAGTGTAAGCTTTCGTTACATCATTCCCCTCATCCTGCTTTGTTTGGGCAAGAAGAGTTAGAAAATTCAGTGTTCTTTTCCTTGGAAGAGGCCATAAATCGTTGTAAAACTGTCGATTACCAAAGCGGTGATAGTGATATTTTTTAAAATGTTTTATAAATAATAAAAATTATTTATATGTGGATGCCCAAAGTTTACTAAAATTCCACTTTTCCCTGCTTAAAATGCTACAGCTGTGTACTCTGAACCTGCAGTGCGACAGGAGGACATCCAAGTTTGGCGATATCCTGCATTGTCAATATCGCGTAAGCGCATTTGGCGCTGACAAAAACGTGATACTGTCAGCACATAAATTTGTTATTTTGTGTGAAACTTTCTTTCTTTCTTCGTCTTTTTCATTTTTTCATTACAAACCTCACAGCCAGAGAGATTCATGCTTTGTTAAAAATTTTGTCTTTTCAGCAGCAAAATTGGTGGCATTATAGTCCGTCTTTTATAAAAATGTACTGTTATTAAAATTGAGTTTGTACCTTCAATAGACCTAAAGACCTATTATTGTCTTAAATTTTTTAAGTAGATATATAACATAAAGAACTATTTATGTAATATCTAAGTAGTTTCTCTTTTTGTATGGATGTTATAAAGAATAACCTATCACGTAAGCAGTATTTTTTATGGCTGCTTATGGATACTTATCGAGCTTGGCTGATGTTTTAGATTTATGGGTTTTTAGAGTACTTAAAATATTAAATTCAATATTTTTATCGTTTTGTTGTTAATGGATTTCATATTATCACTCTGTAGTTTGCGTCTGTTTTATTTCCCATAAAGAACTCTCACTTTATATACTGTATTTTAACGCGGTCTAAAGATTTTAGCCAGTATGAGGCATTTATCTTTCCGCCCTTTTAACTGGCTGACAGCGTCTTCTTATTTTCTCTGCTTATCAGATAGCTTAATCTACACCTTGCTCAGAAAAATAAAGACAAATGGCGAAATTTATCGTTTCACCCTGCATTGCGTGATGTTATCAGCACATCCATTTGTTATTTTGGTTGAATTTTTTTCTTATTTTATTTCTGCATTACAAATCTCATGATTTCTGACGAATTTTATCGAGCGTTCCCTTAGAGGAACGCTCGATAACCAAACCTTGGCAGAGAGGAGATTATCAGATTTATTTATTTCTCTTGGCTAAGTCCGATATTTGTATGTTTTTAGCATGCAAGCTCACTATGAATATTTAGAAAATTGAGAAAATTAAATTTAAAAAATAAGAATACCAAACAGCGGAGAAGCATTGATGCCTGAACCACCGCATATTGATTAAAATACAAAATAAAATAATTAATTCAATGCCAGTTAGCATGGCAAACCAAATGAGCGAAAGTCAAATAAACCATATATCATAAAATAACATAAAGGAGAGGGGGAAGGAGAAAGGGTATTGCAGAAGGAAAAGTTCCTAAAATAATTTAGAACAAGCCAAGTTACAAAATTACGTAACAAATTATAATTTAAAATCCAGTTGAAGATAATTTAATGGCGCCTCCAGAATGGCACCCTTTTCCGAATTATGTGAAATATCACTTAAAAATGAAACTAAAACCAACTACAATACTGGACCAAATAAAACCATTAACAAAATGAAAGACTGACCATTATGCCCCATCTCGACGGAGGACCACAGGGACAATAATGGTCAGGGAATCACTGCATTTCAAACATCAGACAAATCCAAGCATACACGAATCAATACCTGATTGATCCGCGGATGCAATGGGTTTGAATAATAGTGGTCCTTATGCAGTGAAAAACTGTAACAGAAACAGAATATAGCACTCACATGGCAACACCATTCGACTGATAGTAACTGTTCAGCCGAAATACGGTATATAACAGAAATTAGAATATAGAGGGCAGTATGAGCGTGCGTTAACTAACTGACTCACTACTACCTTGTAAAATAAATAAATTTTCTGTTTATACTCCGGGACGACCAAACGGTCAGAGGAGTTCACAAGATAGACAGAATACAAGAAACAGCACCGTATTCAGCAGTCACGGGCTTGAACCCCGGTCACTCAAGGCACGTGTACTTATGCAGCCGCGTGCCTGACCACTAGGCTATGGCGGCCTTCAAATTGACTTATTTGTGGATACATGTTAAGAATATTTAGAAAATTGAGAAAATTAAATTTAAAAAAATTTTAATTTAAGAAATAAGAATAGCAAACACTGCTACTTTGGGACAGCATTAAAACTTGAACTGTTGCTTAAAATACAAAATAAAATGCCAGGAGCATGGCAAACCAAATGAGCAAAAATAAAATAAACTATATATCATAAAAGGGGGGAGGGGATGAGAAAGGGTATTGCAGTAGGAAACGTTCCTAAAATAATTTAGAACAAGCCAAAAGTTACAAAATTACGTAACAAATTATAATTTAGAATCTAATTGAAGATAATTTAATGGCGCCCCCAGGATGGGGCCGCCATCTTATTTTTAAAATTTAACTTTTTCGGAATTCGAGACAAGGATTGATTCATTAACCTTGTAGATTACGTTCATAAGCAAACATTTGCAATTCGACATCGAAAATTTGGAGCGCTTTTGTGATGTTATTGAAATATATAAAATATATAGTGAACAGTAGAGAGCGCAGAGGAGAGCTTTGTGGCACTCTGCAAGGGTTAAAAAAAAAGAGGAAGGATAAAGCCCCTTCGAGAACAACATTCGCTAATCTGCTATTTAATTGAATTATTGTTAAGTAAAGGTAATAATACTCTAAGATAGTAATTTGTAGTGAAGAAATTTTGGGTGAATCAAAAGCTTTGATTGTTTAAGAATAGATAATCGATATGGCGATTGTTACCTACGTAGATTAACACGCTTGAAGTGCAAAAACAAAGCCAAATTGGAGAACATTTATCCACTGGGCATAGACCCAAAGTGAAATTTGTGGATACAAAGATAGATGTAGACACTCAAATTCTTGAACGTCGCAGTTTCGATGATCCTGGTTAAAACCTGGTTTGTATTAATAAGGGAGATGGGTCGACATGGATCAGATTTATTTCCATGAGTTAGAGAGCAAGAATTAAGTGTGAACTTTTGAAAGCCTTAGGATAAATACCAAAAGAAGAGCAGAATTCGAACAAATTGGTGGAATTGGCACTAATGTATTCGAGCAGTTTTTAAGCAATACGATTTTTTGACTTACGGCGTATAACTTTGACCTTTTGAATGTCCTCTGCAATGGTTAGCGGTTTCAGTCTACTAATGAATGTTTTTGCCTGAACAGAAACAGTTTGGTACTTTGAATTATTGTCGGTGCCCTAAACATAATCATAAGACAAAATATAATTCTCCATTGAGAGTGATTTCTTATTGATAAGAACCGTAGGAACTGTATGAGACTGAGGAACGTCTGGATACAAAGATAATCTTTTTGCCCAGCGACAAACTGATTCTGTTGTCTCAGGGGAGAGAATGTAGAGTACTACAAATGCATTTACCTGCAAGATAAATTTATCTATGTATAACTTAATTTTACATTTTTATGACAAGTATAAAAGATAAAATTAACTTAAAGGAGATAACCTGATGTTAGCTTATCTTCTCGTTTTCTTTTCTTTCTTTCTTCCCCCCCCCCCGCGTTTAGTGGTTTTAATTTATTTCCGTAAATATAACAGGGCGTGTTTCTTTAGTGGACATTTTACAACGAAAACATCCATTATATCGAATAGTCATTATATCGAAAAGAACTATTTATAACGAAAAGAAAGAAATAGAGTAGAAAAAAAGTGTGTCACTTCGCTGTTGTTTCAATTAAAACAATCGCACGAAATGTAGGGAGGAAAATTTCAAGTAGTAGTAATGGAGGCATGTGATCCAAGAAAGCAAGCGTATGAGCTTATGTAGCCCAAGCCAAAAAAAAAAAAACAATTTAACACATCCATTCCCTGTAAACGTTTGTACAGTTCCTCCTTGAATTTATTTAAGCTACTTCCACAACGACAGATGGAAGTTTGTGCCAGCAATTAACCACCCGGTTGCTAAAGGCAAATTTCCGCACGTCTGTTCTACAACTATCTTTCCTCAATTTGAATTTATGCTCCCTCAGGTTCGTAATCTGAGCAAGAGGAAGAATCCCATCAGAATCTAGCGTGCTCAACTCATTTAATGCCTTATACACCTCAATCAGATCACCCCGCCGGTGCCTAGTCTCCAGCCGCTACAATTTGCAGAACTTAAGCCTTTCTTGGTAAGGGGACCCATTCTTTCCCCTCACCAATCTTGTTGCTCTTCTCTGTACCGCTTAAGCAACTCTACATCCTTCCTAAAATTGAGGCCTCCAGACCTGTACGCGGTACTCAAGGCGTGGCCTGACTATTACCTTATACAAAGGGATACCCACCTCCTTTTCCCTACTAGCAAAATTCCTGTATATTATTGACAGTGCCCCATGACCTGTTCTGGCAGCCTGTCTGCATTGTCAGAAAACTTCATATCTGACTGCACAACCACTCCCAGATCTTTTTCATTTTCTACCACCCTAAGTGTAGTACCACACAGTTTGTACATTTCTCTGGGGTTACTTCTACCCATATGTAGTACTTTGCATTTGTCAATGTTAAACTTCAGTTGCCACTTCTCAGCCTATCTGCCCAAATTTTCTAGATCCTGTTGCAGCAGCACACTGCCATTGCTGTCATTAACAACCTGGCGAAGCTTTGTATCATCTACAAACTTCGACATTAAGCCTGATATACCTTCATCAATATCATTGATAAATACTGTATACAAAACAACAGTGGGCCCAACACCGAACTCTGGGGGACTCCACTAATAACAGTAGTCCACAAAGAGCAGCGTCCATTGATTACTACTCTCTGTCTTCTTCAACTCAACCACCATTTTTTTATCCATTGTAGCAACTTACCCTTAATACCATACTACTCCTATTTGTACAGTAGTCTTCCATGCGTAATAGTGTCAAAAGCTTTCCTGAAATCCAAGTATATGATATCAAAATTATTTTTTGCATCCAGTTCCTTTGTAACCACATCATACTGTAGTATCTAATCAAATTTATAAGACCTTAAGAAACCCATGCTGTCTGAATTATTACTGCAGTCTTGTCTAGAAGATCCTGCAAATGCATCTTTAACCAGTGACTCCATTATCTTCCCCGGAACAGAAGTTAAACTAACAGGTGCGTAATTACTCGTGTCACTCTTAGATTTGTGAATTGGTGATACATTTGCACATCTGCAGTCCGTAGGGACTCCCCTGATTCCGAGGATGCTCTCATAATTATGGCTAAGGGTTTGCTTACTCATTTTCTGCTTCCTTTAATATACCAGTATGGATCCCATCCACCCCAGGTGCCTTTCTTATGTTTAAATTCAACAATTTCTCCTCCACTTTGCTGTTAGTTATTACAAAATTATTAAGCACCCAGTTTGATAAACTATTTGAATGTAGATGCAAAATACTCATTCAGATTATCAGCTATCTGAGCAGGATCATCCACAATCGAACCATCGATGTCAAGTGCACCAATCTGATTCATTACCGTCCTTGTGGATCCACGGTATATTATTTTATATATTAATAAATACTGTATCTCTGTGGTTTCGGCGCCTCCGTAGCCAGGTGGGCAGGACCAGCAATGTGTAGCACACGCTTCTTGATTAGACCGGGGTTCGAGCCCGTGACCACCAAATACGGAAGATGTGGAAAGGTCAGGGAATGACCATCGTATATCCCCGGAGAAATATGGCCTTAGTTGCTAATGCTCCAAAAAAAAAAAAAAAAAAAAACCCAAACCAATCTGTGGTTTCGCAATTTACAGTAAACCGACATTCGACATCCACTATAGTACTTTCTAAGAAAAAAAAAATAATGATAAACGATGTCTCCGTCAAGGCAAATAATTTAAATAACATAAAAAAGAAGGGCCGTATTGATAATTAAATGCACGGTTGATGAAAGCGTGGATAAGCAAGGTTCCAGTGTAGGTAGATAATTTAGCCTGTTATGTGCTGCGTATATAACTAACTAAATAATATTAACTAGTAAAAGAGATATAACGACACATCGATTTTCAGAACTAATTGGAGATTAACCAGCATGTATGATCCATTTTATTGTGGTAAAAATGAGGAGTCGGTTTTTTAAAATCTTATTTTTAAATGTTCTTTTTTATACTCCTGCACGACCACTAGGAGGCCAGAGGAATCTACAGTAAATCACGACTATAAACGTTAATCGTATTTAGCGGTCACTGGCTTGACCCATGGTTTGTGCTACTGCACTCTTTCTCCTGTCCACTTCAGGAGCAAGAGTGCAGAACAAATCCGAAGTATTGTATTAATAGAAGACTAAATACACAGAGAAAATGTCTCTTCCTGCGCCTTGTTTTTCCCCAAATTCGGAAAGTTTCTGTTGAATAAGCCTAAATGATGAGGCGCAACTATTCCTCAATGTGAGCAATGTAGATCTTCTCATTAGCTGCTCTGGGTTAAGTGTGCTTTATTGTTAAAATGTTTATAAATAAATGCATGCGTCGTTAAGTTTTTTTTATTGGTTTGTGTAATCTATATTTCGTATTAACTAATTTCGGATAATGGAATAAATATCGAAAAATAAAATGAAATAAAATAATTTTAATTTATTTGTTTTAAATAATTAATTTTAATTATTATATATACGATTGTCTATTTTGTGTATGTTCAAGTGTCTTTTTGATGTCTTTCACGACTGCACATTCCCGTAGCCCTGACTCTAAACATCGATAGTCCTGCACACACTTCGGCTGCTGGGGGGAGGGGGGGGAAGCGAAGAATCAGGATTCCGAATGACTATTTTAGAATGGATTTTAAAGATCACGTGTAGCCTTTTGTCACGCTGGCAGGGAGGTCGAGAATGTATAATTTCTTCTCCCCTGTTAATGATAATGGAATAATAATCCACTATTGGTGTTTCGCGTAACAACAGTTGACTGCTTTCCTATCATCACCCACTCACTGGTATGTGCCATTTGATCATGGCATGAAAGTAACATAAACGGAAAATAAGATGAGGATTTCCGGCCGATTTGTTGGAGTAATCCGCCTACAGCAGAAACTTAGCCGTGAAAACGAATGCCTTCAGGCTTCCAACGAACGGAAGTAAGTTAGTGGCTTCTCTGTGAAGGAAAATTAATGGTTGGAACAAGAAGTCATTTACCTTCAGAAAGCCATTTTTTATCTTGTTAGGTTATCTGCAGCCTCGCTCGATTCTAAATATGTTTAGTGTACAAAAAAGTGTAAAGTCGGTGCAAGGGCTTAGGTCTATATACCCTATAGTATATACTTACAGTTGTTAATGAAGTGCAACTTAACCCATACTTAAGTGCCAAAAGCTACTTTTACTGAGAAAATTGGTGTTTGTGGACAATCTCTCCATTTTGCGCAAATAAAACAGACAAAAAAAAAAAAAAAAAAAAAAAAAAAAAGGTCTTGTTAAGTGGTGTAGTTTACAAACTCGCTCGTTAGGCTCCGTAAATAGTTATCTCACTACACCTCTCTTTTGGAGGTCAGCACACAAAGGTTATTGGTAAAAACCGTCCTGAGGTTTTTGCAGGCTTCAGTCATATCAAACTCACTTTATGTTGCCCTGTATTCGTTAGAAGGAAGTCTGTTTGACGTTAGCACACTCCCCCCCCCCTCCATGTCCCTAATGTTTGTCTCATCAGCGGTTCTTGGCCCTTTTCCACTTAGCGCTCTAGTTCTACGTTTTTTCCTTCAACCCCTGCGTACTAAGCGCTAGGAAATGTAAGGACAACGATGACAGCTGTTGAAAATCACATGTCTCATGACGTCACTTTTTTTTGCAACGAATTCTTCGTGTTCTTTGAGGCGTGGTCAAATACGTCACGTAATTGTTGGGAAACAGTTTGGGTGAATGGAGTATGAAAAACTTTCCTTGTCCATAATGACTTTCAACGTCACTCTGTAAGCATATAAAAAATTGCACAATGAGTTACAGCCTCTGTTGGAATGTTAATATTTTTAGAATAGTAGACATTCTACTATAGCTTGTGGTGAATAAAACCCGTTGTTATACAAGTCGCATTAGATCGCTAATCGCTTCTGACCAGAAAACGTGCAATTCCATTCCTTATATTAAAATGAATTTTAAATTGTTCAGCATTATCATGATATTCTTTGTGAAAAAGTTTCTTGTGTTTGATTGGTGCACATGCCATAAATACATTGAACCAGAACAATTTATGACACTCTGACTATTGTTATTTCGTCGGTTTCGTTGTGACAACCAGAGCATGATAATTCCATGTGAATCGTGTGTGTGATCATTATAGATGCTCACCTTATATGACTTTATTTTTGTTCATTGCTTTCATTTTGAAATACTGTACTGATATGATAGATGTGTTTTGTTTTGCTTTCTGCACAAGTTGTATATATATACAGGGTGTCTCAAAAATATTGGCACAATCGTTTAGGGGAGGTAGGTAGCATTTAAAGGAATGTGAATCGCACAGGAACCCATAACCGGAAACGTCACGGGAAAGTAGTAGCAGAGGCATAAGAAGCAGAAATGACACAAGACAGTAATTAGTGGCAAACATTTATTTGACATAATATTAACAATGGAGTACGAGATGCTCGAAGGTTCCACCATGAGACGCGATGCATGCGAGACACCGACGCAGCATGGATTGGCGGACACGATCGAACACACCTGGAGTTTCTTTGACAGTAGCAGCAGCGCAGACGAGTCTCGCCACAAGATCCATTTCCGTCTCAACAGGCGATTCATACACGATAGATTTGAGGGACCTCCACAGAAAGAAATCAAAGCTCGATAAATCAGGTGAGCGTGGCGGCCCGACAACGGGTCCACTACGGTCAATCCATCGACGCCCAAAACGCCTGTTCAAATGGTCACGAATACACCTTCCATAATGGGCAGGCGCCCCGTCATGTTGAAACCAAATGTTGCGTCTCACATTTGCTGGAACATCGTCAAGTAACCCTGGTAGAACTTGCTCAAGAAAGATCCGATATTTAGCGGAGTTCATGCGGGATGGTAACAGGTATGGGCCGACTAAGCAGTCACCGACCATACCTGCCCACACATTTATTGCGAAGCGATGTTGTGCCGCATGGGGGCGCACACCGTGTGGGCCCTCTGCTAATCCATACACTAGGTGCATGTCTGCCAGCTCACAGTTCGTATATCGAAGCACGCTCTTCGTGCGGCGACTACTGCTTGAATGAGTAAACCAGAAATTTTCCTTCTCGCGAACTGATGAACAGTGCCGTGTACCGACTTACGGTGACGTTTCCGGTTATGGGTTCCTATACGATTGACATTCCTTTAGATGTTACCTACCTCCCCTAAACGTTTGTATCAATATTTTTGAGACACCTTGTATATATAATTACAATAGCATGTAAGGTAACGATTTAAGATAAAGGTTTTGAACAGTGTTTAAAGTACAATATTGTACAATAAAAGCTATACCATAGAGCCCTAAGGCCAATTAATAGGCCAAAAAAGGAAGATAAGATTTTTGAATTTACATTATAAAAGTATACCCGGTGAGCCATGTGGCCAAAAGACTTAGATAGCCCGAGCTAGTTTATTTATTTTTACCCTATAAATAAACAAATAATTAATATTAAAATAAATGCAAGTACTTTCATGCTAACTCTGTATGCATATTAATTTGGCCTTAGGGCTCTATGGTATAGCTTTTATTGTACAGTATTGTACCTTAAGCACTCTTCAAAACCTTTATCTTAAATCCTTATCTTACATATTATTGTAATTATATATATATATATATATATATATATATATATATATATATATATATATATATATGCATGTTTTGTTTTTTTCCCCCATTGAAACATATTTTGCCGTTCATGTTAAACGCTTACGTGAGGCGCATCGTTTATGATGCATCATCGATGATACCAAGGTAGTCTATCTAAGCAGGAGAGTCTGGGGAATGCCCACGGGTGCCTATAGTTGATAAGTCTAACTTCAAATGTACTTTAGCTCCAAAAGCGTTTTCAGAGTTTATTTTTTGTTGTTATCTCAAGAAAAGAAGTTGGCAAGAATTTTTATGGAGTTTTTATAGATCGTTATAGTTCTGAAGAAGCTTTTTCCACTTTTTTTTTTTTATCACTAAGCCGTATTAAGGACCAGAAGCTTGTGTACAGAAAAGTCAGCAAACGCTTAACCACTATCCAGACTTACTGCGATAATGGTGAAATGAAAGACGGAGAGATAGAATGGCTATCTTACAGCACTGTATAAAGCAGACTTTTGTAAATGTCTAAATTTAGCAACCCAATGGCGAAATAACTTGGAAATACACATGAAAACCTTTTATGAAGTGCAGTCACACTTTTAAGTGTGGCCTCATGAACATTAAGATGGATTGTTTAATAGCCATCTAAGTGATATAGGTTTAAAAAAATCACAGAAATAATATCGCAGAAAAATAGCCAAAAAATAGCCAAAAAAAAATATATTACTGCCTCCTTTGAGTATGAATAAACTTTTGATTATTTTTTTGTACTTTTTCTTACTCTTCCTTAAAAAGTTTTTGTTTAGTGAATTTCCATAATTTTTCCCTTATTATGTACGAGAGGCATTTAGTGAGTTAACTGCCTTTACTATAAATATACTTGATATATAAAATACTTTAGTTTTATCATGCTCTCATAAATGTCTCATAAATGCGCAGGTTTTACATCTCAGTACATTAAAACACGGAAGAACTTGATAAAGAGATTTAAAGTTAAACCTAGAGTGAAACATGGATATCAAAAAATTGGAGCATGAGGCCATCATCAAATTTTTGACAAAAGAAGGAAATGGATCAAAGGTTGTTCATGAACGCATGAAAGCTGTATATGCTGATGTTGCATCATCTCAGTATTAGATAAAGTTTTGTCTAAGAAGTTTAAATGGGGTCGAGAATTCATAGAAGACGACCAACGGCAGTGACATCTCAAGATATGTGCCAAAAAATTGAAGACTTGGTTATGCAGGATTGACGTATTAAAGTGTGTATGATTGCCAGAGAATGCAATATTTTTGAGGAGGTCAGTAATGACCTGGCCATGTCAAAAGGTCAGTTCTCGTTAGGTGTCAAGAATGCTTACACCTCTTCAGAAACAGTGGGACTACATTTGTGAGGAAAATGTACACTTTCATGATGCAGATCTACAGATTTCAAGAATTGCAGCTGGTAATGATACGTGTAGCTATCACTGGGATTTGGGGAAACAAAGCAGGAGTCTGTGCGGTGGAAACACCATGGTCCACCACCGCTCTAAAACAGTTCAGGACTCAACTTTCCGTCAGGAAGATCATGGTGACCTTTTTGGGATATAGAAGGAATTCTTTTGATATATATCATGCTGATTAAGAAATTCTGTTGTTCTCAAAAATTTATGATGAGGCAATAAAGTATCTATCAGAGAAGAGGGAAATTGACACACACAAGGTTCTTGCTTCTTCATAACAGTGCTCCTGTACGCAAGTCCCATAGAGCACTTATTGTTCTGAGAGATTTGCGGATTCCAGGGGTTAAATACTAGATAAAGTTTTGTCTATTCATGAACGCATGAAAGCTGTATATGCTGATGTTGCATCATCTCAATACTAGATAAAGTTTTGTCTAAGAAGTTTAAATGGGGTCGAGAATTCATAGAAGACGACCACTGCTCCTGGAAAACTTCCAGGAATTATTTCATCTTCAGAAATCGAAGGAAATATTTGTATGGGTATCAATTTTCAAGTGATGACGATCTCAAGGAAGCTGTAATTGGCTTTGTCATAGACCAGAACAAAGACTCCTCTTTTTCCCTTTTATTTATTTATTTTTAGTGTCCGTAGTCTAACGAAGAACCCTTATAATGTCTCTCGGTTGACTGTCTGTCTGTCTGTTCGTCCGTCGGTCACAGCATTGTATCTCTGGAACCACTCAACCTATTGACTTGAAATTTTGCATGGGTTTGTACATCATGTGGGCCAACATAACGTCATAATGATCGTGAGAAATGGGGGGGGGGGGTAAAATGTGAAGGGACAAAAAATGTTGTCGACAACCTATAGCTTATTATACACCTTTGGAAAGAGCTCAACGAGTAGGTTTAAAGTATAATTTTAAAATATTTTTTAAAATTAAAAATGGCGGCGCCAGACAGGAAAATATGAGTAAATTTTCGCCCCCTCTATTTCCGTGCTAAAATTTTAAAAATCACATTAGCTATGCGTTATTCGATGCTTATCAAGGGAAAACTATTCCGATTGAAATCTATCATTTACTTTTTGTGTTAAAATTAAAAAAACAATTTTTTATTGCACTTCGATAGCGCGCTTCCTTGTACTAACTCTCCTTTTGGTGACAAAAATGTTGCTAATTCTTTGAAGGTGATTTATAAATTTTGCGACGAGAAGTATTTTTTAACAATTTTCAAAGCTGGAGTTGTCCCGGCAAGGAGGTACTCAGAGAGCCAGTGTTGAGGCGGCGGTGGTGGGAGGCACCTGCGCTGAGTCTTGCACTGCCTTCGCCTGCCCCCAAAACTCTAATCGCTTCTCCAGGAAGAAGTCGGAGTTGCTGCTCCCACCCTTGTCATTCACAACCACTGGAAAGACTCAAATAGACAACGTTTTCGTTAGTTCCTCAGTTTTAGGCCAAGCCGGGGTACTAGAAACCTTTTTAATTTACCATAAAGCTCTATTTGAGATACTACACTAAACGACCATTCGTGACTATGGACCGTTCATCCTGAGTGCCTGGCACTCAATAGTTGACCGATTTATCTTTAGATATTTCCTCTTGTCCTCAAATCGGAGGACATATATTGAACTCAAGGGGATATATATTGAGGGGGAAAAAAGGATATTAGGCTATATTGTTGTTTTATTACCGATGTCGATAACGTTTTGAGAGACCGTCTTATTTTTACTTGTTAAATGTGTTCCAGTAGCATTAAAGACTGATATATATTTAATTACTTAATATATATTTAAGTAGTTTACCACTGAAAGCATCTTGGCTGGTGGTATTCACCAGTTTTATAATATTTCAATGAAAAAATGGGTAGTTTAGGTTTTTAGACCTCATATATATTAATGTTTCATAATATTCAGATATATTTTATAGAGTTTTAGATAAACATTTTCCCCATTACAGAGCATAGCAACGGATGAACCAGGAACTTTTTTTTTTTTTTTTGTTATACAGGCGTCTTGTATAGACGGTCCTTGACACGATCCCCACAGTTATAATGTTGGGTGGGTGATTGAGTATGACGGACATGGGATCAGCCCATCCTGGTCAATCCATCATTCTGAAAATGTTTTGTTCAGGAAGGCCGGCACACACTACTCCAGCGAGGTGGTACACCACCTTACTGAAAGATAATTGATAGCTGTAATTCCTTCGGTTGGAGCGCTGTAAACAATCTAAGAATGTTCAGATGCACATTTCCTGTTACAGTCACTTTTCGCTCATTAATCTGCATGACCGCGCAATTAATCTCCAGAATTTCAAGAATGTTCGTGCGGATTATTGAAATCCCTCTCCAAGTCGATTTTTTTCACTTATATGGAGAGCGACGAAGAGTATCCGCTTCCGAAAACATGCTCTCTCTTCACGAACTAGCTGTGTCAATAATGCCTCAGATGTAGACTGCGAAGAATGGATGCCTTGTTCAATCATCGAATGTACCTGTACTAATTGCACCTTTAAGAGTAAAGATTTATACAGAACCTTATGCATTATTGCCGTAAATAACTTTAATTAACTTGAGGAATTTTGTAGGCTTCCCTTTCTACACTTTTTATTCTGAGACGAAAGAAATTCACTTCTGTAATATACCACCTGGTTCTAGAAACTTTTGCATCATTTCTCGAAAGGTGGAGTTTAAAGGTCTAGCTTGCACTTATTAACATTAATGGTTCCGCCGCACTGTAATCAGATTCTTGCGAGTACACCAGACATATTGCTTTTTTCTGAATACTCGCCATTTTTGTTTTTTGAATCATTCACAAAGTGCCCCGTGATATTGATGCAAAGTTGCTTGAGTGAAGGTACAACCTGCCAAAAATTGCGTCGTTTTCTTCAGTTTTCTTCTTTTTTTCCCCAATTGTTACGTTATAGTACGTTTCAAATTGAAAAGACAACTGACACCTTGTGTTCCTTATTGTTCACTGAATTTGATGAAAAATTCCGGATCACTCATCTCTTATACACGATACTTGGTTAGTTGGCTACAAGACTGCGCAAAATAGGGGAAGGGGTGCACCGGATGCGAAGCACCTAGCCCCTGACTCTGAAGGAGGCTTTGAGACATTTGCTAAAAGGTTAAAGCACACTTATAATAAAAGGTAAAGATCCCGAACATCAACCATGCACTAAGGCCCCAATACATTGTACTGTCCTGATTGGTTAGTTGGGTTATGGTGCTTGGGTTAGTTGGAAAATGGGTGCCCATAAGAGACCCCACCCCTTTACTTTGATCAGGAGGTATTATTTGGTTGGTTCGCCTGTTTACGCAAATAAAAACAGGAGTTTCCGGGAGCTAATACCATATAACCTCTGTCTTAACTTCCTGTTGGTACATACTAGCTCGACCACATAGTTAAAATTGCTCATAACGGTTTCTGCCTGTCCTGGCGAGGAAAATGTACGTACTTCGATTTCAGCTGGCGACAGCAATTAAACCCAGGCCATTTTCATTATGCGATAATAAAACCACGTTTACGTGATTAGATTTTAAATAATAACAAGCGGAATTTGAAAATAAAATTAAATGACTTACAAGTGCTACAAGATTGGTAATTCTTACTCGTCCTACCTACAAGCAAATGTTTTCATTTATTTGTTATAAAAGCAAAATTGACAACTTTTGTTTGGTATTATTTGGCGAAGATAAAGGGAACCAGTAAATTGAAAACAAGTCTCTTAAGCATCTCAAAGCCGTGCGGTGTTTTACCTCCAGGTGCTTAATAGGCTGAGCTCTTTCGTTTCTCACATGGTCCAAACGATTATTTCATACCTTTTCTATGAACCGGTAGGAAGTTGTTAATTATCGCGAGCGATACAAACTTCCCATTAAGCCATTGTGAGCTGTGTTTCGCTTCACTGCGGAAGCACTTAGCTGTCGCATTCTGTTTTTCTTTCGGTCTTTCTTTTCTCTTTGGTACGTGAAATACTTGCTCAGAGCCAGTTTGTGGGAGAAGTTGTGCATCACTAGAAGCACGTGGTGACAATATCTTCTACGTATAATTATTAAATTCACTCCATATAATTACATCGCAACTGCAACATTATAACTGGGCGAGTTAGACCAAGAGAAGGAGAACGACTAATTGCAAAAATATAGTAAATTATTCAGTTTATTACTTACACCTAGCATTTGATGACACTCTGAGAAATTACTTCTTAAGACATTTCGATTTTCTAGAAGACAGTTTTCTCCAACCATTTCAATATTATTAGATAGATATATAAACAATTAAAAATTGCTTGGTAAAGGATTGAATAATGTTTAAGCGCTAAGCAATATGTCTTCCCTGACATTTGAGTGGTTCCTTGTCACACTTATAGAAAGGTCTAGGTACTATTTCTGTCGCCAAACCAAAGTAGAAACCGTTATATACGAACCTTAATAAAATGAAAAGACTTTTCCAGTGTCAAACAAGTCATTCGGTCTCGGCTTAGGTGTCTAGACTGTTTTAACCACTAAGTGGCCTTCATGGCATTAGTTTCCTCGACGCTTATCGAAAAACAATCAGTTAACTTCAAAGCACAATTCCATCATAAACAGATAAGCGATCAGCCACCCAGAGTTGATTGTTTAATCACTCTCCTCCCACAGCGGTTGGAAAAAGGTGGTGTGAGTTTTAATTCCATCAATTACGCGAGGAATCTCTCTCTCTCTCTCTCTCTCTCTCTCTCTCTCTCTCTCTCATGTGACTTAGTCGGTCTCAGGTGAGAGTTCACGGTTTTGTTTCTCCGAAATTCAGATTTTTCTTTCCGCAAACAGCAAATCGGCAGAAGAACATATGCAATTACAGACACAATATACTGATGCCTCATAGCTTTAGTTGCTTTGACACTTAATACATATGCACCCGTATTCTGTTCACATTTTATTTTTCCTGACACGTTTAACTGTATTCATTATAAGTCACAAAAATAACACTATTTTTAGATGACTTCTACATATTTTTCCGTATTTAATTTCAGTATTTAGATTCTTCAACCCCTGAGGAAAACTGTTAAATTCATGACCCATTCAGATAGGAATAAATTAAATTTATGCCAAATTGAATAAGAAGTTTTGTGATGGCGTTTCGCCTTTGAAGTGTATTATGATGCTGTAGATAGTCAACTTGCGAAAGGGTGCTTTCAGTGTTAAAAGCTGAAATTCAACATCAAGACTGTAGGTAATTCTCCGTGTTTGCGTAATTATTCTCATGCACATCAGATTGGATATTTTCAAAAAAACTTTTCTTTCCTAACGAAGATCCCTCTAGTGTATTCGCTTCTTGTCTTTTTATGTGAGCGAATATTTTCTGTCTCGAAAAGCGATCTATAAAACGATCGTTGTGAAGCTGAATGCATAATGAACGCCGAGGAAAGATGTTCGAAGAGCTGTTATTATACTGCACTTAATGAGCTTAGGTTTTTGCGGCTATCTTGCATGATTTCTTCAATTTTTTATTACATTAAAGGCGAAGATTTAATACGTTATTTTTTTTTTAATGAATACTTACTTTCATTAAAGTACTTCAAACTAATGACCCGATGGTCTATTATAAAACATTGTTCACGTCTGACGAAGGGATTCTTATTTTAATTTTTACACGGTGTTTTCTTGTTACTCAGTTTACCGACAATGTATTCTTGCTGCTGTAGTAGCTACCTATACTTTTGTTTCTTCAAATCTTTATTTTATAAAATTCCACCATTTGGGAAACATGAAGAATAGACACTTAATTATTATTAAGTGACTATTATTCTTGTTCACTTTACTGCATTTCTTTTTCAATATTCAATTTTTTATGCATTTTATTTAAATGAACAAATATAAATAAAAGGAAAATGGAAAATTTCGAATATTAGGTTCCAGATTTTCCATGAAAAACAGAGTGGGAAATTTCTGTGGTGTATAAATTTGTGTCTCATTTTATTTGTCGACGAGTACAACTTTAATTGCTTTTTTCATTTCTTTCATTGTTTGACCGTGGCACGTAGTTGTTAAATCACCCCTTATCAGCTGAGAGAGCATTTAGAAGAGATTCGCGTGCTATCACGAACGAACGTTGAACAAGTGAGCATCTTGGGAGACGAGCTTTGTGTAGCTACATCAGAAGTCTAGCAACGTATTGTTAAAAGCTCTGTGGGTGTGCCACTTATGGTGTTTTTTTCGATAATTTGGCGTGGCATGAATAAATTTTATTTAAACTTAAAGCGTGCTAGGAATGACAGTGAAAAAATAAAAGAATGTATTTTGATGGACATTTGAAAATGAACGTAAACGTTACAAAAAATCAGTTTTAACTGATTTTTATTTATTATTATTATTATTATTATTATTATTTATATATTTTTTAATTTTTTATTATTTTTTGTTGTTTTAAGTAGGTTTCCGTTTACCATACTTTTCGCATGTTTTCTAATCTAGTTTACACTCCGGCATGACCACTAGGTCAGAGGAGTTTACAATTAATTATTTTGACAATGAATGCAATCGTTAACTATATTTAGTGGTCACGTGATTCACTGAAACGCGTGTGCACTACTGCACTTTCCGTGCCGAATGGACCACTCGGTTCATTAGGCTTTTATTATTATTAATTAGTAACTAGTTGTTCACAAACTCAGCATCTGATAGGGAAGTTCTGAATTAAACTGCAAGTAAATTTTACACGATTTGTTTTACCCATAAAGGTCCATCAATTGGATCGTTTTGAATTTAACTGCAAGAGTAAATTTTACGCATTTTGTTTTATCCATAAAGGTCCATCAATTGGATACAATGTACAAGTACGGATTTTTTTTATTGAAAAATTTTAATTTATTTTATGCTGTGTAATAAAGTAAACACTGTTCCAGCTGAAACTTTCTTCTTCTTCTTCTTCTTCTTCTTCTTCTTCTTCTTCTTATTATTATTATTATTATTATTATTATTGTTATTATTAAATCAGTTTATTTGAAATTGCTTCTCCATGAAAAATATAAAACATGCATATACACATACATATACAATGATAAATATAAATATTTTATACAGAGATAGACTGGAGATAATATATTGCATGGGTATAATTGTTAGAGATTCTGGTTGATTAGTCTTCTGTATTTCAGTGTAGAGATAACCTTCTTGGATCTAATTTTTCTAGTGATATCCAATATCATTCACTTTTCAACGTGGTGAATTACGGAAGGAGATGGAGGATAAATATGCAAAGAATGATCATTTGAATAAGAATTTTCCAAATAAACCGTTGGGTGATGTGTTGCCAGAAACAGCTGAATAAGAACGAGATAAACTTGTTATTTTCATAGTTTATAATTACCGACAGGGGTTGGAAATGTACGTGAGTCTAGTCTTTAAAGATATGTAAATCTATTTTCTCTGCTTTTTTTTTTTTATTTCGTTCCTTCTTTAAGTTCCTTGTAAATTCGCACCGTGATACTTGTATATTAAAGATAAAGGGTCGTTTGGTTGGCCCATGCGATTTCTAGAATACTAACTAACTTTATAATTATTTCGTAGAAAATTTACTTAATAATTATTTCCAGGAATAATGTGGTGAAACCGGTACAATACAAACATATGCAGTCTGCTATTTGTCAACGATCTACGTCTCGGATGCTCAGCTATTTTGAATTATAACCCATAACACACTGGATTTGTTATGGGTTATAATTCAAAATAGCTGAGGCTTCTTTCGAGAGCAACTAGATTTTCAGTTTCAAGATGGCCCTCCATTGTTAGCCATTCTGGTGGTGGTAAATGTCCACCAAAACGACTTAAATTTAAAAATGAAAATATCTATTAAAGTGACTTAATGCTACTTTTAGGTTCCCTTTATTATTAGTTTGATTTTCAATCTTTATCATTAATCCTTAAAGTTTGATCTCTATCATTAATCATTAAAGTTCGATTCATTTACTGAAGAAGTTTGGCTATAAAAAATAAAAAAGCAGGTTTTCTTAAGGCTAATCTCATTAGCGACATAATTTGGTACTATTTTTGAAGTGTGTTGCATTCACGCTTAATTAATTAACATTGTATAAAAAACATTGTGGGAATCCTGTTGTGATCGAGACCCGCTAATATTCATAAAATCAGACATCCTAAATTATTGTGATTTTTCCCAATATCCCAGGTAAGAGATTTCCTGACTTAAAATATAATATTTCAAAATTTTAATATTTCTTAATGTCCTATTTATTATATTTATTATTTTATTTTTATTTGGTTAAATTCAAAACATTGATTTAAATTCAAAATGAGGACAGATTCTTTACAAGAGAAAATTACAATAATTTAGCATTTGTTCGATTTTAAGAAAATTAGCGGGTCTTGATCACACAAGTTGTCTATCCGAACTTAATTCTTAATTCATTAATTATATAAATGAATAACTAAATGAATATTAATTCATATGTATATAAATTCATTTCTCATGTGTACTAAAATCTTAGTCTAGATGTAGAAAACTGTTTCCAGCACTCAGTTGAAATTTGAATATTCATAAGGTATCTGTTAAATGAAAAAGAAACTCGCAGTTTGATTTAAGTCATATATGGATCCATTTGGTTTCGCTTTGATACAATCCATGGAAGCTTCACATAACAACAACAACAACAATAATAATAATAAGGGGAATTTTATTATACGTGTCAGTTTTCTAGCTAACGTCAAGTTTACCTGAATGCCCATACCTTACGAATATATCAGTGGTCTTGAACCTTTTCTTACTGGAGAAATCTTGTAAATAAAGCGAATAATATCTGGCACTCTATTTGCTTCCATCCCTTTATCCTCTCTTCTTATTTTTATTAACAGCAGTGGCAAATAATGCAAGAAAGCAAGCTTATACAGCATCAGCCAAAAAAAAAAACAAAAAAAAAAAAAAAACACACCACTTTTATAGTGGTTGACCAAAAAACTGCATCACCTTAAAAAAAGTAACATTCATAGTGAAACGTATAAGATATTATGTGATTTCAGTCATTTTGTTTGTCGCAAACCAAAGGTATTGCGTCAGATAACGCTTCTATTGCATCAGACAGTAATTGCAACGTATTGCATCAGACGTTTTTATAAAAACGGCGTTTTTATAAACGTTTTTATAAAAACACGCTGATTAGCATTCTGTTTTGCGGCGGTGTAAGCATGGCTCCATATGTTCAGTTGACACCAAGAAAAAAAAAAAGTGTAGCTGTTGCTCTGTCCAGGAAGGGTTTTCTATGCGTGCTATCGCTGATAAAATAGGCTGCCACCAGTCAACAGTATCCCGGGTGCTGAAATTAAAGCTTGAAACTGGCTCAAATTAAAGCTTAAAAGCGGATCAGGCCGTAAGACAGTGACTACGTTTTTCCAAGATCGATATTTGAAACGGCTATGCCTTCGTAATCGTCATGCTAGTGCTCCTGATCTAAAACTGGACTTTGACATGGTCTCTGGTGTTGAAACAAGTGCACGAACTATCCAAAGATGGCTTTCGGAATGTGGTTTGCATGCCTACCGGCCCAAGAAGAAGCCTTTGTTGACCCAACAAATGAGGAAGACGCAGCTTGCTTCGGCTAAAACGCATGTTTCTTGGACAAAAGAGCAATGGGACACGGTCATCTTTTCTGACGAATCGAAATTCAACTTGCATGTGGACATATGTCGTGTCTTATGTACGGTGCACCTAAACGTTAAGGCGCATTATAGCCAAAGTAGCTGATGCGCTATCAAAGCCCCATATCAACCTAAACGTTAGTTCAACTCCGCCATGGTACACTGTGATGAGTACAGAGCTCTGTGAAATGGCCAGATACTAGTATGGTGCTTTGTCTGCGAAGTGTGTGTGTGTCTTGTTCTGTTGTTTTGTTGTATCTGGCCACTTAGCTACTAGGGAGCACCGATCCCCAGAATGGCTGCTCCCTAGTACCTGTCCACGCAACGAGCAGGCGGGCCACAACAATACGCGTACTGTCAAACGAAGTGACAAGGCAAGAATCCCTCATCCACTTTAGGAAAAATCAATTCCAGTGGATGCCAGCAAATCCCGCACCACTGGGAGCCCAACCCGGTGGTACCAGCAGATAAAAAAAAAATAATAAAATAAATAAAAAATAATAAAATAAATAAAAAAACAATATAATAAAATAAATAAATACAAAATAATAAAATAAATAAAAAACAATATAATAAAATAAATAAATACAAAATAATAAAATAAATAAAAAATAATAAAATAATTAAAAAAACAATATAATAAAATAAATAAATAAATAAAAAATAAAATAAATAAAAAACAATAATAATAAAATAAATAAAAACAATAATAATAATAAAATAAATAATAATAAATAATAATAAAATTAATAATAAAATAAATAAATAAATAAAAATAAGAATTCTCAAAAAAATGATTATAGGCAAATAAAAAAAATAATAAAAACCGCCAAGAATAATGAATTGAGCAGTGGTCATGTAGCTTAGTGATGGGATGGCAATCAGCAGTAGTCGAGTCGTCAGAGAAATCAGAATGTAAAGTCTGGTTCCCCTTGTTTCATAATAAAATTTCAGGTAGAGGTAGACTTGGCCAGGGTGACACATGGCAGAACAGAAGACAGTGGAACTGCTGCCAGGAAGAGAGCAAAAACATATACAGTCAATGATGGTAGATGAGATCACAATTCAGTTATAAGGCAGATATCCTGATTGTAGGGAAGCCGGTTAGCTGGCGCCGTCTGTTAAAAATTTCTTTTGCAAATTCTTAGAAGATTTCAAGAGTTTCCTTATTTGTAATTAAATCGTGTTCGTTTCCAGGAGCAAAGTGGTGAGATTTAGTTGAAATTTGTTGCCGAAGGTCTTGGTAAATTGGGCAAGAGTAAATTACGTATTGCCAGTCCTCGATGCCACCGCATAGCTAATTGTCTGTAGTGGTCAGATTAAACTGTAAGAGGTTTGCATTCAATAATCCATGACCTGTTATTAAGTATGATGTGCAGAGACTGGTGAAGAACCATTCTTCTACAGTGTTGAAAGAGGTAAATGAGATGTCAGGTATAAACGACTTGGTTACAATACCCTTAGTAGACAAGGACAACCTGGATTGCTAATAGTTGGGTAGAAGATTCCAGCCTTTCTCTTTTTATTTCTTTGGGTCAGCAGTTGGATCGACAGTAATATTAAGGAGGGTAATAGGTATTCTTTTCCTAATATAATAGCAGAGACCTTTATAAATAACATGCAGGTCAGCGGGTAAAATGTCTGCAATAGCTTCTAGGGCCGGTGTGGAGATTATATGGCATGTTACGAGCATCGCCAAGAGAAAAGACCTTTGTATGGTATCCAGTTGAGATTTTGCGGTAAGAAGGGTGGCCCTTTGAAACCAAATACAGGAGGTATATGATAGAACTGGGATAAAGACAGTACGATACAAGATACGAAGAGTATTGTTTTTTAGTCTTCCATTCTTTTTTAGAAATTCTGAAGAGCATTGATGTAAAGTTCTTAATCTTTTTAGAGAGATGCTGTAAGTGAGACGAGAAGACCAGACGGTCATCTAGGAGAACACCAAGGTGTTTGTGTGTGGAGACTAGAGGAAGTGAATTTCCTTGATATTTTATTACTGCAGGCCTACCACAATTTAGTCATCATTTTTGTTTTTGTCACTGAAACGGTGAGCTTGTTTTGAGTGGCCCAGTCGGATAGTCTGGAGAGAATATTATTTGCAGAAGTTTCTAGATCCCTTCTGGAATTTCTGTGGATAATTGTATTTATATTAGTCAGGTCATCATTGAGGAGAAGCCAATCATTTAGGATTAAGTTCCACACCAGGGGTCCAAGAATAGACCCCTGGGGGCAGCCACGAGTAATATGTCTGGATATAGACTGGTGTTTAGTTTGTATTAAGACAGAGCGATTACTAAAATAGTCCTTTATGAGAAGGTATAATAACTGAGGGCAACTTGCAACTCTAAGACAACGAAGGACACTCCCCCACCATAGTGTATCGAAAGCACCTTCGAAGTCTATAAATAAAATTAAAGTTTATTTAAATGTGGATTCATCTATGAGCTTTTTCATTTGAAACAATGCATCTTCACAGCCCCGGCCTGGTGTAAAGCCATATTAAAGGGACGAATTTAAGTTGGTCTCCGCAAGCAGTGAATTAATTCTAAGACTGAATTCGAAAAATAGCAAAGATTTAATTTTCTTTAAGCTAAGACTGATTAAACGTTCAAGTAGAGTTCCTAAGTGGGAAAGCAAGGCAATTGGCCTGTAAGATTATGAGTCGTGCTGAGGTTTTCCTGGTTTTGATAAAATTTTCAATAAAGCTGACTTCCAGATAACAGGAAAGGTGCTAAATTCTAAGCATTTGTTAAAGAGGAAAAGCATGTGATTTGGTCGTAGCTCATAGAAGCGTTTAAGAAAAATACATTCCGGTAGATCTAGTCCAGGACATTTGTCCTTTTCATTGAATTAACTGCAGATTTTAATTCATCCGATGCGAGAGGCAACGTTCAAGTTGGGGTGAAATACGATTCATTTAAAGTTATGATTTCAGTCTGCACAGGGGAGTCAAGGCTTGGATCGTCCTGTGGGAAGAGCCTATCTAGTATTTTATTGACAGTATTGGTTCAGTTTAATCAGTATTTCTTCAGTATTTGTTATAGCAGTATTAAGGATATCTCCTGGATTTATTTTGTTTCTGCAGATTTTGTAAATCAAACCCCATGGATCCTCGTTACCAGCAGTTTTTACCAAATTTTGCCAGGATTCCAGCTTATTTTTTTTTGATAGTTTTGACATATAATTTCTTAGTATTTTTAAATTCTTGGTGTAGTCTTGAGAGTTCTGATGGTAAGATATTGTTGTTTCTTCAGGCTTTTTAAAAGGGTTTTCTAGCTCAAAGAACTTTACGTTTTAGTATCGTGAGTTCCTGTGACCACCAAGGAGTGGTTTGGTGGTCAAGAACTTCTTCCTTGTTGATCTGGAAGTGGCTTCCAGAACTGTCTTTTGAATAAGAAGTGCTAATTCTTCAGGATTATAGTCAGAAATAGCTTTAGTATCATCTGAAGGAAAGTCCTGGATTATTGAATTTTCAAAGTTGCTCCAATGAATATTACGAAGCGATAATATCTCACAAGGTCCCATGGAGGTTGCCTCGAAACTTTAGCTGCTTTTCGTAATAGGAAAGAGATGACCCTAAGATCCGATGTAGTCAGATCAGTGTTTACCTTCCAGTTATGAATAAATGCGAGTAGGTTATTAGTTACTAATGTAATGTCTATATTTGATTGTTTTAAGGAGTTGGAAAAGGTATAAGGCTGGCCTGGAAGGTTAATGATGTTCAGTTGATGAGATAAAATGAGGTTCTCTAAAAGGCATTCTCTTGTATGAGTGGATTTGCTGTGCCAAAGAGAAGATTTAGAATTTGCATCCATTAAAACTAGCAGAGGCTCTGGGTTAATAGTGTGAAGCGCCGAGTCTAAGTAATGAAGATGAGGAGCAATATCTGTAGATTAGCATTAGTGTTAGTAGAGGCATATGAATGCAAGAAAGCAATCTTATGCAGCATCGGCCAAAAAAAAAAAAAAAAAAAAAAAACACCCACTCCCATTTCACCCCTCTGTTCATTCGAAATACCTGTCTAGCTGAGCCTTAAATTTATTTAGGCTATCAACTTCCACAACAAGGGATGGAAGTCTGTTCCACCAACCAACTACCCGCTGGCTAAAGGCAAATTTCCGCACACATCTATCCTACATCTGTCTTTCCTCAATTTGAATTTATGCCCTCTCAGGTGATTATTCTGAGCAAGAGGAAGAATCCCATCGGCATTGAGCATGCTCAAACCATTCAAGTCTTTATACACCTCTATCAGATCACCTCGCCGGTGCCTAGTCGCCAGACTGTAATTTTCAAAACTTAAGCCTTTCTTCCTAAGAGCAACCCTTTGTTCCATTCACTAATCTTGTTGCCCTTCTCTGTACTCGTTCCAGCAGCTCTACATCCTTCTTGAAATGAGGCCTCCAGACCCGTATACAGTACTGAAGGTGTGACCTGACCATTGCCTTATACAAGGGAATAATCACCTCCTTATCCCTGCTAGAAAAATTCCTGTATGTCATTGACAAGACATCATGAGCTGCTCTTGCAGCTCGTTATTTTTTGGTTGGTTTTTGGTGGTTTTTTTTTTTTTTTTTTTTTTCATTAGGAGTATTAGCAACTAAGGCCATATTGCTCCGGGGATATGCGGTGATCATTCCCTGACCTTTCCGCATCCTACATACTTGGTGGCGCACGGGCTCGAACCCCGATCTAATCAAGAAGCGTGTGTTACGCACTGCTGCTCCTGCCCACCTGGCTACGGAGGCGCCTTGCCGCCCGTTTGCACTGCTCGGAGAACTTCATATCTGCCTGCGCAATTACCCCCAGGTCCTTTTCATTCTCTACCACTGTCAGTGTAGTACCACAGAGTTGATACGTTGCTGTGGGGTTACTGTTTCCCATATGTAGTACTTTACATTTATTAATGTTAAACTTCATTTGCCACCTCTCAGCCCATCTGCTCAACCTTTCCAGATCCTGTTGCAGCAACATAGCATCAGTAGTGTCCTTAACAACCCTGCCAACCTTTGTATCGTCTGCAAACTTGGACATTAAGCTTGATTACCATCATAAATATCATTTATAAATACAGAAAACAACAATGGACCCAAGACTGAACCCTGAGGGACTTTATGTTTATCCACGATGAGCAGTTTATCCACGATGAGCAGTGTCCATTGATTACCACTCTCTGTCTTCTCCCCCTCAATCATCCCTTTATCCATAGCAGCAATTTGCCTCCAATGCCACACTGCTTCAATTTGTGCAGCATTCTTCCATGTGCAACAGTATCAAAAGCCTTTCTAAGATCCAAATATATAATATCAAAGTTATTCCCTGCATCCAGTTCTTTTGTGACTGCATCATAGTATTCAATCAAATTGATCAGGCAAGACTTTCCCTTAACAAAACCATGCTGTGTCTGAGCTATAAATGAAGTCTTGTCTAGACGATCCTGCAGTGCTTCTTTAACCAGTGCCTCCATCAATTTTCCTGGAACAGAAGTTAAACTCACAGGTCTATAATTACTTGTGTTAGCCTTTGATCCTCCTTTCTTTGTGAATTGGGGTTACATTTGCACATCTCCAGTCTATAGGTACCTCCCCTGAATCCAAAGAAGCTCTCATAATTATGCTAAGGGTTCGCTTATTGCCTTTGCTGCCTCCTTTAATATAACTGGATACATCCCATCCACCCCGAGTGCCTATTTTATGTTTATCCTCAACAATTTCTCCTCCACTTTCCTCTCAGTTATTACAAAATCATTTCACTTAAATGAAAAGAAATCTCAGCACGTCCTATTTTTCATTCTTGTAATGCCAAACAACACGAGATTGAGAATGGTCACGTGAGAAAGGTTCCATTAGAGAAGAGACTATCACCAAGTTGTGATCTAAGGTTCCTAGACCACCACCACTCATCTCGAACACGTACTTAGAATGTTGTTTGTGAGAAAAAGATCAAGCGTGTTGGTGTGTGGGTAGGATTGTCTAGTATTCTGGTAGGTATATGAACAAGCTGTGCGAGCTCATTAATCATTACAAAAGCCTCTGCATTTCGACCAACTGGGTACGAGTGACAAAACGGAAACCAGTTGGATTTTTGAACATTATAATCACCAAGAAAAATGACCTCACTGTTTGTAAAGTTGGACTGAAAAAAGTCAAGTTTCAAGTGATTAGTGGAGTTGAGAGACCTATAGAGGCAACAGATGTATTTGACAGAATGTGGTAGAGAGATTTTAAGCCAGAGAAGATCGAAAAGAGGAGATTCCGAATTACTAAGTCTCTGACAGGGAATATCAGATCGGACATATGCACAAGTCTCACCTTTGAAGAGACAGGAATCATACAGCGAATGATTTGGACAACTGAGATGAGTGAGCAGTGGTTGGATCAAGCGATAACTGGGATTCTGTTTGAAAAAGTATGTGGAGTGTGGCAGACTGTAAGTGGAAATTAACATTATTCACATTGAGAACTGAGACCACATATACAGTATTTTTGAAATGAACGAGAAAGTGTTTGTGAGTTTGAGATCTTTTTGCAGATAAGTTTGTCGTATTAGTTTGACAATTCATGATATATTCATTAGTAAGAAAGGGTGGAGTGGACATGTAGTATGAAGTAATGAAATTTTTGAATATGCCCTACATACGGCAAGAAAATGCTCAGCTCCTTGACATAACGTGTCCTCGATAAAGCCCCCCTCGCATGTATACTACGAAGGGTGATCATTTAATTTGCGGACAGGTGCAAGACCTTATATTAATTATTATCATCTGAATCTTCCGTGAATTTCTCCTTCTAGAATACTCTTCCTTGAACTTTACAAACTTCTGCCACCGTCGAACCCACGCATTAAATGCTTCTTGCAAGCCGTTTTTTTCGAAAGACTGCGAAGTGGCCCTGCGAGCATCGTTGTTTTGGATGCGAAACGCTTGCTCTTCAGAGCGTTCTTCAGACGTGAAAACAGGAAGAAATCACACGGGCTAAGTCCGGTGAATAAGGGTTTGTGGCAGAACATCGGCACCTATGGCAGTGATCACTGCCTGCACAATATTAGCCGTATCGCATATGGGGCCTGGCATTGTGTTGATAGAGAAACCACTTCACACCGGAAAGTTCGGTCACACCGGAATATGGCCGTTCTACCAAGACACTCACTTTCATACGTTTCATTCATCTCTGTAACTACACAGTATTTCCGATGCATTTAAACCCCGTCTGACACAATAATGAATCACTTATCGCTGTTCAACGTGTACGACATGATACTTGCTTCAAAACGATCGTCAGAAACACGTGGCTAAAAAAACTCTCTTCACGCAACACTAGCTCGACAAATACTGGCATGCGCACACAGAGTCTGCACAGTAGCGATCAGGGAGTACGCATCTAGCGACAATATTATGGAAAGTTCGCGCGGCAAATATAAAATCTTGCACCAGTCTGCGAATTAAATGATCACCTCTCGTACTTGAGGCGCAATATTGCCCTTGTAGCCCTTGCGCCAGAAATAACAATACCAATACCTCGTATTGTTTTGACCCCCTCCATCAGTATCTGGCAGAGTAGAGGCATCGAGATTATGCACTGCATGATCCGACAAGCCTCCTATAGAAATACTAATAGGTCCGGCCCGGTGGACTACCTAGCAGCCGGCCTGGGAACACCGTTTCCGAGCTATACTCTCGAAATGTAAGGAAGATTGGATCTCGCCATCGTGTCCATCGTAACCTCAAAAAGACATCAATCTTACAGCATGATGGAAGAGTTGGGGTGGGATGTGAACCCCATTTCTTTCATGTTTAGTCTCCAGCCCTTTGTTCTGGAGAATGCCAGTGCTTCTTGTAATGCCAAATAACACGAGATTAAGAATGGCCACGAGAAAAATACTTCATTTGAGAAGGGGCGATCACCAAGGAACCGATGTTTAGTCTACAGAGCTTTGTTCTGAAGACTAAACATGGGTTCTATCACTTCAAGCTTCCAGTAAGCAAAGTGGTGGTACTGCACCGGTTGATGAGAGTCATCTACCCCCTAGTATTGCCTGGCAACACAGAGGGACGGCATTCCTCCCTGTCGTGTAGGCCCACACCTCAATCTCTGCTGACGTTGGTTCGCGCGTGGGTGCCGTATTTGAGGATTTGCACATGGGGGTTATACGCAGGGTTACTAATAGTCCTACCAATGTAAAGGTGTTACAGACCGATCGGAATTCGCCGAAAATCGGTCCCTTTACTTCAGTGTCACCTGAATATCAGTTTCAGCAGCGTTTTAGACTTCCAGATAGCAACCCCAGCTTGACATACCTGAGAGTACCTTTGACATACCTAAATGCCTGTGACAGCCTGAAGAACCGAAACAAAATTTTGCGAGAGGGAAGTTTCCCGTCATGTCCATATTCTCTGATCAGTCTCGAATTAATAATTATAAAACCAATATGATTATAAATTAACAAAAAATTATATATAAAAATGGAGAAATATCCTTAATTTTTAATTATGCTCTGCTAATTTAGTTAAAACGCTAAAACTGCGAATTTAGTAAAAAGACCGATGGGTAAAATGCTGAGATAAAATCGTAAGGTAAGGCCATTGTGTAACCTATTTTTACTTCAAAAAATTGTAATTTAGCTAATTAATTTCTCAGGACAGGAGGTTTTGCCATCCACGACCTTATCTCACCAACTGAATGTTTCGCTTTTACTGACAACATACTGAAAGTTGTCATAGATGAAGGTGAATCCCATTGCTCATTAACCGCTTAGAACTTCAAATAGACATGCCACTTGTCCTGAAGGTGGTATAATACCAGGTTAAGCCAACTACAGTGTCAGGAATGACGTCATTCAGGTTGGAGTGATGTTAACTACCTTCTTTGCTGTGGTTTTGGAACCATTCCTCACCTTACGCCCTCACTTTATTTCCTATGCAAATGAAATGACCTTTCGACCATACATAGTATTGAGGTACTATAGGTTCTAATACCATTTGTTTAGGTTTTTCATTAAAAAAAAACTTTAGTTCCTATGCTGATGATCCTAAGCTATTTTTCATGTCCAGTGGTCTGCATAGGATATCGGAAATCAGCAAATCTCTGTGCAAATCGATATTCTTTGAAATATCTTGCAATGGCTGAGCTGCATGTGAATCCTCAAAAAATTGCACTGACTTTCACGAAGAGGCGTTATAAAAACAATATTATTACAATAGTGTAATTGACTCTCCCAAACTACAAATAACGCATGCAGAAAAACAATCCACGAGAAGCTTTATGGTCTCCTTGCTTGACTTCAATCAAAATCCGATAAAAGAACAACTACAATGAAAAACCAATATGGTGTCCTACTTACTTCGAAGTAGTGCAATCGGACAGGTAAAATGAACACTGCGTTCAACTTGCCCAGATTCCTAGAATATTTGTGGTCTCCGTCCTCCTTTTTGTGGTCTCAGTCATCCAATTTTATATACTAATTTCATTGTGTATATGTGTGCACATTTATTTCAAATAACAATCTGTATAAGTGTAAATATTCTTGTAAATCGAAAAATAATACATATAATATCCTATTTGCAACTCTCTAGTTCAATGATTCCCACCCGTATGCCTCGGCATATTAATATGCCTCAACCCTTTTCAAGGGTGCTGCGAGATTACGAAAAACTCCATTGAGTTCAATGGACTTTTTAAAAGGAACAGACAGTCTGTTCCTTTAAAAAAGAAAATGTATTGATGTTGATCTTAAATCATTAAATTTTTTTTGCATTTATATTTTGTTAAGGAGTACATAGCAGGTTTTAAAAAAATAATTGTAGGACTGATTCATTAGGCCTGCTTCTTACTAATTAGCAATGAACGTAATTTCAATAAAATAATGATTGTAAAATTTCATTATTTTGTAATTTTTAGTATTAAGTTATAATTAAAATGAAGTGGTTATCTGTGGACCGAAGAGATTTCATTTTGACTGCAAGTTACATTTATTTTTTTTAGAAATATGTTTACGCTTGCAGAAGGATTAAATAAATAATATTATTTGGTGCTGCGGTGAAGGAAAATTCTTCGATTTTCCCTCTTTTTCTTTTTGCTGCTCTGCACACACACACACACACACACACACACACACACACACACACACACACACACACACACACACACACACACACACACACACACACACACACACCTTCCATTTGAGAATGCCTAAACCTTTCCGGTTCTTCCTCCTTGTCTCTTAGCATCGATGAGAAAGCCAGCTGGAGTGACCATTTCAGACGGACTTGCACGTATATTACCAATCGAAGCATTGACTGATAGAGTAACGCAAGAAGCTCCATCATTTGTGCTGGTCCATTGCAATCGGATGAACTCTCATAATCGTTGTACGGTCCTTTTCTGCTCGTACGTTCTTTTCTGACGAACTCACGTGACTGATAATAATAAGTTTTTCCATGAGTGGCTTCTGATGTTTCCTCAACAAATCTGTTTTTGGCGAGTTGCTTGTGTAAAGGACGTTTCCTCAGAGGTGCTGCCGTCCCCCGGTGGTGGGTAGGGCATAATTTTTTTTCTTGTTTTAGGTTCAATTTTAAAAACTTGAGACTCTTATGAAGCACTTCCCCGCAAACCTATCATGTAACTGTGTTCCTGTAGTATAGTTATCGGTGCAATCGTTGTGTCTGTTATGCAGTATTTTTTTTTAGACTATGATGCTAAGCACTTTATATACATAAGCAGTATTTTTTTAACTTGTGTGCCTGGAAACTGGTGTTCCATAAAAGCGTATTAGAGATTTCGCAACAGTTTGTATATTTATATATATATATATATATTTTTTTTTTTTTTTTTTTATAAGTTTGTACACATATTACTGTTTTTAAAGATATTGGGGTATTGTAACGTCATCAGTCACTGTTTCAGGACTCCCTGATGGTATAAAATTGAAGTTTGATTATTGTTATTATTATGGTTATTAGGTTATCCACGTTCTTGAGATTTGCATCTATAAAGACGTATATATCATTTGAAAGGCTTTTTACGAGGAATTGAGTTAAATTATTATTAACCGTAATTAAATAATCAAACTTTACTTATAAATTTATAATAAATTTTAATTATTAAGTTTAGGTTCATAAGTTTTGCCTCTGTTAGGTTGTCCATGTCCTTGAGTTTTGCGTGTGTGTGTATATATATATATATATATATATAATTCGAGAGTTGTTTAAAAATAATGGAGTTTAATTATTATTAACCATAATTAAATAATTCGATTTTAATTACAGAATTACGCAGTTAAATAATTGCTTTTGTTGCCAAGTTATGACTTGGTAATAGGTTTCAATAATATTATTATCAACAGTTTAGCAAGGTGTAAGCAAAGGTATGCTCCCTTATTTGTTCACAAGAGGCTTCTCACTCAGAATTTCAGCTAAGGGTCATCCTCCAGTCAAAGTAACATGGTAAATTTTATAAAACATTTTTTTAAGACGTGGCTCGCTCGATTTCCTATTCCTCCCACTTCCCGAATCACCTTACATCCTTAGATCTAATGTAGTGTGCTGAGTAAATGAATTACACTCGCTGTCGTACCTAATTACAGATATACATGATCTAATTCCATGATCTAAAGTTGAGTAAATTTTTGATTATTTTCATAAAAATAAAGAAATTTTTTTTAAAGAAGTCGGATAAATGATAGATATAAATAAGAAAACTTATGAGTATCAACTGGAATAGAGTTTACGTATTAAAAAAAATTAACTAGTAAATATTATATATTTCTTGCAGTCTAATTAGCCTATTTAGACAGGGAATTCTCTCTATTGTTGATCAGTAATACACTGTTGCGCAAAACATAAGGACCAGTCAGGTTTTCACCTGTAACTTCTCATAGGAGTGGCCTGGATATGGGAAAAGCATACCAAAGGAACCTCGTGAGGTACAGAAATGGTGAAGGAAACAAGACCGACACAACAACGGAAACAAAACGGTACAGAGGGACTTGATTCAAAAATGGCAACATAGCACTGGCTACCATGATACAGATGCATCACTGCCAAAGATGGAACAAAGGGAAGAAGTTGTCCTCAGTAGTAGATATGGCCATCCCTAATGTCGATGCAGGCTTTGCACCGCCTGTCCATACTTAGAACAATGTTGTTGATAAGTTCTTGCTGTAACATCGTCCATTCCTCTGTCAGCGCCAACCTCGGCTGGTGAAAATTTTATGGTGGGTGTGGACGTGCCGCTAGGCTTCTCCTCAGAGCGTCCCATATGTGTTCGATGGGATTTAGATCGAAAGAACGGGCAGGCCAATCTATACGAACAATGTCTTCACTTTCCAAAAGCATATCAACAGCTGCCGTGCGATAAGGTGTGGCGTTATCATCCATAAACACGAACTCGGGGCCGATGGCACCTCGGAACAGGCGCACATGGGGAAGGATTACCTTAGTACAGTAGCATGCACCGGTTGCACTACTGCCTTCCAGTATCTGGAGTTGTATACGTCCATCCAGAATATCGCCTCCCCAGACGGGAGAAAACCTCGACCGCCATATCGATCCATTTCAGTGATTTTTGCGAGGTGATACCGTGTGCCAACCTCTCGCCAGATTAACTGACGTCCAGAATCGCTGCTGAGACTGAAACTATTCTCATCAGTAAAGCGTACTTTACCCTATTGCGCTGCTGTCCAGTCCTTGTATTCGATGCAACACTGTAAACGGCGTCTCCGATGGGCAGGTATTAAAGGGACACAGCGTACTGGCCGTCGGGCAAACAGTCCACCTTTGTGGAGTCGCCTGGCCACAGTAAACCGCGATAGCCTGGGTCCTGTGCAGCTAGTTTGCAATGGATTCCGCTGTCTGGTGTCGGTCCCTCTTGGCCTGTAGGAGTATCTAGCGGTCATCATTGGGCATTGTTTTTCGTGTACGACCACCACTGGTCCTTTGAACAGCTGTACCTATCGTTCTGAAGGCCGACCATGCACGTGAGACGATGCGATGGGCGATACCGAACTATGCAGCCACACTCCTCGCATTTCGACCTTCCTCGGGCTTCCCAATTATTCGGCCCAGGGTAAAGTCATCTAGGTGTTGTCTACTGGTCATTTAGTTATCTAGCACTGTATGAATGCAATGGAACGTCTGTAACAATCGTGTTCACCATTCGGTAATTTGCGCATAACCCGCTGAACTACTGCTTTTATCTGTTTATGTGAGCCCTCTCATCACGATTCAAATTTTTGCATGTGCACCAGCTTTCTACTGAACGGCCGCAGGCTGTTTCGTTTGATTTTGTGGTTGTAACCTTTAGAAATAGTGTTCGTTCTTACATTTTGCATTTAATTTTCTAATGAAATATTTTTGAAAAATCGCTTGTATCCATATTTATACCAGAAAGTGTAATGGTATGTTTTTTTATTATTATTATCATCAGTTTATTTCTCTTAGGAGAACCCGGTTACAGCCACTGGCTAGGGGATGATCATACATATACAACTATGTTACAAAATGTAATACACTTATGAAAAATATGATATCTGATTTATAAATACATTTTATCTGGAATATAAAATATTTGAGTTATTAGTTACTCGCAAAGGCTTTTACTACTGAACTACTGTAAACTGGTAAGAACATAATACAGTGACAATTGAAGCATACCTTCTGCTTAAACACACACAAGTGGGAGTTTCACCATATTTACATAAACACAAATATTTACAGCCAAACAACGTACAGCATATGAAACATGACAACAGGAATGACCGCGATAGAGTAAAATAAAAATTTGAAAGGTTTTCAATTTTTCAGCAGTCGTCTTCTTCTGTAGGGATTAGAGTGGGGTAGGTAGGACGATCCTGACACCTATTTCTTAATGAGGTCGGGTTTCCTAAAGCCCAGTGGCTCGTGCCTGGCCGAAAAAGGTGCTGGAACTGTATCCTTACATCTATATTTGCAAATAAGAGTTTCTGAGATCTTCCTTTCTGTAGGATTTGCAATTACAGAGCTTTTCAGGATTGATATTGAGGTTTGCTGGAAAGAATCTCCCGAGGCTATCCAACTGCGTAAATGCCGCTTTGAGTTGCGGTTCCTTATCTGCAACTCGTCTTGGTTTTTCGCCGGGTATTATTATCCACTCTCGGGCTTTCGGTGCATCCTGTAGTCCCGTTAAAAGCTGAGCGAGGGTCATTATGTTTCTTGACGTGATTATTTGTCTCCAGGGTGTGACCTCTAAATTGGAGTATAGTATAGCTCTTGAGATGGTAAAAGGCTTAGCTGAAATTTTGTTCAGCCATCTCAAGAGCCAGTATTCGAGTCCTAGAAAGGCTTTGATACTGCTTTCGGGAACTGAAGACCAGATTTGTGCCGCGTATAGGGGAATAGGAGTAACACATCTGTTTATGTATTGCTTCATCAGAAGTCTCTAATACCGGTGAGCTCCTGCCTGGTTGCCCAAAGCGCCGCGTATGTTTTGTTACGGATGTATGCGAATTGCGGGCGGAAGGTCAGGCCTTCGTTCCACTTGGGTGCAAGATCAACCGGTGACTGCGCCTTTTGGACGAGGATGCCGTTCACAAATATTTCCATTTTGTTTAGCTTTATTTTATTTGTGAAAGTCATTTGTGCCGTCTTTTTTTCATTCAACTGCAGCCCGATACAATATAGATACTCTTGAAGTTCTTTCATTTTAGTATTAGCCACTTGGTTATGGTAGTCAGCCGATTTCTGATCTTCTGAGGCAATAAAAAATTTTATATCATCGGCGTATGTGATGAAGTGCTTCTTGTTTTATTTTGAGTTAGTACTGTAATTGTAAATTTAGTATTGTTTTAACACAATGTATACGCAATGCAGTAATTTAGTTATTCGACTTATACTGTATACTGTATTGCGGAATGTACGCTGATGTGCACGTAGTGTTTATTGGTTACCACTTGCCATGCCGAGTTGGTTACTCATGTTATTAAACACTTTATTTTTGTCATACTTTGCGTAATGGGGGGAAAAATAAAAGATTTATTGTGAAAATGGCGCAAAGCGTGAAGTTTTGTGCAAAACATAAAAGTGCAAAGTTCTACAGTGGGAATGGATGAATCTAAATGTTATTCCACGACCTTCGCATCCCACACTTTACAGAACATCCCACATCGCATCCTACACTTTACAGAACAGTACAAAATTTTCATAATACCAGTAGCGTTGCAGATCTTCCAGGATGTGGTTTGCCAAGAACAGCTTGGTAAATTTTTTATTTATATTCGGAACTGCCTCGTAGGATCAGAGTAGTTTACAATAACTGCAAGAATATTTTCGTATTTTGTGATATTCAATACAGGAACTCCCCGACGTACGTAATACTCGACTTACGGAAATTCGACTTTACGTAAGTTTTTGCCGGCCGGTGCAAACTGAAAAAAAAAAAAAAAAAAAAGGAAACGTATTTTGCATCTGTAGGAATAAATGGAGGTATAGCGAAAATATATCGTAATGTTGAACCCAGTAACATATTGTGTTTTTTTTTTTTTTTTTTTTTCTGTCCTTGGAAGTAGAAAATTTCCCTATATTACTAAGCTATTTATCTCTCTAAAAGGTCATATTTATAATGGAAATTGCACTACACTTTCATCGTTATCATATGTTCCCGTTATAAGAATCAATTTTGAACGCCTTTGTGATATTTTTCTAAAGCATGTTTCTGGAGGTCACGACCAAAAAACAATTTGCACTTTCCGGTTTATTGGGATTTTCTGTTAGCGCAAATCTGTATAAACGGGTAGTAAACTCGATCTTATTGCACATGCGATAATCCTGATAAGTGGCATTCTGTGGGTTTTTACGTTACGGTATTATGGTGAAATGTATTCCCCTTCACTGAAATCTTCAATCATACAAAAAACAAATTTTTAGAAATTTCTCTTCATTCCTATGTACGTATTACAATGATGAAGGGAAAGCGACCAACGGAAAGTGCAAGTGGTGGGAGTGCCAGGAAACGAAACAAAATTCATTTAGAAATAAGATGAAAATAATTAAGAAGTACGAAGCAGGACAGAGTTTGTCATCTGTTGCAAGGGAATTAGGTCTCGCTGCTTCAACAGTGAACACCATTTTAAAGGACAGTGCGCGTATAAAAGAACATGTCAAAGGATCAACGCACTTCAACATTGATCACAAAACAGCGTTCAGGTGCTATTTCGAAGATGGAATAGCTGTTAATCATATGGATGGAAAATCAGATTTGGAAGCAAGTGCCCCTGAGTCCAATGGCCATTCAAGCAAAAGCAACAAGTATTTATGAAGATATTAAGGATAAGTACGGCGAACCCCAACCCAAGTTCTTGGCAAGCAACGGGTGGTTTAATAGGTTCAAGCATAGTGCTGGTTTCCAAAACATTAAAGTATGCGGTGAAGTCGCCAGTGCCGATTCTGCAGCTGCAGAGAAATTTTGTGATGTTTTAGAAAAAATTATTGATGAAGGCGGCTATTCAACGCATCAGATTTTTAACGTTTGACGAGACTGTTCTGTATTTGAAAAAAAAAAAAATGCCGGATCGAACATACATTGCCAAAGAGGAAAAGGCAACGCCAGGTTTCAAGGATTTAGAGGATAGGGCCACGCTCTTGCTTGCGGCTAATGCAGCGGTACATTACAGATTAAAACTAGTGCTTGTGTACCATTCTGGAAATTCTCGTGCATTTAAGGGCATCAATAAAGCCACCCTACCCTTACATTTCAGAACGAACAAGAGCATGGATAAAAATATCTATCTTTGAGGATTGGTTTAAATGCTGTTTAATTCCAGAGGTTGAAAAATATTGTAAAGACAACGACGTTCCTTTCAGGATTTTGCTTCTATTAGATAATGCTCCTGGATACCCTAAGCATCTAGATGATTTCAATTCGAACGTGAGAGTGATATTTCTACCGCCAAACACGACTTCACTCATCCAACCTATGGATCAGGGTGTTATTTCGAATTTAAAAGCACACTATTTACGTACAACATTTGCTCAGGCATTGTCTGCAGTAGACGATGAGAAAAATTTTACGTTAAGAGACTTTTGGAAATTTTACAATATTTACCACGCTATCTTAAATATTAATAAGGCTTAGGCGGAAATTATTAAAGTTGTTTAAATGGCGCATGGAAGAAAATATGCCCACGGCACGTAAAAGGCTTCGAAGGGTTTGAAAAAAAAAAAAAAAAAACGAATCATATGAAGAGATTACCGGTAAGATTGTAAAGATTGCAGAGCTACTTCAGGTGCAGGTTTTGCCAAAAACATGGAGGAGTTAATAGAGGAAGAAGAGAAGGAATCATCTAACGAAGAACTTATTGACTTGCAGGCAGCGATAGTGAAAGAAGAAAATGCTGACGAAGCTCAAGATAAACCAAATGAGAAGCCGAGTCGTGGCGAGGTTTGAGAAGATGGATCCTGACAGCGAACGATTCCCAAAAGTTAACAGAGGGGTAAATGATATGCTTGCTTGCTACAAAGAAAACTACGATGAAAAGAAAAAAGCCACTGTCCAGTCATCCATTAATCTATCCTTTCGTAAGGTTGAGCAGCCGACCCCCTCTAAATCTCCACAGCCCTTAACCTTCGAAGCGGCGTATTTATCGGCTAAAGACGTCGATTCTGACAACGATGCTCTAGAGGTAAAACTTACGTTATGATTGTCTCCTCTATTTTTTTGTAATTTTATAATTTCGAAAATTTTTTAATTGCACGCTTTTGTAATTTTTCCTGCGCATGAGATAAAAAATTGAATAAATAGAATAAATAATTCTATTTTCATATTTGTTGAACATTACTTGTTTGATTCAATCAATTCAGCGAGCATAGTTGCGAGTGCTGCACAAGCACGGGCGAAATTCCGACTTACGTAAATTCCGACTTAAGTAGCGTTCCGTGGAACACAACTCTTACGTAAGTCGGGGAGTTCCTGTACTTGGATTCAACACAGCGTTCATATCTCTACTTTTAACTGATCATTCGGCGCTGCATCTGTTTTTGAAGTTAATACTGGTAATCCACAAGTAATAATACCAATTCTTGTGTTGTTTAATGTTCTTGTTCTTGTGAATTTTTTGCGCATTAGCTATTCAGTCCATAATGCGGTAGTTCCTATAGTGTATTATGTTATATGGGTTTTCACGGAGGATTGTGTTTGTACCAGTTTTCGAATTGGTTTGATGTGCTGAATTCACGATTTGATGTTGTTTCAGTGTTTTAATTGAAAAACACTGAATAACTCGGGGGCAAAAATCTTTCTCCCTCTTACCGAGATCCATTAGCTAAAGCCCTTATTGAAGAATCCTTTAAGAAATCCTCTACTGTCCAAAAGGATTCGAAGTTCGCCATCTCCAAACGTGTGAAAAGTGACAAAACTACTGTTTTGTCACTTTTCCTGCCCAACTAATTTTCAACTCACACAACCTGCTTTTCTTCTTTCTCAATAAATGAGAAAGAAAAAAAAGTAGGTTGTGTGAGTTGAAAGTTGGGCAGTAAAAGGATGCTGACTGGTTGCGGCACGTGCTCGGACTGGTTTGGAAGAGATAGCGGGAATTATAGAAGACAATTCAGAAGAACAGCGCCCTTGGAAGTATCTACAGAAAACGTATGCAGCAGAAACAGAAAGTAGAAGCGAGACAGAGTAGAGACAATGATATCAGTCATTAATTAACCTCACTGTTTTCTATTTAATGTAGTCTAGAAGCCGGAGAAAGGTTATGGGGACACCGACCCAGATATGGGAACGATATTCTATGGTAGGGCGGATATGAGATATGTGCAGAGTGAATAACTTTTTTGGAATAACTCAGCCACGGAGTGAAAAGAACTCATAAAATTTCCTCGCGTCATTGACGGGATTCGAACACGCGCCTTTTCCACTCGGTGTTGGTAGGACGGTGACGATACCACTGTGTTACCCAAGCAGACTAAATTTTATATAATAAAGAAAATAGAACCGGGCGTAAACAGGAGTGTATTAAAGGCAGAATATAACATTGGATCGTCAACATGTTTATGTTTTTTATGAGCAGTTAATAAAATTATTTTCTTAATCTCTCTATTTCTTATTTAGCCTCATTATTTCTGCATTAAACATATTAAATGTTTCTAGATAACGGAAAATCGAAATAACCGCACCTTGAATTCCTGAAGGTGCCGGCCGTTATTATGAGAGAAAGTGTACTCTGTATTTGGCAGCTACACTCCGTAGCCACTTTTTTATGACCGTGGATGTTTTGTGCTATTTCCAACAAATCAACAGAAATATGTAAATCTCGGAGGTGACCTGTGTGTGTGTGTGTGTGTGTGTGTGTGTGTGTGTGTGTGTGTGTGTGTGTGTGTGTGTGCGTGCGTGCGTGCGTGTGCGTGCGTGCGTGCGTGCGCGCGCTCGTTCGCTCGCTCAGGAAAGCGCTGTAAAGCTGTGTGATTCAACTATTGTCCAAAATTGAGCTCTCCGGCAATGGGGAACGGAGAGGATCTCAAGGATTTCCAAAGAGGCATGATTGTAGGTGCGTGTTTAGCAGATTCTACTGCAGAGAAGAACGGCTACACTTATGGAGTGTTCAAAGAACAGCTTTGTGCGGTTCTTTAACCAATGGAAAAACTCCGGGAAAACACTCGTGAACAGACGTAACTGCGGTCGAAAATGTAAGGTGACAGAGCGAGGTACTGGATTTCTGAAGTGGGTTGTCGACATTAATCCTTGCAAAACGCGGAAAAATTAACTTCTGAATTTAATGGGGGAACACTGCAAGGCAGTGTACCCACACCATGCGAAGACTGTGGAGGTTTTCGTATAGCGTATCTACAATGATTGAACTAGGGGTGCAGGAAACCTTTACAGAAGTCATTCATTCCGGATACCAAACGAAAAATACTGCTGCATTGGGGCCAGAATGACTGGGGAAAAGTCGTGTGGTCCTACCGTCCGAGGTCTCAGATTTCCGATTTTCAGCACCGAGGTGAAACCTCCTGTAGTTACGAGGCTTTTGGAGAAGGTGTAATGACGTGGAGTATGTTTTTGTGGTATACTTTTGATCCTCTGATCTTACTGGAGGGCACCGTGAAAGCCATAGCATGTCTGAACATTGCCAGGTATACCTGATCTTCAGCGATGTTCAGATACGCCATAACGTTCCTGAATATCGTTGATAAGATCCATCAGCAGGGTGTTGCGTGTTTATTACCAGCAAGGGAATTTTTATAGGCTTCCCCCCCCCCCACAAGCTGGCTAAGTTAGTGAGTTTCAGCCGAGGATTTCATTATTTTTTCTTCTGAAAATTCATGTTTTTCGTCCAGCAGACAGCAAAAAAACCGACCCAAGGATACACGCAATTGTCAAAAAGAGGTGAATAATGTCGAAACCACACACACACACACACATACACAGTTTATTCCTGTGCGCAGGGGTATTTTGTATGGTTTGAAGAGCGCGAGGAAGACTTCAAGTATCTGTTCTGGCCAGCTGCCGCCTTAGATATCAAGTCTCACTGAGTACCTCGGAGATGAACTGAAAAAAGTTGGTCGTTAGCACCAACTTTGCCCACGTCTATTGGGGAATTGAGGACATTTTGTTTCACGAATGGTCTAATATTTTTCGTGTTTAATTCGCATTACAATTAGTTCAAGTGACCCACACTTGAACTAATTGTAATGCTTGAACTAATTGCTATTTGGTTTTTAGGAGCATTAGCAACTAAGGCCATATTGCTCCGGGGATATGCGGTGGTCATTCCCTGACCTTTCCGCATCCTTCATATTTGGTGGTCACAGGCTCGAACCCAAGTCTAATCAAGAAGCGTGTGCTACGCACTGCTGCTCCTGCCCACCTGGCTACGGTGGCGCCGTAATGTGTTTTCTGTGAAAATATTTACAAAATTTAATTGTAACTTAAACGTTACAATTTCTTTAAAGCTATTCACTATTTATAATTCCAAACTAGCAACCTTTCTTCCTTGAGCTCCCATACCCTCTATAGCGGCTTTTATCTTGGACAGGGTGAGATCATCCCCAACAGAAGTTATAATACTGTTATTAAAGTAACGCCAATAATTTTATAGAAACAATACTTTTAATAAGTGTACACAGATTAACATATTCTTTTATTATCACTTCAAAGTTTTACAGAGTGCTTATGCATTTCTGACAGCATGTGTGATACTTGGCGTTTACTTTGGACGATAATTAGGTGATGGCAAGCTAATTAGCTATGCCACTAGTTGGGAATTACTAGATCTTATCGAGTCGGAGGAGCGAAAAAAGTACATCAAAGTGCATATCGAAATAATGTAATGCGTGCGCTCAATGATTGGAGGCGACACTTATTTTATAAGCGCAACGTGTTCGAACTGGCAGGACTGAACTTTTCACTATCCAACATGGCGGTGCTGCTTGCTGTTACATGGTCTCCCTCTCGGATGTAAAAACTACAGGGGCCGTAGTTATATTGAACTAATAATATACTGTATTTGCTGGACCATTAAGGTTTATATCAGAACACATTTTTAATTTTTAAATAGGGCAGGAATTTATTAGTCATCAGTCTGAATTTTCAAAGCATTAAAAAATGCTTACCAAATACCAAAAAATTCATTCATAACAGATTTGCACTATTTTCCTTTGCATTGTAAATCCTCACAGATTTACAGTGCAAAAGGTCTCCTGTTTAACGAATCTCAGTTAAAGAGAGGATTCACTGTTATTATATCTAATCTACGACTTTTTAATGAGCGAACTATTCAAAAGAACAAAGATTTTGAATCAAGTTTTGTTTCAGGATTGAATGAGCACTCGAAAAGAAGATGATCCGAGAGTTTATGAGAATGTAAAAAGCCTGTAATCTTCCATCCTCCTTATTTTTCGAATCTGATTCTCTTCCTCAGTTTACGGACAATGTCCACTAAACTTTTTGTTCTTATGGATCTAGATGACGCAACTGCCTCAGTCTCATATTTACCCTCAGTTAAAATACACTGCGCAATCAAAACATTGTGACCACCCCCGTATTTTAGCAATCGACCGTTTCCCCTACCTGGTGGCACACGTATCGCGGTGAGAAATGGTAAATGTGATACTGCAGGTTCGTGGAATGCGGTCAATATGAAGTACTTGATCAACATTATCAAGCAACGTGATCTGATGGACTTAGAAAAAGGGATGAGTCGGTACCGTTTAAAGGGTGGTATAATGAATATAGTGTGTTTGTCAGCCCGTTCCTGTGGTTTCCCACATATTCTCGTTAGGTACTCTGTGATGTACAACTTTGGTAGTGTAGGTTATGTGAGTGGTGTGTTGTTTGCGTTGTTCGACTGGTCACTTAGTTACCAGGAGGCAAGAGCACTAGGGAATCAGGAAGAGACCTCCTTGACATGCCATGACAAAGGAAGCTAGAACAGGCACGGAAGATAAGAACACTTGATAGATATAACACTTACAGGCCATCAACACTATGGCCAGGGCGAGAGTGAAGGTGGTGTGAGGGAAAAGGAATTTGGGTATAGCTTAAATGTTAGATAACAGGAGAAGACAAAGGGGGTATTGTAGAGGACAACCCCCCAGTTGTTGTAGTAGGTTTTTAGGAGCATCAGTAAGTAAGGCCGCATTGCTCCGTGTATACTGTCTGTAAATTGCGTGTGTTGTGTGGTCGATTTTCTTTTTTCAGGACGAAAAACCCGAGTTTCCGGGTTAAAAAAAATCATGCTATCCTCACCTGAGACCGACTAATTCAGTCATGTTGTGAAAAAGACCCATAAAAATTCCTCCCGTCATCTAACTCAGGACTTTTCCACCTAGTGTGGAGAGGACTGCGATTCTACCAACTGTTCTACTCACGAGGGCGGTACAGAGAAAGAATGTGCGGTTGAGTGCAGAGCACTCAGAATCGCGGAGAAGTAAATCCCAAGGCAAACCTTGTGTCATCGGCAGGTATCCCACTCCCAGATCCTCCTGGATTCAGCAATAGAAGTGCCGATTCACCTAGAGAAGAAGAAGAAGAAGAAGAAGGAGAGAGAGAGAGAGAGAGAGAGAGAGAGAGAGAGAGAGAGAGAGAGAGAGAGAGAAGACATTGTAGGAAGAAGGTTAAATCCTACTACGGATAGTAGATCCCACATTAAGGGGCAGTGCCCCCCACAGAATCAGAAAAGGCCTCCTGACAAGCAGGAGTTAAATCGCTCGACGGAGTGGAATGTTACCACTGTTGTCTGCCCTGAAAATCCTGCCCCGTGAGGCCTCCAGGTCAGCAGAAGGATAGATAAGCTACCTTGGGAGCCAAGGTGGCCGGCGTCGTACATAGATCTCCAGGAAGCAGGAAATGAGGTACCTGTAGTAGAGATTCCACCCAAGTCCAAGGGTAGCCGGGCAAGAAGCCTGTTTCGGGAAGAGTTCTAGATCAAAGGGAGATGTATCACATGACGGTGGAACGGCATTCAGAGACGAATATAAGATTGATATCAGATTTAGCGGACAGGCTCTATCCCCCCCCATATGGTCCGTTAAAGCATGCATTTATAAAAATATTCTGCCCTGGATTTAGACACGTTGCATATTGTTTCAACTTATGGAAAAATTGAAATAAACAAGGTATCTGCAAAAGAGAAGGAAAGTGAAAATTACGTTAGGCTATATTCGAGGAACCACCCAGAAGACAGTTATGATGATAATTACATAAACACGTTAACAGTGCGAATATATCCATTTCGGTAGTGATAAGCATATTTTCGCCCTCTAGTTTACTTTATCATACGCTATTATGTGTTGCCTTAATCACGTGCGGGATATTATTTAGCAAAGATGTGTATAGTAATCTGCGATTCAAAAGAACAAAGAGTTTGCATGAAGTTTTGTTTCAGGATTGAATGCATTTCAAGTTTTACAGGTGGTTTGAGAGTATATCATAGAGTATCAATGCCTGTAGTCTCGCATCCTCCTTCGTAATAGCTCAGAGGAAAGAGATTTAAATATCGTTCAGATTCAGCAAAGATCTTAGGTGATACTTGACAGTATTGCGAAAACACAATTTCAGACATGCTTCCAACAATGGCAGAATTGTTGGGCGTGGTGTATTAAGTCCCAGGGGGAAATATTTTGGAACATGATGTAAAATTGGATAAGTCAAACTAATCTTTGGTTTTAAATACATTCTCATGACATTTGAGTGGTATCTGGTACAAAAGTGCTCTTCCAAGATCTCTAAGAGAAATATTGCTCTGTTAAAATGTGGTAATTTTGAGCTACTTAGTTTTTCTTTCTATGAAATGAATGAATTGAGAAGATGGAAATCCATATTAAATTTTTTTTCTTTTTTCCGCCACAGCACAAAAAGTGATCATTGGGTCGCTTGGTTCTTTCATTCACTTAAAGCTTACTATTAACCTGAGATTATGAATATTCTGAAAGGACTATTTGGTATCTGTTTGGTGTATAGGATTCAGAACGTTGATATCTACTGACCGGCGATAGAAACGGTAGGGAACAAATAAAAAACGTGCGAGAGGGACTCTAATTATATACGCCGATATCGTAGATGTCGCTTAGGTGTGAGAGACACCTTCATTGTTTCCTGCTTCTCTCTCTCTCTCTCTCCTACCCCCATCCCTTTCAGGATACGCATTCTTTGAGCGCTTCGATCACATCGACAGAAGTGCTCAAAGCGACCGAGCATTTAATTTTTTTTTTTTTTTTTATATTGCCATTCCTCCCCAGGGTGATCAAAGAAGTGGGGTTTTCTTTGTGGCGGTCTTGCAATAAGCGGACCGCAGTACTGTACGAAAGCTTCAGAAACCCTGCAGTTTGTTATTATTAATATTAATAATAATAATTATTACAGTATTTTGGAGTATGTTAGGAAAGCGGACATGTTATGTGGAGGCTATTCAGAGATTTTATTTATTTATTTCCTTTTTAAATTTACTTTCAATACCGTTATTTGAGGACCAGAAAAGACTTTCCAGTTTGCCTCCTAAAGCAGTAGAAATTCTTTTTCTTTAAAATGTACTTGGGCAAACTTAATTAGCAGTAATTATGCTAGAGCGATATAAACAAACGTGGAGAAAGAATAGCTCCAAATAAAAAAGTGTTCCCTAGTTTCTTCTAGATATCCTCTTTAATCAACTAGTATTTAACTGTCAGGAAACTGGTAAATGTAACAATTCCTTTCAAATTAGGCCTAACTATTGATAAATGTTTCAGACGTGATGTAATTATACTATTGACTGATAAATCCAGTCTAAATTTTTGCTTAAAGGAAAAAAAAAATAATAATAATAATAAACTAGGGGGCTGCGCTTGCTTCTTTCGATAAAATAAAATACTTACAGAAGCTTTCGACACTGTGTGTGTGTGTGTCTCTTCCTCAGCTATGAATACATAAAACGTTACCATGAAAATCAAGAATGGTACCGCGTGGTCATGCTAGACAAATAAAGCGCATGCACTGGGTTTATCTAGCATGATCACGCTAAAAGAGAAGCTTGTTTTACCAAGCTTCTGTTACGTATGTAATATTACACGTAACCCGCATCCCTCTTCTCCCATTAGCTGAATAAATATCACTAGGAGGAAAATTATTTTAATATATAGAAAGATAAAATTATGCCGAAATTACTACTGGAAATAACAACAAATCTGAGTGTGGCGTCATGTATTGTGATTTTTATTATGACTATTTTATACGATATTGATTGCAAGAACATTAACGTATTTTAGTGTATTACTAGTGGCAATTAATGTAAGGAAACAAGCTTATGCAGTATCAGCTAAAAAAAAAAAAAAAAAAAAAAACACCCACTTCATCTATTCATCCCCTGTAATAATTTGTTTAATTATTCCTTAAATTTATTTGAACTACACTTCTGCAACACCAGATGGAAGTTTGTTCTTCCAATAATTAATCACCCTGGCTGAAAGTAAATTTTCGCATATCCTGCATCCATCCTTTTTAAATTTAAGCCTATGTATTCGTCTCTGTGTAATCCAAGAAAGAGTAATGATGCCATCAGCATTTAGTTTCCTCAATCCTTCAACACTTCAATCAAGTTTCCTCGATAGTGCTTAGTTTCCTAACGCTGCAGTTTGCAGAACTGAAGTCTTTTATGTGTGTCCTTGACCAATCTCGTTTCTTTTCTCTGCATCCTTTCCATGAGATCCATATCCTTTTGAAAATGCGGACTCCAGATCTGTATGTAGTACTCCAGATGCTGCATGACCATTGCCTAATCACTGATCGCCTCCTTGTCCCTGCCGGAAAAATTCTTGTATATCTTTGACTGAACTCCAAGAGCTGTCCTAATAGTATGTCTGCGTTTCTCAGAGAACTCCATGTCGGACTGTACAATTTCCTCTACTCTAGATGTCTTTCGTTCTCAACTATCAAAGTGTATGGTACCACCCAATAGGTATGTTATTCTGGAATTACCGCTACCCATTTGTATTACCTTGAATTATCAATATTAAACATCAATTGACCATTTTCCGCACATCTGTCCAATTTTCCTAGGTGTTGTTCAGTAGTTCGTCTTGATTTTTGTTATTAGTCACTCTGCTAACCTTTATATCATCTGCAAACTTAGACATTAAACTTTATATGCCTTCATTAATATCGTTAATTAGTTTAGAGAACAGTAAGACGCCCAGCTCTGATCCCCGAGTAATTCCACTAATAACATGAGTCCTAGAAGAGCGTTGCCCATTTTTAACAACCCTCTGTCTTTTCGCCACTCAACCATTCGTTTATTCGTAGCAGTAACTTTCTCTGAATGCTACGCTACTCTGATTTGCTCAGCAGTCTTTTTTTTGTGGGACAATTTCAAAAGCTGTACTGAAATCTAAGTTACGGTGTCAAAATTAATTTTCTGCATGTAGCTCCTTTGTTACTCTGTCATAGTAGCTAATGAGATTGATAAGTCAAGATCTTCCCTTAACAAAGAGGAGCGATCATATGCCAATTTTACAACCCATCAACCAACTACAATGCGGATCAGCAACCACACATTCAAGTGGAAGTAAACACAACCTATTCCCGGTTCGCGCACCGATATCCTACCTCCTATTGACGAGCTCTTGGAGGAATTGAGCCAGTTCTCCCGTCCTTTAAGTAGCATCCATCTTGAGCTTCACAGAGCGCTGTTTCAATACCAGCTGTATTTCCGATTCTAGTAAGAATCATCTTATTAGAATAATTACTAACACGACTCTTAACCATTAGAGAAATTCAACAAAAATTCTCTCCCATTTTCTACTGAAAACTGGATACTCAGCCAAAGAATTTATTTTAGTTTGAGTAATAGAAACAGGAGTTTATTTATCGCTGATAATTTCAACTTGGTAAACTTACTTTTAGTGAGACAACTTTATGGGAAATATTTCAGTTCTCTTCATGGGAAATGACATGATCGTAATGAATTAAGGATAGATATTCGCTGTTTTCTGACATTAGCAGTTTGATTTATTTTAAACTATTTTCAATTTTTTTGTCTTAATCTGTGTTTATTTATTTATTTTTATTTTCAGGCGTAAATAACTATGTCGAGCGGGCAGTGTGGCTTACCGTACATCTGGATACCTTTATTTTGAAACGGATAAACAGTTTTAATTTTCTGTGGGATTCGAAAGGTAAGTCTCTCACTTTGTATTATGTTGCTGAATGGTCTCTTTTGATGGTTTCAGATTTACTCTGTTAATGTTAATCGATCAACTTACTGAGAGGTTCGGGAATGCTCACGGAAAAGTAAAAACTAATGTTGCTAGAAACTAATCGTCGTTGAGATGGGGAAACGAATTGCAACAACTGGCGCGATTTTATGAAATGCACAATAAAGGGTAGAGACAAAAGTTGGTACTATCATTTATTATTGTCTTGCTACTTGATTGGTAAGTCGGGTTGTGGAATTTCTGTTTTTGGTTTATAACTACCATTCTGCTAATCGTTTATATTGTTCATAATTATGTTAAATGCAGTTTATATTACTCTGTTATCAACTTTGTGGTAGTCTAAAATAAATATTTTGTTTATACTTCGAGGTAGCCGTATAGGATATAGTACTGTCATTCATAATTACATCAAATTCACAAAAGTCATCGCACATTGCGTTGATTGAAATATGTGGCGTGTGTAATTCTGTACTTAGACATGACTACTCGAATATGGTATGGCCTTACTTTGATTACTCATAAATCACCTAAATGCGAAATTTATATTTTATTTAACCCATCGAGTTCTACGTCGTTACAGCCCACCGACCTCGTCTGTATTATAAGCAGACAGATGAGCTTGATTAATCGTCCAGCTTTTCATTTCTCCAAGTTGTCGATTGGAATATTGGGCCCATTTAGTTTTACTCCGCCACCATCCGCACACCATGTTAATTTAATTATTAATTGCTTTATTAATTGTCCCTCGTCTGGTGTACAGGTAATCCAGAAGGGAGGAGAAAAGGGATGGTTACTGCAGGTTTTTATTAGTGTTGCCATCATTACGATAATGAGCGACTGGGCACATGCCGTCCCCTTCTGTTCCGCTAACGCGGATTCCAATTCATTACTGTTCTATGAGTTGATTTAGATTTCCGTTGGGGATATAAAATGACGCTTTCACCCTCAGACGATGTTTGGTCATAAGTGGGTATGTTGAGTTACAATGCGTTAATGTTTTAATAGTGTACATATTTCTCTGCGGGTAGATCACTAGCTCGCCAAAACACGACATGCTACACCGTACATCACCAGCGGGGAGGTTGCTGTCCCTACATAAAAGTGCCCGGAAGCTCTTGGACACATTATTCACTGTCAAGGAGTGTTATTGTATAAATATTCAACGTTACACGGAACCCGTTAGAACTTCCGTTTGCTGAGCGTTGAAGAAAAAGTACTGCATTCTATTATAGAGACTGTGCCGTTGTTATACTTTCCTTGGAGGGGTAGGCGCCTCCGTAGCCAGGTGGGAAGGAGCAGCAGTGCGTAGCACACGCTTCTTGATTAGACCGGGGTTCGAGCCCGTCACCACCAAATACGGAGGATGAGGAAAGGTCAGGGAATGACCACCGCATTTCCCGGAGCAATATGGCCTTAGTTGCTAATGCTCCTAAAAACCAAATAACAAACAAACAAACCTTGGAGGGGTTTCATGCTCTCAGTATCCAGTGGGATGATCACCGTTGTCTCGGCGTACAGATTGTCATTCGCTGTTCCGAGAAGGACTCCATTTAGCGGGTAATCTGATGCATGACTCGTTCTTTCAGTTATTTATTTTTGAAGTTATTAGAATATGCACATCACACCAATCAGCGTGATGAAAAGAACGATTGATAATTGTCTCTAGATGGAGCCATAAGACAACAAATGGATATTGCACCATTAATGACGCTTTAGCCTGGAAAACTTCCAAACTGTGTTTAAACACCAAGAAATGTTGCTGTAATTTAAACAGAAAATTGTGGATCTTAAAATTTCTGGATTTTTTCCGCCTGGAATCAGTGGTCGCTTGGCTGTGCTGTACATCTATATAAACCACGAAATCGGGTAACGATACACAGAGTTTATTAAGTATAATATAATTCCTCTTATTTGGTTTTTTTTTTTTTTTTTTTTTTTTTTTGAGTTTCCTTCTGAGAACTACCCTCACTTATTTCCCTTGCACGTGCTACTGTTGGAACCAAACTTACATCCAGCGTTGTCCCTCCATTGGAAGAAGGCTTAACGCACACTTCTCCCTCATCTGCATAACAATAGTGGTAGATTAGTTCGCCACACCCATTTAGTTGCGTGTAATCAGAGGATAAAGGAAGGTGGGACGTTGTCAAATATGGCAGATGTAAAATCTGTTTAGCACAGCTTAAGGCTGTGTCATCAGGAGAATTAAGAAATGTGATGGATTTGCTGTTTGTTGCAGTAGGCTTTGGAGCACAAAGGGTCCCTATATAGTGTATTGATTAGGTGTTGCCAAATTATAACTTGGAAAAATATCGGCAAGAAGCAAAATCATCTGGATAATTCTACTTGTGAGAAAAGAGGAACTCGAGTTGCTTGCAGAAGCACTTTCACTTGAAAGAAATGAAATTTATAATAATTTAAATATCCAAAGTGATGGTAATAATGAAATATAAGCTGGTTGGTTGATTGTTGTTGGTTATTTGGTTTTTAGGAGCATTAGCAACTAAGGCCATAATTGCTCCGGGATATGCGGTGGTCATTCCCTGACCTTCCCGCATCCTCCGTATTTGGTGGTGACGGGCTTGAACCCCGGTCTAATCAAGAAGCGTGTGCTACGCACTGCTGCTCCTTCCCACCTGGCTACGGAGGCGCCTGATTGATTGTTGTTGGGTATAAATGCATCAGCAACTTAAGCCATATTGCACCGTATATAATATGTGTGTAAATTGCCTCTGTTCTGCGGTCGATTTGCTGTTTGCGGTCGAAAAACCTGAGTTTCTGGGTGGGGAAAAAAAAAAAAAAACTCGGCTTGGGAGAAGAGTCCAGTTTGATGGGATTCGATTTGATTTTTTTTTTGATTTGGTAGTTGTTGGTGCATCGGCTTCTGTGGCCATATTGCACCTCCCAAGGTTTTTGCAGTACTCTGATCCAAGCCCGAGGCGGGAATCGAACCCGCGACCTTTGGGTTGCCGGGCAGGTACTTTACCCACTCGGCTAGCCCGGTCGGCTATGGGATTCGAACTCAGATCTTTCTTTTCTAGGCATGGGGAGAACGGTAATTATACCAACTGTACTACCATGAGGGCCAAGCAAGCATAAGTTTTGTTAATGATAACAATAGTGAAAAACGACAAGAAATGAAGTGTTATTTTAATTGTGATATTTTTAGTTTTAGTGAAATGACAAAATAAAGACTAATATCGCATATTAGGAAATAAAAATATAAATAAAAACATTAAAATATTAATTTATTATCATAAAATATGCATTTAGCAATGAACAACGTGGATGGTAATGTAATGATCACCACATTAATCACTATTTTCAGACTTCTGAAGCTGCATCTAATCGTGTTTCCCACTACCTTTACAGAGAACGTGAAATAAATAAGATCTTTATTGTAAGGTTCACCGGTATACACGCAGGTACCACGACTTTACAAAACCGTCCACGCCATTGATGAAGCCCGATGCTTTTAGTAGTAATAGTTTCTGTAAATATTCCTCGCAGGTGATCATTAGCTCTTCTAATTATCACTGTAATCGGTGAACGGGCACCTTCCGTAGTCGCGTTGTCTTGTACATAATGACTTCACGTAGTATATTATGTTAGGGTTTGGTTCAGGTCGCCGTTAGTTTATAACAAATTACATTATTATTTGATCATATTGTTGCCATGCATAAGTATCCTTTTCTACCAAAAATTATGGGAGTATCCCTCTGAGTGCTGGAAATTGTGACATGTGTATATATTTTGGCTTATAATTATTATCCATCGGTTAGACTGAAATTCATTTCAACTGTGTACGACGTACGTAGATCACACGGAGAGAGCGAATAGAATTTCAGCTGGGAATGATAGTAGGATTATTTTTCGGAAATTAGACGTCCAAAGTGTCGACAGCTGGCAACATTTTGAACAAATTAGAAGTCCAGGGATGACACTGAGTCTAAGAAATGACCGAACAGGCATAAAATGCTGACTGAAAAGCGCCGATGAGCCTTATGACTGTAACTTAGCTCATCCTGCCATCTTATTCTAGAGCAGAGGTTCCCAAACTTTTATACCTTGATTCTCTTTAAAAATTTCATAAATTTCATGTGCACCCGCAAGTTTCAGAATAAGTGCAAATAAACAAATTTGATCTGAAATTTAGTTATGAATATAGATACTTTTATAAATTAATATTTACTTCAATATATTTAATCTCAAAGAAATAAAATACATATAATAGAAAAAAATAAAAAACGATTCATATCTGGATTAGTGGAATGGTTTGTCCATATTTCGTTAAAAAAGTACTTCATGAAAACAACAAGCGCCCTCGCCCCCAAAAAACTAAATGTGGCTCCTAGGGCCCCCCCCCCCCTAGGAGCCACATTTAGTGCCCCAATAATAATAATTAATACTCATAATCAGACCAGCATGGTCTATTAGTCTGATTGAGTATTTGGGTGTGGAGAATGCACAGACAACACTCACACAACTGACTGTGTTCTCCGAAATGGAAAATTGGGAGGGGGAGATGTCATGGTGTAGTGTGTGTCTCAAAAATGAACTAGATACACTGATCGCAGTGCATGGCACCATGAATCCTACATCCTATTTGACCTTTTGGGTGATTCTGAGTACAATACATCGTGGCCTCCTTATTGCTTATTCGGGCTTACATATTCAAACCACTAACACTGTATCGCAAAGCAAGGATTGTGAACGCGCGGTTTGGAGAGTATAATAACGGAACATTGCAATGGACAGCATAAAAGAACCGATCTCAGCCAAATCCATAATTTTTAGGATTACTTGAAATTAACAAAACTAACTAACGTGAACTAACATGAACTCCAAGTAATGTAAGGGGCTAAGATGGCCCTTTTCGTTAGTTTGAGTTCACGAATGCTTTAAAGAGCAGTGAGACAAAATACCAGCAACTTCTTGTGGAATTTAGTAGAACGTCTTCCATAAAGAGGACTTAACCAGGTACAGGGTAATGGTGAGAAAAAGTCGCGATTTAGGATTAAATTTCAAAGTGTCCGCAATTGTGCCCAGACACGATAGGAGGAAGTACATGATAAGAATCTTGTTAATCAATTCTGCCCTGGAGAGACTGTGCATGGGGTAGAATTTTTTTCTCAGGTTGGTCTGGGCTTGTTAACAGGAGTGGCAGTTTTTACAGGGATGGGATACATTTAGATAGAAGGAGTGCAAGAATATTTGCTGATGCTATTGAAGCAGTGTAAGTGTGCATTGGAAAACTGCTAGTCTGGGAGATACACAGACTAATACACTGCTCAGAAACGTGGCCTAACTCGTACAGCTTGCGATGAAGCGGGACAAAATTTGGTAAGATGGTGTACCATAGAATGAGGAGATAGCGAGAAACTTTGGCCTAGTATAAGGGACATTTATAGGGGTTGCATAGGAATTAACAAAAGATCACATTACAGAAGTTCATGCAAGATGCTCAAAAATATGGTCACATGACATCAGTATGGTCTATGATCCTCCTCCAATGGCTAAACAGGCCTGACATCGGTTAACTATGCCCGATATAAGGGCGCCTATAAGATTCTGTGGGAACAAATCACATTCTTCCACCAGTGCAGACCTTTGCTCACCAAGTGACCGTAGAGTTGGCTGTCGGCCTACAATGCGACACTCAAAGTTGTTCCACATTCAATCGGATTTAAGTTTGGTGATCGTGCTGGCCACGGCAATCGTTGCATGTCTTCAGTTTCAAGATATTCCTCCACCACTTGAGCTTGCAGTGGTGTTCTGGTGCATGCAAAAAAAATCTGGGCCAGCCGCACCCCTAAAAAATCGCACATAGGATTCGAGGATCTCTTCTTGGTATTTCTGCGCAATTACGGTGTCCCTATCAAAATTATGAAGAAGGGCGCGGCCGTTGGCTTTTATTCTGCCCCATACGAGAACACCGCCTCTGATGTAGGAGGGATGGTACCGCGTTCCTTGTCGTCTACAGATGAAATAACGTTAGCATCTGTTTGTAGGCTAAAACTGGACTCATCAGAGAACAGAATTGTGCCCCATTTGTCAGGGCTCCAAGTCACATGTTCATAGTACCAGTTGCGACGAGCTCTGCAGTTACATGTGGTTAATGGGATTATTCATGCAATAAGAATCTGCAGATAAAAGGACTAGGTGCAGTGAACACATTATATTGATGTGGGATTTACTTAAAGATGTAACTACCATCAAGGGTAAAAGGAAAGGCTTTTGCTTCCACTGTAAAGGTGATTACAGTGGTATGAGAGTTTTTAAATTCTATACAGTGGAAGCAAGTCATAATGTTATTAGCAGCCAATTATAAATGAGAAATATTCAAGGCTTAGACCTAAATCGATGTTAGATGAACTGTTGCGACTCGTGGAAAGGAAGAAAAATGCATGGGATTCATATAAATTACCAAGTGAAAACAGATGTATATGGTAGATATAAACTAGTCTGTAATAAAGCCACAAAGGAGGTAGGCAAGCTAAGGCAGATTTCGAGAAGTCTCTGTCAAAGAATGCAAAGAAAATCAGCAAAGACTTCTTTACTTATATTTATAGTATACACTGATGAGCCAAAACGTTATGACCACCTACCTAATATGATCTTCGTTCTCCACATGCAGCCAAAACAGCTCGTACCCGGTGAGGCATGGACACTACATGATTTCTAAATATGTCTAGTGATATCTGGTACCAACACGTAACCAGCAGATCCTTTAATTCCTGTAAGGTGTATGGTTGAGATGCCGCAGATCGGAGTTGCTGTTCCAACACAAGCCACAGATGGTCGATGGGATTGATGTCTGGGGAATTTGGAGGCCAGGGAAATACCTGGAAGTCTTCCTCGTGTTCCGCGAACCAGTCTCGAACAATACGCGCGGTGTGGCATGGCGCATTATCCTACTAAAAGATGGCACCAGCAGAGGGGAAGACCGTTGTCATTAAAGGGTGTACCTGGTCAGCAATGACGTTTAGGTCAAGGTGTATTTGTTTAATTGCGGTCTCCAGGGTTTCCCCTATATACCGCTGTAGCTTCTGAAATGGCAAAAGGCCAAGGCCGGCAAGTGTATCTATGTAGGATTTGTATGTGTGTTGTTATGTTGAGTGTTGAATGCCGGCACGTGGCGACCTGGGGGCAGAGGACACCAGGTCCCCTGCCCCCTGACTCGCAACCTTGGACATGAGGAGGGGTGCCAGGTTCCACTTTCAACCAGAGACACTTACTGGGGCTTTCAGGCAAGCCTGGGAGCCCCGAGTTTTCAAGTGAAAGGAAGATAGGAAATAGAAGGTTTTATTTAGGGAGATGGGAGCGGAGAGAAAGCAGAAAGAAGAAGTGGAAGAAGAATAAGACATCCCCCGCAAATGAAGAAGTTAGAAAAGAAAGTTTAAAACCGTTAACATCTAAACTTGTAATATAATTATACAAAGGTTGCCATGTACTATTATCATTACTCAATCAAAGCTTAAATTACAAATATACAGTGGTTGCCTGTACCAATACCATGGTAAAAATAATCTAATAGCTGGAGAATTATCCCCTGCAACAAGAAACCCCTCTTAATGTAAGCCATTAAACAACAATGTCAAAATTATAATACAATATACAGTAATTACAAAGATACGTATCAAACTGAAACATCAACACAGCTGTGAAGGGAGAACAATCCCAATATTTTAGGCAAGACAACAGTATCAGTTCCAAACTAATACAGTCCAAAACCGATGAGAGGGATGTCGACTAAAGATTCAATCTCATATGTATCTTCCAATACATAAGCTACAATACTCAACAACAGAGTATCAAGTAAACAGGTCCTAAAAGAGGTTCATACTCATGGTCCTTACACATCCAAACTGCCAAATAGTCAGCATCAGATCCCAAACTAAAACATTTCAGAACCTGTAAGAGAAATACCCATTTACTATACAACCTCATGCATAGCATATAGCGTTGATACTAGAGTCTTCAACACAGAATACTAAGTATACAAACGCCAAAGAGAAAATCTAACACAAGAGGACAAACAAAAGTACTGTTAATATTCCAATCTATGTTAGCGCAGTAAAATACTCCTGCCTAAAGTACTTTAGGACAGGAAAAAATCACCCAGAATTAACATATTACATTAATTTTTTTTTTCAAGACCCAGAACAAGTAGCAACACAGAATTTTTATGTACCACAAAAGGCAAGTTCAACCTATTAACAGTATCTACAGTAAAGAGTTTACAATTTTAAGCAGTTTACAATATTTACAGTAAAGATTTTACCATTTTAAATCGTTTACAATATTTACAATAAAGATTTTACCATTTTAAATCGTTTACAATATTTATAGTTAAGATAAGATCTGAAAAATTTTCAGATCAAAACAACTATTAAACATAAGTACAAACAGAAATTTAATAATGTTGCCAAGTGAGAAAACCACAGTAAGCAGTCAACACCAAAGTGTTCAACTAAATTGAGAAAATTATTCAGCCAATTATTCAATCTAGAAATAGCAATTACATAACATTTATTATTCTCCTTCTATGGAATACCTTATCAGCAAAATTTGTCAGGGCCCCAAAATTTTATTTTTTTTCAACAAGTTTCGGGAGATCACATTCATCCTAAACATTAGTTAACATCTGTAATTCACACCTATAATTAATGTAGTAACTACATTCAAATATTAAATGTTGGACAGTCTCCGGAGAAACACATTTACACATCGGAGAGGCAGCCAACCCCAGAGTATGCAACTTTGAACTTAGACTCCTTGTCCAGAAAGCAAAACGGTTAAATTTAGCCTTGGATTAAATCAAAGGTAATGTTAATCAAAATGACTTCATATTTTATAGGTATTTTACCTGAAATAACTTGTAGAGCCGCAGTTTAAATTGTACGGCAAGATCTCAAGGTGGCTAGGAGGAAAAACTTTTGGGCCTTTGTTATATACTTGTTTAGGTAAATGTAAAGTGCATTTAGGGTCAAATGGCACCAGCGGTTTCCCCCATCTCCGCGTAGTTTAATTTTTGTGATGACGCAGTTCGCTGTAAAGGCCAGATATTTAAAAGTGTATGGATCTTGAAATGTGTCGTATCGTGTACCGTTGTACTTCTGGCCATTTAGCCGCCAGACCCCTACTGAGGCCCGACGTTTCCCCACTTTCGCCCCGTGGAGGCAGACCAGATACCTAGTAGTTTGCATTTACTCTGGCAGGTCCTGCCACCTATTTTCCTGAGATTTCAGTGGTGAGGATCTAATAAAAAAATAATAAAAATGAATTTAAAAAAAAAATTAAATAATAATAAAATAAAATAACATTTGAGCATTGATGTTGATAACATACATGTTTCCTGGTTTGAAGTTGCGTTTGAGAATTTAATGGCCGAGGAGCGTGCGAAATAATTTGGAGCAGCTAGAATTTTGGTGTGGGTCTTGCCATGGCATACAGATAGAGAGGGGAGGAGACTGAAGGCTGGGGGGGAAAATACCATGCTGGGGTCAATAGAGTAGACGACCCCAGCATGTGTCAGTGGGGCATGCCCATGCCCCACTAGAGAAAACAATGTGGGGTGGCAGGTGGGGGAAACAAGAGAGTTGTCACCTCCCCCTCTGCCAGGGAAGAGAGGAAAGAGTGCCCAGCAAGGGAGCCGGCACAGGTTGCCATATTGCCTGGCAAATCCGGGTGTAGGTTCCGGTCTGTGGTTGTCACTTGGCAGCAGGACTCCCTTAGTCAGGTCCGTAGTTGTGGGTATTTAGTCAGGTCCGTAGTTGTGTGTATTTAGTCCAGTCCGTGGTTACTTATGTCTCTGTCTGGAGTCATGGACATTAGTTGTAGGATCCTGTCCGTAGTTGTCACTTAGCCCTAGGACAGGTCCATTAGTCAGGTCTGTCAATGCGGGTATTTGGTCCAGTCTGTAATTACTTAAGTTTATGTTGTTTCTTCCTGGAACGCAGTCCCTTTGTGGATTGTCTTGATGGTGACTGTCCATGGAATGGTGACTGTCTATGGTTGTTTGCAAAGTCATATATTGTGGGCCTGAGAATTGCTATTGTGGTTGTGTGGGTAGAAGAGTATGCCTTCTGTCAAAAAGATCATGTGCAAAATTTTCCAGTGCTTTGTAGTTGTGTTCCTGCTCCAGTGCGCATTCATCTTGATTCTCTGGTATATAATGTAATTGCGTAATTAGCAGTCTTTTATGTGCTGTTGCACATAAAAGACTGCTGCATAAATTGGAGCAGTGTGGCATAAAAGTTAAGTTTCTACAATGGATAAAGGGATAGTTGAGTGAGAGAAGACAGAGAGTGATTATCAATTGGCACTGCTTTTCATGAACTAATGGTATTAGTGGTGTCCGCCAGTTTTCGGGATTTTGTTGTTTTCTGTTTTTATTAATGATATTGATGAAGGCGTATCAGGCTTAATGTCTAAATTTGCAGATGATAGAAAGGTTAGCAGAATGGTGTGACAGTAATTAAGGTATGCTACTGCAAAAAATTAGAAAGTTTAGGCAGATGGGATGAGAAATGGAAATTGCAGTTTAACATTGATAAATCCAAGGTACTGTATGTAGGTACATTAATCTCAGAATAACATACAAACTGTGTGGTATTACACTTAGGGTAGTGGAAAAATGAAAAAGACCTATGGGTAATTATACAGTCATATGTGAAGTTCTCTGAGCAGTTCAGACAAGCTGCCAGGACAGCTCATGGCGTTGTGCTTATGATATACTGGAATTTTGATAGCAGCGATAAGTAGGTGATTATTCCATTGTAGAAGGCAATGGTCAGGTCCCATCTTCAGTACTGCATACAGGTCTGGAGTCCTCATTTTAGGAATGAAGGGGCTGCTGGAAGTGGTGCAGAAAAGGCAACGAGATTGGTGAGAGGAACAAAGGAATGTTGGAGAAATGGGAAGTGTCGTTTTTTTTAACGGATGGTGTATAATCTTGCTTTCTTGCATTATTTGCCACTCCTAATGCTCATGTTTTTACCAATAAAGGCTTCAGTTCTGCAAATTTCAGCGTCAACAGACCTTCCATCTGATCTGATTGAGGTGTTTTTGAATGGATTGATCTGATTAAGGCTTTGAATGGATTCAGACAGCTCAGTGCTGATGGCATTCTTCCTCTTGTTCAGACTATGCACATGAGGGGTCATAAATTCAAATTGAGAACGGTTGATTGCAGAATTGATGTGCGGGTGTTTGCCTTCAGTTATGGGTGATTGATTGTTGGAACACACTTCCATATGTTGTTGTGAAATTGTATAGAGTGAATAAATTCAAAGAAGAAATATACATACTGTTGGACAGATGATGTGGGAATTTTTATTATTATTATTATTATGCTGTATAAGCTTGATTTCTTGCATCATTTGGCATTATTAATACGTATACTAACGCATTGAAGCAGGCTTTAAGACCAAAGGTGCTCCAATACGCTGTTAATTTCTTAAATAAATGCGTATTTTTTTCATAATTGCGAGTATCCCATGATACTTGTGTTATGAGCGTCAATCTCTCCGGTTAGTTTTCTTCTGAACAATCCCGGACTGTCCCTTTTCACATCTGGGGTTGTTCCCGAAAATTTCTATTAAACTACTTGACTCTATCGAAGAGAGGATATCGAGGTTAATTAATAACCCCTCTCTTACAAAATCTCTCTCTCTCTCTCTCTCTCTCTCTCTCTCTCTCTCTCTCTCTCTCTCTCTCTCTCTCTCTCTCTCTCATAAACATTCAGTTTGTTCTGCATGCGTGTCTCTTGTTATTTTCATGGGCACTGTTCTTCCGGTTTGGCATGAATTCCACCGCTCTCTTCTAAACCAGTCAAATCACTTGCTTCAATCGGTCACCATCCATTCATTCCAACTCCGAAATCACAGAATTAACTTTTCCGCATTTGTTACCCTACTTCTGTTCTTTGGAACAACCTTCCTTCGCACGTATTCCCGAAAATTACACTGTACAGAATTAAAGTCTGTCAACAAATATTTTGTCTTCTGAGCCTTCGATCAGCACATTCTACTAAAGTATCATGTTCCTACAGTTTTCGTGTGTGGCTTAGCACTAAAAAAATAATATCTTTTTAATTTATTAGTGTATTGCTTAAACCAGCGTATAAGTTTACAGGAAAAAATGATATAAAAAACTGCGGCAGACCAACGCGATTTTTTAAATATTGTTTGAAAAAATTTTAGAATCCTTATTATTATAATGATGTTTTATGAAACTGCCCCTACTGTTACCTGTAACGCATCGTCACCTTTTATCTGGATCGTATTCCTTATTTGTTCTCGCGGCTAGCACAATGGTTACGTTTGCTGTTTTTTCACACCCTGTAGAGAAGACTTGGATTACAATACCGCGGAAACTGGAGAAATTTTTATATATACTGTATATATATATTTTTTTTTTTTCCCCCTACACCGTGTCCGAATTACATATAAAATTTTCATCTCTTCATGTTGCATCCTATTGGTAGTTTGATCTCCCATTATTATGCACGATGCATCAATATACTCCATAATATACTACAAGAAGTCTCCCAAACTTCAAATTGATTGCAAACTGTAAAAGTAGGTTAGGAAATCCTGTGGCATTTATTTTTACGTTAGTTTTTACAGCAGCATTTTGGTTTAAAAAGCTTTTCAAAATGCAAACCGTAAGTACACAGGAAGGAACTCAACTTTGGTTAATTGTGAGGCAGATAAATAGATCAATATTTAATTATCGTGTCAAATAAATAGACAGGTCAGATGAGTTACTAGATAATTAATGCTGCTGTCCATTATGAGAATGTTTAATTAATGTTGGTTAAACAAGCATTAGTTATTGAAATATTCTGATAATTAATTGGTGAGTAGTTAAATGCAAATAAAATTTAAAAAGAAATGATGAACTATCACATAAAGAAGTGTATTAGAGCACTTCCTGCTATAATTAAACCACAAATTTTTTTTTGGTTCTTGACTTAGGAAATATCAAAATCTCCTTAAAAGATATTAATTAGCTTTAATTAAAAACCACTGTTATGTTATTTCATAATCGTCTGGTTCAGGACGGGGCAGATTTTTGTGTAATAAGATTTACTTCCCTTATTGTTGTTAATTTACAGTCCATTATTTATTTTCACGTGATTTGGGCCTAGATAACGTTATGAGATCTCAGAATTGCTGTGAAACATTTTTTACTTGCTGTTGGTTTGAACTATCATTTAATGTTTTTACATAGTGCTGCTGCGGTAGCTAAGTGGTTAAACGCGAAGGTACATTAATGCAGGTGTTTTATTGATCGTGGTTCAAACTCGCGTGACTGCTAAATATGGTGATGTTATTGTATTCGCCTTATTTATAAACTCCTTTTACCTTATCTGGTGGACCTCGAGTATAAACAGTAAACTTCTTTATTTATTATATACGAGTATAATTAATATATATTTACTGTTCTCTTATATCTATAACTTGATGCTATAGTGTACCTGGTAAAACCTCTGAAACCAAACTGTCATCTAATTTCAACGCTACAAACCTTTGGAAAATAAAAATTCCTAATGGTATGAAGAGGTGAAATCCTCTTTCTCAGAGGTTTCAACGATTACTAAAGTTAACTTTTCATCATTCACCCAGCTGCAAAGAAGGAAAAAAATTAAATAAAATAACTGTAAGCAAATTTTATTCAAAATATGTAAAAATAAAAAACAATGAAAAATGAGTGTGGTTAGAAAAATCGTGTTGCCTCTTTTATTCACCATCTTTATCAACGATCTACCGCAATTTGTGGAGAGTGGTGGTATTAAGATCCTAATGTTTGCCGATGATGTGAAACTATATTCACGTATCAGCAGTCAAGATGATGGAGTTAACCTTCAGGCTGCTCTCAACCCTTTCGCTGATTGGGTTGCTTTGATGGTCTGGAGGTTAATCCTAGGAAATGTAGCTCTATTTCCTTTGCAGCTTCGAGGAAAACCAAGGCTTTAATTAATCAATATTACATCAAGGAGATGCCGATTTCCAGAGTTGACGAAGTTAAAAATCTGGGAGTTACTTTTACCGCTGCATGTGATTTGATAAACACGTTAGAAATATATTAAACCAAGCGAAAAAACAAATTGGCTTCATTAAACGGCAGACGTACAGATTTCAAGATCCTCAGTTCTCTGTGCTCCTGTTCAAAACAACTGTACTCCCTATGCTGGAGTTTGCTTCTCCTATATGGAACCCACACTATGCATATTTGATACAGCAAACAGAATCGCTCTAGATGAAATTTATCCCCTATCTTTCCAGACGTAACCCCATGTTTTACCACAGGATCTTCTACCGGAATCTCTGTTCCTACTTCAAGCTTCAATCTCTGGAAACTCGGCGAACTGTTCTTGATTTAAAACTGTTGTACCATATCTTTGCTGGTTCAACCTACCTGCCGGATCTTCTATGCCATATTGATCTTCACGCTCCAGCGATGGCTACTAGACAGAAGACTACATTCCACATCGGTAACTGTAGATTAGAGATATCCATGAACTCCTCCTTCAAAAGAACATTGGCACTCATGAACAAGTTTGACTTGGATATGGCTGTGAACAAGAAACAGTTTCACAGAACTATTTGGATTAAGTTGACTGGTTGACGGATGAATTCTGGGCTAAAGATGTCCTCATTAATTCGTGTGTGTGTGATAATGTCTCCTGCAGCAACCTGCTTTCTGCGATTTTTCATGGCGCTGGACTTGACGTCATGAATACCTTTTTTATTTCCGTGAATTGGACTTTTCCCGTTTGAATGAATTTTCATTGTACAAAGTGTATTATTATGCTACTTATTTTTATGTTTTGTACAATCTTTGTTCTTTTATCTTTTTTACTGCTCTGTTATTCACTTTAACTGGGCGCATGCCTGTTGTATATATTATATGTTAAAAATAAAATAAAAATAAAATGTCTGGCATGAACTCTGTTAAGAATTCAGCTTGAACTGTTGTTGTTAGCTAACTTCTGTTGGACTCACCAGTATAGAAGCAGTGTATAAACACTGCTCTATTGTGGTTGATAACCACAAAAAAAGTAGTTAATGCTTTATTGTATGTTTGCGTGATTGAAGATCTTTGTTCTTGAGGTACGAGTATGTAAAGAGCTACAGTAAAACCTCTACTTACGAAGATCCCAACGGAAAACTCCGTATAAGGAAATGTGACGCCTTTCAGGGCAATTTCATTAGCTTAATTTTAGCTTTCATTAGTACAAAGAAAACCTCTACATTATGAACCTCTGATAATTACGAAACCTGCCTACGAAACATAAAACGCACCTGTTCTTATAAAAATGAACTTCTGTGTTACGAAATTAAAAGTAAAAATTATTATGGATTTATCCGCTTTTATAAATCGGACCTATTTATATTTAATGCCATCTATTGAGATGGTAAAGGTATTATTTCAAATTCTATAGGATTAATAATAATAATAAGATTCTTTATTAACATAAATTTTATACACTAGTGATTCCTTACACAGAAAGCCAGAGGAATCTTACAATTAGTTGTTTATACAAGTGATTTTGATTTATAAAAAAAATAATAAATAAATAAATAAAATAATAAATAAATAAATAAAATGATAATAATAACTAAATAATAATTAATAGATCAAAGCAAAGATAATAGTCAAAATGTAAAAATGAATGTAGTAGTAATTACAGCGAAAAAGGACTACAAGTTGAGCTGAACATGAAATTACATCGGCTAAGATCGGCACTTACATAAATGTCCTTTACAAACAGCAAGATGGGACAAGATGCCATCTCGATATGCCTTGTCTATCGTCCACAGGTCGAAGTCGATGTTGAGCGAGTTGAGAGTGTCCAGAGTCACATTAGGGAAGTGTCTTTTGAAATTCTGTAACCGCTGGAGCCTTGAGCATAAGGAGGGAGTACTACGGAGATGTCTGATTAAGTAGTCTCACTGATGCACATATCAATTCCAATATTTTAAGTAATGAAATGGTAAAATCAATAGAAAGTTACCCAAATTTAGATCATTAATATGGATGGTTTCTGAAAGAAAATTTTCCCTCTAAGAGGTGACTAGCGATAAGTAAAGTATGAGCGATTAGTTTCACTCATAATTTTCTTACCACATTCAAGTTACACAATTTTCATAGCATCGTTATCATTAGCATTAGTGGCATATGATGCAAGAAAACAGGCTTATACAGTATCAGCCAAAAAAAAAAAAAACACACCTCCCATTTCACCTAACCATTCCCTCCAATAGTTTGTCTGGTTCTTACTTGAATTTATTTAAGCTATCAACTTCCACAACAACCGATGGCAATTTGTTCCAGCAATCAATATTCGCTGTCTAAAGGCAAACTTCCACATATCTATTCTGCAAAACGTCCTTCCTCAGTTTGAGTTTATGCCCGCCTCTTGTGCGTAGTCTGAGCAAGAGGAAGAATCCCATCAGCATTGAGCTTGCTAAAACCATTGAAAGCCTTAAACACCTCAATCAGATCACCTGGCAGGTGCCTAGTCTCCAAATGCTGCAGTTTGCAGCGTCTGGAGACCATTCTGATACTAATACTAATTATGCTTTCATAGACATTGACAATTACATTCACACTGAATATTACATTCACATAAACAATGTGAATGTAATATTCACATTGTTTATACCACAAATAATAAATACTATTTCCGCAGTCTTTTCAATAATTGTTGGTGTTGTTTTCATATAGTTTGGGGAAGGACGTCGTTGTTTTCCATTAAAATTATTACTGTATTTGATACCACTCATATACCACGTGAAATTAATAATATAGTTTAATCTATTCGCTTAAGCTACTATACATTAAGGTGTTTCAAGCATCCTACCGATACCCATCATCAGATCATGTTGCTGACAGACTGCTCTTGCCCATGCTCCCAGAAATCTGATGTGCATGCCTCTGTTTCTAGGAGCATCGGCAAGAGGAGTCTATCAGCAGCATGGTATGATGATGGGTATAGGTAAGATGTCTGAAAAACGCCACCGTAATGTATAGTAGTTTCGGCGAATAGCTTAATAAACTATATTATTAATTTCACGTGGTATATGATTGGTATTAAATATAGTAATAATTTTAGTTGTTTTCATAATTATAACAAGTAGTATGTGTAATAATGTTCAAGGGTAAATGTGATGACTTCGAAAAAATCTCTGTACAGCGTTGTAAACCTCCTCACAACAGTCTCAAAAATTGGGTCTACTTAATTGCGGTATAAAGTAGTTTTACTGTAATATTCGTTAAGTTGTGTACAGTTAAAGAAACAAATATTTTTTGGCAGTAAAGGATGCATTTTCAAGTGACGTACAACGGGTGGACAAAACAACTGATGTATGCGTATTCTGACACGGAGACTTTAAACTTTAAAGAGTAACGCAAGGAGCCATTTTACAGGGCATAAAACATCAAAGGTAGCAGTTTTCCTACATTTAATATTTAACTGTCGAAGACGACAGTTAAATGTAGGTGCGGAAAACTTATCAAAAAAATTTACTGTTACTGGGGCCACAGAAAGGTGACATTAGACGAATTGACTATCGTATGTACAGTATTTACAAAGTAATGCTCACTAATCTAATGCTTTTATGGCATGAAATTGCCCAGGTAGCTGCAAATGATATTCTAAGTAAGGTATAAAACTGTTGATGATGGCGATTGTTAACTGTGTTTCGGAAAATTCATTTACCAAGATGATGACTAATAGAGGCTGAGAGTAATAAATTGCAAATTGCAGAGTTCAGCAGAAATGAAGAATGCGTGATCATCAAGTTCTTTGCCCACAAGCAAAGAAACGCATCTGATATGCACATTTCATTGTTGGTCCAAGAAATTTCTTTCAGTGAGAGGGAATTCGTGAGTTTCTCTCAAGCGGAAATTATACGATGATTTCCCTGATTCTGTTCAGCACCTCATTGAGACCTGGCTGAATGCAATAGAAACCACATTATTATTCTGTATTGCATTATTTGCTTAGTTTCTGCATTAGTATGAATTTAATCTGATTTATGAAATATATGAAGAGAAGTTAACCTCAATATAATATATATAATTTTATCTGAGAAAAGTAAGAGTACTGTTACTAAGATGATATTGGCACTACTCGTAATTTTCTTCCTCTACTCGTAGAAACTAATGGTTTAAAGCAGAAACCGAGTACTTCAGGGCTTCCTACGTGTACTGTCTTCATTATATGCGCTTTCTCGCTCTTCCTTTGTAGTGTTTTTCATCAGAAGTACTCGTATTTACTGTATTTAACAATATTATAATCTTGTCATGGTGTACCGTAACCATCTTTCTTAACCTATCAACTTCCACAACGACAGATGGAAGTTTGTTCCACAATTAACCACCCGCTGGCTAAAGGCAAATTTCCGTACATCTATTCTACATCTGTCTTTCCTTAATTTGAATTTATGCCCCCTTAGGTTCGTAATCTGAACAAGTGGAAGAATCCCTTCAGAATTCAGCGTGCTCAGCCCATTGAAGGGCTTATACACCTCAATCAGATCACCGCGCAGGTGCCTGGTCTCCAGCCATTGCAATTTGCAGCACTTAAGCCTCTCTTGGTAAGAGGATCCCTTCATTCCCCTCACCAATCTTGTTGCCCTTCTCTGTACATGCTCAAGCATATCTACATCCTTCCTAAAATGAGGCCTTCAGATCTGTACGCAGTACTCAAAGCGTGGCCTGACCATTGCCTTATACAGAGGGACCTCCTTTTCCCTGCTAGCAAAATTCCTATATATTATTGACAAAACCCCACGACCTGCCCTGGCAGCTTGTCTGCATTGCTCAGTAAACTCCATATCTGACTGTACAATTACTCCCAGGTCTTTTTCATTTTATACCACCTTAAGTGTAGTACCACACAGTTGGTACGTTTCTCTGGGGTTACTTCTACCTATATGTAGTACTTTGCATTTGTCAAGGTTAACTTCAGTTGTCACTTCTCAGCCCATCTATCCAAATTTTCTAGATCCTGTTGCAGTAGCACACTGCCATTACTGTCATTTACAAACGTGCCAACCTTTGTATTATCTGCAAACGTCGACACTAAGCCTAATATACCTTCATCAATATCATTGATAAATAAACAAAACAACAGTGGACCCAACACCGAACCCTGTGAGACTCCACTAATAACATTAGTCCACGAAGAACAGCACCCATTGATTACCACCCTCTGTCTTCTCCCACTCAATCATCCTTTTATCCATTGTAGCAACTTACCCTTAATACCATTCTGCTCCAATTTGTACACTATTCCATGTGCAACAGTGTCAAAATCGTTCTTGAAATCCAAGTATATGATATCAAAATTATTTTTTGCGTCCAGTTCCTTTGTAACCACATCATAATATCCTATCAAATTTGTCAGACAAGACTTTCCCTTAACAAACCGATGCTGTGTCTGAATTATTTCTGCAGTCTTGTCTAGATGATACTGCAATGCATCTTTAACCAGTGACTCCATTATTTTACCCGGAACAGAAGTTAAACTAACTGGTTTGTAATTACTCGTGTCACCCTTCGATCCCCCTTTGCGAATTTGCGATACATTTGCACATCTCCAGACCTTGGTGACCTCCCCTGAACCCTAGGATGCTCTAATAATTATGGCTAAAGGTTTGCTTACTTCCTTTGCTCCCTCCTTTAATATAACTGGATAGATCCCATCCACCCCAGGTGCCTTTCTTATGTTTAACTTCAGCAGTTTCTCCTCCACTTTGCTCACAGTTATTACAGAATCATTAAGCACCTTGCTACAATTTGATAACCTTCTGCAACTTTCAAATCTTAATAACTCCTCGTGTGAATGTGGAAGCAAAATACTCATTCAGTTTGTTTGCTATCTGAGCAGGATCTTCAACAGTCGAACCATCGATGTCAAGTGGATCAATCAGATTCATCCCCTTCCTTTTAGAGTTTATATAAGTAAAGAAATCCTTGCTGTGTTTCTTAGCATTCTTTGCCAAAGATTTTTCATAATCTTCCTTCGCCTGCCTAACCTCCTTTGTGACTTGATTACAGACTAGCTTATATCTGCCATAGGGTTCTCTGTCGCTGTTAATATATATGCTTCCCATGCATTTTTCTTCTCTGTCACGAGTCTCATTAGTACATTTGATAAACATTTAGGCTTAAACCTTGAACAATATTTCTTAATAGGTATGAAACTTTTAGTAGCTTCCATGATTAATTCCTTCCCACTTAGAATTTGCTGTTAGTAACATCAGTTGATCCCACTGTACAGAATTAAAACTGTCTGTGACCACTCTACTCACCTTTACAGAAGCAAAATCCCTTTCCTTTACCCCTCATGGTAATTATATCTTTAAGTAAATCCCACATCAGTAAATTGTGATCACTGCCACCTAGTGGTTCCTAGTAGTTAAGGCGGTGATAAGAACGAGCGTAATGGTAGACGATGTGACGTCATACAAGCTATCTTATTGGCTGCTGTGCTGTTCACGTGCCTCTCTGTGATTTGCTGTTGAGTGCAGTGTGTTTGGCTCTGTGATTGAGGGGGAAAACATTTATTTTAGTTATTAGTTTGCTCACTAGATGGTGTTGCATGATTTTTTATTATTTTTACTGAGCCTCGACCCCATGTCATCTGTGCTGACTGTTTGGTGCTTACCCAATGGGCTACCCTTTAAGTTGTATGAATGTGTGTAAATGTGGCTGATATAGGTATAAATATGCGAGTGTGACGTCAAGAGACCTGTATTCTGCAGTGAATTGTGGGCCATCCTTCGCAGAGCTGGGCGTCGATCATTGTTTATTTCTTCTGGTTCTATGTAGCTGAAACAAAAATGGTTTTTTTTTTTTTTTTTCATTATTTCCAATGTTGATAATATTGGAAATATATACTGCGTTATTGCTAGTCTAGTTTGCCTGCGAGAAGCTTAAAGTAAAGATTTTTATTTTATGTTTGATGGTTAAATATATATATATTTTACCATCTATATATATATATATTTTATATATATATATAAATATATATATATAAATATATATATATTTTATATATTTATATATATATATATAAATATATAAAATATATATATATTTTACCCATAACTATGGATGGGGCGCCATCTATCGGTCCTTTCTGCAAGGTGAAAAAAAATTTTTCCTTCTTATTCTAGAATGTAAAGTTTTTTATTTCCTGTGTTGATACTATTTTTGTCTGCCATGTTTAGAGACACACTTTGCCTTTGAAAACCTGAAAAGTAAAGATTTTTTTTGTGTTCTGTACTTGTTTGATGTGAAAAACATATATATATATATATATATATTTTTTTTTTTTTTTTTTTTGATAAAATTTACATGGATAGCTACAAATCACAAAAGTTTAAAATGTTAAGACAAAAGTATAAAAATTAACACAATCACTTACATAAGGTACAAAGCTTTCTATCTGAACGGATATGTCGTATTTTAGACGATCTCTAACACTGTCAAGGTGTTCCAATATAGCAGTTTACATCAGTAGAAATACCAGTTTTTTATTTCTAAACGTTGAAGAAAAGCATCGATATCAAGGATAGTGACAAAGCTTCAAGTTTTGAGAGATGTAAGCTTAAGTTTACCACAGGTTCCATTTCGCTCTTATGAAAATCAGGATATCAGGAAATTTCTCCTTGAATTCAATCTATATATCGATAATCGTATATATATGCATTAGCTGTTTCAACCGTAACATACGGTTTGAATTCGAAACAAGAAACTCACACTGTGGTGGTACTACTACTACTACTACTACTACCCAAGCGTCTATAGAAAATAACATTCTGTTTAGGCCACTGGAATTTAATTATTCCAGTGGCCTAAATGTAATAGGTTTTTTTTTTTTTTTTTAGCACAGTGGTATTGTCACCATCCTCCCCACACTGGGTGAAAAAGCCTGGGAACCCCAGTTTTCTGGTCCTTTTTTCCAGTTTCCCAATAAAACAAGCAAATCGATCATAGAACACATGAAATTAACAGACATAAGACATACAGCACAGCAGATGAATTTATATTCAGTTGACCTAATATAATAGGTTGGTTGTGGACGCTGTCTCCCTCTTGAGGATGCTCTTCACTTTTCCAATCAATTCCTTGCTTATTACCCTATTGGTTCTGGGTCAAATGGCCCATCTTGACTCTTAATTCTTCTATCTTCTGCTGAAGTCTTCTTTTGCATGATTGCAGTTCCTTCTATTTTCTGTTCTTCTGCTGCTGGTCTTGTTTCTCTTCATTAATCCTAGTGGCTGCTATGGCAAAACAGTATACAGCTGTTTGGATGGTCTCCACTGTTGCACCACTGTAGTCGAGGTAATGCAATTTATTTGCTGTTGAGGTGGTCTGTGATTCGCCACAGGGTTGTCTTGGGCTGCTTCGGTATCATGTGGATCATTGTGGGGTACATTCCTTCGAATTCCGTTAGGGCCTTCTTCCACTCGCCTTCTGTTCTGGATATCCTGACCTCATCTCTTTTTACTTCAGCTACTGTGAGTTGTATTTATTCTTGCTCTTACTCTTCTGGTTCGGTAGTAGTATGCTCTGCTTCTGTATTGACCATTTTCTTCATATTTTTGTAGTTGATTGCTCTCATCCTGCTTAATTTTTTCTAGGATTGTAGGATCTATCAGTTTCTTTGTGATGATGGTCCTTCTTTGGTCCGCTATTCCCTGTTTGATGATCTGAATATCCAGGAATCGTTCCAATCATTTGGTATGTAGTCTTGAACTGTAAATTTCCTTATTGGTCTCTAACTTGATTATTTCGTAGTATGCTCACATGTGGAATGTATTTATTTCAATGCTCCACTTCATGCATTGGCGTTTTCTTTCTTCCTGAGTGGACACTAATGCAGTTGCACAGGCAGCACTTTGTGGGGCTGGTTATTCTTGACCTTCTTTTGTGGTAGTCATACGGAGGACAGCACCACTTGTTCCACTGTCTTCCTCGGGAGATTGTCTCTGACTTTTCGAACCGACCCCTCTTCCTAAGGCCTGAACGCTAGTGACACTATCCATCATCCATGTATGCAAGTGTACCTGTTTAGCTTCGGCTTATGTCTAGTAGTAGTGTTAATTGTTGAGTGTAGTACCAGATGGTGCAACTATCTGCCTTAGCGCAATTATGACCTTGGGGAGGGGAGGTCAGCTGGAGCAGCATCACGATGTTTATTTTATTTTTTATTATTATTAATTTATTTATTACCATTATTTTACCGGCCTCCCAGCTTGATGAAACCATGTTCACTTCGGCAAAGCGGGACTTGAGCCTGGGTCCATCAGGCTGGTATTTCAGTGTCGATAATAATAATAATAATAATAATAATAATAATGGGCATGATGCCCCGTGGTTACGACACTGGACTACCAGCACGATTGACTTGTGTTTGAGTAAACCTGGGCAGAAGTGAACGCGGCTCATTCACACTGGGAGACCAGTATAATATTAGTAATAAATTAGAATAATGATAATAAATAAATTAATAGTAATAAAAATTAATAAAACAAACACCATGAAAGTTGCTGCATGGCACTTACCTACCCCAAGGTCGGAGTAGCAACTAAGGCAGATTGTGGCGCCATCCGGTGTCACTTCCGAGAAATACCACCGGATATAAGCCGAAGCTAAACAGGTCTACCTCAATAGATGGATGATGTCGCAGAGAAATATTAATCATACTGCATCGAGTGGCACAAGACAAAGTCACTCACATTGTGACCTTAGGCAGAGGGATCAGTTTGAAAAATCAGAGACGGTCTCCCGAAGAAGACAATGGAGTATGGCTACCACAAGAAAAAGGCAAGACCATCCAGCCCCACAAACTGGAAGTACTTCCTGCGCAACTGCGCTAGTGACCACCCAGGAAGAAAGAAAACGGCGCATGAAGGGGAGCATCGAAATGAATACGTACATCATGCAAGCATACTACGAAATGAAGAAGCTGAAGACCGATATGACAACTCACAGGAGAGACTACGTACCAAGTGGCTGGAACGATTCCCAGATATTCAGTTGGTCAGTGAATAGTGGACCAGAGAAGGACCATCGTCACGAAGAACCTGGGAGCTCCTGCAATATTGGCAAAAATCAAGCTGGACATGAGCGATCAAGTACAAAGGATAAAAAATATGGAACCAGAGGCAGAAGAACATACCACAACCGAACTGGAGAAGGAAGAGGAAGAAGAAATACATCCCACAGAAGCTGAAGTGTATACAGACGATATCATGATATCCAGAATACAGGACGAGTGGAAGAAGGCCTTAACAGAATTCGAAAGAATGGACACGAGAAAGACTCACGTGATACCGAAGCAGAGGGCCGAATAGAACCTTGTGGAGAGTCACGGAAATGCCACATGATACTACGTTACCGCAACAGTAATGGTGCAACTCTGGAGACCATTCACACAGCCGTGTATTGTGCTTCAGTAGCAACCACAAGGATTAATGGAAGAGAAGCAAGAGACCAGCAGCAGAAGAATCGAAAACATAAGGAACCAAGCTTGGGAAAGAAGACTTCGGCAGAAGACAGAAGAATTAAGAGGGAAGGTAGGCCAATTGACTCAGTACGAGTGGTGGGGCAATAGGAGTGAGAAATTAATTGGAAAAGTGAAGAGCATCCTCAAGAGAGACAGCCTCCATAGCAAACATGAGACAAAAAATCAGAGAATAGGAGAGTACATGGCACATTGAAGCAGAACCTCCTTGCACTCAGCAAGAGACTACGCCTGTACAAAGAGAACTCCCAGAGGAAAATAAACAACCGAATCTTTGATGAAGACCAAAGAGGCTTTTACAGGAATCTCGGAGAAGACGGGAAAGAAGGGAACGGACCACCGGAGAAGAAGACGATTGAGGAGTTCTGGGAAAACATATGGAGAAGACAAGTAAGACCTAACAGCTGATCCACCTGCATAGAACTAGAACGCAAGAAAACCAAGGGTGTACAAGAAATGAGAAGGTGGGAGATTCGGGAAGAAGAAATAAAACAGACGATCAAAAACTGTCACAACTAGCATACTCCAGGAATAAATAACGTCCACAACTACTGGTACAAGAAAGTCACTTGCACACACAAGCACCTGGCAGATCAGTTCACCTGAAGGATTAGGCTCCCAGAGACAATCCCAAAGTTTCTCACTCAAGGAATCGCATATCTGAAGCCTAAAGATGAAGATACAAGAAACCCGGCAAAATATAGGCCTATCACCTGCCTACCAACAATGTACAAGATCCTGACCAGCTGCATAACCTGGAAGATATCAGACCCCTCGGAGAGGCAGAACATAATGGCCGAACAACAGAAAGGTTGCAAGGAGTAATTAACCATAGATGCTGTGGTTATGGAGCAAGCCTACAAGAAGTGCCGCAATATGTACCCAGCCTACATCGACTACCGCAAGGCCTTCGACCCCATAACTCATAGCTGGCTAATAGAGGCGCTGAACATCTACAAAGTCAATTGGATAGTGACAAACTTCCTAGGAGAAACGACAGCGAAATGGAGTACCACAATTAAGGTCGAAAATATCACAACCAGGCCAATCCCCATCAGGAGAGGAATCTTTCAGGGAGATGTCCTGAGCCCATTGTGGTTCTGTCTAGCACTTAGTCCGCTATCTACCATGCTCAACAGTACCAAGTACGGATATAACCTCAAAGAAGCAAGGTAGAACTTGTACACCCTCATCCATCTGATGTACATGGATGACATCAAGCTCTACGCGAGAACCGAGAAGCACCTTCAGCAACTACTCCAGATCACCGAAGAATTCAGCAGTGTTATTAGGGTGGAATTTGGTCTAGACAAATGCAAGACCTACAGATTGTTTCAGGGATAATTCGTCAAATGAAACTACCAGCTGTAGACTGGTAAAGAGATCGAAGCCATGGCAGAGCGACAGGCCTACAAATACTTGGGGATGATGCAGGCTCAGCAGTTACAGAACAAGGAAATTAAGGCCTGCCTGACCGAAAAATTCCATCAGAGACTCAGAAGCCTGCTGAAAGCAAAGCTGAATGGAGGGAACACAGTTAAAGCCATAAACCCCATGCAGTCCCAGTGCTAACATACTCATTTGTGGTCAAAAATTGGACCAAACCCGAGCTGGAGGATATCATGAGAAAGGCAAGGACAATGATGACCAAGAGTCGCCAACAGCACCTGAAATCTGCCTTGGAGAGACTGACAATTGCCCGGGAAGAAGGAGTAAGTGGCCTGATAGACCTCATTGAGCAACAGAAGATAGCGATAGTTAACCTGAAGGATTACGTCCAGAAACACACTGCAGCACTCCACCAGGCCATAAGGAAGATAGACAAGTGGTATACCCCACTCAACCTACGCGAGGAGTTCCCCCCACAACTAGGAGGTACAAATGAAGCTAGAAAGATGGGCAGAGAAGACACTTCATGGCAGGCACTCTAATTCTCTCAATCAAGATTATAAAGATATAATTGTTTTGAATGCATGGCTCACGAGCGGGAGGCTCGTGAGCCATGAAGGCTCACGTGAAGCATGAATTCCCCGAGAATAAAGGATTCATGCTCGCCATCCAAGACCAGGGAATCAACACCAGGAACTATAGAAAATATATCGCCAAGCAGCCTGGAGTGTTCAATGACAAATGTTGACGATGCAGCCTGGCCTCAGAAACGATCCAGCACATCACCAAAGGATGCAAGGTGATCACTCAGACTGAGTAACCCATAGACACATCCAGGTAGCCAGGACAATACATCAGAAACTGGCAAGGAAATACCAGTTGGTTAAAGAAAGTGTGCTGTCCTACAAGTACGAACCCCAGGCTGTACAACAGACCCCAACCCACATGCTGTACGGGGACCACGCCATAATAATGGATACGACAATACCGCAGAACAGACTGGACATAACCCTTGTGGATAAGAAGAAAAAGGCTACCTATTTGATTGACATAGCGGTACCCAACACTGGCAACCTCTAGAAAACCCATGGGGAAAAATCAGGAAGTATACGAACCTAGGATAGAGGATCAAAGAGATGTGGCATATGCAACAAGTAGCAATCATCCTGATCATCGTGTCAACCACAGGTGTGGTGCCAGAGACTCTACATAACAGTCTAGCAGCAATAGGTCTCCCAGCAAACACATACAAGGAACTCTAGAAAGTTGCAATCTACAAGGAACTCTAGAAAGTTGCAATCTACAAGAAACTCTAGAAAGTTGCAATCTACAAGGAACTCTAGAAAGTCGCAACACAAACCACAGATGCTTGATTGGATTGATGTCTGGGGAATTTTTTGGCCATGGCAATACCTGGAAGTCTTCCTGATGTTCAGTGAACCAGTCTTGAAAAATATGGGCAGTGTGGCATGACGCATCATCCCACTGAAAGATGGCACTACCAGAGGGGAAGACCATTGCATGCAAGGTTGCAGCTGGTCAGCAATGATTTTTAGGTGTGTTTCTTTGCCTGAGCACAGCCCGGAGTTTCCCAGTAGCCTGATGTTTAGGTAGACATATATAGTATCTTATGTAGGACAGTGCCTGAATGAAAGTTCAACTCTGCCTTTGTACATGTGATGATTACAGAGTAGCGTAACTGGCCAGAAATGTGTGTAATATTATGTTTGCACTGTGTTTGTTGTTTAGTTTAGTTTAGTAGTTTAGTTGTTGATGTTTAGGAAGGTGGTAGAAGTCAGAGTGCCCGGCATATGTAGGACTGGACCCAGGATATCCCAGTAGAACATCGCCCAAAGCATGGCACCTCCCCTACCGGCTTGTGTTTGTTCCGCTGTGCATCCAGGTACCATAACTTCCCCAGGTAAATGACGCACACATATCCGGCCGTCATCCACATGATGCAACAGGAAACGTGATTCGTCGAACAAGACGACCTTCTTCCAATCAGCGAAGGTCTAGTTTCGATGCTCGCGTGTCCATTGTAGGTGCTATTGCCGGTGAACCATGGTTAGCATGGGCACTCAGAGCAGCCTGTTGCTTCGCAGCCCCATTTTCAGCAGGGTTCGATGTGTTGTGTGTTGTGGCGCATTACTCCTGTCAGCAGCATTCCAATTATTGGCTAGTTGTGGCACAGTCATCTTTCTGTTGTCACATACCATCCGGGAGACCCTTCGAGCATCGATGAGTCATGGTCATCGAACACCTCACTGGCCGTTCCTGGGTTTTCCCTCCTCGGACCAGTTTCGGTAGGTACGAACCATGGCTGACTGAGAGCATCCCACTATCTGTGCCATTTCAAATATGCTCTGACCCAGTGGATTGGCCATTGCAATTTGGCCTTTTGACAAACTCGCTTAAGCCTGCTGCCTTTCCCATCTAATTAATGGAGCTCAGTATAAGGTGTTTTTTGTACCGTGTCCTGTCCTGTGCACACACACACCATAGTTCACCTGTAGTTTATTCGATTTACATAACGACTTGCTGTTCATAATATTTCGGCTTATCAGTGTATATATATTAACATGAGGGAACAACCTACCTTTGAACACTGGAAAATTAATTAAATTTACAATATGAATTCATTTACAATCTATTAAAAAGACAGCCAAAGTCTTCAAGTACAGAAGTTCGTGTGTATATGGCACGTGATGGATTGGTAGATGGCTTGACATGATCATGTTAGTCAGAATTCACTGGGTGGCCAGTGCTTCGATGCAAGTCTTCCAGGATATTCTTCCTGTATTTCTCATCATCCAGTCATTTGTTGGGTTTATTTGCAGCTTGTTGAAATGTTCAATAATGTTTGCTGGGAGTATGTATCTAAGGGAGACAAGGTTTGGTAAGAGTTGACCTATAACGTTGTTTATGTTGCTCTCTAGGATAGATACTCGATGCTTAGATGTTTTCTCACACTTTGGAGGAAATCTCTCCTATTAATTAATAGTTTGATAAGAGTAATGAGGTTCTTTCCCAGAATTTTGATTAGTCATAGTGTAATGTTCACGTTAACATGTAGTATAGATGCAGATGTAGATATGTTGAAAGGAAATACCGTGAATCCTGTTTAACCACCTCAGAATCCAATATTCAGTTTCTACGGATTCCTTTTTAATACTTGATGTGGCTGAGGACCATAACTTAGACGCGTGTAAAGTGATGTGCGTGAGGATTTGCAAATACACCTTTCAGTGTATTTGCAAATGAGGTACGTATTCTGAAAGCCAACAAGCTCCTGACAGATCTCCCAGTACACTGCATGTACTGCTTGGTTATAAAATAAGTTTCCCTATTCAGGAGACCCTAGGGTCAAAACGGTTAAGAGATATGTTCTATGAAAATCAGTGGGTATGTCATTTAGGTTAAGGGGAAGCGATTTGTAGAAGAAAAAAAATTAGTTCCAATTTCTGCCACCAGGGGAGAAAATGTTACTGTGAATATATGATGGAACATTTAACTTAGGATTAGTTTGTAATAACAGAACTTAGAATTCTACAGATATTGTTCTATGTGCTTTTCTTCACTTGAGATGATATTCTGAAAACGGAGGGCTGCATGCGACACAGTTTTGCATCTCATTGGGGATGTTGGCTCCATGGTGTTTAATGTTCTTTCAAATGGACAAGCATCTGTATGCAGCCACAGTAAACTCTGTCTTTCAGATATACCCATAGCCAGAAATCACAAGGATTGAGATCTGCTGGTCGGATTGGCGAGAACTCCGGAAAGTCTCTAGAAATGATGCGATCATTTTCGAATGTTGAACGGAGCAGTTGTTTTACTTGTCGACCAACACGGGGAGGGGCACCATCTTGCACGAACACTACGGTCTCCAAGCATTGCCTTTCTTTCAGAGCGGGAATAATGTGATCTGTTAGAAGAGCGCAGTACCATGCACTAGTTACCGTACACCTTACGGGCCTTATCACACCACAAGATCATTGGAGCCCAGGTATCGTCAGGTTCCATACGAGCCAGAAATCGTAGAGTCTATTCGTTGTTGCTGATCACAAGACTAGTTCTTTTCCTTCGTGAATCTTGTACGGCAGCCAGCATAAAATTATTCAAAGCACTTTACGTAGAGTAGATCAAGCCTCTTGACACACTTCTGGTACTTCTGACTGGTAGTGTTTCGCATTCTGACCATTGCAACTGCCACTTCATCCACTACCTCCGTTCCGATGCGTTGGTGTTCCCTGCCTAGATTTACACCTATCTCCCAGGGTCGGTCGCTTCAAATTTCTTATTAGTTTTCGAAGCCCCACTGACGTCAAAGGTCCTTTACGCAAACCTTTAAGTTTCCGATATTCATGTAGTGCTGCATTAGCGTTACTGTTATTCTGGTAGAACAGTTTTACTAACAGAGCACGTTCCTTTTTTGTAAGAGCCATAATGGTTATTGACAGTGGCATTGGTCTTTCTGCTTTTATTTAACAGGATGTCATTTGCGTAAGCAGCGTGTCTTAAAGTAAATGACAACTGCACAGTACAGTAAATGTGTAGCGCCGTTTCCCCCCCCCCCGGTGGTAGAAATTTGAACTATTTTTTCTACAAATCGCTTCCCCATACCCTAAATTACATCCCCACTGATTTTCAGAGCGCCATCTCTAACAGTTTTGACACTAGGGTATCCTGAATAGGGAAACTTATTTTATAACCACACGATATTTTCTTTTTTGTCTAGATGAAATGGCCGTGGAAAGTAAGGTTTTCATTCCAGGTGTGACCAAGATCCGTGTGGGATGAAACCTTGGAGCCTTTATTGCCATTTATTAGAGCTTGAATATCATATTTCCATCCCGCTTCTTGGTGATAGCTATTTGGGAGGACTTTTTTGATTAATCTCTTAATGCTTTTCATATCATCAGAGATGACAAATAATTTCGAGTCATCAGCGTAAGAGCTGAAGCATCGCAGCCTTGCATTCTATCTTGATAGACCTAATTCTTTTAAATTATAATGCTGTACAGTATTAAAATAGGCATCATATCAGAATCTTGAAATGATATCTGCATCTTATTCGCTCAAAACTTATCTTAGACTTATAGTTGCTACTTAGAAAAAAAACTTAAAACTTATAATTAATTTATAGTTTTCTGAATAAATAACGACCACATTAACTCATATTCATATAACTCATAGGTCTTCTCTTCGAGTTTACATCACAGTAGAATATTGTGATTTTGAGTGCGGCTTGGATTTTCACTGTTTTGACATGCAGAGTTCTAATATAACTCAGTCCTAGACACGTTGTTTTGCCAAATTGGTGTGCCTTCTGTTTTTCACAATTTTCTCATTCGGGGATGTGCTGCATGCTAGAAAAATCAGCTGATTCACTTATACCAGACTTGTTAGTCTTAATTCTGTATCTACTGGTAAATTTTGCACTACAGGATTACATTATCCACCCAATTAGGCAAGTCCGCCATACTTATTATTCTACCATTAATCTAACCCTTGACCTGTAATTTGATGTACGTGTTCTAATCGTCAAGGAGTGGTTTGGAATTTGCATGGAAACAGCACCACTACTTGACCCCGTAGTAAATAATTAATGTCCCAAACAGCAAAACCAGTGAATGTCGTATACAAACGCGTGACAGCCCTGGGTGGTAACTGCTGCAATCAAAAAGAACAAACCGCTCCTTGAAGATTGATTTCCTTATGGAAAAGAACGATTTGGCTCGAGCGCAAATTCATCGTCTAAGATGTGTAAGGCTTCGACAATGTCCACATTGTCCATGGTGTTTCTAAGCCAAGAGTGATGTTGGCCAAAGTTTTGATTGTTGTCTCTATTCAGCTTTATTTAGGTTAAGTTTCAGAACACGCTAGGGAAAAGACCCGGTGATGTAGCGATAGAAAGTATTTTCATCTGTAAGACGCATCAGAAAATTTATAATTCCGAAAACGTCCGATAATTTGTAGTTCTGCTTCTGTTCTTCGGTTTCTATTTAGAGATGGTTCTTTAAATTGTGTTCTCATAATGGGTGCAGCTGGGAATGCGAAACTGCAAAGCAAAGCCAATTTCGAGTTTACTGGAATCTCGTTCTATGAGGTCTACTGTAAATCGCATGATTTGCAGTGATTCGGATATGGATTTCAATATGAACTGTTAATTCCTTCAAAAACCGTTCTGTTCTGCTATAATACTGTCTTCATAAGTATATTACGAAGTATTAAATGATTTTTAATTTATTAATACTTTTAATGTTTTGATTTTTTAATTTATTAGAAGTATTTTTATTGCAAATAGTTTTTAAATTAATTAAAAGTTTATTACTTCTTAATAAAATGTCATGAAGCCCGTGTTATAGTAGAACAAACAGAGCAGTGTTTGAAGAAGGTAACAGAACTTTATAAAAATTATACAAAGAGTTTGTAGCAGTTGGTTTTGAATTAAGCATTAATACAAACTCTTTGTAAACAATTTTAATGTAAACATTTTCATTATTTTTTCCCTTTTCACATTTTTTTTAAAGTACGACTTGAAAATATTTACATATAATTATATTCTATATTTCGGACCGTTCGCTAATTCAGACTGTACTTCTCCCTATTAATCTGAATTACTAAGGTTTTACGTAGTTAGCTGCTTCGGCATATGGTAAACGGAACCAGAAAAAAACAGAGCTTAGATAACATTTTCGTGCAATGAAATTTAAATACGACAAAACGTATTAAATGTTTCATGCAATGCAAATAAAATTACCAAACACGTTGGTACTTAATGATTTCTATTCTGAGTTCAATGACTTCAGTACTTGTGATAGTTTTCGCCTCAAATAAAATAAATAATTACTAACATCCAACTGCAAGCCATACGAGAGAATTAATTGATGAGGACAAATGGGCCTGTTGTACTGGTGTCCATTTTTCTCTCAGAATGAATTGATGTTTCTGTTAGTATTGTCCTGAGAATAAAAGAAGAAATGACATCCACTAAAAATTAAATTTACCTCACCTTGCTGCAAACCGTTGTTAGTTATTAATAAACATGCACGTTATTAGAGAAATGGTAACTTCACTTTTTAATTCGTTTTTGAGTATGTATATAGGTTTTATAGACCGAATGAAGTTTCCAGTACGTGGAAAGAATTAAAGGAAATAGTGTACCACGAAGAACTTCCAGATTCCTTCCTTAGAACATTCCAACGAATTTTGAATGATGTTGCGTCATTTGTTTATAAGAACTCTTGTCAAAGTGGGCACAGTATGGTAATACACATTTTTATTCGCATTAGAGCTCGAAACGCAGTTGTCTCTCAGTCGCTATGCAAAAACGTTAAACACTGGTTTCACAACGAGTCTCAACGGTGATACCTTTTCCAAATATTCTAGCTCTTGCGCTGAAAACTCAATATACCTCAAATCGTGCTTCTAATGTTTTTGTGTACGAGTGAAAATAATTATTAACAGAAATGTCTAAGTGCGGAAAATGACAATTTCGATCACATATTAATGAGCGAAAAATTTGAGAAAATCTGATTTATATACTGGGTGATCACAAAATTATGACAACCGTTCACACGGATAACAGTTGCTATTCGCCTGAGCATTGACTCCATTACATGTCTGAAGACGTCCATAGAGATCTGCATAGCTTTCCACAGTGTCAGAATAGATGAGGGTTGCGAGAGTCCATACGCCTCACTTCCCGTTCCCAAAACATCCCACAGGTGTTCAGTTAGATTGAGGATAGGTGAATTTGAAGGCCATACAAGATGGGTGATTAACCTTCAAATTCGGTGACTCGTGTTCCTCGAACCACTTGTGCAGGTCCGATAACACGACGCATTTTAGTCTTGGAAGATCCCATGAAAAAAAGCAACGTGACAGGGTGCATATGTTCTCCTAAGAGCTGCCGGTAGACATCACCCGTGAAAAGTTGGTCCATACGCACCAGGGATCCTAGTTCTTGTCAGCAAAATATATCCCATATTAAGCAACCACCACCACCACCTGCCTGGATAGTGGCACCATGCACGATGGGTCCATTGACTCTTGTAGCACCAGGAATTTGGTGCTACACGAGTGTGTTCATCCGACGAGCACACTCATTTCCAGTCCCCCGGAAACTAGTGTGCTGTGTCAATACGTTGGTCGAACCAGCGTGTTGTTGACACCACAGCATTCGCCATCGATGATGATCAGCAGTGAGGAGAGGATGTCTCCTGGGTCGTCTGATGCGGCACTCCGTACGTCTGAATGTGCGGCGTCGTGATTTGGGATATTGTTTTTGCATTTCCCATAATGTACTGCGATGTCAACTGTCGCACTTTAACCTGCCGTTGAGCCCGTACAACGCGCTGCACCCTTCGCTTACCGCGAGCATCCAGCTTACGTATTCCTTTACAATTCTGTCAGCAGGGAGTGGGTTGACCCATTCGACACCAATCTTTGTACATCTTAACCACAGTGGGCTGTGAGCAACCGACAAGACGTGCCGTTTCTGATGTGGACGCACCCGATGCACGAGCTCCCACAGTTATGCCCATTTGAAGCTTCGTGATATCTTTACTACATCCCATAACTGCTGCTTTATCACTTTGACTTGCACGACCAGATATATATTTCCACTGCTGTGCCTACGAAGCTGTTCTGGTTTTGTACTGCGAGCTATAGGGCATAGTCCATTATGGATGGGTGGTCATAATTCAGTGGTCACTGGGTGAAATAAACTAGCGTTTCTCAAATTTTAACGTGCTCTTGATATACTTGAACGAGTTAACTTCATTACCGATTCATATTATTATTTTAACGGCAGTGGAGCTTGTTGCTCATTATTTATAATATTTATTTATAGAAATAGTGTTCACTAGCCGATTTGCAACTTGTGAAAGCTGAAAAACCTGGAATAGCTCACGGGGGGGGGGGGGATTCTACATCTTCCTTCTGAAATCGGCTGCCTACAACAAAGATTTAAAAGGGACTTCAGATATTCTTTGTATTTCGAAGGGAGTCGAATGCAGACACCTCTAAACGAGTTACAAACGGGAACATATACCGATTGGACTGCTACGAAAGACTGACTTATTTTTTGAATTTTTTTGTGAATTTTTGTGAAGTAAATTTTTTTGGGAATACAGTACAGTACTCTCGATAATCCGAGGTAAACGGTACCGCAGTCAACTAGGATTATACGGAGTAGTAAAATAATGTATTTTGTAATTTTCTTTATTAAAATTAATAAATAAAATTAACAAAAACTAAAGCTAAAGAAGAAAACAATATAATTAGTAATTATATTATCGAATTTACGAATTTATTACATGGGCATAGCGTCCATTTTAGCTCTCAGTTGTCTAAGATTAAGCACAAGTTGCAGATGGGCTGCCAGAGCAAAGATAAGGAGGTGATTATCCCCTTGTATAAGGCAATGGTCAGACCACACCTTGAGTACTGCATACTGGTCTGGAGTCCTCATTTTAGGAAGGATGTAGAGTTGCTAGAACGAGTACAGAGAAGGGCAACAAGATTAGTGAGAGGAACAAAGGGGTGCTCTTACGAAGAAAGGCTTAAGTTCTGCAAATTGCAGCGTTTGGAGACTAGGCACTTGCGAGGTGATCTGATCGAGGTGTATAAGGCCTTGAATGGTTTGAGCAGGCTTAATGCTGATGGAATTCTTCCTCTTGCTCAGATTAAGAACCCGAGAGGGCTTGGTTCCAAATTGAGGAAAGATGCGCGGAAGTTTGCCTTTAACGAGCGGGTAGTTGATTGCTGGACAGACTTCCATCTGTTGTTGTGAAGTTGATAGCTTAAATAAATTTAAGGTTGAACTAGACAAACAATAGGAGTCACCGGATGGGTGAAATGGGAATAGGTTTTTTTTGGCTGATGCTGTATAAGATTGCTTTCTTAAGCCATATGCCTCAACTAATGCTAAAGTCAGATTATGAAGATTATACTGTATGTGTTTTAGGATGCCTTAACACACATGAATGCTAGCAGCATTCACGTGTGATTAGCAGAAAAATGTCGAAAATCATCATCATTAATGTTCTGCCGAGGGTATGCTAAGTATACAGCTGAACAACTCCTCTATATCTCCCTGCCCTCAGCTCTCTTCTTTATCTTCTTATGTACATCATCCCCCCCCTCTCTCTCGCAACCCATGTTCAATCCGATTTCTCTTTTGCCTTATCATTATTTCAGCCAAACATCTTTTTACCAACCCTTCTTCAAACCCCCTCATTTCTTGCTTTATCGATCCATCGAAACTTTTCTGTCCATCTCCACATCCGTATTTGAGAACTTTCCCATGTTCCATTCGCAATGTCCATGCCTTTGGTCTACAAATTATCACACTCAGTAACGGATATCTTACCAATATTTTTCTTAAACCAGTTCGCAATCTCCGACATAAAATTCTTTTTCGCTTCTCAAAAGCTTTTTTACATATTGCAATTCTTATTCTTATTTCTCTTTTCTGTTTTGCTCAATGACGGTACGATGGTACCGATTTCATAGATACTAGACATTGGACCAGACGAAATCTCTTCTCCGGAAGGATGGTTACGTTGTTTTAATCTGAGGGAAGAATTTGGTGTCTGGCAACAATCAAGTGAACACGTCCTTAGGACTGTATCTTCTTAATTGTGAAGTTCAGTGATGATAGTGTGACATAGAAATGCTTTCCGTGGTGTGGCATCAGATTGTGCTGATTTTTGTAGATGGCGCAATGAATAGCTTTTCCTGCCGTGATATGCTAGGTAATGTTGTACTTCTATGCTTGGAATTTTACGGTGGCCCACACACACCTTTCAGCGGAACAATGCTCCCTTCCATAAAGCGCAGTGCCTGATGACCTGGTTTGAAGGAAACAACAGGGTACTGCTGCTGATGGAATGACTTGCTGGAAACCTGAACTTAACCTTATTGAGCGTATTACGATGAATTATAAGCCGACTTTACAAGCAGCATTAAAAGATTTCCTGCGTGAGGAATGGAGAAATGTTTCTATTGAAACTTTCCAAAAATTGGTGAAAAATTATCGGTGTTCCAATACAAAGTATTTCTTAGACCTTGTAAGAATTGTCTGTTTGTTTACGGATTTTGGCGCATCAGCGACTTAGAGAATATTGTGACGTATATACCGTATTATGTCTGTAAATCGCGCATGTTTTGAGGTTGATTAACCTGATTGTTGGACGAAACAAATGCCATGCTACCCTCGCTTGAGACCGACTAATTCAGCCACGTTAAAAAGAGCCCAATAAAGATTCCTCGCATCATTGGCCGAATTTGAAACAAGACCTTTTCCACCCGATTTCGGGAGGACGATGTTTATATGCATTGTGTTACCCTTGAATAGGTCTTGTAAGAAAACGCAACAGATATTTAGAAATGACTAAATACTCTTCGTGTATTACTGTATATTACATATATACAATTAATATTAGTAGTTGCAAAATTCAAGGAAGCAAGCTTTATACAGCATTAGTCAAAAACAAAAGGAAAAATCTCTACCCACTTCATTGCCTATCCCTTCTAATAATTTGTCTACTCCTTTAAATTTATTTAAACTATCTGATTTTAGAACACCAGATGAAAGTTTGTTTCAACAATAAATTTGCTGAAAGCAAATTTTAGGACATTATCGTGCAACTATCTTTTTTTCCCCCCTGTTTTTTTAATATAAATTTATGTCCCATTAAGTGTATCATCCAAGAAACAGTATGGATGCTACAAGCATTTAGTGTATTCAATCCCATTTAAAGCCATAAATAGGCCTCCTCGCAAGTGTCCAATTTTCAGACATGCAATTTCTAGAACTGAAGTCATTCTTGGTAAGAGTATCCTTTTGTGCCCTTGACTAATCTCGTCGCTTTTCTCTGCATCTGTTTCAACAGATCCACATTATCCTTCCTAAAATAAGGTTTCCAGCCATGTATGCAATATTCAAGATACGTCATAACCATTGCTTTATACAACGGGATAGTCGCCTGCTTGTCTCCGCTGACAATATTCTTATACATCATTGGCAGAACTCAATTGGCAGTCCTGCCCTGCTCAGAGAAATTTATGTAGGACTGTGTAATTACACATAGGGTTTTTTTTTTTTTTTTGTTTTCCACCGCCTTGAGTGTGGTACCACCCAATTGGTATCTTATTCCCATATTATTGCTACCCGTATGCAGTACTTAGCATTTATCAATGTTAAACCTTATTTACCACTTCTCATTCCATCTACCTAATTTATCTAGGCCTTGTTGGTGTAGATTAGCCTGGTTACTGTCATTAACCAACATGCCTGTGTATTATCAGCTCTTTTGCTGCTACTTTTGTATCATCGGATAGATTCCATCGGTCCCAGGTGTCTTATTTAGCTTCAAAAATTCCCTTTGCATCTTCCTCTTAATATAAAATCATTTATGTTAAGAGGAAGATGCAAAGATTTTAGAATTGGGAATACCCTTTTCGCGAGAAAAACATTTAACGCCCACTTATAACTTGGTATTCTTCTGGTATCCCCACCCCTAAAAATATTTATTCACTTTGTTTTTCGGATTATAAAATAAATAATATTATATTATACAGTGATGGAGTATACATTTTTATTTCAACCAAAAGGATTGCTCAGTGATCTAAAATCACGCATAAAACTAATTTAAACCTAGCCCTAAAAAGTCAATTTTCGCTCAGTTGATTGATTTTTTTTTTCATGGAGATATGATTTTCAGTTTAGTTTGCAGCTTTTCTCAATTTGGCAGTCTCTGTCTCCTTCTTTGCCTGATTTGATCCATCTCTTTTAAACTGTCGTAGTTGATTGTTAGCAATCTAAGCATTGCATTAGTAATATTTAGTTATGGAGTGTCCCTCTACAGTTATAATGAAGAAACATTAGGATGCATCTTAGCGTTTTCTAATTCATCCATTGAATATAAGGAATTCCTTATATTCATAATTTCACTACACATATTCAGAATAGCCGAATATGTGTAGTGAAATTTGTTATATCTTACTGACGAAAGAAACAATTGTTTAACAACGTTACTCTTACAACTTGCATTTGTTGAATAATTTCAAAGTCATATAGACTTAACAGGCCAAAATTAGGTATTCTTCTGCAAGAATTTCTATTTTTTTTATATTCCTTAAACAGACCAATGCTATTTTTTTTCTAAAAGTAGCAGAATTGCAGTACCCAATAAGCAAGCATACATGAAAAACCAAAGAAATTCTTTTTTAATGTCCCGAAGAATATTTTACATGATCGATGAATCTTTCCACCCATCGAAGAGGAAAGATTACTGGATCTTATCGTATGAACGAAGAACTGCTACTCATCGTATACAGTGGGGATGGTCTTTTGCGAAATATGCGATATCACACCAACTTTCCTGATACGAAGCTTTGGTTTGGCCTATGAGGAAGGTAATTTTTTTTATTTTAGTATAGAAGTCCTTAGTGTTAAAATCGGCTAATTCCTTGCAATAATGAGATAGTAAGAAATTCGAAATTACAAAAAATTATTCTACTGTAGAGTTTGAGGTAATCATATACGGCATTTTCGACACATGTGCTTTCCTAAAACTCAGAACAGTGCATACGCTTTGGTTGTTTATACCGTGCAGTGGTCGCAGAGGAATTCCTTAGAATTGGGAATATCCTTTTCGCGAGCCTTAGGAAACTCACAAGTCCTTTTTTTTTTTTTTTTTTTTTTTTCTGCACACCTCTGCCCTAAACACTTCCCTTAGATGAAAAGTAGTACTTCGCTACCTCAGATGACGATGTTCTGTATTTTCCACTTTTGTGGAGATGAAATGAGCATTATCTTTGAAAGGGAAAATGTCCAGCCATTATTCATTTTCTGCCATTTTTGCCATAAATTTTAGCGCATTTTAGCAGATGGATACCACTTATTCACGTGAGACAGTTCTTACACCGGGCGGGTCCTCTAAGGTTACGTTAACATCTTCCACAAAAAATAACATGCCACCAACTAACTATAGCAAACTATTTCTTCATGGCCATCTTCATAATTTATATTTCAGTTATTATAAAACAGATAATTATCTACAACTTGTTCATTTACTCTTATGTTAAATTCTTACACTAATTTACAACTTAATTTGTCTTACGGGAGTATTTTTAGCTCAGCTAAGTTAAATTAATCACTTAAAAAGACGAATTTTATCTTTAGCGGTCCACTGTTCATCAGATAAAGTTAGGCAGCTTGCGAACATTAAGCTGTTTTTTTTTTTATTTCCTTTTCTCTCTGTCCCATACGTGATTGTGAGAGCGTATAATGATTCACCAAGAAACGACACCAGTGAGTTCGGGTTATTACTAAACACGACGCATGAATTCAGTTATTACTGAACACGACGCATGAATTCAGTTATTTAATGGAACTGGAACTTCATGTTTGACTATGAGAATGGTTACTGAAGAATTGTGGTGCAGTCTCCTGCTGACATTGTCACTTTTGTTGTTATTTAAACTTCTAAGCCCTTTGACACCGTTTCGAAGCTTGTTGGCATACTCATCGGTGGGTGGGCATATACCCAGTTATGAAGTATAATTCCACAATATGAGAGATGCTTGATGGCAGTTTTGAATGCAAGGGGGTGACCGGGGGTGAGTTTCACCCCCGGTGGAATAAAATTCCACCCCCTGGAGAAAAATAGTAATTTTTATTTTAGTATTCCTTGACTTCAAAGACGTTGGACGTTGAAATTTTCGCCACATTTTTCGTTTAATTTTAATAGAAATTTTCTTCTTAATGTGCTGTTTAGAGGCTATATCAGTTTGCGCAATTTAATAAATCTTACGAATTCAATAAATTTATGTCAAATAAGCACGACACAAAAATTCACAGAAAAGTGTGGTGCTACTGGTTAGGTGGTACACGGAGAAAATAAATCACTAAAATTCATAAAGACACTAAATTTTTAAAATAATTAAATTGGCAATATTTATGGCTGCACCAATTCTAAATGCTGCTATTTCAAGTGTCGGCATTTTCATTATATGGTTTATTTTATTTTCACACAAACCATCGCTTGATAGTGCTTCACCCAAACGGTCTACTTGCGACTAATTCTTTATTTGTATATCGCAAACAATACCGACTGGATCGCAGGCCGTGAATAGGTTCGCCTGAGTTGGTTCCTCAGTGATGGATGATGCTATTGTAATTCGAAAGTGTTCCGCGGCTTTCAGGGGAAGGGCTAAACGATGTTTGGACAGACAGAGAAGTGTACTTCAGCCACTATTTCAACCGTGGGCAGTTTCACTTTATGGTTTTCAGACTCCTTTTTTTTTTTTTTTTTTTTCACAGCAAGAGTACTTGGGACTAATTCTTCCTTTGTATACCGAAAACAAGACGGTTTGGCTGCAGCTTATAAACAATACATTTTATAAGCTTTTTATTATACAGGGTGTTTCAGTTAAACGTTTCAGAATTTCTAAGAGGGGTAGGGTACATCCTGACAACTCGAAATCATATAGCAATGTGGGGTCGGAAATGCTTTCCTGAAGCGGTATTGTACACAGAAGTCGTCGTGCGACGTCGTGCAGCACAGATTCGATTTTCGGTCAATGAATGGGCCGGTATTATGGGAGATCACCTCATCGGACCTTACCAGTTACCGTGTCGTCTAACCGGACCTATCTACTTGATCTTTCTGCAGCAAGTATTGCCACAACTTTTGACAGATGAACAGATTTCTGCATCGACGCAACAGACAATGTGGTTCCAACACGATGGAGCCCCTGCCCATTATAGCGGAGATGTTCGTAACTACCTGGATGTCACATTTGGTCAACAGTGGATCGGACATGGTGGTCCCGTGCGTTGGCCTGCTCGGCCACCCGACCTATCATGTCTTGATTTTTATTTCTCGGGTCATATGAAATCGCTAGTTTATGACACCCCTGTTGACAATGCTGAGGAGCTGGTTGCAAGAATCGCAGTAGCTGCCGAAGAAATTCGAAATTCGCCTGGAGTATTCCAGAATGTTCGGATGTCCATGCGTCGGAGATGTGAGGCGTGCATTGTAGCCCGTGGAAGAAACTTCGAACACTTACTTTAATCCATGTACCTTTTGCTTCATTTCATGTATTATTAAAACGATTTCTCACTTACGGTCTCTTTTCTTTATGGTGCTTCTGTGTACAACACCGCTTCAGGAAAGCATTTCCGACCCCACATTGCTATATGATTTCGAGTTGTCAGGATGTACCCTACCCCTCTTAGAAGTTCTGAAACGTTTAACTGAAACACCCTGTATATGTATCTGTACTGAAATATTGCAAGATTGCATGAGACATGCTTAGAAGGCCCGAATGAGTTTAGCGGAAAATTCAGCAAATGAAATGATTGATACATATGCAAGAAGAGTAAGGTTATTATAATAAATGCATGTTTTATTATAATTTGTATGATTTTTTTGCGAATTTCAAATCGGTGATTTTCATATTATTAAACTGTGATTATTGTCAGTAATTTGGTTTCTGTGAACTGACTATTAGTATTTAGATGTTAAATAATAAATATTTCCTTTTGTTTTCTCATATTCTCTTATTATAACATTCATAAATATACAGATTTGTTTGTAACATAAATATATATTGTAAATATTAAATAATAATAAAAAATATACACAATAACTACATCTATCCCCCGAAGTTTACATTCTACCCCCCACCCCGGTGCAAACACTCTGGATTCAACACTGCTTGATGGTGTGCGTAGTTTAATCTAAAAATATTTCTTGACTAACTGTATAAGAGTATGAAAGAGTTGGTTTATGCATCGGTACTGTACTTCCATCATTTATACTACCCAGGTAGTATGAATGCATTGTTTATTCATATCTCATATTCTGATCACTTTCACAACGAGTTCCCAAGGTATTGCACTACTTTGAATAAGTAACGCTTCACCAGTGGTGAAGACTAATGTTACTTATTCTCGGCGGATAGCACCACCTAGACGGCACCGTTTCGAAGCTTGTTGGCTTACTCATCGGTATGTGGGCAGGTACTCTGTGTTCCAATAGTAATAACCCAGTTATGAAGTACAGCTTCACAATATGAGAGATGCTTGATAGTGTGCGTAGTTTAATTTAAAAATATTTCTTGACTAAATGTCTAAGACTATGAAAGGGGTTGTTTGTGCTGGGTACTGCACTTCCGCTATGCTCTTTCATACTCTTAGACATTTAGTCAAGAAATATTTATTATTATTATATTAATTTTATATTAATTTATTATTTTATATTAGTATTTAATATTATATTATTATTAGAAATATTAGTATTTTTACTGAGTGATGCTTAGCAATATGGCGTTTACATTGACGAGGAACGAGTTTCTCTCTCTCTCCAATAGAAATTCACTGATTAAAGGTGTATCCATAACTCTGTGCCACGCCCACGAAAGTATGAATGAGTGAATCGATGGAGCGTGGGGGTAGCAACTTTTGAGGATAACCTACGCTCAAGACAAGCGCCCACAGTTGTCGCTGAAAAAAACGTGGCAAACAACGGCATCAGGGAAGATCATTGACAATGTTGATGATGTGGCCAGGGAGCTGGATATCAGTAGAGTCTGCTTATACCATCAGCGATGACAGATTACTGTGCAGGTAAGTCTGTGTGAGGTGGATAAATGTTTGTGAAAAACACAAACATTTGCGAATGGGATTGTATCTGCAGCACCTAAAGCGTATGAGGGGAAAGAAAATTATTTCTTGGATCACATGGTGATTGTGGGTAAGGCATAGTGCAGTTACTGTTAACCAGAGAGCAAGCGGTACATTATGCAGTAAAAATAATCATCATCATGCTGAAGAAATTCGAGATTTTCGAATGTACTAGAAAGTTATGTTCATGCTGGTTGTTATTAATTAATCAACAATCATCATAGGGACTGCTGCAGTACAATTTCATGTTTGGATTGGATTTGAAACAGTTCGCTCACAAAATTACGCTGACATCCTCAGAGTAGATCTGCGGTGTGTCATCAGAAACAAGAGGCTAGGACGTTTGACTGACTCTGTCATTTTGTTACACGAGAGTGCGCAACCACACGCCCCAGCATTCTAAGGCAACTATCCAGGAAACTACACTGGGAGGTGAGTGAGTCCTTCGGACAGAATGAACTAACGAACTTTGTCAACTTGCGATTTTCATGTTTTTGGAAGCTGAAAATGATGCTATATGAAGATGGATGTCGATTCTTCATGAACTATAAAGTTAAGGATGTACTCAAACAATGGTGTCAATAGCAATCAAAAGACTTCCGTGAGTAGACATCAAATCTGACACACACACACACACACACACACACACACACAGTTTTTTTATTTATTATCTTGATATCTTTTGATACTTTTTAGGCACTTTCGTATATATACGTGCATATGTATATTATGTATTCGCCAAGTCCATCCACAAGTAATAACTCGACTCCGAGTGGATGGATTTTCATTAAATTTACTATTTGGTTCTTTTATTAAACTTTGTCGAACCGTTCCAAATTTTATTAAAATCAGACAAATAGAACTCTGAATTTTTATTTCTTTTTTCCATAGAATTTGTAGTTCGTGCACGCTTCACGTGAGTTATTTGCGCAAGATTTGTGAACGTGATTGCCACTTGTGAAGAAATACTATAATTTGTAAATACTATATATATATATATATATATATATATAGAGAGAGAGAGAGAGAGAGAGAGACTTAAATAAAATAAAAGGTATACGGGAGAAGAGAAATAAATATTATGCAGTTGTAATTAAGCTGAACTGCTAAGTTTAAAGCACCCCAACTATAGAGTTTTATTAAGTGTTCTATAAAGTCATAATCTTAATAATTAATTTACGAAGAGATAACTATATTAATGTTCACTTCTATTAATTACAGAAAAAAGAAAATAATAATAATAAATTTAAGTTAAAAATCGAAAGTGCCTGAAACGTAATGCACTGCATACATTAACTAACTTGTTGCTTTTATTAGCGATAAAGGTAAATGTTGGTACTGAATTTTGTTCTGATGATGAATATATTTATCAAACATTTTTTTGACCTCACGCCCAAAGTTCTACATAAATTATTCCATAACTGCTTAAATACTGGAACGTTTCCTAAACCATGGAAACACGCTATTCTTCAGATATTACATAAACCTGGTAAACCACTGGACAATGCCAGATCCTACCGCCCTGTAGCCTTGCTCTCTCACCTTGAAAAGTGTTAGGGAGACTAATCCTAATCAAATAGCCACACTGCAGGGAGCTACAAGCTCCACATCCTCTCTTCGATACGGTTTTAGGCAAGGGCTTAGATTCGAAGACGCCTAATTAGAACTTCACCACCTTATTAAAAGCTCCACTTCCAAGTACGTTATGGCGATCTTTATCGACTTGGAGCTTATGGTGGGAGAGCGCCCTCAGTAGACTTCGTTCCAATCATTGCTCTCTTCAGCTTTATAAACTTGTTAGAAATTACTTTGCTGATCGCACTGTCACCGTCATCACTAAAAGCACGAAGATCTGTCTCCCATGGTTGCCCCCCAAGGATCAATTTTGGGTCCCTTGATTTGGGACCTAGTTTTTGATTAGGACGACTGAATTTCAAACTGTGCAATAACTTGCATATGCAGATGACCTTGTCATTTTGGTGAATGGAAACTCAAGATCTGATTTAGAACTCTATGCCAATAAAGTACTCCTTGAACTATCGTCCTGGTCCTCTAAGAACAAATTGAAATTATCCCCAACCATTCGAAGATTATGGTTTTTAAACACACATCAGACTATGGTTGACCACCAGTTGTAAAACTTGACAAGAAATCACCTCAGCTTGTCTGAAGCACCAGATTTTTAGGAGTCATCATTGACGACCGCTTTTCCTTTACTGCACATATTTAACACCTGTCCGTCAAAGTTAAGAGTTTACTGCAGTGCTGCTCCAAATTATCAGACAAGGCTGGGTGGGGATTGAACACCAAAACCCTACGTCTATTTTATAATGCTACTATAATCCCAATTACAACCTATGCTGCCAGTCTTTGGTTTAGATGTACTGCACTCAAAACTGTACAAACTAAGTTATCTACTATTCAATGTTGTTTTCTCCTTGGTCTACTTCACGGTTGCCAAACAGTATCAACTCCAGCTCTACAGACTCTTGCGGGCACTATACCACTTGACTTGCATGTTGTGTTTAGAGGTCTTTGTTTTTACATCCGCAGAGGCATTTATACGGAATTTCGGGGAATCATTGTTAACCCTCAGACTGATCCCAAAACTGAACCCGATGCTGGAATTTGTTAGTCAACACCTGGCAGAATAGATGGAATTCTACCGAAAAAGGAGCCATTATAAAAAAAATTCGTTCCTGACGTAACTACACTACTCTCCTTCTCCACCAGAAAAGGTTTTTACCCTCGCTGTTTACCTCCTACATACTAACTGGACATGGTTCTCTTAACGCAAAACTTTACCAATTCAGCCTTTCTAATACGGTTTCCTGTCGATTTGGGTTACCGGAAGACTCTTCCCACATCCCATTTGATGCCCCATTTACGAGGACCTAAGATTGGCTCTTAAGGCAACAGTTCCAAACTTGTCTCCTGGATGTGAGGAGATACTCATATCTGTAGGTAAATGGGCCTGTAGTACTGGATTCCATGACGATCAATAAGTACTGTTTGATCCAGAAAGTTTAATTAAAACTTGCGGTATACCACACCGCATAACTTGCAAAGATTGTGGTTGCTGCTACATAGGGGAGAGCTCGAGACGCTTTCAAGACCGCCTTGGAGAGCACGACTGACCAATCCGGAATCGCAGAACACTTCTGGTCGACCCACCATGACTTTAACCCCAAGCGTGATTACGAAGTGATTGACCAATCCCGACGCTTTCGCCACCGACTCTGGCTAGAGTCACTTAATATCTCATGCAATTCAAGAACTATGAATCGCTGCAAGGTCAGAAGGCTACACCCTATTTTAGAGGAAAATATCTTGAAACTGGATAAACGCTGACAGCAAATCCACACATGTCCATGCAACAACAATGAGCAGCAACCTAGTAGTTGAATGTGTAATCTCATGCACCCATAACTCTGTATTCGTTAAAAATTTTGTCTTTAACGTCTTTATCCTGTTAGAATTTCCGACGACGGGGCCCATTTAACCCCGAAAGCTACATGTCATTTATCGTTTTTTAAACTTTCTGCATCAAACAGTATTCATATCTATCAATAATTTCAAGGCCCTTCAAACCTGCAATGCTGCTTTTAATCGCAGGAAGACTTTCAACCTCAATGTTAATTCAAGAAATCAAACTGGAAACAGTCTGTTGCCTCGTCTGTTGTCCTGATGACGTCGTATACAAAATTGTTGTTGTGTTCAAGAACACGCAAAGGTTTTAACAGATGCACTTTTCTGGCTCATCCTTTATCAAGGCTCTCCACAACTAAATTCTTCCTCTGCTCAGTGATACCGTCATCAGCCAGGGACTTCTGATACCACTCCAGATTAACAGAACAGATTTATATTAGAACTTGTTCCTGCGCTGCAGATTTGGATTTTGGTTGACATTACTCCATCTGGTGTTCTTGATGTGCGCAGTTCGATTGAAGGTAGTATTGTGTCGCCTGCGTTGAGAACACCTGGAGATTTAAGCTTATGCTTTGGGAAAGACGTTGCATCTTCGAATAGGGAGTTTGATACCGCTCCTGCTGCCTCCGCAAACTTGCAGGTTAATAGCCCCTTTGATTGTTCGTCAATTAAAAGCGCTCTAAGGGACAACACCTCCATACTCAATGCCCTCCCTGAAAGATTTAAGATCACTTTCGGGGAGATTTTGTCCCCAATAATCGACTCTCTTGCCTGCCTCAATAACGAAAACAGAAAACTCAGAGCCCAAAATACGGAAATTCTCGACCAAGTGCTCACAATGAATGAACAACTCAGGGATCTCAAAATCTTTATAAGTGATTACTGTCTTCCCTCTAGTCAGACGTCAGTGATGGACCATTTGGAACCTCAGGAGCATTCACAGGAAGCAGATGATGCACTACCAAGACCTCCAACTCAAACTGAGCGCGTCCAGCGAGGAAATCGAGATCTCAAAAATCTGCACAGTTCACCTCGTTTTGCAGACAAAACAACTGAACAGATCGTAGCCCCGGCCGTGATGTTGAACCCTTTGTGTACTCATCCCCCTCACACCGCTCTCCATCAGCGCGATCCGACCTTCAAGGGCTGACAGCCCTTTTATACAGGACAAGTGTATTATTCCTGGTGAATCTAATCTGCACCAACCTTGCAAAAGACGTCACGAGAAGCCTGGTGGCCAGGTTCTGAACCAGGCCCAGCGCGGTTACAAGAGGATGGAGATGAGAGAAACCCCACGCCAAAACAGGGAGGAGCGGATCTATGCTCAAGCGGATGCCTTCTGTCTCTCTGACCAAATTAACCATCTTGCGCAATTTCCCAGGCATAAGCCACAAATGGCTTGCGCTCAAAGTGTTTTGACTGTGAAAACACAAGGTAACAAAACTCCATGCGAGGAGCCTAATATGTCGGTTCCTACTGAACCTGCCTCGGTCCCTCTGTCGCGGAGACTTGAGGAGATATATAATATTTCAGCTGTCCAGACCCGAGAGAGAATTTTTGTTTCCAGACTAGGACCAGCAACAAAAGTGGAAAGTATCAGGGCACTCTTTGCCCAAGAACATGGGATCAACTTAGACGCAAAAGCGATCAAAACCAGACACCCGACCTATTCTTCATTTATCATCTCCTGCCCTGCGAATGCAAAGCATATCGTCTTGGATTCTAGCTGCTGGCCGGTAGGCACCCTTATAAAGCCGTTCCAAGAGAGGAGCAGATCGATCGCTTATAGCGGATCCAGGCGAGATAAACAGCCATAGCTACAAAAGGATGACTTGCTACCAGGTTCACACGAAGGAGAGATTCTTTGGTTTATGCAGAATGTTCGCAGCCTAAAAAACAAGCTTCATTGTCTCCAGACTCTCCTATTGCTTAATGAGTTTGATATCATCTGCCTTACAGAAACATGGTTAGCGGCAGATAGACAGCTTGATCTTACCTATTTTAACACCCCTTACAAACACATTGGAAATCACAGAATTAACGGGCGAGGCGGAGGTGTTGAAATCCTGTTCAACGATCGCTTCCGGCCAATAACGACACGAGTGAGCCAGTCTAACAACTTTGAGGCAGTCTCCCTGACCCTGAGGAGTCCTCTTCTTCAAATCCAATGCTGCCTGGTTTACCTTCCTCCGGACCACAATGATGACTCTAGAGCGGAGCTGCTCACGTGGTTAGCAACCAACTTAATGCCTAGAATTCCAACTGTTGTAGCAGGTGACTTTAACTTGCCACTGCCCAGGCATGGGAATGCTCTTGAGGGCCTTCAGGCCACTCTCCGGGCCTTTAACCTTACACGGTTAGTGACGCAACCAACTAGAGCGTGTCAAGCACTGGACCTAATCTTCCATAACTTAAAAGATATCAAACTCCTACTTGGCAACTTTCGATTCCAATCTGATCACTCGCCAATTACATGTAAACTATCCTTACAGAACAATTCCCTTGGGTTACCTGACGAGTACTCTGCTGAATTACCTAGGATAGCCTTCTCTACCAAATATCTGAAGCCAGAGATCATTCTCCAATGCTTGATTGGGTTTGACTGGGGACGTCTCTATTCTGAGCCGTTGGAGGATGCCATTATGCTCTTGTCGGAACAACTGAAGTTAATTGCACTACATGGTGCAGCCAGAATCACCAGGAGTGGTAACAGATCGAATCGGGGTTTCAATAAGGAAACTAAGATGGCTTTCATCAAGAAGCAGAAGGCCTACCGGAAATAGCAGAAAACTCAAGTTCCCTCAGACCATTCCATCTTTAAGAAAGAAAGAGCTTGCTTCTTGAAAAAAAAAAAAAGGCTGGTCCTTAACCAAGCTGTTCTCAATAGGTTGAAGAGTGGTAGAAGGATCCTTTCGAATCATCATCATCACCTAGCCATTGACAAAAAGCTTGTCCAGGAATGGGCACAGTTCAGCTTACAGCAGGCAGATTTTCCTGACTCTGATTCCTTTCTCTCGCAGGAGAACTGGTTACCTAGGGCACACTTGTCTGAAATAGAAATAACTAGAGAGACCCTAATTGATGTCATCAATAAACTACCCAACAAAGCCACTGTAGGTCCGAATGGTTTCCCACTCTTTATTATCAAAATTTGCAGCCCATATATAGTCGACCTTCTCGTTCACCTTTTCAGACAAATCCTGCAATCTGGAATAGTTCCTTCAATTTGGAAAACTTACCATGTTAAGCCCATTCCAAATATCAAGAAACCCAAATCTCCTAAAGACCTGAGACCAATATCCATCAGCTGTTCTTTACTCAAAATTTTCGAAAAAGTAATTCAGCCAACAATTGCCCAGCATTGCTTTGCACACAGGCCCGAGTACCTCCATACCGTTCTACAAAGGAGATCGACAACTACCAATCTTCTTGATACCCTCTTCAGAATTCAGCACACCCTTAACAACAAATCACAGATTGATATCATATTCCTCGACATAAAATCGGCTTATGACAGAATACACCTCCCAGCTCTTTTTACCATTCTGAAACACTACTTCGGCCTGGCGGAAACCTTACTTCAAATTTTGAAGTCTATTTTACTTCCTAGACATCTGTCTGTGACCCACAATGACTTCCAAGAAACTATTGACGTCTCAAGAGGCATCCCACAAGGAAGTGTACTGTCAGCTATACTGTTTGCAGCAGTTTTGGAGCCTTTCCTTGCTCAGAATCCGAACTTTGTTTCCTATGCCGACGATCTGAAGTTCTACGTGAGCTCAGATCATAATCATCAGATTCATGATATCAACCAGCAAGCTTCTAGGCAGATATTGAGCTTGGAAAGTTATCTTGCCACAATAGGGCTGCATCTGAGCCCTTCCAAATCAGCACAACTGACAATAACCAAGAAGAGAGCCAAAAATGATATCCAAATCTTTGTGAGTGGGGAACCGGTGCAAAAGGTGACCTCTCATACTGATCTTGGCCTCACCTGGGACGTTGGGCTCACATTTCAGCCTCACTTTGCCAGGATGAGGCAGAAGACGTACGCTGCTCTTTGGGCAGTGCGTCAAGAGCTCGTTGGTGTGCATCAGCCAGCGCTGCTTGTTCGGCACATCCTGAGGTGTATTACGCCGATTCCTCTCTATGCTTCGGAAATTTGGTCATCTGCCCCTGCCTCATACCTTCAGAAGTATCTTAGTTTAGAGTACTGGTTGCTTAGATGGATGAACAGGGTGGTAGGCCACCCCCTAACTATCTCCAGATCTATCCTACAAGCAAATCTAGGCACCAGTCCTTGGAGACATATCATCATGACAAAAAATGTTCTCACGCTTGCACGGCTTATAACGAGGCGAATTGATGCTCCATCAGTATCCGCATTAATCTCTGGCCCGAGGAGGGCAAGAGGGAAGCACCCCGACTCCTGTCTCCCTCTACGTCTTACTCTGTCAAACATCGATTCCCTGAGGAACATGTTTCCAGCCAATTGTCTTCGGATCTTCAATAAATTTAGGATCCACCCTGATAGGTTCTGTGAAGACAAGCCCTACAGGAAGGAAATCCTCAAGAACTGTTACCAGATTATGAACTTATAATACTCCCCTTCTCCTGGACCTATCCAGATGGTGTTGTGTTCTCTTGGAATCTGTGATTGCCAATCAGGTTGTGGCATTGTGTTAATTACTATGTTAGCAAATCAAATGCCATGGATTTGAGACACCTGTCAAAACGCACTGATCAATATCTAATCAGGAAATGACATATGTAATTATTTACCTGTGCATTTGTAGTGACATAATTACCCCACCCACTTGTACCACATGACCTGCATCCCTCTTCTCCCATTGGCTACCCACAACTGCTGTATGGTATTCTCAAGGTCGAATAAATATCACCAGGAGGAGAACTTTTTTTTTGTATAGAGAGATAATTACAAAATGCACTTTTTTGTAATTTTATTTATTATCAGTAATCCAGGTTGGCCTTGGTCCCATTTTCTTTGGATTACCATGAACTTGCATTAGCATTCGTAGAGTCATATGATGCAAGAAAGCAAGCTTATATAGCATCAGACAAAAAAAAGAGAAAACCCTTCCTATTTCACCCAACCATCCACTCCAAACGTTTGTCTAGTTCTGCCTTGAACTCATTTAAGTTGGTGACCTCCACTACAACAGATGGAAGTTTGTTCCAACTATCAACCACCCGCTGGCTAAAGGTGAATTTCTGCATATCTATTCTACCATTGCCTTTCCTCATTTTGAATTTATGCCACCTCAGGTGAGTAATCTGAGCAAGAGGAAGAATCCCATCAGTATTGAGCTTGCTCAATCCATTCAAGGCCTTATACACCTCAATTAGATCACCTCGCAGGTGTCTAGTCTCCAGAAGCTGCAATTTACAGAACTTAAGCCTTTCTTGGTAACACCACCTTTGTTCCACTCACTAGTGTCGTTGCCCTTCTCTGTATTTGTTCCAGCAGCTTTACATATTTCTTAAAATGAAGCCTCCAGACCTGTATACAGTACTTGAGGCGTGGCCTGACCATTGCCTTATACAAGGGGATAGTAACCCCCCTTATCCCTGTTAGCAAAATTCCTCTATATCATTGACAAGACACCATGAGCTGCTCTAGCAGCCTTTTTGCACTGCTCAGTAAACTTCATATCTGACTGCACAGCTACCCCCAGGTCCTTTTCATTCTCCACCAACCTGATTGTAGTACCACCATGTTGATACGTTAGTCTGAGGTTACGGTTACCCAAATGCAGTACTTTATATTTGTCAATGTTTAACTTCAGTTGCCACCTCTCAGCCCATCTGCCTACTTTTCTCGATCCTGTTACAGTAGCGTACTATCATCTGTCATTAAAAACCCTGTAAACTTGGACATTAAGCCTGCTATACCTTCATCGATACCATTGATAAATACACAAAACAACAATGGGCCCAGCACCAAACCCTGGGGGACTCCACTAATAACATTAGTCCACGTAGAGCAGTGTCTGTTTATTATCACTCTTTCTTTTCCCACTTAACCATCCTTTTATCCATTGCAGCAACTTGCCCTTAATGCCATACTGCTCCAATTTGTACAGTAGTCTTCCCAGGGGCTCACATTTGGTGAGTATGGGCTTGGCACACCCAGGGTCATTAGCTGGATGTCACCATTTATTTCTTCCTTGGTGATTCCCTTTTACTTCTCTCTCTCTTAGGGTAACTCGGGTAATTTTTTTTTGTTTCTTGGCTGGTGCAGCATAAGCCTCAGGCTTCCTTGCACCATACAGCTAATAATAATAATAATAATAATAATAATAATAATAATAATAATAACTCCAGGTGTCTTTCTTGTGTTTATCTTCAACAATTTCTCCTCCACTTTACTCTCAGTTATTACGAGATTACCTACCTTACTGCCAGAGTTGAATACACCTCTGGCATTCCCCCTCGCTGAATAACTCCTCATATGTGATGTGGATGCAAAATATTCATTTAGTTTGTTAGCTACCTGAGCAGGATCATCCACAGTTGAACCATCGATATCAAGTGGACCAATCTGATTCATCCCCTTCCTTCTAGAGTTTCCATAAGTAAAGAACTCTTTGCTGTTTTTCTTTGCATCCTTTGCCAAAGATTTCTCGTAATCTGCCTTCGCCTACCTAACCTCCTTTGTAACTTGGTTACAGATCAACTTATATCTATTATAGGCTTCTGTATCACATATTAATTTATATGTATCCCATGCATTTTTCTTCTCTGCCATATATCTCATTAGTTCATCTGACATCCATTTAGGCGTAAACTTTGAACAGTATTTCTTAGTTGATATGTAAAGTCTAGTAGCTTCCAAGATAAGTTCTATGAATGCTTCCCATTTTGAATTTACTGTTGGTAACATCATCAGTTGGTCCCGCTGTATAGAATTTAAATACCGTCTCAGACCATCGTAGTCGCCTTTACGAAAGCAAAAACCCTTCCCTTTACGAGTTACCCTTCCCTTCCCTTTACCAGATGGTAGTTACCTCTTTGTGTAAATCCCACTTCAGCACACACACACACACACACACACACACACCTGGCCTTTTACAGTGCTCTCACGGTTGCATTTTGGTGTTCCTAGGCCGTAGGCACTTTTATTCCGAAATGTGCTCAAAATAAGGGGGTAAATTTTTTCTTCTATTTTAACACTTGGACTGCGAAATGCATTAGTTAACGCGACTCAAGTTTCAACTATAATAATTGATAAACCACCTCAATTGACGGAGTGACCATCACCTCGATTCTTCTAGTTTCGAGAAGTCGCTAGATAGCGTATGCGTATTGAATTGAAGCTCCTAGAGTCGATTGTACATATGTTTTCTCAGCTCGTTTTTAGTTAGTAAAATTAATGTCAAATTAATGTTGAATCGTTTATTTATTATTTTTTTCCCCTTCCTTCGTAGGCTCTAGACACTGTGCCTATGGTGCTTAATGGGAAATCCGGCTTATAGTGCTCTGTAATCATCACAGTGTACAAAAGCGGAGTTGAACTTTCGTTCAGGTGCCGTCCTACATAAGATGCTATACATGTCTATATGTCAATGATGCTGAATGTTTACTTTCTAAGATTTGTTAGGCAATTGGATAGAGCGAATCAAAGGACTTTGAAAATAGCAACAGCGATCCATTAAGTCCTGTGACAGTATTACAAAGAAACCTTGCAGAGGTTCCCTTGTAACTTGTTTTCATAAGTAAATTAACATTCAAATGAAATTTAAAACTCTAAACATGAATTAAAAATTTATGTTTAAAATAATTCAAAAATGTTTAATTTAAAATGTTTGTAATCTGTACGAACAGTACAAATGAGTATTTAAGCCAATTTTTTGTTCACATGTGACTGACTGAAAGATATCCAGAAGGGAGTAAGTGGTATCTGAAGCTGTAGTTTGTTTTAAAAAAATCATTACTTGTGATTTTTCATTTTAATAATTTTTAACATCAAACTTGATTAAACCAAACAAAAAATTCTGTGACCTAATATTTAAATACAAAATAATATCTTAACCTGTTTCTTAAGAGAAAATACGACAACAGTAAGAAACGCTATATGAATGGTAACAAGAGTCATCCAAGAATAATTTTTGAATTCAGTAATAGTTCAGCAGCACGAGGAGCAGTAAAGACGGCCATAAAACAATCTCCTTTTACTTCGCCACTACAATATTCATTTGATTATGCCCAAGTAAACAAAACAGCCGCAAGGCTATTTTTCGTTTAGTTTACGTCACGACTGAATTTGTATTAGTTGTGTCATATTCGTTTGTTGATAATAATACCTCGCTCGTGGTTACGTTTTACCACGAGCGAGTACGTACTGTATTTCTTATGTTTTTTTTTTAATCGATTTTAAATAATTATTTTCATTTGTTTGGCTTTATTATTTGTACGTGTTTTTACTGAGCATTCTCTGCATCGCACTGTTCCAGAAATCTCATTCATTTAATTTTAGACGACATTATCGAGGACGTACTCCCAGTTAAGATGTTTTTCTTCATTTCCTTGCAGTCGGGATCATTTATATTCCTTGCGGTATTTTATATTATTTTTTGGCACCCGTTCAACACCTACTTCATTTGTTACGGCAGATTAGTGGAAAAGATAAGAAAGTAAGCGCATGTTGGCCAGATAACCTTGTGGCCATGTCTTGTTTACGGCAACAACGTAGTCAAATGAATATTGCAACGATGTTGAAAAATGCAAACAATTTTATGATCCATTTTTATGGCTTCTTTCATACTCTTGTAGTATTATGGCAGTGTAAAGGGGAGGAAAATTAAATCTTGGATGTTTATTGTTGGTTTATTCGTACGACGTTTCTTATTAATGTCAAATTTGAAAGCTGCTGAGCAAACTGGTTAGGAGTTTTGTTTCCCGTAGAGGGTCACATGTTTTTTTTTTTTTTTTAAATAATCATGGTGGAGTCAAAGCACTAAGTGGTAAAATAGACTAATTCTGTATGCGTTAAGATTTATAATAAAGGCATTATTCCCAGCTCATTAAAATCAATAATCTTCTAGAATGATCTTTAAATATACATTTTTTTTCTTTTTCGCTTCTGAATTGCCCGTGCTGGTAGCACAGTGGATATAATCGCCGTTTTCTCTACACGGGGTAGAAAATGCTCGGGTTTGAATCCTGCTAATAACAGCAGGAATTTTTGTGGATTTTTTTTTTTTTTTTTTTTTTTTTTTTCACAACGTGGCGCTGAATTAGTAAGGAGAGGGTTGTATGGATTTTTCATCAAGAAATATTTTCTCCATGTTAAAAATCTCAGCGATTTTTTCTTCAATTTGTTTCGTATCTAAGTCGACATTAAATGGATAAGAAATATATTGAACAATGTCTTCAGTTGTTTCAAAGTCATCCACAACTTTCACAATTTCAGAAACATATTTCTCACTATTAAATTCAAAAACAGGATATTTTTGCAAATGAACTTGCATATTTGCAAAATGATAGAATTTTATTTCTTTGAGATCCTTAGCCATTGCCAAAAATTGATATTTATATGCAGAAATATTACTAATCATGCCATCCACATTTTTATTTTTTCCTTGTAATTCCAAATTCAGATCACTTAATTTACTGGTAAAATCTGCCATAAAAGCCAGACCACACAACCACACTTCGTATCTTTTAGCTGCTGATAATCATCTCCCCTTTGATCAACACATTTTTTTAAATTTCATTCAGCAAATTTCGAAATCTCTAGAAACTTACTCCGACTCAGCCACCTCACATCTGTGTGTAATATCAGATCTGGTTCATTTTCATTGAGTTGCATTTGAAAAGTCTCCTTTGAAGAGATTATCCTCTGATAGATTTCACGATTTTGAAAGCTATGTCCATAACACTTTTAGTATTTAATCTTTTGCTGGCTAACACTTGTTGGTGGATGATACAGTGATAACTCAAAAACTCTGGGAATTCATCATCCTTTTGGCACAATGTGATGAATCCGTTAAGATGCCTTGTCATTGCTTTGGCTCCATCTATTGTTGTTGATACGAGCTTAAATAGTGATAATTTAGTTTTTTCAATAAAATTTTTGAATGCGTTAAATATATCAAGGCCTCCATAGTTCTTTCTTTTAACGAAACCATACCCAGCAGTTCTTCCGTAGTGGAAAAATCATCGAAAACCATACGAATAATTTTTTCGATGCTTTGCATCAGAGTATTTCGAGATAATTGCATATCTTGAAGAGCATTTCTAATTTCATTTTTGTACTTAAAATTTTCAAAAAGAGAATCTGTTATTTCTAAAAATGCGTCTTTGATGAACTGACCATCAGAAAATGGGTTGCATTTTTTTACCCTTTAAGTGATGCTACAGTTACTACTTTAGATTGTAAATTAGGTGTCATGAAGAAATTTTGTTGCGCAAATAATATGGATTTAAGTTCTTTTAATTTATTTTTTCTAAGGTCACTATTATCTTGTTGCTCTTCTCTGTACTCGTTCCAACAGTTCTACATCCTTAAAATGAGGCTTCCAGACCTCATTTTAAGAAGGACGTAGAGCTGTTAGAACGAGTACAGAGAAGGGCAACAAGATTAGTGAATGGAACAAAGGGTTGTTCTTAATAAGAAAGGCTTAAGTTTTGAAAATTACAGTGTCTGGAGACTAGGCACCTGCAAGGTTATCTGATTGAGGTGTATAAAGCCTTCAATGGTTTGAGCATGCTCAAATGCTGATGGGATTCTTCCTCTTGCTCAGAATAATCGCCTGAGAGGGTATAAATTCAAATTGAGGAAAGACAGTTTTAGGATAGATGTGTGGAAGTTTGCCTTTAGCCAGCAGGTGGTTGATTGCTGGAACAAACTTCCATCTGTCGTTGTAGAAGTTGATAGCTTAAATAGATTCAAGGCAGAACTTGACAAACATTTGGAGCGAGTGGATGGGTGAAATAAGGTGTTTTTTTTTTTGGGTGATGCTATAAGCTTGCTTTCTTGCATCATGTGCGATTGATATTTACCGTAAAGATATTAATATCGTTAATAAATATTGAAAGCGGTAAGGGGACCCAACATGAAGTGCGTTGAAGTGCCTTTCTATATTTCCTTTTTTGAGTCTAGTCACGGAAGCATTGCAAATCAAACAACAACATTTTTCTTTTATCATTACAAAAAAGTACTCTAGTTCCCACTCTTGATGAAAATGATATGTTTTATTCTTTTTCGTAGTATTCATTTTAAATCAAGAGATATTAAATTAACGTATAAGTAGTGTCCAGTTATTAATATTAAGTAAGCTAAATAAGAATTCTACAAATACATTATGCTCTCCACAACTAAACTGCGTGAATTTTCTCTAGACCACAGAGTAATACTGTTCTCCGTTTGTTAACTCCCTTTCTCTCTTCCGGGGTACGCCTGTGCCGTCTATCCTGCTTCAATTTAAGCGATCAGTTTGGACAGTAATCTGATCCCTCGGAAATCAGGGGTTTTAGTGGCCCTAGATTTCTGCGGCAACAGATCGCGTTGTGTTTTTAATGGAAAGATCACTTAGCATCTTTCCATCCCGCAAAATCCATTTTCTTTATTTGTTTACCCTGGCGTGGTTTAGGATGTTGACAGAGTGAATGCGACATGCAAATAACACTTAACAACATTTATTATAAACAACAAGGTCATGTACACAATCTGCTTTCGCACAATAATAGAACAGTGAGTAAAGTGTGCATGAATTCTAAGTGCAACGATATGCTAACAGTAAGACATAGTTAAAGCTACAAAATTCAATGGTCTCGCGATTTCAGGCGATTGTACATTCAATGGTCAGGCGATTGTACATTCAATGGTCAGACGATTGTACATTTTATCTTTCTAAACAAATCCTGTCCCTTGCTTCTAACATCCTATAAACAATACTAGAATGTAAGCTATAACACCTTCTTGGAATAATTATAATTTACACATATAAAAGAAAATGAGAAAGGGAGCATTGAGTTTAAAGTATATTTGGCTGTTTCACACATGTTCATTTATACATAAGGATGGTTTACTTACCAGGTTAAGTTGGTGTGTCCTGGAGTCTGTTACACGGCTTCCTTTTATAGTGGAGTGGACCGTGATCTCCTCTGGTCATCACAGTTCTATTTCTTCAGCCTGTCGGGATGGTGCAGGCAGCTTCTGAAGAGGCTTTGGCTAGAAGCCGATGGAGGCTTAGACAGTGGCAGCGATCGGCATCGATGACCGTAGGGATTCGCTATACGGCGGCGACTTATGTTGATGGTGGTGAAGATCTTCCGAGGAACATAGGACCGATGTTGACCAGAACCAACAGGGCCTTCGGCGGTGGCGACGGAGACACCCCTTTGGTCTCATACGGGCCCTTTTTATATTCTGTGCTCTCCTTTGTCTTCTGGAGCTAAACTCTCTCATTGGCGACTGGAAGTCACGAGTTTTCTGCCCAAGACGGTCCAGGGAGGACTCATGCTTCCAAATGGTCCTTCTGTCTCTGGTTAACTTATTTGGGTTCCTTGGTGTTGGAAATAAATAAAAGGGACGCCCACTCACTTTCTCACGCTGGCTTTCCTTCTTGCCAACCTCTCATGACTTCTGTTTAGTTACCCTGGTCGTAAAATCTTTTGGGTATCGCAGTTGGCGAAAAGGGCTTGACCTACTGCATTCTTTTCCCTTTACACATTAATTAGTTCATTTCTAGATCTTGTAGGGACTAGGGAGACTTTGCCTCACTCCTTATTTGGTATGGAGAGAAATTTGTATAACCTAGTTAGAGCGAGAGGTTTTCACGTTCCCTGAGATACAAACTTTGTCTAGCTGCAATGGGAATATTCTCTTTGTTCTTTCGACTAGCAATAGATACCCAACAGTTACACTCAGGCTTGATGTTGCTCCATTACGATATTGATAACTGGGTATTAGTATGGATAGGTTATAATTTCAGGGAAAGTAAATACTCTCGGGCTAACAATACTCTCTGCACTAGACAAGCCTAGCTGCTGCGCGGCGACAAGAGTAGAATGGTTAAACTGATTTGTAATAAGCGTATGCAGTGGGGCGCATAATAATAATAACATTTAGATTTAGAATAATCTATTTTTTATATATGTTTAAAATTCGTTGATCGACCGAATTAAAGCCGCGATCGACTTGTTGGCCACCCCTGCAGTAGACTTTCAGAATAAAGGCACTTCGTGGATTCAAAATGCAGTTATTTCGATTTTTCCGTTATCTAGAAAGTTTTATTTTTAATATATTTAATGCAGAAATAATAAATACATCCTTCTTCCACCTCGTTCTATTTTCTATTATTATATCAAGTTTGTTGCTAAGCTTTAGTGTTGTTCTTCTTTTCTTTTCTGTATGAGGTTTATTAACTTTAGGAGCCATAGTGAGGGGTTTTTAATTGAATTAAAATAAATGTAAAACAGCTGTATAATCCGTGATACCAGTACAGAATTCACTTTCAAAATTGCGAATTTAACCACGTGACTTTGCCGTTTTATTTTTTCCCGGCACTGCAAGAAATCTGCGCAGTATGTAAACATCTGATCTCAATGTGCTGTTATTTGGGGTGCTGTTATTTCGACAGTCTACTGTATCATTTTTTTACACCTCATAATTCGTATAAAATTTCAATTAAATGTTCCAAAAATTTTCTAGACTGACAGAGAGGAATGTGAATGGTAGTTAAAAGTATTTTTAAGGAATCATCTCAAATTTGCATAGCTGAACCATCATTTTATTAAATAGAAATTTTTCCTAAATACATAAATAAATTGCTGCATGTTTCATGAAGTCAAAAACTTCCATATGTGAGTAACCTAGAGAATGAATGAATAATAAATAAAGTACATATCTATGTATCGAAGTAAATCCTATAAAAGATTATTTGCAGATGCCATTCAATTCACGTGTCTAGAATGCATTTAGAGCAAGCCAACAATCAATATATGATGCTGTCGGTACGCTTCATGCGCTAAACAATCCTGGCTGCAGTTTCCGTTAGCCCGCTTTTGGTCTGGTTAATGCTCTCGGTAGATATTTGAAATTTTAAATTATGCCCTAAGCAGATTCGGCGCACCTCTCAAGAAACGGTGGGAGCTCTCTTTGGGGATTTGGAAAGAAATACTAGAGTTTGCAGATACAGACTTTATTATTTTTATCTGGCAATCAGCTGCTACTTTTATGCCCTGTGGTCTCATCGACGTGTGGCTGTTAAAGTGAAATTTATGCACGTACGAATAATAACTTAGTTTTATGTCTTCCTCCCTCCCGCTCATTCTTTGCCTATGCAAACTCACTTGGAGATAACTGGAAAGGAATACTCATAGAGAGACGAGACAATAGCAAATCGTATAAGTGCACCAAGGAGGATTTCTTAAATTACATTTGAACAGTCGTTGCTAGTGGAATTCTAAACATTTGTCAGGACTGATATATGATTGTATAACCCAAAGAAAAACTGCTTTTGCATTACGGCTCACTACAAAACTACTATATTCGATGAAGATTGGAGTAGAATATTCAAAGCGAATTACCGCTAACTAAGGTGACTGTATATGTCTTCCTCCATCTTAATAATGAAACCTCGAAAGAGGAATGGCAGTAGACCAGCGACTAATGCATTATTCGTTCCGTTACATTGATTTCTCTGTTCATCAGGCGTAACAGATTATTGTATTGACTGCCTGAATAGGTTTCAACTGCGAATTATGCGAAGCGGGGGGGGGATGCGAAAATCTAATGGGCAGCATGGAATTAACACAATTATCCATTTGAGCGTTTGCCATATTGTTCTCAAATACAACGATTGTACTTCACGTGCCATGTTATAACAATGCCTTAATTGATACTGGCTGCTAATAAAGTTTCCTATGAATACACTGTAGACGTGTTGCCACACAGTCCTAAGTTTAGTTTACTTATTCTATATCGAAGATCAACGGTTGGCTATTATAATGCAGTAACGTGAAACTGAATGCAAGCACCATGTTTGCTTTGTAATCTCATCTCTCCATGCAAAATTATGCTCTTCTAGATTATTTGCTAGAATTTTGATAATCTTCCTAATATCAAAGCCCCTAATCATCTCTACTTACATAATGGTTGTGCGTGATTTTAACTCATTATTATTATTATTATCATCAGTTTATTCAACAAACACCCTTGTACAGAAATTATCTAGGAGGATGGTTCATACATACATCCAACTAAACTTATTAGAGTGTAACATGGGATAAAATATCAGCAAATACATAAGATATATAAATATAGAGGAAAAATTACATAGATACAGAAATCTTACATTCATAGAAAAATTACAAAACATTATACATACATTGAAAAATGACATCGTCATTTACATTATGAATTAAGATTGCACATCGTCATTTACACTATCATTAAGATTGCACATCGTCATTTACACTATCATTAAGATTGCACATATAGCTAATAATATTTCAGTTATGACTATGTAGGTTTGTGCAATTTTTGTAAGGTAACAAAAGTGTTATATGTTTTGGAGTTAAAATTCGCTAAATACTGTATATTCAAATCTGTTATTAATTGTTTAGTAGAAATTTCAATGAAAAGAAACGAAACTGAATTAATGAAGTTAAACGATTTGTCATCGTTTAACTTCATTAATGATATTTTTCTTTGGGTGGAAAATATGGGAGAACGCTAATATGGTGTTGTACCAAATCCTCTCTGTTTTGTAATAGAAGGTATTAACATAACACAGAACTTGACTGTATCAGTTTCTTGATCATTGGATAGCACGAGGGCAATGTCGCCCAATTTGGTTTGCGTAGTCCACCGATTATTCTGTATCAATTTACAAAAATCTGCTTCTTGTAACTAGTTATTATGTTGCTGGTCGTCCAATTCGGATTTTATTGATAAGCGTATCACTTTTTGAAGTGAAACTTCTTTAGGCGCGCTCCAAGCAGTTTTCAGATGGGAGTAACTTGCGCTCGTCGATTGACAAAAAACGTAACGAAAATGCATCCGTTGCCATAAGTACACGCATTAAGGCACTCAGAACAGCCAACTATTGTACTAGAATTAAAGACCCGGTTCTTGTGCGATCTTCGAAGTTTAAAAACGTTAGGTCCGGTTAGTAATTTGGAGGGTAACCACCTGAGAATGCGCGGTGTGGTTGCCTTACTTTCTTTTTCTTTTGTCAACTTGTAAAGAATATTCTTCCGATTTTTACGTATCATTTTATTTTGTTAATTGGTAAGGTAATAAAGTGTAAATCTATAAAAGTAAAGATAGCCTGCGAATAATATTCCTCCTATTTTCGCTTATTAGAATCGCCGTTAATAGAATTAAAATTCAATTCGTAAACGTGATCACAGTGACCGGAGCTTACTACATATCGTATAGTGAACGGTATTTTGTTATGGAGTGTCCACCTTAAAGTGATTTGATAGTAAAATGAACCAATCGTAAAGCGAGGGTTCACTGTAGTGAGCGTTTTGAGGCGATAGCGCACGTACACATGCAATGCAATCCTTGGATTGACAAAAATCGCCTAGAAAATGCAACACGAAATGATTCATCCCCACCACCACCATTGTGCCACTCCGTACCAATCACTAGGGACGCATGACCCAATCAGTACCCCTACTGACTGCGTCATGCTGTTTCTTTCGCCATTCTCCACTGTATTTAATAAAAAATTTCGATGGAAAAAAATTTATAATTCAACATGTCGAAGACTAATAGTGAGCATTGTAAGGCGTGTAGAGCGCGTACATGTGCAGTGCGACTACTGAAACCACCTCCATTGAGTACAAGACAAAGGAGAGATCTAAGCTATTTCGACAGCGGAAGAAATTGAAGCGTGCGATGGAGTTGAACAAAGAAGCCGTAGAAGCTCCACCCACATCTTCAGAGCCTTACATCTCTCCAAAAATGTTAAAAGGGAATTTGGAAGAAACAGCCATAGAAGTTGATACTGCAAATGAAAACGATGAAGAGTCCTTGAAGTCCAGTCGTAAAAGAAAAGCGAAGACGCCAAAACCGACTGCCAGAAGTACTCCATAAAATCGTTCAACACGTAGCGGGTGTAAGCATGTTGGATTTTAAGAAATACCGAAGCATCCACGCACAGTTTAAACGTACATTCCTGGGTAGTGATTTGGGTTCCGTGTGTGATCGGCAGTACCTTTTGAAATTTTGCCTACCCTGTTGAAATTTTGAAATCCGTTCTAATGATCATCCAACCTGGTTGTTTTCCGTCAGCCACAAAACAGTCAGCTTCATTACACGATGCAGCAATTAATTTGCTTGCTCCTCTATTTGTAATAGAATTAACCGTCTCTGAAATACCTAGACGGCAAACTCTTGGGAAGGATTTGAAATCTGTCTCTGTTCCTACCAGAAGTTGATCACATCTAGGATTCAACGCATGCAGATTCGGCGACCCTGCAATTAATTCCTCCCTATGATCGGAGTATTCATAACAGTCATATAATATGTCTCCAAGTTTCATCTTTCACAGACGCAAGAAGAACGGTCCACAAAACCTAACTCATGTAACTTTGCAAAAAGTGATCCATGTCCTGTCAAGAAGAAGATGACGTGTAAATTTGGACTAAACCATCTGGACCAAGCTTTACTATTAATATTTACACACGGAAGGAATTTTTTTATGTGACCTCTAATACTTATCATTCTCTCTCCATTCAATTGACCAACCAAGAGAGCCTAGATACGGTTCTCCTCTTCTTTATATGCACCAGCGCAATCAATTTCAATTGATAGACGCCTGTATGGTACTCCAGTCAATTTGATTTCACTTAAGTGACAACACATTGATTTGAAAACTAAATTTAGGTCTAGCTGAAGCCGTCCGGTCACGATCTGTTTTCACAAGATATGAAGTAGAAAACTTTTTCCAGTGACTCATTTTGCAGTGTAACCGTGATCGCCAATTTCTCAGCCACGTTCTGTTTACAGATGGACCATGTTTTGCAAGAAATGAAATTCTCCACTCCGAAACACTCATATTTGAACAGAAGAAAACCCGCATGCGATTGTCAGCACTCATTATCATCATACTTTTTTTTCCTTTAATGTTTGGAGACAATCTTTTTGGTTCTTAATTTTTACTAGCAAGGTAAAATGGGAATTATGTGGGAATTATTTTAATAATTTGTTGGAATATAACTGTTGTTGTTGTTTGATTTTTAGGAGCATTCGCAACCAAGGCCATATTGCTCCAGGGATATGCGGTGGTCATTCCCTGACCTTTCCGCATCCTCCGTATTTGGTGGTCACGGGCTCGAACCCCGGTCTAATCAAGAAGCGGGGGCTACGCACTGCTGCTCCTGCCCACCTGGCTACTGAGGCGGCTTGGAATATAACTTTTGAGTCGGCAGAGGATATGGTTTATGCACGACGATGCACCAGCCCATCTTTCCCGTGAAGTTTCTGACTTTTAAATACGGAACATAATAACCGATGGATTGGTCGGAACGGCCCTGTAGAATGGTCATCATGATCACCCGACCTCATACCCTTAGAAATTTTTTTGTAGGGTCGCATGAAATTCATGGTTTATTCTGCTCCTATTACCACACAAGGCGAATTTATTTCTTTATTTATTTCTATAATGTAGACGGTTTCCTGTTATTGTGGTGTTCGTATATTATTGTGTAATAATGTGTTGTTATGATTGACCTTTAGCCGAGAGGTCTACAACACAGCACTGTAAAGCTTTTTCTTTCCGTCGCTGGCACGTCGGGCCGGTCCAATCACAACATATCAAGGTAACAACCATCATTCGTAGAAGTCCAACCTGGGCTAGATGCCCGTCCCCAGCCCAACGCGTAAGGTTAAACAGGAAGAGAAGGGAAAAACATTATTAAAAACCTACATAGAAAAAAAAATAATAAAAAAAAAATATATATATATATACACACACACACACGCTGGTGTTCGAAGAAAGTGCATCACCTCGTAAAATTGTAATTTCGTCCGAATAACGTAAGTATATGGCAATATTTCTTACATATTGCATCAGATAAGATTGACACGCGTAGGTGATGATAATATTGCATCAGCTTTACCTTCAGCTATGCAAGCACGCTCTGCAAGAGTTGCAGTCATTCGTTGCTTGTGTCCGGATGGCGAGTTACGTGCAATTCACGCCACGAAGAAAGAGTGCTATTGTTGCCTTACGTGAGGAAGGATGTTCTTCCCATCATATTGCTTATAGAGTGTTTTGTAATCAGTCGACAGTGAGTAGATTTCTTTTCAAACTCAAGAATACGGGTTCTGATGATAGGAAAAAGGAACCAGACGCAAACGAGTCTCTACGCTAAAACAGGACCGCGTTTTGAAGCTCTTATGCCTTAAAACCGTAAAGCTTCTCTTCGTCTGAGCTGAAAAGAGAATGGGAAGAACATACAGAAGTGGTTGCAAGTGCAGTAACAATTAGAAGACACCTCTTCAAAAATGGACTTGTAGCCCGTCGTCCTAAGAAGAAGCCCCTCCTCACACAAAAAATGAAAAAGGCCCGATCGGATGAGAAGAAATTCAACCTGCATGGCTCTGATGGGAGACAAACGATTCGCCGTAGACGTGGTGAAGAATACCATCCAGACTGTATGGTGTCTACAGCGAAATTCCCTACCAGCTAAATGATATGGGGGTGCATTTTGTATCACCTGCAGTTTATAAAAGGTTCTGTAAATGCCAATGGATACCCGGCAGTATTGGAAGGCAAATTGCTGCCAACCATTAGAGACCATTTCAACCTGCCAAGTAACTGCATCTTTCACCACGACTCTGCTCATTGTCATTGGGCGAAAAGTGTAAGTACGCACTTCTGTACTTACTTTAGTTTCATTTCTGCGTTAGAGGTTCGAAAGTAATGTGTTTACATTTGTTACAGATGAAAAAATGTTTGGAAGAACGGTCCATTACAACTGTTAGCTGGTCAGGAAACAGCTCGGACCTGAATCCTATAGAGAACTGTTGGTATCGTGTGGAATCTGCAGTTTCCAGAAAGAAACCAAAGACCCTTCGTGAACTTCAGGAAGCCATAATTCGTGTTTAGAACGACGAACTCGACGAACTCTCAGTTCGTCGTTCTTCAGAAATTGATGTTGTCAGTGCATCCAAGGTGTGCTGCTGTCATCAGGGCCAGAGGCGGTTGAACTAAATATTAGATTTGCACCTGGTGAACTTTTCATTTTGTTTTCCATTTAAAATGGTAAACTGAAGGAAACTGGGGGCTTCTGATAACATTTCAGCCATACTTATCGTGTTTACCAAAACTGTTATATAAAGGTTGCAAATACTCATTTTGGAATATTTTGAGAGCACATGTCAAATATTACTTAGCTTTGCCTTAACTATTAATAAATATCTTTTGTTTATATTTCTATTTGTGATGCTAGTCATTAATGTAACATACCATCGCGAAAAAAGGGTTAAGAATAGTCCTGAAACTATAAAACATGCTAGGGAATAGTGGATTCGTCGCGCTGAGTGCTGCGTTGAACAAGGAAATGACTAATGATAATATTCAAAATAATGACTTTTTAAACATGTTTATATGAACTTGTTTTTCTTATTTTTCCGTAGAATATGCTCCTACATTTTTTGTGTACAGTTTTGAAACAATCTTTTATAAAAAGCTCGATATTCTAAGAATAGACAATATTTAAAATAACTAAATGCACAAGGCATAATACATTAAGAGTTTAATTTCTATATAATATCAGTGTGTAGATACACCATAGACAACTCTTAAAAAACTACAAAGTAGTTGTTGTAGGCATCATTTGCTCTTTCTCATATTGTGCTCTGCCTTCACGACGAGTTGCCATGATATTGCACTACCGCGAATAAGTAAATAATAAATTTTCTGTTTATACTCCGGGACGACCAAATGATCAGAGGAGTTCACGAGATAGACAGAATACAAGAAACAGCACCGTATTCAGCAGTCACGGGCTTGAACCCCGGTCACTCAAGGCACGTGTACTTATGCACCCGCGCGCCTGACCACTAGGCTAACGCTTCACTAATAGAGAAGACTATCGTTACTTATTCTGTGGTGTGGTTACTTATTCTCAGTGAGTGGTACTCACTGAGAATAAGTAACAATAGATATTCTTAGATATTATATATCTAAGAATAGAATAATTCCAATTAGTTAAGTTAATAATGAATTTCTTTAAAAGGAAAGTCTTTAATTTCTTTAAAAGTTATATAATAATTTCTGAACTATTGACCTGAATCCCATGTAGGACTATAAAGCAAGGAAATGAATTAATTTAAGGATATCTTTTCAGAGAGAATCAAACTGCTCTCTCTCTGACTTAAAATTTAACTTAGAAATTTGTAGATTGTTTGAAGAATTTTGTATCTATATAATTATTTTATAGAGGTTTTCTGCCATAACTTAATAAAGCAACTATGTCGAATTCTATAGCAGAAGTGGTCTCAACTGCGCTAGCAGTTTAGTAGCAAATTGACAATAGACGCCCACAAGTGCCTTGAGTGTTTCTAGGCGCACATAGGTCTACTTAGATAGAAGCCTTTGTATGTGTTGAAAGCTTCCGGCATATGAGTTGTATTGATATTGTTTGTTTTCGCTATCAGTAGCGTTAACTCGAGGACCGTGTGGGGCCCACGGAAATATAGGCAGCCTGAAGTGTTACTGCGTCCCCCCAAGTTTAAAACTAGCGTATTACAAAATATAATTTGAGTTTTGCAAATATTCTTTTTTATAATAGTCGATAGTTTTGCATTTCTTTCTTAGGACGTTTTATGTATCTTTCCCAAGATTTAACAATATTATTATAATCATATAATGAGAATGTTATTAGTGTTATCTAATAATTATTAGACTTTCCTGTTAATTCTTAAATGTAATTAAAAAAAAAAAACACCAACTAAACTATATACAAGATAACTAACATCTTGATAAATAAATTTTTATTTCGAAAATTGCGTAATTAGTGTTAAGGAACTGCTCTTATGGCCTGCTTCATGGTAGAACCCATGCGGCCCGCAACAACATTCGGAATTTTATCTGGTTTGACCCTTGGCCAAAAAAGGTTGGACTGCCCTTCATTATGTCCAGTGAAAAAAAAAAAAAAAAAAGAAAGAAAAAGAAAATAATATATAACTACCAGTCATTAGTAAACAGAACAAAAGTAAATTTATTAATGGCATCTGTTGTCTATTATGAAGTGATAAATATGACGCAAATAAGACAGAAGCAAACGTATTAAATAAAATATTAAAAAGAAAGCACTATCACAAAGAAAAGTTATACCATCAGTTCTGAATGGGTTAACAATGAGCACAACCTTTAATATCACAGCAGTGAATACTTAGTAATACCTCGCATGCAATACACTTATTTTCTAGCTGTTAGACCAAGAACTGCTATAGTTATATGAGAATGGTTTCTTCGCCTTATCAAAACGATCACAAGTTTTTGTGGTCAGTTTTGTCCTAGAGAAATACATAAGTTAAAGAATGCCAATGATTCGTAAGACTTTGACTCTCTTCCGTATGACCTTAACTGTCTGCCTGTTATTTACTTCTCTTTGAAGTGTAATAAGATCATTGAGCCCTTTCAAAGATGATGATAGCAAATGGAAACTTTAATTAATGGAGGTGCGCCCCGAATATACTAAGCTGGGAAGACAATGCACTCTACGCCTACAGGAACCTCAGTAGTTACAGTTTAGAGGTGATTGCCCCAGTGCAAGCAGCATCGGTAAATAACCCTTGCTGTGCATGACTTTATCGAACCTTGATTCTATAGTATGCCTTTCTATAATGCCTTTCTGAGGAAATGCTTGAAACATAGCGAGAAACGCCTTGGCACATTGGCGTATATCTAAATAAAAAAATAAAGGTTCGCTTGGTTTTATTTTCTGCATAGAATGAGAGATCGGAAATCCAGGAGAATATTGCTCCTCGACCTTTTGTCACTCTAAGGAACACCGATGGAGACAGTTCAAGCTGGAATTGGTTAGACCAACGCAGTTGAATAATAGCCTCTCCATTTCTGTTTAGTCGTCATGATATATATTTCAACACAGCACATCAGTATACACAAACTAAACGCCGAATCGCTACAGAAAAGCTTCGCCTGAAGCCATGTGTAAGTTTTTGAGGACGTACAATTTTTTTAATCATGCACGTAATTGTACCACACACACACACACACACACACACACACACACACACACACACACACACACACACACACACACACACACACACACACACACACACACACACACACACACACACACACACAGGAAATTTGTTCACTGTAAACATTTCAAGTTCTATCCACTCAACAGTGCACTTATTGCGATCTCTTTCTGTGTTTTTTTTTTTTTTTTTTTTTTTTGTTTGCTTTTGAAATCAATAAATTCATTTTTCAGTTATGGACTCCAATAAATAACGTACGCCTCGTCAAATAGTCATTAGCATTTAGCCAAGAAATATGCTTATTTGCTACTTGAAATATGTATTTAATTTTTATAATTTTTTTGCTTATTATTATTTCTTTATGCTATTTGTTAATTTGTAGAACACGATAGTTGTTATTTGGTAAAACCCATAGCTATGCAGCGGTGATGGGATGTTGTGTAATATGTGTAAATAACTGTACAGTATACAGACTGGTATTTTATTTTTCAGCACAGTAAGTACCGAAGCTTCAAATAAACACTATTACAAGAATTCCCTTTATTTCTATCTAATTATAAACTCCTTCAGTTAATTGTAATTAATATTAATTATAGTTGATTGATCAGTTTTCCTGCTAATATATACTATTTACATCTGATACATGAAGAAAGAAAACATGTGGCCATGCCATGACAGTTTCAAGAAGTATACAGATAGATTTGATATGGAATTTTGACATCACGTAAGCCGAGTGGTTGGTATACAGTAGAGGAATTAGATCAGTGGTCTTCATTGTTCAGTTAGCGGGCCTGATCAGGTAAGTGGAGTTATTTTCGAAATCCTTCAGGTTTTTTATTTCCTCTGACTGATCATTCAGCAAATATTCTAGTTTTCCGAGTCCTTTTTTTTTTTGTTGAATATTTCTAAAAAAAATTCAGTTTTAAAAACTCATAATTTACTTATGCTAGTTATTTAAGCAGTTTGTTGATACTGTGGACAAGCATTTTTGTAAAGGGCGGCTCCTTGAACGTAAGTTCATCTCCGCCTCGTATCACTGTTCTTCACAGAGAACAAATGGGCCAGATATGTATGTGACAGAGGTTTGTGTGTTCTGTTGTTCTGTTCTGGCCACTTGGCTACCCAGAAGCGTCAGTCCACACCACGGGAAGGTGAGCCAGTCCCAATAGTGCTCGTGATGTCTCAATTCGAGATTCTGATCCATCTGATGTTGCCAAAAGGTGGGTTAGATTCCTCTGGGAGGGGCCCATTCTAGGGAAAAAAAGGGGGAGGGAGGTCCCGCGGTGTATAAAAAAAAAAAAACCGAGGTTCCCTTAGTGTATTAAAAAATATATTAATAATAAAAATAAAAGAGGTTCCCGTGGCATATTAAAAAAAAAGTGGGGGGGGGGGGGTTCCCGTGGCGAAGTAAAAAAAAAAAAAAAAAAAAAAAAAGATGTTTCCGTAGTGTATTAAAAAAATAAATAAATAAATAATAATAACATAAAAGAGGTACTCTTGCCGTATTAAAAATAAAAAAAGTAATAAAATGAAAAAAGAGATTCCCGTGGCGTATTAAAAAAAAAGAGAGAGGTTCCCCTGCCGTATTAAAATAAATATATTTTTTTATTTATTTAAATTTTTTTTAAATGTATTTATTAAAAAAATAAAATTAAAAAAAAGATTCCCGTGGCATATTAAAGAAAAAGAAAAAGAGAGAGAGAGAGAGAGAGAGAGAGAGAGAGAAAAAAAAAAAGAGAGATTCTCAACCCCCTCCTCTTTCTTTAATACACCACGAATTGAAAAAAAAAAAAAAAAAAATTTGAGATTTATTCATCTACAGCAAAATCTACTGTTTTATAAACTGATGAGGACACAGCCAGCCAGTTCTTCGTAAACATCAAAGCAGTTATTGATACTTTCAAAGTATTTTTTAAAAAGTATCAATAACTGCTTTGATGTTTACGACGAACTGTCTGGCTGTGTCCTCGCCAGTTTATTGATACTATATTTGAGTTGTATGCTGCCGGCCGGGCTAGCCAGGTGGGTAAAGTGCCTGCCTGGCAACCGAAAGGTCTCAGGTTCGAATCCCGCCTCGGGCTTGGATTAGAGTAAAATTATGGCCACAGAAGCCGATGCGCCAACAACTTAAAAAAAAAGAAAAAAGTTGAATGCTGCTAGTTTATTCGCAACTGCCCTTAAACAATAGCAGTAGAAAATATAGTCTTAAACTGATCTTCAACCATGAGGACTACTGATATTCCTCGCTACATGAGGCTGTTCTTAGACTGTTTCGAACTTCAGCCAGGTTTTGTGCCATTTCACGTATAAGCCTTCAACGACAACTCCAGAGGCTGAAATGGAATTCGCGGAGCTGGACTATTTTTGTTTAGGATTCACCTGCCATGTCTTACTAAAGTTGTTGAATAAGATTGTGAGATGCATTCAATGAAATAAGATGGTATCAGGTATGTAAACAAAGTCGTACATTTTTAAAGGTAAAATAGACGCATATAAAATTAACTCATTCTCATGAATAGAGAGAGATATTACTGTATATGCATAATGATTTCATTTGACATTAATCCTGAAACTGTTCTTAATAAGATTTTTGCTGAACATTTGAACAAGTGATTAACGACATAACTATTTTACTCTTCTATCTGAATCCATTTTGTACATACAAAGATAAAATGACATCACAGTCAATCATAAGTCTTTCAATTATGTCTAAAATGTTGGTTAACAAGTAAAGATAAAAATGGAAATTTTAAAAGATGCAGCAAAGTAATTAAATGTTGCACCCTAATAAGTGGTGCACATTTTTGAGTGATTATGCTCATATTCAAGCTGGTACCGGCCTCTTTTCACCAACCACTCCTCCCAAAAAAAAAAATGGATGACGTGAGATGATGCGCATCATCCTTTTCTGAGATGACTTTGCGTACCTACTTACTTTTATAGTTTACTTATTTTATTTATTTTATTTTTTTGCAGGAATAAAAAATCACATCGAGGAAAATAAATTTACCCCCCCCCCCCAAAAAAGAAGAAAGCTTTAATATCCTTAGAATTAGTAATCTAATTTAACTTAGTGCAATCTGAATCGCCGATCGGGCTAGCCGGGTGGGTAAAGTGCCTGCCTGGCAACCCAAAGGTCGCGGGTTCGAATCCCGTCTCGGGCTTGGATCAAAGTACTGCAAAAACCTTGGGAGGCGCATTATGGCCGCAGAAGTCGATACGCCAACAACTACCAAAAAAAAAAGCAATCTGAATCCACACATTTTCGATTGAATTAACGTTGAATTTTAGGATCAAAGCGCGAAAAAAAGGTTAAATATTGAAAACAAAAACTGGCATATTAATACATGAAAAGTAATGATAAGGTATGTTTACTGTATATTGTATTTCTGAGAGTGTGGATTATTACCGACAAATATTTTTATTTTTCAGTCTGTATTTTGCGATTCTGTTTATTTATTATTGATTTTAAAGTTGATATTGAAGTAAAATAAAATGGATCCTGTATTAGGAAAAGCGCGGCAGATTTGGTTTGTACAAATAATGGTTCTTTTGAAATATTTCTCAGCAATTAGAGATTTTCAGCGATTCATTAGAACAAAATTTCAATACTGCAAAATAATTCGTGTATCCTTCAGAAGTTCATTGCAACGGATTTTACCTATATCTCAAGCAACATGTATTCACAGACCGATTTGCATGTTGTGCTGGCTGAAAAAATCCAAGAATAATTCTCTGGGAGTTAAAAAAAAAAAAACTTACACAATTCGCTTGAGAGCGGCTAACCATAGACCTGACTGACTGAGGGCCTTTGAGAATTCCTCCAGTCGACGATGGAATTGAAGTGCAACCTCTCCGAACTGGAGTCGAGTGGTGAAACCACTGTATTGTCTCGGAGGTACCTAACAAAGAATGGAAATAAAACTCAGTTTTACTGATATTGACGCGCAAAAGTAAAATTCGAATTTATTTCCATCACTGTACCCAGGATCATGTGACTAGGGGAGTCAATACTGGTATTCTATGGAGGAAATTTTATACAAATTCAAAGCTATGTATTTGTGGAGTCATGTAGACTTCGAATATGCGGAGTTCTCTACCTGCACCCTAACCACCAGTTACTTGAACAGTTATATATTGGGTGTAGCTGCTAAAGTTTGATGGGAGGTTTTATTATTATTTATTTATTTATTTTTTTTTTGTTGTCATGGTTCCATAAACACTCCACATATTTATTAATGCAAAACTTATTTCAGTATGTTAATTACGTTAAACCGTCATGCTATTAAGAAATCACGATTGAATGAAATTACTGATAGTTCAACGTTACCTGACACTGTATATTTTAAAATGAGAATATCATCGCCTTAGTTTGATTGAACAAGACACCACATCATATCTTTGCACGCACCTCATTTAACAACTAGGATTAAAGCACGCTTGTTGCAGCTGTTAAATAAGAGCGTTAACCACGTTAGGTGAGCTGCAAAGTGGATTAGGAAAGTATAAATAAATGACGTGGCACACAAGAGCCCATTAAATAAGGTCTATTAATATACAGTAACGCTAAGAGATTGGTGATGCTTGTCGACTCCATTATTAACGATACAGTAGGTAAGGTGAAGCCGCTAAGTGAATGGATGGTCAGAGTGGGGAGAAGTACGGAGTGTTATTCGATACACGTACAACTCGCCCTCTCATCGCGTTGAAAGATGGCTCGCTGAACTAGCTCGGTGAATGCTACACGATGTAAACAGGGAGATTGCCAAGATTTTGTGTTCTTAGGCATGCACGGAAAGTTGCATAATTGCATCATTATGTCGCCACCATTATGTCACTAATGCATTCCTTTCAACGCCTGCTGAAGTGTTTCCAAAATGGGACCTATTGGTCAATGCAGGTTTCCAGCATTATCTGGTGAAAACGACAGAAGAATCCAATTTAATCGGATTGCAAATAGAAAAAACAAAAATAGCAAAAATCGACAGAAAGTCACCCACAGATAATTGCATTCCAGATCTTAAAAATGAAAATTAAAAGGCACCGACTTGTTCAAGATAAAAATCGAAAATACATTTCGCTTCTCGGTGCTGCTATTCTGCTAACTTTTATATGTGTAGTTAATAAGAGCGTTGCAAAATTTTGTGAAACAGAAGCAGTCCTCTCACCTAGGGTGTTGTTATGACGACAAATTCCTATCATTTGTTTTATGCACTTAACATTATGCAACAAAATCTATGAGCAAGTGCAGAAAATATTTTTATTAGTTTCATTTTTTCTCCAAAAAATAAAAATAAATAAATAAATAAAAGAAAATATCAGGTGACCCTTTAAACCAGAGGTTCCCAAACTTTCTCGGTTCACGGCGCCCTTAGTGTCCTAGTAATTTTTTCACGGCACCCCTAGGTAAAAAGAAATACCTAACACAGTGGTTTTCGACCTTTTAATGTATACCTATATAATAATTTTATTCTTTATATAGAGGTACTAAATGAATATCAATTATAGATCACCACACAATTAATATTAATATCAATTATAGATCACCACACAATTAATACAATAGATAACGTACATCTTTTTATAATGAAATAAATATACAAATAAAAAAATAATAATTATTATAATAACTTTAAGTAGCTTAAACCCAAATTACACGGGCCCCAAGAGTGTTGTTGCGGCAACCTAGTGTGCCGCGGCACCCCCGTCGAAAACCACTGCTTTAAACAAAACAATTAGCTATCCCTTTTCAGCCTCTGATGACAGCGTGCTGGCAAGAATGGAGGCGTAAGAAAAGGCTTGTGGCTAATGTGACATTTCGTCGTTTGCTGCCCGCTGTTGATATTTCCTAAGTGTGCAAGCTCTGCATATAATACATGTGTAATGTGGAGTAAGCATTGACCAATAGTACCTTCCATTGTTGAGTGTTCTACTGCTGACAGCAGCGCTTTTTTAGACTTTTCAGAAAATTTTATTAGCTGGGATCAATAGCCTAGCGTTTAATTATGTAACGTTGTCACATTTCTTGAAGACTAATTTAATTAACTGGTAATCACATGAAAAAGACGAAGTTTGTTGTAATTTAGAAAAATTTTCCAGCTGGGTGGAAAAATCAGTCTGCAGTATCTCTGCACAGGGATAGTTCAGAGGGCGCTTCGAATATGTAAAAAATGAGAAGTTTCTTTGAGTTAAAGCAGCATATAATGATTCTTCTGCATTACAAGCCAGACAGTTCGAGTAATACACCTGAATCCCAGATACCCTTTTGTGTTACCTAGTCATTTGATTTTTAATAGCAACATACATCCATTCTGGGGTGAAGAGCTGTTGCAAATCAGCATTCTCTCTCTCTAATTGTATTGAAGTTCAAATGTACGGGCCACGATGTATCAGTGAGCTCTAATACATCACCACATCCATACCACCACACTACTGTTTGCTGGCTAATTAAATATCGCTCGTTTCCGACTTGTTCTGCTAATTAGCACCAATTACAGGCATTACTACGTAACTGAAAACAATGCCTAATCGCGTTGTGTAACACATCAGCCCACTTACCGCACAGGTCACTTGTGTTGTAAGCATTTAGTAGTACAATTTTTCACTTTATCTATTTTTTTTTTCATTACTCATTCATCAATTAAAGACATTGGTGAAGACGAAGGTAAGGAGGTGCCTTTCCATAATCTCTACATTACTGTTTTTCAAAATTCGCAGTTAAACAAAAAATATTAAAGAGTTATAAACATTTGAAGTAATGCGAAGTGATTACGTACTTAAGAAGCTGTTCTATATTTTCCCGTAATTTAAGATATCTTAGTTGTTGTTATGCACTGGTGGGTTTTCCATTACTGGTAGCCGCTTAGAAAATAATTCAATACTACAACGATTTCAAATAAATTAATAATCAATGTAGCCGCAATTGAATTTAAGCCATTCTTGTAATCCGTTATAACGATTTGAAATATATTATTATTATTATTATTATCAGTTTATTTAACAAACACCCCTGTACAGAAATTTCCTAGGAGGGTGGCGCATACATACATCACTTATTAGAGTGTAACAGGATTAAATATCAGCAAATACATAAGATATATACACATAGAGGAAGAATTACATACAGACATCCTGCATTCACAGAAAAAATTACAAACCAATATATGTACATAGAAAAATTACAAAATTACAAAACAATGTACATACATAGAAAAATGACATCGTCATTTACACTATGAATTGGTCCTCATTTTTATTCTCTGAACAAAAGGAATACCCACAGTCCTATAACAGTATTTTGGAAACACAATATATCGTTCATTTAAGATTTTTATGAGTTCGGCACTTGAAGTCTTTCTTCAATTACTTTCTTTATCATATTTGTAGTTCTGTGTACAGATCCTCTGCAATGAGCTTCCTGTAAGTTTTCTCGTGGCAGTACCTGTCCGGGTCTATTTTGAGATCTCTGAACAGCTCCAGAGTATTGGCAGGAAACATCCGCTTTAATCCGTCCGTGTGGTGGAGAGCGCTTCGGAGACTATGAGGGTTGAGGAGGCGGGCTCCAGGGCGGGGCCTAACTACAAGATTTTCAATTTGAGGGGCATCTAAACTTCCAGTGAGAAGTTGTGCTAGAGTGCAGATGTTACGTATTGTGATCATCTGAATCCACGGAGCTATGGCCGACCGGGCTAGCCGAGTGGGTAAAGTACCTGCCCGGCAACCCAAAGGTCACGGGTTCGATTCCCGCCTCGGGCTTGGATCAAAGTACTGTAAAAACCTTGGGAGGTGCAATATGGCCACAGAAGCCGATGCGCCAACAACTACCAAATCAAAAAAAAAACAAAAAAAAAAACGGAGCTATGTTCAAGTTTGCGTACAGTATGGATTTCGAAATTGTGAAGGGCTTCCCGGCGATCCTATTTAACCACCGGAGCAACCAGTACTCCAGGCTGAGAAATTTCCTGATATAAGTATTTGGAGCAGAGGACCAAATTGTCGAAGCATATAAGGATACAGGAACGATACATCTTTGGATATATTGGGTCACTAGCTGCTGGTTTCGAATCCCAGTTATTTCCTGTCTTACAGCCCATATGGCAGCGAGAGTTTTTGTTCTCGTGTTCTGAAAGTGCCTTTGGAAGGTTAGGCCCTCGTCCCACGTCACTCCTAGGTCGGTGTATGAGTTGACTTTCTTCACCTGTGCTCCATTAATAGATAATTTGATTTGATTTTTTATCTTCTTATTAGTTATTGTCAGTTGTGCTGACTTGTCTGAGTTTAGCCACAAACCGATTTTGCGTAGGTATGTCTCCAGTTCACACAGCTTAGCGTTGGCATTGAAATTGACGTCGGACACCTGAGATCCTTCGTTAGAGACAACAAAATACTTAATATCATCGGCGTAGGAAATAAAATTCTGATTTCGCGCCAGAAAAGGCTCTAGGGCGGCAGCAAACAGCAAAGCTGATAAAACTCCTCCCTGAGGGATGCCCCAAGTGAGGGTGTATTCTGCACGGAATTCTTGGTGTTGTACAATGAGGTGCCTTGGCTTCAAAATAGTCTTGATGATCTGCAATAGTTTGCCCTCAATGCGGAAATATACTTTCAATATGTTTTCAAGTGCAGGTAGTGACACATTATCGAAAGCCGCCTTTATGTCAAGGAATATGATGTCAATTTGGGCTTTTTCATTTAATGCGTGCTGCATTCTGAAGAGAGTCTCCAACAGATTAGTAGTAGTGGATCGTCTCGGTACTACGGTATGGAGGTGGGGTGGCCTGTGCGCGAAACACTGTTGCGTTAAAGCAGGAAGGATGGCTTTCTCAAAAAGCTTTAAAAGAGAACAACTGATGGATATAGGCCGAAAGTCTGAAGAAACCTTAGGATTCTTCTTTTTTGGCACCGGTCGCACAAAGTAGTGATTCCATCTCTCGGGGAGGATTCCATCTCTCAAGATGTTTTGGAAAATGTGCAACAGCACATCAACAATATAGGCACTGCATATTTTTAAAATAAAGATAGGAAACCTGTCGGGGCCAATCGTAGATTTGGTAGGCAAGGAATTGATGGCCTTGATGAGATCTTCTCTAGAAATCGTGACTGTGGATAAAGCATTCTCACAAACGCCTCCTCTCACTAAAATATGTTGTGCCATATTCTCCAGCTGATATCCTTGTACATTTTTTGCTTTACCTTCAACTGGCATCCTTTCAAAGCACTCCTTAGCCCAGTGTCCGAATGTGGTTTCATCCATTTCAAATTTAGCGGCCTTTTTGCTCACGATTCTTTTCGAATGTCGAAGCTTTCTAATAATCTCTTCGTAGCGTGAATGTCGTTTCTTTTTCAAGAAAATGGCTCTTTTATTCTTGTAGTCCGTGAAGTCTTCATTCAATCCTGATTTTTTCCATTTCCTATAAGCCTTTTGCTTGGCCACAAACGCCTGTTTTAAATTTTCGTTGAACCACGGTTTAGTTTTGTCCGTGACGCTTACGTCTTTTGAGGCACCCAGGTCAGCAATAAATAGGAGCTCTTTCTCTATCAAGTTGGCAGCTTCTTCCACCGGTTTACTGTATAGAGCATTCCAGTTGTAGGTCTTGAGAAGTTTTAAAATAATCTCAGGTCTAATGAACTTAAGAGAGTATATCTTCTTGGTTTGACGAATTTGCCCATCGATGCGTTGCTCACCTGCACTATTGGATAGGGGAATTTCACAACATATTGGGTTGTGATCTGACTGGAATTTAGTTTGAGGGGTGACATTTTTGATGTTTATCAGATTATGATATAATAAATCCAAATGCTGCTCTCCCCTAGTCGGAAGCGTATCAAGTAGGGTCAGTCCTAAGGTCTGGAGGGTTGCATCAAGGTATTTTTATTATTATTATTATCTGTTTATTTCCATAAGGAAACCACCCCGGGACGGCAAAGTGCCAGGAGGGTGCTAAGTACATATCAGGGTACGAGATACTACGTGCAGTGGGTTACATATACTGAACACGTAGTCTCGTCCCGAAATATTATATACACATTTTATGTTTAATATATACAGTGTTTATGATTTATACAGTATTACACATTAATGATTCTGTACATACATTATACAACTCATATATTTACACTTCACTAATAATGCCATCTATAACTTACATATTAACATAACTGTTACAGAAGGTATATTTTTCCAGTCAACAAATTATTACTGTTCTTAAAGCAGAAAGTTTCACTTTTATTCACAATTCTTTGGTTCTTTGCAGCCGTTTCATATTTCAGTAAGCCTGTACGAATTCTGGAAGATCTCTTTCCGGTATGCTGCATCCTCACACAGTTTTTCGGCATCTATGTGTAGTGAGTTAAATATTTTAGCTGCATTTGATGGGAAGAATCTTTGCAGGCTACTACGATTGTTCAGGACTGAACGCAGTGGATTATTTACTTCTCCGCAACGTCTAGCAGTGGCACGCGGTTTAACTAGAATATTATCCAGGACTGGAGCATCTACTCTGCCTGTGAGCATTTTGCGAGAGTGTGTATGTTCCTGTTAATTGTCCGCTGCATCCAGGGTGTGATGTTAAGGTTTGAGTAGAGAATGGCCCTTGATATAGTAAAAGGGTGGCCAGCAACTCTGTTAAGCCATCGCAAGAACCAGTACTCGATCCCAAGGACGGACTTATAATGTGAATCTGGAGCTGAAGACCAGATTTGCGAGGCATACATTGCAATTGGCAGGACACACATTAAAATGTACTTGGTCGCTAGCTGAGGATCCCTAATTCCTACCAGTTCCTGTCTAGTAGCCCATAAAGCGGCGAATATTTTTGTCTTCATATGGGCGAAGTGTTGAGCAAAGGTGAGTCTGTCATCCCACTTAAGACCCAGGTCCAGGTGAGAGTGCACTTTTTCCACACTAGACCCGTTCACAGAGATCGAGATGTCATTTTTATTCTGCTTGTAAGTTATGGTCATTTGGGCAGACTTATTCTTTAGCTTGATCGTGTCTTGGGCTAGGCATATTAAAGTCGCCAGTTACAATCATGGGAATATCTGTGCCCAGATTCTCTGTAATCCACACAAGAAGCTCGGTCCTGGTGTCAGCACTGTGTTCCGGCGGAAGATAGATAAGGCAGACTTGGATTTCTTGAGCCTTCCTCGTGAAAGACGCGGATATGGCTTCAAAGTGTTCAGACTGACTTTGTTTAATTCTTATAGGATGTAAACTTTCATGATAAAGGATCGCAACTCCTCCACCCCGCTTATCTATTCTGTTGTTCCCAATAAATCTGTAACTGGAGGATTGTACCAGCAGATCCAGTTGCCTGTTATAATTTAGCCAAGTCTCCACTATACACATAAAGTCATATTCTTCAAGGAGTAGGCAAGTCTGCAATGTGTGCAGTTTGTTAACAACACTTCTAACATTCTGAATAAAAAAGCAAGTGGTCTGGCATTCTCCAGAAAGGGCATTCCGTTGCTTTAGTGGCTATGTAGGTTGATGCGTACTACTGGTTCTTTGCACATATGCGGTGTTCTTTTCTCGATATCGTTTAACTAGTGCACCCACTGGCCAGTTGTTGTTTTCAAGGATTAGATTTAGGTCATCAGGGGAGCATGTGAGCAAAAATGACGCATAAGAAGGATGCCTTGTTTTCAGCTGTCTTACTTCTGTGTGGACTCCGAATCCTTGAGCAAACATGGCCTTTATGTCATTCGCCTGCGTGTTCGGGGCAAGCCTAGTAACAAAGACTTTCTCTCGGGTTCTGACGGCTGTAATATTGAACCACCTTGCCAATTGGCCATCTGTTGGGAGGTTTGTATGAGCTGTATCTACATTAAAATTATAGTTCGGAGATTGTGTAGAGGGATAAGAGTTATTATTCCGGATCTCGCTATTGCGTACATTTGTTATGGAAGTTGCTCTTCGGTTGGTAGCCTTCGCCACACTCTGATCCTGCTCTCTCTCATAAGTCTTCTGGGATAAGGTTTTCCTTGTATTCCCGTTTGATGTTATTTCCGCATATGTCAGCCTGGGATACTTTTCAGGGCACACTCTATTTGCCTCACACATGGCCGGAGAGTAAGAGCAAGATAGATCTTGTGGTAAGGGAGATGGGGGGGGGCTCGGGTAGGGGTTTTAGATCCTTGTTGCATATATTCTAACAGGGGCTGTTGCTCATGATTATCTATCACCGGTGGTTGCTCGATTAGTCCTCTAGTTTCTCTGTTTCGCCGATAGGGAGTGACGGGAGGGATATTTAATATGGCATCTTTTGGTCTATGTCCCACTAATGGTTCAGCATTAATAACCGAGAAGGGGGCATCCTGTCCGCTTCTATGGAGTATAGCGCCATGCTCTTCGCGTTCAGGCTCCAAGGTTTGAGGCACTCGCGGTATTGTTTGGTAATTTGGCTTACCCCACAGCATCATGCAGCTTTTCAGGTCAGTGATCTGGCCTTTTATCGAGCAAATTTCCTGTTTTATTTCTTCGTTCTGTGCGCGGAGTTCTTGGTTGTTAATGAGTTTATTTTTCTCTACCTCAGTGATTTGATCTAATTGGCTTTTAAAACTCGCGGAAGTTTACCGAGTAAGAATTTCCATGATTTCTTTTCTCGCTAGACGAAGCATTTATGTTGTACAAGCCAAGATTTCATTGTGTGCAACGATAATATTGGTCGTCATGTTAAATTCACGGAAACATCTCAATTTATATAGAAGAGTTAGAGTTATTGTCAAGTGTGTGGAGGCTAGTTGTTAACGCCAGACGTGCTGTTTACAGGGAGTTTATTGTTAACGTTGTTATTTATATTTGCAGATGACCAAGTCATGTTATTACCACTTGTTTCTTCCATTGTTATGTTCGCGTGGCGCGTGAATGAAATAACAGAATCGGCGCACTAGTAAACTCGGCGTAAAATAAACGCATGTGTGATAAAGGCAGTCGATAACACGGTTAGAACGGCGAGAATTTCATTACGTATAAATTGTTCGAGAATTCGCAAAGTGTAAGAGTCGTCTCCATGATTCGGGAATTATATTCTCACTCCCCCCCCCAATTAAATTTTACTCTTGAACAACATTTCATGTATTTGAGGTAATAAATTAACATCTGTTAATGAAATTTAAATTCATCAGCGTAACTTATTTTATTCATATCTTGTGTTTTGTTCTAACACTGTCTATCTAAATATTATATACCTAAATAAAAAATGAGATATGAATGAAATGTGGCGGGTTTGTATGCTGACATTTTTCGCATATTAACATTATATATTTCACATTGTCATGCGAAAAAATGCTCTAAAAAGCAATATAAACATGCGGTATGCCGATTAAACATAATACTGTGAGAAATCCGTCCGGTAGATGGAAACAGTTCGATAGACATTGAGAATTAGATAGCCTACATGTAGTATTTTTGGAAGTGGAATCATTATAAACATATTAACACGTATTGATTGTTAATTTCATGATATGTACAGTATATATTGTCAGTGGATGATCCTGTTGTTCGGGCGATGTATCAACGAATAAACATAGACTGACATCCAGAAATAATGTTGTTTTACTTCAGATAAATTCAAGTGGATTTTACAACTCAAAAATTATCCTTAGATCAGTGCATATAGATCGCAGGGCAGGCGAGCATTACTATGTGGTAGATGACTCTCATGAACTGGTGCAGTACCACTACTTTGGTTGTGGAGGCTTGAAGTGGTGAAACCCATGTTTAGTCTCCAGAGCGAAGCTCCGGCAACACTCTATCTCTTTCATCATGCAGTACGACTGATGTCTTTTGAAGTTATGATGGGCATCGTGGCGATATCCAATCTTCTATACATTTCGAGGGTAAAGTTTTAAAATTGGTTCGCAGGCCGGCCGCAAGATAGCCCACCGGATCGAACCTACTGGTCACTCTCTAAGAGGCATCCGGACCAGCTAATGTATAATCTCGTTGCCTCTATTCTGCCAGAGAGTGACTGGAGTAAGTTCGAGTAGAGTGTATACGGTGGACATTGTCGAGGTTACGTTATATCAGGGAAAAGCGTTAGGTATATTCTTGCATGCAAACCATCGAAAAATTTCATTACTTCATAAAACATGCCCTTCCCGCCTTTTCTTACTACTGGATACAGCATGAATAGTTAAACTAATATAACAAACTTATCTGCGAAAAGATGTAAACTTTCCAAACATTTAATCGTTTAATCTATTCCAATCTCGATGATGTCCATTTCCACTTACAGTCTTCTAAGCCCCGCTTACTTTTTCTGACAGAATCCCATTTCTCTGTTGATTCAACCACTGCTCAGCTCAGTCGTCTTAATTATTCGCTATACGATTCCTTTCGCTTCAAAGGTGGTACTTGTGCACATGTCTGCTCTGATATTCACTGTTATTAGAGACTTAGTATGGAATCTCCTCTTTTCGATCTTCTCTGGTTTAAAATCTCTCTACCCCATTCTGACAAATTGATCTGTTGCCTCCATCGTTCTCCCAATTCCACTAATCACTTTGAACTGTTTAAACTTCATTTCTTTCAAACTCAGCTTTCTCCAGTCAAAATTTCCTAACAGTGAGGTTATTTTAATGTTTATAACTCCACCTGGCTTCCGTTTTCTAGTCACACGGAGTCGAGATTCTGAGGCCTTTGCAATGACTAATGACCTTGCACAAATTGTTCATTTACCTACCAGAATACTAGACAAGCCAACACGCTTGATCTCTTTTCCACAAACAACCTTGTCATGTGCACGGTCGAGGTGAGTTGCCTCTGGGCAATTCTGATCACAACTTAATGATGGTTGGTCTCTTCTCTTCTCCAATGGAGCCTTTCTATCGTGGCCTTTCTTAGCCTCGTGTTGTTTGGCAATAGAAGAATACAAAATAAGATGACTGCGAGATTTCTATTCTTCTTTTCCTTGGTTGGATTACTGTTTAAAATCTTCTGATGTCAGTGTTTTCTCAGATCGTGTCAGTGAAATTATTTTTGTAGGAATCCGTTATCCCACAACCCACCCTAAAATCTCGTCCGTTTTCTAAACCTTGCTTTTCTCAGAAAGTTAAGAACATTGCATATTGCAATTGGTTTGCATCGAAATCTCCAAGTTCATTTTCTGCCTAAACCAAAGCTCGAAACAATTGTAAAGCTGTTATTAATCAGTCCAAACACGATTTTGATCAAGCTAAGAGTAGAAAACTTGCTTCTTATCTAAATGATGGTCGAGTATTCTGGTCTCTCGCCAAAGCTATTGGATGCAACTTTTGTCCATCTTTACACCTCTCTTAAAACTGGTTCTATTGCCACCTCAGTTAATGATAAAGCTGACCTGCTAGTATCCTACTTTTCTTTTAACTCTTGTATCGACGAATTTGATAAACCACCTCCTACCATACCCTGTTCACCCCACTGAATGCCTCTTGTGGTCTCCTCTTAAACAGATGTTACGAGAATTTTGCACAGTCTTGATGCAAAGAAAGCTCCAGTTCTGACGGTATTTCTCCACTTGTTCTAAAAACCTGCGCTCCTGACTATACTCCTTTTCTGTGTCCCGTTTTTACACTTTTTTTTATTCCACTGGTGTTTTTCCTTCTGCTTAGAAATATGCTCATATTCAACCGTTTACTGATAAGGGTTATATATCCCCCCATTCAATTGTCGTCCCATTTCACTTACTTCTGCTGTTTCTAAAGGAATGGAGAAATCCGTTAATCACCAACTCCTAAACTATCTAGAAACCTTCCATGTGATCAATGATCGTTACTATGGATTCCGTCAGTTTTGATCCACTAGTGATGTACAGTACGGGCTTATGTTACTCATCTGTGCACAGATTCAATGGAAATGTTTGATGAAACTCAGGCAATTATTCTTCACATATCAATGGCTTTTGATCATGTTTAGCATAAAAGTCTTCTAAATATGATTTCATTTTATGGATTGCCGACTGTTTTCTGTAATTGGGTATCCAGTTTTCTTTCTGACCGCTAACTGCGGGTGATGGTAGATGACTCGCTGTCTTCTAACTGCCCCACTTATTCAGGCGTTTCCCCCAATGTTCAGTTCTTTCTCCCATTTTTTTCCCTTCTTGTATATTAATGACCTTCTTCTAATGACCGGAAATCCAATCCATAGTTTTGCTGATGAGAGCACATTGCATTCCACCTTCCAGTTTGAGCAACCTTGCCCTTCACACAAACAGCTTCAAATTCTCGAATGTCCACTACCAATTCCTTAGATGCTGATCCTCAGGTAATTCTGAAGTGAAGAATTTAAAAAAAAGAGAATTTTTAAATTTCAATCCTGAAACTCAGCTCCGTCTTACATCTCTCAAAAAGGATTCTTCTGCTCCTGTGCTTATCTTCGATGATACTCAGATTTTTAGACAATATCACATATTTCTGTTCGATTGCCCTGACTTATAATCTCTCCTGGCATAAGCATATCACAAATATTGCTTACTCTGTATCTAAAAGATTGTTTTTGTGTTTCTCTTTCGGCATTACTTTTTTTCCGAACAGCTCTTCGCTCTGTACATATCTGAAATTCGCCCTACCATAGAATATCGTTCCAATACAATATTCATATGATGGCGGTGCCCCCATAACCTTTCTTAGGCTTCTAGACTCTATTAAAAATACGGCAATGAGGTTGCCGTCTGTTAAAATGATGTGCCTTTTAAAAAGTCTCCCCGTTGTCTCTGTCCTATACACATGTTTCTTCTCCATTCAAAAAGTCATCATTCTTTTTCTGTTCAACTTCAAACTCACAGAACCAACTTTTCTGCTTCTCATTTATCCCTTCAACTTCTGTTTTATGGAACAACCTCCCCTCACAAGTATTTGCTGAAAATCGCAATTTACAGAAATTCAAGTCTGTCAACATGTATATTCTGTCTTTTTCTCAACTTTCAACCCAAGCATGGTACTAAGTACTGTAGGTTCTGGTACCTTTCTTTGTTTGGAATTTTCATTAAAAAAAAGGCCTTTATGACAGGTAGATAATGAAGCATTCGGGCTGAACTAGAAAGGCTCGCACCGCCGCTGATTATGTTAGATTTGCTAGTATCTCATACAGTCAGGAATGGTACTACAGTACTGTATACACAAAATCGTCGAATGCACTATTTATGTTGGTTTATGTCAGACTTCTGTCGCCAAACCACCTCGAGAATGGTTGGTTTTCGCTTTCAACCTGTCTTAATTTATTAATTTTTTCAGAATCAGTTTTCTTTTTTTTACATTAGTGGCACGCAAACTGCGATCCATATGGGGCTTCAGGATAGGGTGGACCTGCTCAATATGTTACCACGAATTAGTTACACAGAAAAAAGATACAAGCGTTCCCGTCTGTAATTCGGGAAATATAAACGATTATATCGTTTATATTTCCCGAAGCCGAAATGGAAATGATTGTGCATCAATCGAACTGCTTACAGACAGACAGGTCAATAAATTTTTTATTTTATTAATTTTATTTTTTTTATTGATTTGCTTATTTTTAAATATGTAAGAGCAAATTTTGAAGGTGGATTAGAAATATTTCTGTTTTCCGATTACATTGTTTTATTTTTGAGAATGGTAAAACAAATGATATTTTATTTTTGTGGTCCACTGGTAGTGGTAGAAACCAAAAGGGATCCCGGGCCGATAAGACACTGTTCTCGATTGTGTGTGATTAGAATTGGACAAAAGTTAAAGTTCAGCAAAGGGATACCATACAGTACGGTACAAAAATCTTAAAAATAGGCAATATTTTACATTTACTGTGTTGAGCCAACCTTTGTCATTCCTGCCGCCCCAACGTACAATCACTTGCTAAGGGTGCATCCAGGATCAGTCTGTCTACTTAGAATCTGAAGATTTTCCATAAGGTGTTGAATTAAATTCTGCTGGCTTTACAACCACTTTATTTAGTGTGCGATAACATTTAGCGAACCACTTAAGCTTAGGATCAAAGGCTGAGCGAATAATATCCTCTAGAGATGGCGACAGTTTGCCTATCGCCTACTGCAGCAGACAAGGTGAAAAGACTACACATTGACAACAAAGAGCTGATGGCTTCCTCTAGAAATAAGAGAATGGAAATACGCGAAAGGGATTCATTTCTAAACAGATGGGTAAATGTCTCTTCAGATATCTGTTCAAATGGATAAAAACATACAATGGGGTTTAGTGACCTTGTTGGGAAAGTGAGTATTCTTCTAGGTAAATTTATTTTCCTAGTTTACGTTTGCATGGTTGCAAAAATTTTTTCGCGAAGAGAAATGGGGAGGGGTAGAGGCGGGGAGACAGAGCTAAAGAGATTCCATGAGATCTACTAATAAAACTGATATTTTTGTATGGGATTATTTTCAGGATCAAATATATCGGTTTGCATATTCTCGCCGTGTGCCTGTCGGCAGTTTGGTTTTCATAGTCCCATCATCCCTATTGCTTTCTTTTCTTACTCCATTTTATTTTTGCGTCACCTGAATGTTTTTATTTTGTGCACAGCTTGTGCAGCGTTTTTCTTGCTTCTTCACTTTCTCAGCCAGGAACTGGCCATCATCCTTCTTCGCACACTTGCTGACAGCTGCTTCTCCGTCTTGCTTGTTGCGGATCCTAGTCTATTTCGAAGGTGGTGACTGACAAACCCCAGAGAACACTTAAGCGGATGTTATTTCTTTGTGGTGGTCAAAGAAAAGTGAACGCTTCGTCTTTTCTGTGTGGTTAACGACTGCGGGATGCTGCAGTGGCCAATGAATCAAAAATATCATCCACGAAAGGACAGACAGGTGTTAAACGACAACCTACCTTAGGGAATGTCGTTTAAATATTTTTCACAAACAAACGTAACCAATATACCGATTTAAAAATGCACCATTTGTTTTCAATGATATCCTGAAGGTATTAGGCATTATTACTTCGTAATTTATTGGAAAACTTTATTATGGATCCAGCTTTTTTTGTAGTTTAAACTGAGGTCTATTTATTTACTGTTTATTCAGAAATCCATTGTCTTTAGCTGACGCCTCTTCGTTTTCCGATTTTGGGAGGAGTTACCCGAGCGCCTAGCTGCTTGTTCAGAAAAAATCATTGTGTTGTGGATACTGAAATAGACAGTACTGTATTTATTTTCCTATTGAAGAATTCATCAATGCCGCATTTCTCTATCGCCTACTGCAGTAGACAAGGTGTAAAGACTACACATTGACAACAAAGAGCTGATGGCTTCCTCGAGAAATAAGAGAATGGAAATACGCGAAAGGGATTCATTTCTAAAGAGATGGGTAAGAATTCATCAATGCCGCATTTCTGGCCTAATTAGCCCGATAGCCATAGCCTAGTTAGACGGAGGGAGTAGCATTTTTTTTTTCACTACGAGTTAATTCTGGATTTTTCTGTCTACACACACACACACACACACACACACACACACACACACACACACACACACACACACACACACACACACACACACACACACACACACACACACACACCTCCATTTATGCAATTTTAAAATGAGTCTCTAAAGAAGAAATGAGACAGAGAATTTAAAACTGTTTCCTACCAAAAGGAAAGCCAAGTAATAATAATATTGTTTAGAAGAACAGAATACAGCAGAACCAGTGGAAGCAGTAACTAAAATAAATTTAATAAGTTTTAATACGACAAGTAGCTTTCGGGATAACGAACCCTTTCCTCAGCAAGAAAGGTACATACATACAGAAATGTAAACCTAACATAAAACGTTAGGAATGGAATAAATTATACTAAATATGCTGTGCGTGCCCAGATGACTGGGAGGCGCAGACATGAGCGCGAGAGTGTTCAGTCATTCACTAGACCGGATCATTCATATTTAGTACAATTTATCCCATTCCTAACGTTTTATGTTATGTTTCCTTTTCTGTATGTAGGTAGGTACCTTTCTTGCTGAGAAAGGGGTTCGTTACCCCGAAAGCTACTTGTATTAAAACTTATTAAATTTATTTTAGTTACTGCTTCCACTGGCTCTGCTGTATTCTGTTCTTCAAAATCATGGAAACCAGTGCCACAGGCCCATTCTCTTTCAATATTATATTGTTGATGTTTTCTTATCCGACTTGGGGTATCCTTATCAATACAAAGTTGAGCAGGTACCACGTCTCCTACGGGTTGCTTGATTTGCATATAATACCTACTACCTGCTGAACTTTGTCTTGATAACGGATACTCCAAGTTGGATGGGAAACATCGACGAGATTGTGATATTTTTTAGTATTTTAATTGGGCTTGACTTTCTTGGTAGGAAATAATCTTAAAATTTTTTTTTCTGATTTCTACTCAATAAATATTTAAATTGTGTGGAGTCAAGTGTATACTTTTTTTTTTTTTTAATTTTTAGAGTATTCCTTCCTTTCTTGTTTTTTTTAAAACAGATATAAACAAAAAAAAAAGCTCTTTCATTTTTTACTAATTTCGAACATTTTTTGTTTTCTTAATTTGAAATATTTTCTGTCGTAGCGGTTTCTTGCATTGTTAAATATGGCTTTATACAATTTATAGCGTAATAGGAACATCAACTTCCACCAATTTCTGACGTTTGATTTCAACAACCCAGCAGGGTGTGCCCTATTTGTCTTCTGCCCATTCCACCTTATCAGCACTTTCCGTTATTTTTTAAAGCAGTTCATGGAAACCGTTACCCGCTGAAAAATCCTTCTTTGCTGTCATTTCCCCCTCCCCTTCCAGTCCCTTTCTCTTCATGTAACGGTATATGTGGTTTTTTTTTTTTCCTTTTCGCCGGCAACGGCGACACAAGAGCTTCTAGTATCACAAGAAGTAAATATTTACCTAGTAGACTTAATATCATCTGTTCTTCATCTAGCCTGAGGTAAGGACCTCTTGCACACGAGATAATAGGCTTCCATGGGTTGTGGCTTCTGTAAGCCATCGTTAAGTGAAGAACTCCAGCATGCCCCACTTGGCAAGAGGTGTGATGTAGTGTTGACAATAACATTGCCTGACACCCGGGATGGCAATAGGGCGCTGGCGAACAACACCGACGAGAGTGTAATTGGGAAATAAAAACTGCTACACCAGCCGGTTAGTGGATCGTTGACGAACATTACTTGTTGGCTTCCCTCCCCATCCTTTCTCTTCTCCTTTGTCTTCTATCGCATAAACTTGAAGTTTTTAATTAACGGGAAAGATACGTTATGTGGGTTCTAATTAAGAATTTTCTTAAGAACAGTTCTGCATTTACAATAATCGCCCAAGACAAAATTAAGGCACGCAACAGAAAGTGTCTTTTCTAAATCCAATGGCCTTTTCTTGTATACTAACTAGTCTCTCTCTCAAAAAAATCTCTCCACAGAGTAATCCTAATTTAAGTGAAATATTTTGTTAAGTAGTATGCATGTATTTTGTCCACTTGTACTGCACAAGGAAGTCATTTGGAACAGAAAATAAGTTAGAATATTACTGATATAGGATCTTTTCTGTATGTAGGTATACGAAAAATCACTCGGTTTGTTATTTTTCGTATTTGTAACAGTAATGAATTTAATAAAAGCTGCAAGCTCCATTGTTTGATCTCAGAACCGATCAAAACATCAATTTTCTTGGTGTATGTTATATATTTAGCTGTCCAAGAAGTTGCTTGACCAAAGAAACTCATCCACAGAATTTTTTATGATTAGCTCAGTATCTATTAGTAAGCTTTAAGGATGTACTGTAGTTTTCGTTTGTGTATGTTTTTTCCATAACTGTCTTCAAACATTAAAAAAATCTTTATGAAAAGTAATTTACTTTGTTTGGTTCCACAATATGGCTTACCAGGAAATGTTATTAAATGATTTTTGACATTGTCGATCAGAGATTTTCATTCTGCTTCACAACGAAGGGTGCGGTGCGCTCGCGGCGCTTTTTTTTTTTTTTTTTTTTACCTTAGCCAGGAATTGCAAGATTGTGCTTCATGCATGAAGCATCCTGGAGGGCGTTGCAGATCACTTCCAATTTTTTCAAGTGATATTAGAGTGTCGACCGTGGTCTTGAAATCGTGAAAGAGCCAACGTGGACACGGATATGCATGCTGGGCGATCAAATCCAAATTCTTCTTCAAAAATGCGCTACCCGTCTTTAACTGTGGTAGTGGTATATCGACTTGCTTATAAAAATTGGCAACGTTGTAAACTTTTCGGGTCAACCTGAGGTTGTATCAGATTATAAAAATAATTATTTATAAAAATGTTTATTTATTATTGTTTGTTTGTGGCACGCACGAATGCCTGATTACCTGGTGGTAACCCATGGAATCCTATTTTACTGATCCCTCTTTGAAGCGCAATATAGTGTTATAGGTCTATTTAGTGAATATCTGCAGCTACTAAAGATGTAACAATATCCCCTTTTCTATTTTCAGCCTGTATTTCAACTGTAATTTTTATCTTAGTAAAATTTACGAGTAATAAGAAAAATATGTAAATTTACCTTCACATTTCTTCCAAAATATCTTTTTTTTTTTTTTTTTTTTTGACACTATACAAATATCCAGGGTGATTCAGGACCTAAAAACTGTGAAAAAAAAATTAATATAAATACGTATGTACCCGATTCTGTATGGTTACAGAGCAGTGTCTGTTTCAATTTAAAAAAATGGCTATAGAGTTACTTGGAAGAGGGAGTCTACGTGATTGTTCATTATTATGTTAATGAATCGATAGACACTACACTGTTATATCACGTGGTTGATTAAGTAATTTGTTATCGAAATGATACAATATTAAGGGAATTGAACCACCCCAGTGCCAAACACTTTAACTAGTTATGACTGCGTTTCGGGAACTCAGTGTTTTTGCCGTCTTCAGTCCTATTAAAACGTTCCGGGCTGTAAAGTTTTCATTTGTTAAAAATAATTTTTAAAAAAATAAGAAAAAGCAAACACGTATTTTGTATAAATTATTCTTGTTTATTATTTTTTTACTATTGAAAACTCCACATGGCCACATGGACAGGTGTTTATGTGAACTTTTTTCCCATTGTATGCAGATCCTCAAAATACATGTTATAAAACGTCCTGTATATGTCCTCTTTCTGTTCTGTCTCTTCATAGCATTGGTATGAATGATTGCCCTTTAAATTTACGCCCTTTATTTTTATACTTTTTAAAGAAATAAGAAAAATTAAAATATAGCGAGTATATTGTGAATGCTTGACTTTTTCTATACTGTGTAAACGAGTGAAAACTGTTTGACAAAACATTTAAATCAGTCTTCTTTACAACTGCAACAGAAAACTTCGGGGTACAAATTAAATTTACACAAAAGAAAATAAATGCTGGGAAGATATTTATTTAATTTTTGAGGTGGTTAATGTAAATCTAGGTGCATTAAAGCTCGTTATAGTGAAGTTTTAAAATAGGCGGTATATATTATAATAGATTTTTATTTAGCCATTTCAGCTTCTTGATTGGTGTAATCATTTTTCGCTTATAGACTAATGTTGTAAATTAATTGTAGTAATTAGTGCATTCCAGAATGGAATTCCTGTATCAGCTGTTTCCCTCCCCTTCCAAGCTTAAAATTAGCGTGTCACAAACTATAGTTTCGCACTGACTTCTGAAATTATTCCTCTTTAGTAATATTTGATTATATTTAAATTTTAATTTGATATTGCTTTCTTATGTTTTATGCTTCTTCTTCAGTATTTAATAATACCATTGCAACGTTATCAATGCTTATTAGTGCAATTTGATAAACGTTGAATTTTCTTATTTTATTATTACGTGTAAAAGAGTACATCGTTGTACTGTTGTACATCGTTGCTAACACATTGATCAACAAAAATGAAATCCTGTTTTGAAAAATACATAATTAGTATCAAGAAACCTTACTGCGGCCCACGACTCGCTGTCCGCATTTTATCTGTTTTTGGCCTCTAGCCAATAAAGGCTGATGTCCTTGGCCCATAGCATTCATTATAAAATAGTCTTCTCTCTCTCTCTCTCTCTCTCACTTTTGTCATACCTTATTAAGCAGGAACTGTTGTTCGAAAGATCTAATTACTAAAATAATATACCAAAACAGGAACGAGTATATAGATAGGTAAGCTATATTGTACTTAGATCTTTTCATTTTAGCGTTTAATTAATCTTCGAGTTAATTACAAATTTAAGATAGCCAGCATGAAACTAATCCTAACCAATACGACATTTGTTGGTTTAATATGTGGTTATATATCTTTATAGTTTCTTTTATTGAAAAGAGCTTTTGTGTGCATGTAATTCTTACCCCTCCCCTTCCTCCTTTCTGCTTCTCTGCAAAAGGGAGGAGGAAGTAGTAAGAATGATGAAAATAAGTGGTTCCCTTTGGAATAGGTCTGCTTCCTCACACTCTGCATAGAGTTAAACATGTTTGCGAGCAGTAGTTTAAGGGAAAAATTATAAGAATCACTGGATGTCCCAACGAGATAACTACTAAAAACTATTATATTTAGGGGCACCTAGAAAGGTCACTTCAACTACTCATGTGTATTTAATAGTGTCTGTAAATTGCGTGTGTTCTCTGAGCGATTTGCCTGATTGGCTGGACGAAAATACCGAATTTTCGTGTGTGTGTGTGTGTGGGGGGGGGGAAATCTTGATATCTACGCCTAAGGCCGACTAACGCAGCCACGGGGCGAAAAAAGAACATAAAAGTTCCTCGTGTTATTGACGGGATTCGAACCGGGGCCTCTTCCACCCGGTATGGGGAAGAGGGGGACGATGCCACTATGCTATCTGCGCAGACCTACCTAGCCTTTCTAATGTTTATTATAACGGTTGAGACTAATTTAATGCATTTTTGACAATTTTTAGACGCCTTCGCATATCTGCAAAGTACCCCATTGTCTTTATCATATCTGTCCGTCTGTTCGCATGTAACAACTCTACTCTCATTGGTCGAATTTTTGTTAAATTGCATATTTGGCTGTTTTATAAAGATTTGTCGAGAATTCCAAATTTCATTAAAATTGGACCAGTAGAAACTCGCAAATTCTGTTTTCTTAAAATTAAAGTTATCTGTGTACATAAATGGAAGCTTATTCCATTCTGTTTGACCGTTTTCGATAAGGAAAAGTAAGATCTTCCAAATATTCAGCGTGTTTTCTTATTTTCTGGGAAGTTTTAAGATCAATTTCGGTTCACCAGTCCTTCCTCCTTCCAATCCTTCTCCTTCCCCTACAGAAATCTGTATTAATTTTGGATGTTCGAGCATCACTTGAAAAGGAAAGTCGGATCGACACCAAAGTTTCATTGTATATTTCGTTAGTCTCTTGGAAGCTTTTAAGACCAATTACGCTTCCATAAATCCTCCTTCAGAAATCAGTGTATATACATGATGGTTCAATTGAAATGTATTGGAGCCTATCTCGCTTATTGGTTTAAGTTTTTTGTCGACCGAACCTTTTTTCTCATTTCTGGAATGGAATACTGTATTTGAATTTGATATTGAAATTTGGATAAGTATTGCCATTTAGACTTTAAGATTTATAAATTAAAATTTTGCTAAATCAACTGCTTTTTTTTTTTTTTTCTCAGTGGGAAAGTTGTTCCCATCTTTGGTTTAGTTTGAACTGAGAAAAAATAAGTTGACTGGGGCAAAATTTTAATTTAGAATCGTAAAATTTATATGATAATACTTAGCCTAATTTCAAAATCAAATTCAAAACTTTCAGCCCTTTTTTTTTTTATGACAAAAAAGGTTTAGCCAGCAAATAGCCTAAACGTAAAAATTAGCGAGATGAACCCTAGTGACTATTAAAGTATGTTTCGAGCATTATTCGAGAAGGTAAACTTAGATATACACCAAATTTTCAGCTCATTGTTTTTTGGTCCTTGGAGGATTTTAGGTGTGATTCTGGTTCCGTAGCCTTCCCCATCCCAGTGCCCACCCGTCCAATAAAAAAATGCAATAAATTTGAAACAGCAGATCGGATCGGTTTCAACATATCGTGTTGAGAATATCCACACGTGGACATCATGTGGAGAGTCTAGTAAACACTTCTTCAGTACAGTACACGTACATTACATAATAGCATGCGGGCATCTTAGTATCTGGCGTGAAATGAACCACATGAACTGAGATGAAGTATATAAAAGTATAAATTTTACATAAAATTTGATAGTTCTGGAGGATAGAATTGTAAACATATAAAGTATGCCGTTTAGCTGCTACCATTACTATTCTTTCACACTGTAGAAAAGGCGAATTCCCTCGATACGGAGTGAACTCTTGAGTTCTGTTCATAAATATTAAGTCATTGAACTTGTCAGGCACAGATTTTTTCTGTACGTAGTAGCGAGAAAATTGGGTTTGCTGCTTAGTGCATCTCATATTGTGGAGGCACTTTCCACGAGTTGACTTGGTATTGCACTACTCTAAATAAAAAGCGCTGCTCCAAGGGTGAAGTATATTGCTTTTTATTTAAAGTGTATGCCGTTACCCATACACGGGTTTCGATTCTTCACTCACGTGGCGAAGTACCTCTATAATGTTATGTCGAAGTGCCTCTATAATGTTATGTCGAAGCACTAAGTCGCAAACCCAATTTGCCCACAGATACTTACAGAAAGATGCTATGTCCAACATGTACAATTACTTTCGTAGCTTGAAGCTCTTAACATGTACAATTACTTTCGCAGCTTGAAGCTCTTGCCCTGAACTTAATTGTATTAACGAATATTGTGTTGGAGCAAACCAGAAATGCTTTACTCGTGGAAGATGTTTAGAATAATATTAAATTTTAAAATTTGCTTCCTTGATTTGATTTATTGCAAGCGCTGTTCTTCACAGGTCCATATGAATATATACAAGGCTTGCTTCACATTTATGCTTCCCTGTACATTAACCCATTGATCCCTTCAGGGAGGCGCTTCCGTAGCCAGGTGGGAAGGAGCAGCAGTGCGTAGCACACGCTTCTTGATTAAACCGGGGTTCGAGCCCGTCACCACCAAATACGGAAAGGTCAGGGAATGACCACCGCATATTCACGGAGCAATATGGCCTTAGTTGCTAATGCTCCTAAAAACCAAACAAGAACAACATCCCTTCAGGGTTATTTCCAGGCGGGGTAGATCAACGCATTAAACTAAGTTTTTTCGCACTGCATGCAGTATAGAGCTGTTCAAGTACTTATCATAAAGCAGTGTGCATTTTTATAATATAGTTGTGTTTTTTTGTTAACATTATAGTTTAGGTGACCTGATTCTCCTGTATTGTGTTTATTGTGTTATTTGAATAAACCCAAATAAGGCATCGCTGATAGAATTTTTTTATAATTTCTGTTTGTGAGAATTGTTTTTCCTTCTTACAAACATAGAAATTGTATGTTGCCAAAATAAGTTAATGTTAGAATAAATTAAGTGCTAAAGAAATGTTAGTTATAATCAATCACCAACAGTTGCTTCCGAAAATAATTAGGGAAAACGAACAAATAGGGGGGGGGGGGAGAGCTTGACACAGATGACGACAATGCGGAAGTCATCTCCGTATTTTCCTAATAAAATGTTCAATTTCCAGACTAATCAGTCTTGAAAGCTTGCGAGAGCATTCAAGACTGATTAGTTGGTCTGGAAATTTTTGTTGACATAGCTCACAAATAATTCATATGAATTGAGCTGTGTTATGAGCTATATTCATACATGTTTGAGGAGACTGCCATCAGTTGTTTGACTGGCTGCTGATGCTGTTATCTCACGTTAAAATAGTTTACTTCAGTTTAATGTTTTTCAATCCTTTGTTCTTTAAAACCTTTTTACTTGTTCAAGGCTTTTATGATTTTCTTTGTGGATTTGTGAAGTGAGTTTCGTCGCTTTTGATGTCTAACAATATTTATTAGCATTAGTAGAGGCATATGATGCAAGAAAGCAAGCTTATGCAGCATCAGCCAAAAAAAAAATTTATGCCACGTGACGTCTTTAAATTAGCTTAGTTATTTAATGCTCTCACTTATTAGCTTCGTTATTAAAACTACTAATCATAAATATTAAGTCATTGAACTTGTCGGGCACTGCTTTTTTCTGTACGTAGTGGCGAGAAAATTGGGTTTGCTACTTAGTGCATTTCATATTGTGGAGGCACTTTCCACGAGTTTGCTTGGTATTGCACTACTCTAAATAAAAAGCGCTGCTCCAAGGGTGAAGTATATTGCTTCACCCGGATTATAAGTGAAATATACACAATCATTTTAGGTAGATATTTTACTTTTGGAAATCAAAAACATAGTTGGGTTGTTCTCTTAGTAAACTTCCTGTAGCTTTAATCTTATGCAAATACCTCACTCTCCGTGACGTGCTGATATTCAGGAAACGTACCAATCCAGGATATACGATGAATATTTGCCACAATTATCGAAATTTCCGACAGTTTGCAGACGGCCGTTTTATTCCTAATTAGCATCTCATCAACGAAAAACCTGCCATTTGAATGAAAAGTTCCTTATGTTTGACGGACTAAAAACAACACTTGTTAAACAGAGCAGGGAAAAACCATTACAGAACTCACAACAAAAACTCAAACATTCTCAGCATTAAAATTTCTAAGGGATTTGAAAATAAATATGTGTGGAAGACGACGGTAAAAAAACAAAACAAAGCAAAAAACAAGGGATTGTTAGAATATCTTTCTTGTATTTAATTGCCTAATTGGTTGGAAAGCGGAAATAAAGAGAATAAGTCAGAAGTAAAGAAAAAAGAAATAAATGTATTACTCAGAAACTTCAAGATTATACATCCCCATCTCTCTTACTGATGTTTTCGCTTTTTGTTTACAAAGAATAAAATGTAACCCTCCCTCCCTCTGTTTTATTTTAGTATGAATTTTAACACTGATTATTTTTGGGGGATTTTTGTAATGGTTTTGTCTAGCTCTGTGAGTATTTAACAAGTGTGGTTTCAGTTTGTCTTCATAAGGGAACTTTTATTCAAACGGCTGGAGTTTCACTATTGTCTTCCAGTTAGTACTAAAAAGTGTCTCGATAACTCTAAGAAATATTCATCCTTTAATTTGGATAATTAATAAGTGCCTTTTCTGAATATTAATTAACTGGTCCCGAACAGTGAAGTATTTGATCATTGCATAAATTGAAGCTAGCTTCATTATTTATTGTTCTTAGTTATTAGTTTAGCTCCATTATTTTATCAACATTTGTTTTCCACGTCATGTTTATCCTCTTTGATGTTAGAGCCCTGTTTCAATCATATTAAACCGGAGTGTTTTTGCTGAACTTAATGTAACGTCTAGACATCGAATTTTATATTCAGATCGAAACCATCTACGTGCAGTCTCCGCAGGCGCGTGTGTGACATTCTCATATGATCGCAGAAGGTATTTGTCAGTTTGATGGTGCTGTTTTTGTTTAATAAATTTCACTTACTAGTTTCACTTTCTTTTTGCTAATTGCAGATGTTGTTTTCTCTGTCAGGTGAACAATATACAGACATTAATTTTATAGGACTGAAAACTGCTGTGTTATTATAGTTTGAGAATTTCAGATGGATTTTTGGAGAATTCTTTTACATTACCGTGGTAGCTGCGGTAATTCTCAATTTGTTGCTACTTGCTTATCTTGGAATCATCAAATAAATAATTGAGTAACGTTGGTGACCGAATGGTTGCATCTCTTGAATACTTTTAATGATGGTGTTGCCTTATTGATTGAACAGAGAACAAGTAAAATAGTAAAATATGTCAAAATTTAAATTGGTATGTAGTTAAAACTTACAAAAGGTTAAATATGAAGAGCACACCATGCTGTTGTATAGTCTGCCTTAATCTGACATCTCTTTAAATACTTATAAGAAGACAATAGAAAACACTTTATTTATAAAAACCGGATTATAAAAGTGAAATATACACAATCATTTTAGGCAGATATTTTACTTTTGGAATTCACTCTCATGAAGGTGGCCTATAGCCTTGTGCAGACATTCGTCCACTCTTGAGCTCAGGTTCTACATTACCCCTCGAGGCTTATTTGCCAACATTGTCTGAATTTCTTTGATTTGATTCGTTATCTGGACAGTATTCTGAGGACAATGCAGGTGTACTTTTCTTTTGAGATATAAGCGTTACGTGGAGTTAAATCTGGGGATTCTTGTAGGCTATGGCACATGCCCATTGAAAGAAATGTTATGTTTTGAAACAACTGCTGCAAGAGTTACGCAGTGACATTTGTCGGCCTCGAAAAATATAAACTTCGAAAATTTAAAATGATGCTGCTGCTGCTGCTGCAAACTACATTATTACGTGATACAGCTTGTGAGGATTTCCGTTTGACTAGTATTGAAAGTTTTTTTTTTTTTTTTTTTTAATTACTCCAGAGATCAAATTGGTCCCCATCTGTCATCAGAAAATTGTTAATCAGTTTTCATTTTCGCTTATGCTTCTCTTTCTCTCTGTGTTTTCTGGGGATAGGAACCGTTGCTTTTTTTCTTAAGGTTTCTTTTTCCCTTCCTGAGCAGAGAGTTTCTTGGGTGTTCCAGGTCCTGGTCTTTATGTGTTTGTTAACGAGGTGATACAAACAATTGTGTTGAATTTTAAAGTGGTGTCTAAATAAACTAAGGTTTAGAACAACTGTAGATGCGTAATTTTTGAAATATGCCTCGATAGCACTGTTTTTCGATGAGCATAATAATTAATGCTTCTGAAATAGCTGCACAATGAGATTAGATCTAAGTATTGTTTAGATTTAATTTAGTCTCAAAATAATCATCTTAGTTTTAGAAAAACTAATGGTAAGATTTTTGCAGATCCTTTAATACATGGTTAGCAGAAGATTCTAAATCCCTTCTGAAATTACCTTCAATTCAAATAATTAAATCATCAGCATATTCAATAAGTCTAGTCCTATCAAAAGTTCGTGCTAACCATTCCTGTAATACTATATTCCACGTTAATGGTCCCAAAATCGAGCACTGAGGACACTTCCCGAGTAACCTTCCGCTCAACACAGAAATTTTGATTTCACCAGTATTTTCCTTTGTGAAAAATAACTTTGTGCAGAGTGATATAACTGCTCAGGGAAATGAGTTTGATGTAGTATTGTGCGGGAGCTCTCCCACTAAATGGAGTCGAAAGTCTCCTCGAAATCCAAGAAAATAGCAAGTACATATTTATGTACTTGCTATTTTGCAGTCGATTTTTTCGTCAGTTTATACAGAATTTTTTTTTATCTGAATGAAAATTCAGAGTGCTTCCTCACTGGATTATCCAGGGCAAAATCCACATTGCTGAGAGGATATTAAATTAGCCTCATGAAGGAGGGAAGTTATTATTTTGGAAACCAGTATCTTCCCGATATTAGCCTACAAAGCAATTGACCTATAAGATCTAGCATCATTTCTTGATTTTCCAGGCTTAGGAATAAGTTTTCATAATTCTGTTTTCTAACTAGTAGGAAATAAACCCTCACACAAACACTTATTGTATAGTACAATCAAAACCCTTGTTCTTATCTTGCAAAACCTTAATATAAAGATATTTTCTAAAAGATCTGAACCAGGACATTTGAAGTTTTTATTTTATTAAATACTGAGTCGATGTCATCAATATTGAATAGGTCTGAATTCTCATTGGTGAAGTAATTATCATTAGCTTTACTGATAGATAAATGAAACTCTGTATCCAATCCTTCATCATCGATAGGAAAAAGCCTATCTAGTACAGTATTACATTACTTGTTTCCTGCCAATCCAAAGTTTCATTCCCACTTCCTTGTACTGTCCCAAAAATTTCAGGTGAATTGCAGTCGATTTTTTCGTCAGTTTATACAGAAGTCTCCAAGGATTATTAAGATCAGATGACTGAACTAAATTTCATCCAATTAGTGCGCCTGCTATTTATGATTGCTTTTATATAAGTATTCTTGATATCAATATGTGTTGTGGCAGAAGGCCGGTGTCGATGGCGTTGGCATCTCCGAACAGCATATAATTGTCTTTTTAAATTAGACAGCTCACTAGACCACCAAAAGTAAGGCTATTGACAATTCTCGATTGGGAAAATCCAAATTAACAGTCTTCAGAATAAGTCCAGTTAATTTTTTTGAGGGAAAATCTAATCATTTCTGGAATTGATGAAAATGAACATCATAGAAAATGTGTTGACTTAACAAGATAAACTCCCCCACGATGATCGCTAATAATCCAATGTGTAATGACTGACATTCTGATATTAGATTTGCAAAAGAAGAGGAAACCAAAGTGACATCTATATTTGACTCGCCTGTCGATCTACTATAGGTTGTATACTGGCTAGGTCTGTTAACAACAGTTAAATTGACTGATTAAAAAAGTCTTCCAAAGAGATGACCTGGAAAATTTGTGTTCTTATTATACCTTAAGTTCGAATTGGAATTAACATGTGAGGCTATAAGAAACTTTTAATGATGACCTATAAGTGTAGTTGCATATTCCAAGTAATTCAGAGAGACATTAAAATCTTCCGTAGGAGGCCAATATAGAGATATTAAATAAAATGACACAGAATAGTATGTTATTAGAACACAGGTAACACATGCAAAGCAAAGATTTTGATAAAACATCAATTCTTTGATTAAAAACAATAATACAAGTTTTTGGATTCACTGATACCGGTTGAATTACCCTTGCTTTTATAGGAAGACCTGTTGTTTTAGATTGCCCATTATTTACTTCAACAGAATAAGGTTCTTGTATTACTGCAAAATCAATAGAATTTCCCTCAGCAGACACCCTTATTTCATCAGCTACAACTCTCGAACGTTGGTCATTTATCTGTAACATTTTTAGTTGTAGAAATATAGTGGATTGATTATTTTCTCTGTTAGTTTCAGTCTGTACAGAAATCATCAGAAATATTTTGTCTTGCCAGTTCTAAAGCTCTTTTATGTTCATAGCAGCTGGGACCTTTGATAGAATGCTGAAAGTTTCTTTTGCGCCTTTTGCAATTTATGCAATAACGGGATTCCTCTTTATTCGGGCATTCTTCATATACATGATCACTTCGGGCACAGTGCCCACAACACAAGATGGACATGTGTGGCTACAGTACTGAGTCGTATGCCCGTATTCCAAGCATAAAAACATTTGGTAACAAAGTGTTAGTTGTCTAACGACCCCAGGGGTTTTCCCCATCTCCGCATTGTATACTCTGTGTACCACAGTACTCTGTGAAGGCCAGAGATTTTCAAAAAGTTTAAAGGGTGTGTTTATGTTGTGTAGTGTCATGTCGTGTTGTTCCTTGACCTTTTAGCTGTTGGGCCCCTAGTGGGACCCCTGTTGCCCACACTTTGCCCCGAGGAGGCAGGTTAGGCAGCAGAGGGACGCTAAAGGCCGCTACACACCTTCAGGTAAACCTGTACAGGTCTACCGGAGCGTGTAGATGATAAAACTGCACAGTTATTTTGACCTGCACAGGCGACCGGAGGAAATATGAAAAATTATTCGATTTGCCTGAACCGGAGTGGCCTGTGCAGGCAAACCTATGCGTGTGTTGCGACGTGGCAGGCGCACTACCAGCTTGGGGATTTCCCTATTCGACTATCATTAATAATTACATGAATTCTATGAAAAAAAAAAAAATCACTATTAACTTCTTCCAGTTGCAAGAAATCTCCGAGTTGCAGTTAATCTCTCGTGCGGTGAAATGGCCGTCCTCATAACAGTATCGTTTTTTTTTTAATTACTGGAGTAACTAATGAAAGAAGCTCTAAATCAGTTTCTCCATTCATCCGCAAATAATTATGCCAATCTTTAGGGGCCAACTGCAATTCACTTAACAAGTTCACATGTGAATAAACTTTTCTTTTTTTTTTTTTAACCATTGAAAAATATATCTTAACATATGGCGCAAAGATATAATCCAAAGATTGTATCTTTGAGCCGTATATTACGTTTTATTTTATGTTTAAAACACTTCGTTGAAAATAATAAGCCAACTATTGCTAAAACGTCATCTGTCGATGCCATGGTCAGTCGGCTGAACGAATGGTGACAGGCTTATCGGAGCGTGTGGATGCACTACGGGCGTCCGGTAGACCTGTACAGGCGTGCCTGCGCAGGCATACCTGACAGGTTTACCTGAAGGTGTGTAGCAGCCTCAGTACTCTGGCAAGTCCTGCCACCTAGTTTCCGAAGATTTCAGTGGCAAGGGCCTATTGTATGGGGAGGGGGGACGCGCGCGCAATAAAATAAATAAATAAATAAATTTTCTGTTTATACTCCGGGACGACCAAATGATCAGAGGAGTTCACAAGATAGACAGAATACAAGAAACAGCACCGTATTCAGTAGTCACGGGCTTGAACCCCCGGTCACTCAAGGCACGTGTACTTATGCACCCGCGCGCCTGACCACTAGGCTACGGCGGCCTTAAGATGGAGTAGGGATGGAGACTGAAGGAGGGGGAACAGTTAGAAGTATGTGGATGATAGGGAAGATAGCCCAAATAAAGTGAGTGTTTGTGTAAACAGAAAAGAGGCACGTACAGTTTCTCAGGAATTGATCATTGCCATTCTTTATACCTACATCTCGGGTCCATCTCGCCAATTCCCTCCTCTGAAAGTATATCCTTGAATCAGATCTCCAGAAATTGGAGCGATTTTCTTCCCATATTCACTTCACTTCACTGATCGGCAGCTCCTATTTACCCTTTCGCTTAAAGCAGCATATCCACACTAAACTATAGCCTTTTTCCACACTTCGTCTTTCACCTCTTCACTTTTTCCGACCACACTAGTACCAAACCATAAATATAACTGCACTACACTGTAATCACCCTTGTGTTTTTCGCCACCTCCTTTCTAAAGGTCCTGGCCCTACCAATGAAAATCTCTTTTTTTATTTATTTATTTTTTATTTACTATCAGTTTATTAACACAAGGTTCACCCCCTGTACAGCAAGTGGGCTAGAAGGGTATACAGAAATTATAAAATATACATTATACACTTTTGTACAAATTTTCAGCTCTTTACAATATAATTATTGTATAATAAAAACTATTAAATAGATATATACATTTACTAAATATATTCCCTTTGAATTAACATAGATCTTGATAATTGAAGAGTTAAATACATAGGTTGACTTCTTTATCAGTAACTAACATAACCGATTTATTTATTCATTACATTATTGCATTTTATTTGGTCATATCATCAAATTTCTAATAAAAACTGCTCAATTTTCACAGCAATCCTGGTGATTTAGTCCAGATTTGGTCTATAATTTGGCTTCTGTAGGTTTTGTTGACTTCAAACTTTATCGGATCAATGGAGAAGGTGTTGAAGTATTCAATGGTGTTACATGGGAACATCCCTTTTAGGGAGCCCAAGTTTGATAGCTTCATCCTAAGTGGGGGATGGCTTCTATTTCTTCCTCTTGTTGGTGCGATGATATCTTTTATTGATGGGGCATCAATATGGCGAGTTAGCAGCTTGGTAAGCGTTGACAGATTTTTTTTTTTTTGAGGACAATTAGCTTCCAGGAGGTCATGCCTCGGTTGACTAGGAGAATGGATTTCGAGATTGTGAAGGGGTTCCCTCCCAGATGGTTCAGCCACCGCAGAATCCAATATTCCATTGATAGAAATTTATTACATCGAGAGGTAGATGCAGAGGACCAGATTTCTGAGGCATATAGTGGTATGGGTGTGAGACATCTATTAATATATTGTCCAATCAGTCTGGTGTTGTGACAGCCTGCGAGCTATTGGCGGATAGCCCAGAAAGTAGCATATGTCTTCTTCTTCTTTGCGAGGAAGTGTTTCTCGAAATTTAAGTCTTCATCCCACGTTAGTCCCAGGTCAGTGTAAGTGTAAGTGTTTTCAGTGTCTAACGGCAACAGGAGTTTCCCCCATCTCCGCGTTGCTTTTATTGTGGGTGTACCAGTTCACTGGGAAGGCCAGAGATTTAAAAGTGTGTGGATTATGGAAGTGTGGTGTTTTGTACCGTTGTTCCTCTGGCCATTTAGCCGCTGGACCTCTTCTGAGGCCCAACGTTGCCCCACTTACGCCCCGTGGAGGAAGACCAGGTACCTGATAGTCTTCAGTTCACTCTGGCAAGTCCTGCCACCTAATTTCCTGAGATTTCAGTGGCTAGGACCTTAAAAAAAAAAAAAAAATTTTTTTTTTTTTTTTTTTTTTTTGTTTTTTACACATATATGTATAGATATATGTGTGATATCTCTCGATTGCGTAGGGTGATGTCGCTTGAATAAGGATAGACCGAAATATGGGCGTAAGTTAATTTGGATTCATTGAATTTATGTGTGTGGGGGAATTCGCTTGTGTAAAGATAGAGAGGGGGGAGAATGAAGACTGGGGGGTTAAAGGAGGAAGGATAAGGCCAATAGAGTAGGAGGCCTCAATTTGGTGTCAGCAGGGCATGCCCATGCCCTGCCAGAAGGAAGAATGAGGGTAGCGTGGAGGGGAGAAAACAGTATGACCGTCTCCACCCCCCCCCTGCCGGGGTGGAATAGAAAGGGTCGGACAAGGGAACCGGCACAAGTCGCCAATATGGCATGTGTGCAGCCTATCTGCAGAGTGGTGGCTAGGCCAGCAGGTTCAGGACAGCATCACAACACTGGCCTCACCAGGAGGTACATCCAGGGACAAGGTCTCTACTGACTTGTCCACAGATCGGTTGAATGCCGGCGTTGGTCATGGGATCAAGGTCTCATCCAGTTTGGTCATGGTCCTGCATCAGGCCTGGGGAGGTTTAGTCATTGCCCTTAGCCGGGTAAACAGCTCATGTGCAAAGCACGAGAGGGCCTTGTAGTGCTCCTCCTCATGTAATATAAGGTGCTCCCGTTCCTTCGGATTAAAGCGTATCTTTGTGATGAAATGACATCTGATGTCCTCAAAGAGGGTACAATCGTGCATTAGGTGTGACCACGTTTGGTTTTCTCCACAGTGGCATAATGGGGAATCCCTGATGCCGAAAGTTGACAGCTTGGCATTAAAAGAGCCATGCCCTGTTAGAAGAAAGGTGGTGTAGATCCCCGGTGAGAACCAGTTTGGCTGTTCGGGATACACTTGGGTAATGTCCGGGATGAACTTCCGGGTTATCTCACCTTTAGTTGAGTCCGCCCATCGGGACTGCCAGGTTTGTTGAAGATATTTGGTTAGTCGTTTCTTTTCTGCGTTGCTGTTGTTGGTCGGGTCTGTGGTGAAGCCAATGCAAGTTACACTGTTTCCTCTTGATAGTTGATATATCATGCCACAGCGGACAATCTCCAGGTCCAAGGGTATGAGCCCCACAAGGGCCTGCAGTGCATGTGAGCTGACTGTGCAGCATGCTCTGGAGACAATAAGTAAGATGCTGCGCTGTATCGTTTCTAGCTTTCTTTTATTGACTGCGGCGGTTGCTTTTTTAAAGCAGATCCCTGCTGCATAGCTGAAGGCTGGAATGAAGAAAGCCTTGTAAAAGAGGATCAGGGTTCTTTCAGTATGAAATGAAACTTTGGGGATTGACTCACCATTAACCATAACTCGAATGTCATTCTTGACCTTCCTCTTTGTGATTGTAATGTCCGCTGACTTGGCATTGTTGAGTTGGAGTCCAGCTCGCTGTAAAAAGTTAATTAACTGTTGGATTTGCTTGGAGGTTTCATTGTTAATTTCATGTATCTGTTTGGGGTCTTTTGAATTGATAAAGAATTTTAGATCATCAGCGAAGGAACTAAAATTTGGATTTTTTGCGAGGAATGGTTCAAGTAGGATTGCAAAGAGGGTTGTCGACATCACCCCACCTTGAGGTACACCCCTCGTTGCATAAGTTGTTTTCTGGCGAGTTCCGTTGGTTATAATTAAGTGTCTCCGCTGTAGTAAGGACTTCAGAATGCTGACAATTTGGTTAGATACTTTGAAATATTCTATTAAGATGCGTATAAGTGTAGGAATATAGACAGTATCGAAGGCAGATTTGATATCGAAGAAGATTATGTCTAGTTGGGCTCTGTCATTCAAGGCTTTTTGTGCTCTGAAGAGAGTATCGAGGAGATTAGAGGTCGTGGACCTATGGTGCAGGACTGTGTGGAAGTATGGTGGTCGGTGAGCAAAACAGTGTTGAATAATCACTGGGTGTATGAGTTTTTCAAATATCTTTAATAATGTGCATCCTATGGAGATTGGATGGAAGTCCTTAGGCATCTTGGGATTTCCAATTTTAGGGACAGGTTTGACATAATTGTGAAGGAAGCCCTTCACAATTTCGAAATCCATACTGTACGCAAACTTGAACACAGCTCCGTGGATTCAGATGATCACAATACGAAACATCTGCACTCTAGCACAACTTCTCACTGGGAGTTTAGATGCCCCTCAAATTGAAAATCTTGTAGTTAGGCCCCGCCCTGGAGCCCGCCTCCACAACCCTCATAGTCTCCGAAGCGCTCTCCACCACACGGACGGATTAAAGCGGATGTTTCCTGCCAATACTCTGGAGCTGCTTAGAGACCTCAAAATAGACCCGGACAGGTACTGCCACGAGAAAACTTACAGGAAGCTCATTGCAGCGGATCTGTATACGAAACTACAGATATGATGAAGAACGTAATTGAAAAGAGACTTCAAGTGCCCTCAAACTGATAAAAATCTTAAATGAACGATATATTATATTCCAAAAGATTCTTATAGGACTGAGGGTATTCCTTTTGTTCAGAGAATAAAAAATGAGGACCAATTCATAGTGTAAATGACGATGTCATTTTTCTATGTATGTACATTGTTTTGTAATTTTGTAATTTTTCTATGTACATATATTGTTTTGTAATTTTTCTGTGAATGCATGATGTCTGTATGTAATTCTTCCTCTATGTGTATATATCTTATGTATTTCCTGATATTTAATCCTATGTTACACTCTAATAAGTGATGTATGTATGCGCCACCCTCCTAGGAAATTTCTGTACAGGGGTGTTTGTTAAATAAACTGATAATAATAATAATAATAAGAAGAAGATTTCCAGATTTCCGGTATGGTGCCTGTCTTTAGAATCTTCTGGAAGATGTTTAAGAGAAGATCCACTATGTACACAGAGCACACCTTAACTATAAACAGCGGTATACCGTCAGGGCCCTTAGTAGCTCTGTTGGGCAGGCCATTTATAGCGTCAATGAGCTGCTGCTTAGTGATAATAACATCATCCATGGCAGAAAGAGTGTTCTGGTTTACACTAGGTAGGGGCGAAAATTCAGTGGTTGCATCTTGATGATCGAAAGAAATGCGAGTCCACTCCTCAAATAGCTTTTCATCCATGTTGAGATGGTTGTTGCGCTTTGGGAAAATTCTCCTGGTTTTTGTAATTTGGGATAATATACTGTTGATGTGCTCCTCTCTTGAAGCGAAGGAAACGAGCTCTCTCTCTCTTTTAAAGGTTTCGTGGTCTGTACTGCTTCTCGATTTTAACCATTTTCTGTATGCCCTCTGCTTACTTCTAAAGGCAATTTTCATATCCGAATGGCACCACCGCTGGGTTCTCTCAGTAATTCTGACTTGTTTAGATGCTCCGATCGTGGCGATATATCTCAATTGCTCGACTAGGGTCTGGATTGCTTCTTCAACGGATAGCGACGATAAATTATCCCAATTAATGGTTGAGAGATGGTTGATAACTATATCAGGTTTCAGGAATTTTGGAGAAAAAATCAGATCAGAATGAGTATCCGAATAGTAATTTCTAATTTTCTTTTCCGATAACGTTGGTATGGAGAAGGTACAGGTGATAGATAGGTGAGTGATCTGATGAGAATGTGAAGGGGTTGGGTATGTTATTACAGTTGGGGAAGTTGTGGATTACTAGGTCTAAAGCTTGACCTTTTCTCGTTGGCGGTGTGATATGTCTCCTAAGGTATAAAGAATTCAAGGTTAACGTTAAGTCTTGTAGAGCTTTTACATGTCTTGGGACTGGCATATTGAAGTCTCCACCTACAACAGTTTGTTGAGTAGGGGCTAAGCTTGTTACTAACCAGGTCTGAAGTTCAATCCGTGTAACTTCGGAATGGTCAGGAGGGAGGTTAACCAAACAGAGTTGTATTTTCTTTACAGTTATAAAGTATCCATGTAACTCAGTTCCATCCGTTTTCACTCACTAGAAATTTCTTAGAATATTTCTTCTTATGTCACGATGAAGATGGTGGGTTCGCTCTCTTTTCCCAGAAAATAAAACACGCTTGTCCCCTCTAATGTTGCCACCCCTTAACTAGCCTGGACTCTATTCCTTACATAAAATCAAGAAACCCAGTGACCAGCCGATAGAAACAAGATTGGCGTTTGTCACCTCCCCCCTTCTGTTATTTGTTTATGTCCACCCTAATTTAAGCCTCTAGGAACGGTCGACCATTATATCTGAAAAATTTCTAAGTAACATTTATTACTATGCTGTCTATCTAACAGGCATAGTCACAAATTTCTCCACCCCTCCTTTCCTTTTCCTTCAATTGGATTTTTAGCAGAAATTGAAGCATCCAAGTCATACCTAAAATGTAGCAGAAATAACTAAATCATATCTACGAATTTTTTTCTTAGATCTCATTATGCAGAACAAATTTAATTAATTCTAAATGCATTTAAAAAATTGGTAATCGTAGTAGGTCTACAACTGTTTATCTCTGCCTTTTGATAATATTTCTGACATTATCGTTTCTTTCGATGACTTAAATGTCATTCGATTCAATATATGGATTTCGTTACTTGTTTCGAGAGGTCTCGGTTCGAGTCCCATCATAGAATGGAAGAATTTCTAAAATACCTCTTGAAATTGGGGATATAGTTAGTTGATCTAAGTCGGAAGGAGTAGGGTTTCCTTGAGTTAATGCGGATTACATATGTATATTATTGCTTGTGTAAGCAAACAATAATACACATATGTGTATTATTGCTTGTTTACACAAGTAAACAAGCAATGCCAGCGCCGCCAGTCTTCCACGCCTATCGTATCCCAGAAACATTCGCAAACTTTTCCAGTCACCAGGCATGGAGTTCATTTGCTACATTTTCATCACCTTCGTTAATTATTACAGTTATAATTATGATAAACATTCATTATCCCATCGAACTTTAAGTTTAGCAAAATTTTTGTTTGGTTTTATATTTTCGTTAAAAAAAAATTGTAGAACCATGTACTGCTCAAATGACCAACATGTTGTTAATAGTCATTTCTCCATCCTGTGATGACATTATAACTTCTTCGTACCTCTGAACCTTATTAGGCTGGTAATTAAAAATTTCATTCACATTTGAATCATCCTCGTGTAAACGTTAATGCTATTATTTGAAAATTATTTTACAAGGATGCCTAGCGGATTCTTGGGAATGCGAATTCGCTGCTGAATAGATGTCAAGCGCGAGTATCACTTGTTCTCTTCGACCTGACAATGAAGTCTGTCGAAAACCTTTGCTTTAACTTCGCCAGGTGCCGTTTTGGCATAGCAATGTCGTATTTTCTTCTACTATCCCTTAGAAATAGCGAGTAAATTAAAAAAGAAAATAGCGAAGTATATACAGTAGATGCTATTATGTTTGATGGAAAACACCTTGTTTAAAATCGAAACAAGGCCGTGCCATCGTCATATCTGATGAGGAATTGTCTGCAATCTGTTCCTTGTGTGGCTTCTTGTTTGGGCATTCTGCCAAGAACTCGCCAAGTCTCGTTACGTCCCCGAAACAGCTACGGGGCGTAATAAAACGGTCATTATCAAAATCGAGAAATTGGCGCGTACTGTTCAGAAAGGGGTGTTTGTCATTTTTTCTCCTTTATTAGCTGGTTTTCTTTTTTGTTTTTTATTGTTATCTGTAGTTTTTATACATCGTCACCTGGCGACGCAGAATTGTTTGTTGTTTCCAGCTATTATTCTTTCGAATTCACCATTCTTGCCTTATCATTATTATATTGATGTTACACGTTATTAATGAGTAATGTCAGCAGTGGATAACCGAGTATTTTCATAAAAGAAAACATGGTTTTTCGCGTTCAGAAGTGCGATTATATTGCACAACATTAAACTGATAAACAGCCCTGAAACTGAATTAAAGAAAATGAGATACTAAACCACACAAGTTATGTTGATTGATTCTGGAAGGAATCAATCCAGATGATGTTGGCAACGTGACTGTGATATGTAGGATATGAACATTTAATCGCAATAATTAATCAGAAGAACCAATTAACAATGCTAATGGAAGCTGAGATCCCCCCAGGGAAGAAGAAGAGATATTTCTCATCGTGTCATTAATTTTTTTCCTCTTCGTTTCCTAGGCAGTGCATTCTAATACTCTCTCTCTCTCTCTCTCTCTCTCTCTCTCTCTCTCTCTCTCTCTCTCTCTCTCTCTCTCTCTCTCTCTCTCTTTCGCACCCAGGAGATGTGTGTAAGAGAGAGTTGAATGAGTGTGTATGCGTGTGCTCTCGCGTGCGGTTTTTTTTTTTTTTTTGCCAACTGGGCGTTCCTACTAATCACCCTGTTCCGTAGTACACTGACAAGACCGTAGTACACAGTGAAGCTTGGATATGGATAAGGATATGGGTTTCATTATACACAGGTAAGAAGAATGTGTTTGTCTTATTTTGCAGTTAAATCTTTCTATTATGTGATTCTGAAGCGTACTACAATAGTTTAAATTGATTGTCCTCCAAGGAGATTTTTTTGTGATAATTAAAATATAATTTATATTTTACTTAATTATGGTAGTACTTTATTAAAATCTAATGAGTTCTCTTTTCTTTTTATGTGTCTGTGTCTTTACTATGAAGTCAAAATTAGACATACTATAAATCCCTAACTGGGATAAAGCTAAAATTAATTAGCTTGTTAACTGAGAGTATATTCAAAATTCAAAAAAAAAAAAAAAAAAAAAAAAAACCTGCATTTTCACTTGAAAGTACATGGTAGTCATAAAGTAAGATGTGTAAATGTTTTGACGTAAACATATTAATCTACATACAAGAAAACATAATAACCAGTTTTATTGTGGAGCCTTAATATTACTCACCTATATTGCTGATAATGGCAGGGCCATTATCAGCAATATATTTTGCTGATTTTCCTGCCTGTGCAGGAAAAGGATAGTTGAGAGAGAGAGAGAGAGAGAAAAGAGGAAAAAGAAGAAGAAGAGAAAAAAAAAAAAGAAAAAAAGAAAAAACGTTCATCCCGCACAGAAGGACAGGAAAGAAAATAAACACTGTCTGTGTGTGTCTTGTTATACTGTATTGTGTATTGGCCTCTTGGCTACCTGAAAGCAGCCATTAACAGGATGGCCGCTTCCAGGCACTCGTCCCTAGTTGCAGGAAGGCATTCCTCCCTACTATCTGCTCATCCTGCCCCCTTAGGAATGGGTTTCCCAGGGAAGAAATAGGACTATCTAAAGATGAAGAGGGGGAATGGGGAAGAGAGGAGGGAGACTTCCCTAGCCCAGGGAAGTCCCAATCCAGGGTAGAATGAGAAAAGAGCGAGAGAGGAGGAGAAAAATAAATAAATAAATAAATAATAATAATTAATAAATTTATTTTATTTTTATTTATTTATTTATTTATTTATTTTTTGAGAAAGAGGGACTGCCCTGCCCTGGGGGGGGGAGTTCAGAGAAGCAGAAGGCGGGGGAAATTTTTTTTTTTTTCCATCCAGCATGGGACTCAAAAATATATTTGCATATTGGCTAGAAATCACTGCCAACAACATGCATTCTGCTTGGCAGCACATTTTGCCCAATTTGGCAAATTATTTCACTGGTTTTGAATCGCAAATTCAGACAATTACCGAAGACACTGTGAAGATCGGTAAAGACATAGGATTCGAAACTTTGGACACTGCCATGTACGTAACTGCATTGACTCACATGCAAATGGCTTAGATGATGCAGCTCTCCTTGAAATTTATGAGTAAACTGCATATGAAGAAAAGGAAAACAATTCTGAAGTGGCACCAAAAGAATCTTCAACAGAAGAATTGGAGAAAGTTTTTTTTTTTGGGGATTGACATGGCCTGTGAGGCGATTATGAATGGAGATCCGTATGTATGTTCAAGGTACGGCAAATTTTACAAGATGCGATTCGATGCTACAAAGACTTGTGCGCCGAGAAAAAGAAGAGACAACTTCACCAGACTTTTTTTTTTATTGAAATAGCTAAATAAACAAAGTTTTTTTCTCATCTCTCATGATGTTTCCTTTTCATTAATGCAATTTTTGTAATATTTTTAAATTCAAATCCTTTTAATTGGCTATCAAGCGCAAATTGTTTATAGATTTATTATAATTTGTTTATAGACTGTTTCTCTGGTACGCATTCAATTAAAACTCATTTTAATTATACCTCAATCAGCATGGTTTCACATAACACGGAACATAGTGTGCATAATGCGCTACCTGTGGTTTCCCACATCTGCGCCATATACACACTGTGAAGAAATACAGTACTACTGTAAATGGCAGAAAACTGTTGTGTGGTGAATGTGCCGTATTGTGTTGGGTTCTGTTGTGTGACCTGGCATTTGGCCGCAGGGCGCCTTGTGGAACCCCATGTTTCCGAACACACACACATACACACACACACACCACTAGGAGGTAGCCAGGCTGCCCATAATTCTCTGGATAGTCTCCGTCAGGGTCGCCTCATCTTCCTGAGCAGAGACAAAGTTAAAAATAAATAAATAACATAAAATAAAAATAAAAAATAATAGTAAAAGAAAAAAAGACAAATAATAATTAAAAACACGGAACAGTTTCGGTATCAATTATCAGTGCTATGCAGGATATTGCTGTATATTGTTTTTCATTATTTGTTTTCTTGTGTAGTCTTTGAGGGCCGCCATATATAACAGCAGTGGGAGAGAGAGAGAGAGAGAGAGAGAGAGAGAGAGAGAGAGAGAGTTTTTTCTTTCTTTTTTTCACAGGGAGCATTAATTTGCTAATGCGGTTTTTTGTAGTACACATTGCGTATGCGCAGAAGTTAATTTGAATTACTCCTCCGATCAACGTGTTCTTTATTTGCATATTTTCCTTTTCCTTTCAAGCCTCGCAAAACTTGATTATTAGTTTTCTTGAATAAAACATTTACAAACTTTTACGTGAGATAGCTTTATCACGACCAGTAAAGAAGGTTTTTTTTTTTCTTTTGCTAGACACTCAAATGTGTTATTTGAACATGTATGAAGTAATGGATGGGTGACATTATACAATAGTTTATAGTTTTATCATTGACCTATAGCAGATACAATATGAACTAAAAGTCAGGACAAGTCAACCGATGTTAACCTTGATCATGTTGAACAGTGTAATTATTTATTATTTATTGAATGTGCATGTAAGATTATCGCAACACATTTTGATTTTTGTTGATCATTTTGCGTATCACAAACGTAAAGAAATTATTTTATGGGTTTTTCGAGTGATTCTGACATTTTTTTTTGTTCATGCTACTCTAAGTTCCCCCGTGCAGTTTAGTTATAAGCGAAAAGAATACTGTTTATTTGAGATATTATCAGCGGCCCTTAAAAAAAAAAAAAAAAAAAAAGATTAAAGAAAGACGCACTCTTTGATTCTTTGAAGAGTTTGATATTTCTTTCATATTCTACACCAGTAACCTGAAGTTCATACAGAAATCCTTGAAGGACCCATTTGACTACTGTCATAGAGGTGCCCTGTTATCGTAACGCACCAATCCAATAGCCCGTACGACTTCTAGCAACGAATTGCGTCGCAGAAACCCGAAGGAAGTGTCTAATGTGCGACCCTTCTGAAGTAAATTCGAAACCATTCACTCCGTGCGGGCAACGAAACGCTTTCAAGTCCCACGCGTCACGAGGCTTTGTTTAGCGGAAAGAGCAATTTCTTTTCCCGGGCGTGTAAGAGAGTTTCTGTCACAGCGAACGACTCTGGATGAAATGTTAGCGTCTTGTTGAGCGTTTTCGGCATGCAGGGGACTTGGAAACATTACTTCGTAACCGGGGATAGGGCGGGAGAAAGAAGAGAGAACTGCACGTGCTTGATAGGGCGACAGCAATTTCAATGAGCGGTGGACGGGAAGATGCGCTTCTTTCCTACTAGGGACAAAGACGTTGAGAGAAGAACAAATAACACATCTGTCTGTGTAATCAGATAATCGCGTTTGTGTCTTGCCCTTGAAGGTCACGCCGTTTATTTATCGGCGTGAACTTCTCTCTTCCCCCATCTCAATAACTTTCCCCCTCAATATCAAATGAGCCGCTGGGAATATTCCAGAATAATGTTCATAACGAACGAACATACCAATGGTAGTTTCAGTTTACACTAGCGTTGTTTTGTGAATTTTCAACATGAAATGTGGTAACATTAGTATCGTTAAAAGAATTTCAAAGATTAGGCATATATCATTCTGTTTAGCTTGAAATTGAGACAGGTTTTTACTTCTGTGTAATGGTTACATGAAGCAGATTGCTTTATTCATTTGCATAAAACAAAATAAAAAAATAAAAAAAAAAATTATCTGCTCATCTATCGTTGATTACATAACACTTATTCGCTTCTTTGTAGATTTCTGAAGAGGATACGCGATTAAATCTTTTTAAAGTATCCCGAAAGAAGAGTTTTTAATTATAATTCTTAGCTGTTCTCAGTTGCAAATATACCTGAAGGCTAAAATAGTTCATTGTAAAGCTTTGTTTATAGAGTATTTATGTTTAAAGTTGGAATGGTTGAGCATCTGATTGTAATGTGAACTACGAATTTTGAACTACCAGCTGTCATTCAGATTTGCTGGTAACAAAATCGTAACGTTGACTCGCTAAAGGCTATGACAATATAGTTGGTTATGTTCGCAGTTTATAGAAACATAAATGCACAGAGGTTTTGTTTACTGAGTGCCGATGCCAAGTGCTCTAAATCGAAATAATAGCATCGAATTTCAGCCAATAATGAGAGCAGCTATTCAACAGAACGATGGCCGTTGGCAGAATGCCAACGATGATCGACGTATTCGTCTTGCTGTGCAACAATCCTGAAGAGGATGGGAATTTGAGCTTAGTCTACTAGTACAGTCGGTCCTCGTATAACACGTGTTTGCATTACACGAATTCGATCATACACGATTTATAAATAGGGGAACGTTATCTTATATAACACGAACCGAATTCGCTTATGCACGATTCGCCTTTGTGTTTACAAGAAATGGCAGTCGAATGCGGAATCACCCCAACTGAACGCAACACGATAGGAACGAAGAAGATTCTGAAAATGTATTTATGTGTTTTATATCAGTGAAGTGGAAACACATTTCACCATAATAACGTAAAAAGCAACACAATTCCAGCTATCGATATAATCGCAAATGCAATTAGATGGAGTTTACTACCAGTTTATAACAGATTCCACTAGCAGACACGCAACTGGAAATTGTTTTTATTGTTTTATGGTAGTAACCCCCAGAAATGTGCTTTAGTAAAATGTGAGGTGTTAATAGTGTATCTCGGCCTTTACGGTGTTGTTTATTCAGTTGCTATACGCGCGCAGCTTTGTTTATGTGTATCAAGCGTGCCTCCTCGTTTTGTAATTGTGCTTTATTCCCTAAAAATGAGTAAAATTAAAAAGGTGTGAAAAGGAAGCGTCCTGGCTAAGACACTGCAGATTCAGAGAGAGAAAAAAAAAAGAAGCAATATCGATAAACAGAGGCGGACTGGGTCAAAAATTCTTACCCGGGAAAATTTGTAGTGGCCTCATACTACGGTTCATGGCCAAAATCACACCGGCCTCCGGCCCACCGTGGTTTCCCCCGTAAGGCTTATGGCCAGTCCGCTTCTGTCGATAGAGAAAAAAATATGAAATTGTGAAACGCTTTGAGCGAAATGAAAGACCATGTGATATTGCACGTGCTACAGACCTAAATGAGGCAACGCGGAGAATTACAAAGAATGCAGAGAAAATAAAAACAACTTTCATAGCGGGAACAACTCAAAGTGTAATTAAAATCCATTAGATTAAGACACAAAGAATTGGAAGAGATGGAACGGCTGTCATCTCTTTGGATAGAAAATCAAACAAAAAGCAAGTTTGCTTACGATAGAAGCAAAAGCATTAGCAATATTTTATTACGACTTATGTATTATAATTTATACTTACGTATTATAAAATACGTATTTTATTACGACTATTTTATTTAATATAATAAATTTTTTACGAATAAAATACGTATTTTATCCGTAAAAAATACTTTTTTAGTATTAAAAAATACTTTATTATAATATAATATTATTTTTATTACGTATTTTAATCGTTATAAAATACTTACGATTAAAATTACCCGATTATTTATTGTGTTTGGTAATGTTTTGGTTCCAAATGTGTGTTCAATCTTGGGTGGTCGGCACATAACCCTACTTTTCCCATAGGGGCTGTTGTTTATATTGCACGATTTTGCATTGCACGAGGGTTTCTAGGAACGCAACTATCGTGCTATACGAGGACAGACTGTACTGCGCTTACGGGTTGGGACTTGTCTAGCAAACGTCGACTAATACAGTTAATTCCTTGGCTGAGTGGAATCAAATGCCATTACTGAGTGTGGGGTGTTTTTACTTTAATGACTTTAAACACAGAACAGATTGAGGATAATGGTATTGGCGTCCCCAACAGATGCAAACGTGAGTTCAGTAAGGAGTCCTCGTATTTAGGCTTTCATCAGTTTTTTTTTTGTAAAAATTTATATTATCTTTAATTCTTTTATCTAAATTATATTTTATCCTTATTCAGTGTTATTGTTCTCGTTAGCTTCAATTGTTTAATAATCAAATGATACTGATTACGTTTCTAGCTTTCATTGTATCAAATTTTCTATCATAGAGCAATGTTAATTAAAATTTCAACATTTAAAAATTTTAAATTCGAATCACAACGATACATCAGTTTTTAAAACAGTGGGTAATAATTCATCTTGCCCGACTGGTGTACGAAATTAACAACTCAGGCTCCTCACACAACTCTAAACACTTGCATAAATTGTAAACTTATCTGCTATCCTATTCAAACTTGTTTCAGGCCACTGATACATCGTCGCGCTTATCCGGTTTACTTATAGGGCTGTGGAATAACTAAAATTGACTACTCTGTTTGTCCCCGTTTTCTGCTCGGACAAAACTGAACAGTCTCTAATATGTAGTGTATCTGAATCAACGTTATCAACATTTGAAAAGGCCTCCGTAGCCTAGTGGTCAGGCGCGCGGGTGCATAAGTACACGTGCCTTGAGTACCCCGGTTCACGCCCGTGACTGCTGAATACGGTGCTGTTTCTTGTATTCTGTCTATTTGTGAACTCCTCTGACCATTTGGTCGTCCTGGAGTATAAATAGGAAATTTATTTGCACGATTTATAATAATGAAAGAGCCTGTGTATCTATTTGTAAGCACCACAGCTTCTTAGCATGCATATTAAGAGAACATAGGATTACATTCCACCTAGGTGTTACTATTTTTTTTATTCAAATTCTTTTTGAGTTATAATAATAATAATATATATATATATATAATTATTATAATTCGCAATATGGCGCCATTGTTGATTGATAAATTTCATGAAGTAAATGCTTTTCAATAGCTGAAACATATTTCTTGATTATCGGTTTTAGGCGCGTCTCACTGAATTATGACCACCTACCTAATATTTCGTAGGTCCTCCTTTTGTCCTCGGTACAGCAGCTAACCGACGTGGCATTGAGTCAACAAGATGTCGGAAGCGTTCGGGAGGTATAGCCAATCAAGCTGTGTGTAATGCGCCCAGCGGTGCAGGTATGGAGGTGATTGGTGTATCCAGACGCCTGATATACCTTTCCATAGTGTCCCACAAGTGCTCTATGGGATTGATGTCTGTGGAGTTTGGAGGCCAATCGATATGCTGGAAGTCAGAACTGTGTTCCTCAAACCATTCCTGCACAACAAGTGCCCGATGGCTCAGCGCATTGTCATCTTGAAAGACACCATCGCCATTCGGGAAAAAGTGTAACATAGCGGGGTGTACACAGTCAGAAAGCAGTTGACGATAGCAGAGACCATTGATACGTTGTTCCACGTGCACCAGGGGTTCAAGTTCCTGCCAGGGAAACATGTCCCACACTATACAACCCCTTCCACCGGCCTGCACTTTTGATACCATGCATGATAGATGAAGAGCCTCATGTTGTTGATGTCAAATCCGTACACGACGATGCACGGTGGAGTAAATAACGTGACTCATCCAACCAGCACACCTTCTCCCAGTCTTCGAACGTCCAACTTGCATGCTCTTTGCACTAGGCGAGTCTTTTACGCCGATGAACCTTGGTTAGCAGAGGATGCCGTAGGGGTCGTTTGCTGGAATAGCCCATACGTGCGAGCGTGCGACGCATGGTCATGGCAGATATTGTTCCGGATTGGCCCATGTTGTATTCGGTAGTCAACTCTTCAACAGTGCTGCGCCTGTTCGCGTCATCAGACCCGGCGCTTACCTCTATTATCAACCTTTCGCTGACCTTTGCAGTTTTGCTGTCCGGTCGTTGTTTGACCATTTTGACGCCCGTCCTGGTACACTTTAACTACGGCGGCTCTCGAACACACCACCAGTTCAGCCGTTTGGGAAATCGAGGCACCAGCTCGCCGAGCACCCGCAATCTGTCCTTTATCAAAGTCCAATAAATCCTTTTACCCATCACGCTCGGAATTTTACTACCTACTGAACCACTGACACCTTATCTATGATACGTAGGTCGACTAACTGCGCACTGTCGTACCTCACGTGGTCAACGGGTAGCATTCAGGTTTCGTAGACCAATCGGGCTAGCCAGGTGGATAAAGTGCCTGCCTGGCAACCCAAAGGTCGCGAGTTCGAATCCCGTCTCGGGTTGGATCAGAGTAAAATGCAAAAACTTTGGGAGGTACATTATGGCCACAGAAGCCGATGCGCCAAAAAAAAAAAAAAAAAAAAGTTTTCATAGGGGTAGCATAATTCAGTGATCACTCAATGTATATATATGTATGTATATATGTATATACATATATATATATATATAAAATTTAAACTCACTAACACAACCCTGCGGTCCAGTGAATAGTGAAAAATTATACATCTCTACTTGATGTAAATGGGGGGGGGGGGGGAATAGAAAAGTTGCCCGTAACGTTATTTTCCGCAATTCAGTTTTTTTCAGTACATTCAAATCTTTACTTTCATAACTTTTTTGCTTGAATAGGAGCTCAGAGTTCCTGGAACAGTCCAGCCAGACAATCAAAATACGATAATTACTGTACAGCTACGTAGTAATGAAATTTTAGGTGCTGCTAAATTAAAATCCTTGCTATCTGTCAAGCAGGTCGCTAAATCGGCTGCCTGGATTGCAGCGACCGCAACCTTGCGTGTCATATGTCATTAAAATGTTTCATATGCCGTCAGATATTTTTTTCCCGCATAGTGTGCATGACAAGGGTATCCAATAGGGATGGGTTGCACCTATCACAACTTGGAAAACATTTACTCAAGCTAAGTCTAATTTAAACTTTAAACATTTTTGCAGCAAAGGAACCTACCGTCCAATGCGACGTCACATTTTTTATTACTGCGACTTTCACATGGAGCTCCCCCTTCCCTGCTCTTTTCAGCTCATCTTAACTTTTCTTTAGAATTTTGTTGTTGTTTTTTCATTATCTTTGAAAAGATATTTCAGAGAGTGAGCATGATGTGTTAGCGGAATTTCTGAATCCCATTTGAGCCTGAAATGGGAATCTGTCTTTTGTTTTGCTCTAGCCATATGAGTTGTTTCTACTCGTGTAACGAATTCGGATTCGATGAATTCGTTACACGAGGAAATACCAAATTGATTTTCTTAGAACACTTAACTGCTGATGAGAAATAATGCTATCATTTTGTTGTTTAAAGCTAAGTATATTATGATGGGATTTTTCACTTCCAGTATATATGTTCACCTTAATGTACCTATCCAAAATACGTTTAGTTGAAGGCAGTAAACCACTAACTACACTAAATATTGCTAAATGTCTACTAAAAATGAAAATTTAAGGTTTCATTTTCGGAATTCATGGAAAATTCATACGGCAGGTGACAGGATGTTTCCGCCCTAATTGCACATGTACTGTCGGTTTCACAGTACCTGTTGAGAGCTAACCCCATCTCTGTGATCCTGCTGGTGTTTCAAGGTTGCAGGATAAGTAATCGTTCTATTTAAAATTTGTTATCTTGCGTACACCATCGATTTCGTAACCAAGCCTTACATTGGTGTGTTTGTGACACTTGGCGATGTCTGACACATCTTAATGACACGTGACTTGTATCGTGTTGCTCCCACTGCTTTAGCATATCAAAATTGATATGTGGCTTACATGCTCAATAATTAGCGTTTCTGTTAAAAGTAATTTCTGGATTGGCGTGTCATTGTGTTGCTGTTGTTCGGTTTGCATACGTCGTTATGATCGATGTCTACAGCCGTTGTTAAGTGAGTCACAGGTACCAGTTAGTCACGATTCCTTTTTCATCATTCTTTCATTTTACGAGGGGGAATAAAATGAAAACGATTGTTTTAATATAACACACATTCAAAACAACATGATTTTCCCCCCTCTCGCATTGATAAAATTTGATCTGCTATGTTTGCGAAATGAATTAGGGCTAGCCAAGTAAAAACATGTCGCCAGAATTTCAAAATCGTTTTAGTTGTTACTCGTCGTACCATTATACATGTACGAGGTATTATTCGTTTTAGCAGCTGAAAGTGACAAATCCACCATAGATAGCGTTCATTTTACTGTGGATGATGTACAGCTCAGTAAGTTTAAAGCATTATTATCAATTGGTCTAACAGTCTTCACACATTATTGTCAACTGGTCTAACAGTCTTCACATATTGGAAGAATAAATGTCAATATCAATCAGAAATTGCCCAGATGATGTTCAAACGCTGCATTGGGTCACATTCAGACATAATGAAAGGAGCGGGTGCTCACACTTCAACATTATATAGGGTGCCCACAAAACTACAACGTTATTGTGTGATTATAGTACACGTTACAAAGCTGAAACCTCGTACGGGAGATATAGGATATTTTCAAGTTTTAATTAGAGATGCTCAACGTGATACCTTTAGTTACTCTACATATATTCCACGTATAATTCAATTTTTCCCATAATCGGCACAACGTTTTCCTGTAAACGCGGCCAATTGCTTCACAGATGTGTGGTTTATTTTCATCAATAGTTCCTGGCATATGTGGAACGTACACCTCGTCTTCATTCATGAATCCTCAGAGAGTGAAATATAAAAGAGTGAGATAAGGGATCTTGGCCGGGTGGGGGCCACAAAATCGGTGCACCTTTTCCAATCCACTTTCCAGAAAACACTGTATTCAGGTATGCATGAAATTGTTTGCGGTAATGTGGCGGAGCTGCGTCTTATTAGAAATTCAAATCACCATCATTGTCGGCCTGCATTTGGGGCAGAAGAAGCTTGTGTAACATGTCCAGAAACACGATGCTTGTGACGGTAGGTTCTCCAAAGAAGAAAGGTTCGCACGCTTTACGACAACTCAAGACAAATCTTCCAACTGTCGCGCTGGTATTGAAAAATTTCCTGAAATTTTCTCTACCTTATATTCTCACATTTTGCCTGATTATTTTCCAAATGGCGTGAAAAGTGCTCTGTTCGCTAAAGATGATGCGTTCCAGAAAATCCTCACCGTCGTCCACAATCTGAAACATTTCCCAACAAAATTCCATCCTGTTGATTTTGTCATCGATTGCCAGCTTCTGTGCGAGCTGTAACATGCACGGTTTCCTCTTCAGATGGCGACGTAACATGTTACGCACTGTTGACCTTGGCATGTTAAGCTCACAGTAGCATGTCGTAGGGATTTCCCTGGGTTTCGCGTAAAACTTCCTCGAACCAGCTCCACTGCGTACTCACTGACTGTTGTTCGGCCATCATCTCGGCCGGAATGATTGCTTAAACAGGGGTCCTTTATGAATTTTCCGTACAACTGCTGGTCTATTCCGTGGCTTCTTTTAAAGCCGTGTTCGAAGTTTATGCATAACAGCAGTGGCAGGCTGCAGCTCATTGAACCAAAGTACACACTGCGCCTTCTTAGGGTTGGTTAAATTCCTCCATGATTATAGTTTTGCGATTATATATTGCCTTCTACTGCAACGCGAACATTTTCTGGTTGGTGATAAAAACTTGAAGATCTCCTCTATTAACGGGAAGTAGTTTCAGGTTTGTATCACGAGCGATATCCGCACAGTAACGTTTTTGGTTTTGTAAAGGTTTGTGGATGCTCTGTATTTATAATAATAATTGAAATCTAACTTATTGTAACCTTATAATAATAATTGAAATCTAACTTATTGTAACCTTATAATAATAGTTGAAACTTTCTGTTTAAGTATTATTTTATTTATAGTAATAATTGAAACAGCTGAAAATATAATATGGTTGCGTGTCATTTAATTCATCTTGTATGAAAATACGACTTCTACCTCTCATGAAAATTCTTTAATTTCTTATCTGTGAAATTTATACAAACTGTTTCTTTCTTTCTCCCCTCTCGCTCTTTCCTTTCAAATTTCATCTAGAATTATAACCGTGCAAAATTTAAATTCACAGTATTGTGAATTTAAATTTTAGAAGGATATAATGCTAGATGTCCAAATTTTAGAAGGCTATAATGCTAGATGTCCAAATCTCTGGAGACGTTGCGACAAACACATTAAGCCGTCGTGGTAGCACAGTTGGTATAATCACCGTCCTATCCACACCGGGTGGAAATGACATGGATTCGAATCCTCAATGACGCGAGGAAGTTTTATGGGTCTTTTTCACAGCGTAGCTGAGGTAGGCGGTCTCAGGCGAGGATAGCATGGTTTTTTCTCCCTGAAACTGGGGTTTTCAGTCCAGAAAACTGAGCAAAGGATACACGCAATTACAGTCACACATAGTGACACCACACATCCCTAGTTGCATTGGTGCTTAACATAAACCTAACCCAGTATTTTTTGCCGTATTATAGCTATGTCACTCCTCTCTTTGTGGTGCTATGTGATACAATGGCTCACATACTTTCGAAAACTTTCAACGTAGTGAAAGTGGTTAGGGGATAAATAGACATGTAGACATGTATAGTGTCTTATGTAAGGCGGCTCCCGAACGCTAGTTCAACTCCGCCCTGGTACACTGTGATGTTACAAAAACTCTGCAGAAAGGCCAGAAATATGTGTAATGCTATGTTTGTGCCGTGGTTTGTTACGTTGTTTAGTTGTTTCTGGCCGCTTTGCTATCAGGAAGCAACAAGCACCAGGGTGGTGCCTTCTGATACCCGTCTACGCCGTGAGGAGGCGGGCCACAACTGAGCGCGAACCGCAGCAAATCTCGAGTGTCACGTACTGAATGTCGAAATCATTCAAAGTATGAGCAAATAAAGGTAATTTTAACAATAAATTTTAAAATAAAAATAATAATAATAAAATAATCAGAAAAATTAAAGATAAAAATAAGTAAAAAAAATAAATAAAATAAAAATAAAATTTAGTAAAAATTAAGATAAAAATAAGTTAATAAAGTGGTAAAAAATAATAATTAATAAAAAATCATCCTGCACCAGAGTAAGGATGCAGACCCCGCCTGAGGACCAGCCTGAGGTTAGCAGGAAATAGAAGTCAAAAAGACAGTGATGTAACTCGGCGTCATACACGTTTGTTAACCAACTGTTCAAGTCGAAGATGTGGTGAAGATGGTACTTGAGCTTTAAAAAAAAAAAAAAAATGGTGGTAGTGACGATGGTGGTATCACGAGATGGTGATGATAGAGATGCTGGTCTGGACTGGAGGTAGAGCTGGAATAGGAGTAGTTCCTGAAATAGGGGATAAATAGGATTAAAAGTGAAATTTATCTAAGAGGTAATTGATTCACTGTCGCATTAAATAGTTTTAAGACATTTCTACCGTTTTATATTTCACATAATAGCAATAAGTTTTCCTTTCCTGAAAATTAATTCGTAAGTTTATTCAAAGCTAATGCACGTGACTTTCCCCATCGCTGGTTATCCATATAGTTGGTAATCCTTAATTCCTTAAAACTTGGGGCTTTTAAGTTTTATAGAAATCCCATTGATTTCAACTGATCTTTAAAACCGTTATTGAATTGGGAAACCGCTTTATTGCCCATCGATTTCAGTTGATTTTCTGTTGTTCTTTAATTATATTTTATTGTACTACATTTATTGATAATTTCTTACCTTTATTTTTTGTAGTGATTACCTAATATTAGTATAACTTGTTTAGCTATAATGTTGCAATTTTACATCACCTATATATCCTTTTAGAAACCGCATTCATCATATAACTGAGACTGGAGCTCTAATAATATCCACTAACTGTAACCTACTGCCTCTTAAATTTTAATAAACGTAACGAAGATATCGCAGCTGTCAAGCATATCGAACAATTAATGTGGAAAAAAAGCACGTTGCTTACAAAGGACAACATCATATCATTAAATACACGCAGTAATACGGCAGTTGCCACGCTAAAATATTCCATAAAGTGCTAGAATTTATAGACATTTCGTGCCTGGACATAGTTTGTCCGGAAAACAGGCCTGTAAATATTAAAATCTCGTGTTACTGACGTCCCCTTTATTAAAGGTCCCTAGGTCAGTAGATCACCACAGAAAATCTTCTGAAAGTGCTCTTTTACGGTTAGAAATTTCACTGAACCCAGGTAGCATCTGTATGTCTCCCATTAGATAATTACGGTAATTATTTGCATAAGGAGTCTACCGTTATTTATGAAACATTTAGTGGTGATAAATGTATGTAATGGTCCAGTAATCAGCTACCTGCAGCAGCAGCTGCCCCTGTGTGTTTATATATGTGTATGTGTCTGTGTAGTGCGGAAACACTCAACATGCAAAATTTTCCGTGGAAGGAAAATTCACTTAACGTTTGATGCTATAAATATCGAAGATGTGATTTAGTTTTCCTGAGGCAAGAAGATATATTAGATGCTTTGATGAATTGTAAGCGATTAAATATCTTTAAATGATATATTTTATTTCCTAAATTCGTATTTGAAAGGGTATGTCATCAATAGTCTTTTATTTAATTTGAATACCTGAGAAGACGGGAAAGTAAGCGGAAACTAGTAGCAACTTAAAATAATACACCGTCATGCACGTTTACAGTCACGATGCATTGTATCCTTTTCTATAACGTTGTATAATGCCCCTAATCTTATGGCTTCACTGCGATGTTTCTCTGCCCTGCAGAACATAATAATTCAGGGGGCTAACAACTTGCGAAATACTGTATCTTGAAATCACCGACCTGTGGCGAAACGTTGGAAATCTCATAGGTACATCACGGTAGTCTAGGGAACAAATTATGCACGCGTAATTTAGGAACATGTTTAGAGTTTATTTCTGACAAACAAATTAGTCTAGTTACGAAGTTGTTTAATCGGTTTTGCTAGTATTGTAGGACTTCATCTTCGTTTCTTCCTGTACTGTCTTCATGAGATTCTGTGAGCTACATCCTGTTTAACGTATAAAATTATAAGCTTCTCCTGAAATATACGCACATTCATTATGAAAGCGGTTTCACGTAGTTGTAAGTTTACTGCTAAAAGGCATATCGCTTAAACATGAAAATAAAATGATATGCAAATATATTGAACTAAAATAATTCATCCAAAAAGGAAAACCTAGTCAAAATTGATGCAAACTCTAATTTTATTTATCAGAAAACACTTTTGCTTTAAAACATTACTAACCTATGAGGACAAATGGGCCTGTTTTTACTGGGAACCATGGTGAAAGAAGATTAAGTGTTAACCAGTAAAACAATTTAATTACAAATAGATACAGAATAACTTTGATTACAAATAGATTTTGTATCTATTTGTAATTAAATTGTTTTACTGGTTAACACTTAATCTTCTTTCATTACTAACCTAATCCCTTACACTTAAGTCTAAACGCTAATGGCCGTGAGATTCGGTATCTATATCTTTATGAGATATAGATAATAGGCAACCCAATTTCAGTGCTGTGTGTGTGTGTGTGTGTGTGTGTGTGTTGAGTATATAGGAGAGAATGCACAGAAATACGTGTGAGCTGCTTCCACCGTTAAATAAATAAGCAGCAGATCTTTTTAGAGTTAACACATTGCATATTGTGACCTGAGTTGCTTTTGTGGCAGTTTAAATAACTGACTAAGGGTTACTATATGGCACTAGCGATAATGCTATTACCATAAAATTTTATAAAATTTCACATTAGCCAAAAATAGTTTGTCTTATTTCTTTATTGAAAGAAATATTGACTTATTATCTATAGCATTTACTGATATATAATATGCCTATTTCACTAAAAATACCAACTTCTAATACCATTTAGCGCGAGAGGAGACTAAAAACATCTCATTCCATATTAATCGAGTACTGTATTCATTTATTACTGTATTCATTTCTTCTTTTTTCCCCGATATTCTTACCGTATGCATTCGCAAGTTTTAATGAGGATTGTTTGTTTGTTTGTTTGGGAATTTTTTTAGGCGCATCAGCATCTATGGCCATAGTGTGCCAAATGAGGATTGTAATGCCTTTTTTGCATTAATAGAAGTACAAGACGTCCATTTATAAGTGTCTTAAGTCTAAACGCTGATGGCCATGACTCGTATGCAAAAAAAAAAAAAAAAAAAAAAAAGAAGTAGAAATTATGTCTAAAATTTATAATTTTGTAAAAGAATAAGAGAAGTTTACCTCAGTATGATACGTAGAACACTTCCGTATGATACTCTCCAGAAATTAAAACGAAAAAAAAAAAAAAAAAAAAATTAAAATCGAAAATCATACATTACAGTAAAAAATAATTAAAAATCAATTGAACACAATTAAAAATCAGTTTAACGCAATTAAAAATTAATTAAATAATTAATTAAAAGAATTTAGCCGACCGGATGGGTAAAGTGCCTGCCTCGCAACCCAACGGTCGCGGGTTCGAATCCCGCCTCGTTTGGGAGGTGCATTATGGCCACAGAAGCCGATGCGCTAAAAAAAAAAAAAAAAAAAAAAAAAAAAATTAATTGCAAAACGATTTTTTGGTTAAATTCTTTTAATTAATTTTTTACTTAATTTTTAATTCCGTTAAATTGTATTCAATTGATTTTTAATTATTTGTTACTGTAATGTAATATTTTCGCTTTTTCCTCCCCTGTTTTAATTCGTGCTACGCATCATATTGAGGTAAACTTCTCTTATTCTTTTACAAATACTGATATCAATTTAGAACGTATCGAGCATTACAGCTGCGGTTCATACTATAAATTTATAATATAATTACTAATGGATATTTTTTGGAGCTTAAGAAGTTTTTAAATTAAAGAGATACCAAATCCACACTAGAAATACGAGTATATTTTTTTTTTTGTCGAATTTACTTACGAAGTAAATTCAATAGTCTGAAAAAATTTAGTTATTTATAGTAATGGCTATGCTAGTTTGTATCGTTGTAAGTAAATTCATTAAAATGAATTTAGTTACTGATCTGGTTAGCTGTTTTAACAGGGTCTCTCAAGAGCTGTATTTAGGGAATAATTTCGACATTGTTTTTTTTTTTTTTTTTGGATTTCAGCAAAGCCTTTGAATTAGTCCCACATGAGCCGTTACTTTATAAGCTGGAACGGGTTGGAATCACAGGGAAAATCTTTAGATGGATAGCAGGATAGCTTCAGGGCAGTAGGTAGAGGGTTGCGATAAATGGTTATTCCTCAGATTGAGTTGATGTAAGAAGTGGGGTTCCCCAAGGATCAGTATTAGGACCACTGTCATTTTTGATTTTCATAAATGACATCGATGAAGGGGTAGAGGGCGTGATGTCTAAAATTTACAGATGTAAAAACTGGTAGATTAGTTAATGATCACCGTCAAGCAGAGTTTCTTCAGAGTGACATAGATAGACTTCAGGCTTGGTGAGAAAAATGGCATCTATGCGTTAATCTAGCTTAAAATAACTTATACACTTGTTGGAGTGGAACTAACTCCAGTAGTCGGGGGGGGGCGACTTGGGTGTTGCGGTACGGACAGACATTAAGTTCTCCGAGTATTGTAGACAGGTTGCAAGGAATGATCATGGTGTCCTATCAATGATTTATCGAATATTTGCTTAATAGAGATAAGGACGTCATAATCGCATTATATAAGGCTCTTGTTAGACCACACTTGGAATGCTGTTTTTAAGTGTGGAGACGGCACCTAAACAAAGACACTAAGCTTCTTGAAAGGGTCCAAAGACGGTAACTCGCCTGCGGAGATCGGCAAAAGGGCGTCCATATGAGGAAAGACTTCGAATATGTGGGTTTCAGAGCTTGGAAACTAGGTACCCTAGAGGAGACTTGTTTGTGGTGTTTAGGGCTCTGAGAGGCATGAGTAAAATGAATGAATGAATGAAACTAGAGGCCATAATTTCAAGTTATAGGGGGAAGATGTGTAGACTGGATTGCAGGAAATTTTATTTTAGCTAGCGAGTTATAAATTACTGGAATAAGTTACCTACATGTGTAGGTAACTTACCTACATGTGTAGGCTGACAGTTTAGGGAAATTCAAAGGTCATAATTACTTACGGGAGCGGGTAAACGCATAAGTTATCTATTTCCTTTTCTCTTATTAATTATTTTATTTTTATTTTCTTCTTCTTCTTCTTCTTCTTCTTCTTCTTATTATTATTATTATTATTATTTTCTGGCTGGTTCAGCATAAGCCACAGGCTTCCTTGCACCATGTGGCCACTAATACTAACACTAAACTTAAAAAAAAGAAAAAAGAAAAAAAAAGGAGCTCCATAGAAATTTGCAGTTTTTGGGGAGGAGGCTCAGGGGAAGGGTAATGTGGACAATAAATAGTAATAAAACCATGAACTTGTTTTAAGTGGCAGTTATCGAACGTATTTATGCATGCCCGTATAAGTATTTTCCTGTTAAACAACAACAAAAAAAACCTTGCGAAGAATAATTACTTGGTTGTGATTTGTGACATCTGACAAAACACATTACAAAGTCTGTATCAAATCATATTCTTTATGGCTGCTCATAAAAGACGGGCCGTTTCAAAACGAAGTACTGTAGTTACACTAATGAGCAATACATGCTACGAGTAATTTAAAAAACAATGTTTTTAAAATCTTAAATATTTTGATGTTCTGATAAAACAACTCCAAAAGGCTCGTGTTGTGTTCCATATTGATGTTTATAATGCTTTTGAATATAATGCCTCCACAAGCCTGCGGAGGCCTCAGTCACCAAGTTTAACTCGTGACTTATCTTTAGGTTTTCGAATTAGATGCATCTAGCGCTAATATGAAGCTGCTAGACAACTACATGCTTGCCAATGTACTGTCAGATATTCGTGAAATAATTGCAAGACAACAGTTGATTACCATCATTAACTACATGATATCCATGGGTATTTTCCGAGTTCATCAAGTTCCACAGTCATTTTGAGTGCCTAAGTTTATATATTCTTGATCTTTAATGCAGGGACCTCTTGGCAGTATTTTCTCTTCATTTTTAATAAACTTCTATCGAAAATCCTATCAATAATTATACGAGGAGAATTTCGGATGTTTCTTGCACGTGATCAGCGTTCTCCATAGACACAAGCAGTCAATAGAAACATGGCACATCAACTTGCATTTATCTCTTACCAAGTCACTCGTATTAAGTTTGACGTACGCTTTTCCCAATGGTGAGACAGACGAATAGTCGCGGTGCTGTAATTGACCGTGCTCAGGAGACAATGATTTTCTGACTGTTGTGTTGATAGTATCTGTACATTCAAACCAATTTTTCTAAGTGGCTTTTTCAACAGCGTAACCAAAAAGTAATTGCATGGTGATAGGCATGGAGAATGGGGTATAAAAGAACCTCCTAATTTAAATTCTGCAACTGAGATCGAACTCCTCGATGGTGATAGAATACCGTACTGTCTTGAAGATAAGTGACACTGCACTTCAGAAGTTCAGGTTGCTTCCTACAAAAAGGAGGTCGCAAATCATCACCATTAGTGGTAGAACAAGCACCTCACGGCTGAAGAACATGATTCACATTACTTTCAGAATGCTTTTACTGTATCGTGCAGTCTTCATCTGTGGCGAGATAGGTTTTCTAAGACTTTCCTAATTACGTTATAACACGTAATTTAGCTTAACAATACGTGAAACTTAATCATTGTCCGATCGTGAAATTCATTTGCAGTTTTTTTTTTCTCAACAAAAGATCATTACTGAATGAACATTCGCTTTCCTCCATCTGTTATATATATAATAAACAGTCGATACGAGTGCCCTATCTAACTGCAGTTCACTCGTACAAAACATTACGCGTTGATCCTGTAAGGTTTTGCACAAAAAACTTCTGAATTGCCTATCATAAGTTGGTACTGCATTCGAGTTGTAAATGGTATTCATAATAATCCCCACCATAGAGGACTTTTCTACAGAAACCAAAATATAAAACTTAAACCTCTCCTTGTCGGAAAGGTCTTTTTTTCCTGTACTTACTAATCAAGATCTACTGTTCACTTTCTTTCCATAGGTGAACTTTGCTTTCTAAAACTGTCCAACAGCAGCAAAGCTACATGAGGCGACTAACTTATTATCTGAAGGTTGAGGAGGCTTCTGTGTAATTTTACATCAGCTTGTTCGTATAAACCGAAGACAGATGAAAAAGTTTGTGTAAATCCTGCAAAATTCCTTTTTCAATTAAAGTTATGTCTCCTAATGTGTATTGTCCAAAAGAAGAGTAAGGATTCCATCAGCATTACAATCCATTTAATAAACTTTAATAGCTTTACTGAAGTCTAAGTACTGAAGTGTTTAAGATCTAATTGGAGCCTTAAACACTTCAATTAGGTCTCTTCGCATGGCTTTGTTTTCAGGTGCCGCAATTTGCAGACCTGAAGTCTTTTATGCTAAGGATACCATTTAATGGTCTTGAATAGTCTGGTTGCTTTTCTCTGTACCCGTTCCAAGAGATCCACATCCTGCTTTACAGAAAGCGTTCACAACTGTATTCAGTACTAAAAATATGGCCTAACCATTATCTTGTACAATGGAATAATTACCTTGTGATTCCCGTTGACAATATTCTTTTACAGCATTGACAGAATCCCATGTGCACTGCTTCAGAGAACTTCATGTAGGACTGTTACAATTATTCCTAGGTTTCTTTCGTTCTCCATCACATTGAGTATGGTACTACCGAATTGGTACGTTATTCTGAGATTACTTCTGCCCATATACAGTGCCTTGCATTTATCAATGTTAAATCTCAATTGCTACGTCTCAGGTCGTCTGTTAATTTTTTCTAAGTCTTGCAGTAGTACGCATTGATTCTTATCATTAACCGCCCTGCTAACTTTTGTATCATCCACAAACTTTGACAGTAAGCTTGATATGTCTTCATCAGTACCTTTAATAAATATTGAAAATAGTAAGGGTCCGAGCACTCAACCCTGAGTGACTCCACTAATAGCATGAGCCCAAGAAGAGCAGTGCCCATTTATAACTACCTTCTGTCATTTTTCAGGCAACCATCCCTTTAATAGTAGTAATCCATAGTAGTAACTTGTCCCTAATGCCATACCGCTTCAATTTATACAGCTGTCTTTCATGTGGAACAGTGGCAAAGGCTTTACTGAAGTCTAAATATATGGTGGAAGAATTATTATTATTTTTTTTCGATCCAATTCCTGTGTTACTGCGTCATGGTAACTAATCAGATTGGTTAGACAAGATTTCCTCTATTCAAATCTATGTCAAGATGATCGTGAAATACTCGTTTAACTACTAAGTCTATTATTTCTCGTGAAACAAAACTCAAGCTTACAGGTTAGTTATTCACTTCACTCCTTTCTCCTCAGTTTTGGGAATAGGGAAGTACATTTTCACATCTCCAATCTGTATGAGACTGGAGATGTGCAGTTCCTTGAATCCAATGATGTTCTCATAATTATGGCCAAAGGTTTGCGTACTTCTTTCTCTTTTGATATAATTAGGTTCTGTAAATTCCTTGTGTCTCCGGTGTCTTATTTACTTTTATTATCAACAATTTCTTTTACACTTTCTTCTTATTTATAACAAAATCATTTATCCACTAATTATAATTCGATGTACATCTGGTATTCCTATCTCTAAATATTTCTTTACTCATGAATATAGGTGCAAAATATTAATTCAGTTTTTCAAGAACCCGAACAGGATCATCTATAGTTATGTCATTCATATCTAGTGGGCCAATCGTAGTTCATCTCTTTCTTTCTAGTGTTAACATAAGCAAAACGTTCTTCGGTACTTTTCTTTGCATTTTAAGCCAAATTGTCTCACAATTTGCCTTAGTTTTCCTTAACCACCTTAGTGAATTTATTTCAGACTAATTTTTACGTACTGTATGTTTGTGTGTCCCATGATGGGTTATCATCATCCCATGCATATTTCTTCTCTTTGACTAGTCTCATCACATCGTATGAAATCCATTTAGGTCTTCACTTCGAACAGTATCTCTGGTATAATTCTGGTATAACTATAAGTTTAGTAGTTTGTAGGACGACTTCCCTGAATGCTTCCCATTAGAATTTGCATTTGGTAACATCATCAGTTGGTCTCACCGAAAAGTTTCTAAGACTACTGTAGTTACCTTTACTAAAGCAAAGTCCCCTCCCCTTACCCCTGACAGAACTTATAACTTTAAGTAAACCCTACATCAGTATATTATGATCGCTGTCATTGGTTCACGGTCAGTAGTTCCTTTTCTGGAAGTTATTACATCTACATTCCCTTCACTAATTCAGCCTGTAGTGAACTTCCTATATGTAACGTATTAATTCTGTTCTGCGATGTCATATGGAGATGCTAAATGCATTTAGCACCTTGTTGAATAGGCTTGAGTTAGAATCGCCTCAGAACGGGAGGAATTTTTGTGGACTTTTTTTTTTTTTCCACACAGTAACCGAGTTAATTTTTCTTGGGCGAGAGTTGTATAAGAATACGTGCAATTTACAGACACATTACACTAACGCCTCCATAGTCTTAGTGGCTTTAGCACAACAATAAAAAACAGCAGCCATGTTGCTTCCTTGCGTTTTATTCCGATACTATTACATACTAATGACGATGTGAATTGTTCATATTGCTTGCAGACTTGAATGCGGTCTTGTTATTTGGTGCAGGAGAAGGATACATGTCTTTTTTCTGGCATATCTCACTGTAACCGGCTATTTAGGTTTCTTAAGGGAGTGATTCTTCAGAATTCATGGTTTCTCTTTAAATCGTAATGCCCATCAAAATTACCTTATCATGTCTTAGAAGACAGTAGATGTCACTTTTTCTTCCTGAAAAGTAAGTTGTCTTCAGTTTCTTGCATGGGGGGGGTCTACTCGAACAAAGGAGATGATCTGTGGAGAGGATTGTCTTTAATGTTTGGCTCAAATGGTTTGGTAATGGCATCACCATTACCAAACCATAAAAGGAAAGCATCCCCATCTGCTTATACCGGTCTAACATCTAAGAAGAAATGTTCTTCCTCTGAAGTCTAATGTTATTTGTCGTGGAACAGTCTGTGAATACACCTTTGAATAATGGCAAGTATTTAAGTATGACATACACGTTTTCTTCAATAATTTAGTGCTGTAGTGTCAACTCCCTGTATGTGATATATTGATCCTGTTAAATGATGTCATCAGCACGGTTGGACGACGGTTGCGTAGTTGGTGGCGGAAGACCCCTTCTCGTTGTTCCGATGCACTTGCACTCTTCATCCAACATCTGACTCTGCTTTTGTCGACATTATCAACCCAGCAGAGGTTTCTCAGGTGTTTTTTGAATATTTCCCACTATTTATTTTTTTGTTGTTAAACGCAATCGCATTTTTTATGACGAACCTCGTTACCTGACCCCATTGCGAAAACGGACTTCTCTATCTTTATATTTTATATCGAAAATTTTCGAAATTGTGTAGTCCAAAGAGGTAAAAGTTGGATACTATTCTAAAAAAATTTCATCTTTTTAAAATTTTTTTGTCCGAAAAAAAAAAAAAAAAAAAAAAAAAAAAGAGGAAAAATTTTCAGTGAATTATGGTATTATGGTATTTATATCGTAGTAGTATTTCATCTAATTTCTGCTTCCAGACCGTTGATAAAATGACTGAGCAAGTAGTTCTAGAGAGGTACCCTGGGATGCACTAGATTTTGGGGAGACGGTATCCAACCCCCTCCCCCATCACCACCACCAGAAGAAAACTATGTAGCAGACTCCTGCTGGTCGGAGAAATTGCGATTTCAAAAAAAAAAAAAGGAAAAAAAAAAGAAAATTGTGTAACAAAATTAATTAAAATACTAACGCTTTTTTTATTTGTTATGGAGTTTAATTTTATTAAAAGTTGAATTCCCTGTAATTTTTAAATACTTGACATCTAAGCATGTTCCATTTGTTAAACAGGCAGAAAACAGTTAGGTGATCCACCAAGACCACCAGTACTTTTCAAGTGGTACGCGGTGGGGGGCATCCAACTTGGAAACACTTTTAGGAACAAAACAAAAGTAAGAAGAGTAGCGGGATCAAAAAGTTCCTGAACTGATCTTTATTTAAACAAATACAATATTTACAAATAATTACATTGAATTTTTAAAAATAATGACTTCAGCCATTTACACAGTTTTTCCTTTGGTTATATAATTGCAGAAAAGCTTTTTCGAAGTAATTTTTTTGAAACATCTTTCATTGCTTTTATCGTAGCTGCCATGACTTCTGCTTCACCGGAGAATTCCATTCCTTTAATAAGCTCTTTAGAAAAAAATCACATGGCACAAGATCAGGTGAATAAAGATTCTGTATGACAGTTTAGAGAGTGTATTTAGAAAGGTATTCAGAAACAATTGTCTCACGAGAAGCAGGAGCGTTGTTATAGAGTAAAGTTTTCTTTTATCTAACCCGAAAATGAAGCGTCTTCCTTCTGATTGCCTGTGAAGTGTTTAATGATTTATAAATCTGTAGTCTATTTATAGTCAAAAATAATACAGCATAACTTCTCCTTCAGATCTGTCAATCTGAAATTTGTCTTCCGTGGTGGTCATGTGTCTTTTATTCAGAGGATTGACGATGCGAGTCGTAAATATATTTCATCTCCTATCACTGTTGTTTTTATAAATTCTGGATCATGATAACAAAAAATTTCAACCACTTCTTTTGAAGTTTAACTCATGTTTCTATTTGATCTTCAGCAATTTTTTCCCACTTGAACGTATTGCTGAAACTACAACAAATATTTTTGTTTTTTAGGAAACCACCGCTACCTGTAGGCAAACAAATATCTAAAAAATAAATAAAAGAATTAATTAAAAACTGAAATAAATGAAGTAAAAATTATCATCCTTCCTTCTTTATTTTATTTGATTTTGAGATATCAGCATTCGCCGATGGGACTCCGTCGGTTGCCTTCTTGTTTTGCAGACAGCGGTTGTGCCATTAGAACGAAGTTCTGCAGAATGTTTCCTGTGGTGAGGGCGTATATTCTTATTCTTCTAACTTTAATTTGTTAATATCAGTTGTTAATTAATTATTTTTTATATATTTTTGTTTGCATACAGATAGCACTGGTTTTCTAGCATGCAAAAATACTCGCTGTGGTTTTAGTAAGTTCACAAGAGTTGAAGTTAATTTAAATTTGTGTAAGGATTCCGCATATGTTCTTTTTCTTAATAATGCAATTTATTAGCTCTGTTGTTTAAAACGTGAGAACAAAGAAGTTACATGGTGGTTGTTTTTTTTTTTTTTTTTGATTTTTTTTTGACGTTTGGAATGCCAGATACGATGGCTTAGCCACTACTAGGTGATATTCCAACTTAAGAGACTATGTCTTCAGTAATATTTCAACTCGAGAGACTGTATTATCTATAATGCCTCTTACTCGGGAGATAAGTTTGTCATTTACTGATTTTTCTAGGTTTTTCATACCTTTTTTCGTCTTCAGTGATACTGCTTCATGTTTGAAGCGCTTGTATCATTCAGATATCGGATCTCTTGATAAAGCTTTTTTCATCTTAAACTTTACTTGAACAATCATTTCTGTAGTCTCTGGGGCTATTTCATTAAAAAAAAAGCAAAATTTTATCGAGTTCCTTGCTCAAAAAGCGGCATTCTTAAAAACGACGAAACGAAATTACGAACCTTAAACAACGGACAATCATAAATATTTACACATACGTAGGCAACAAAAACCACCCAATATAAAAATTGAAGAATGAATGAATTTTTTGACAAATTCAGTCCTCAAACATTTTGATCGTACCTTGTGCCCTTGCGGTAGTGCGGTGGTCACAATCTTTGCCCGTTCATCGCGTATGGAAGAAGCCCACGGTTTGAGTCCCGTCTAGAGGAAGGAATTTTTGTCAGCTTTTGTAAAACGGTTACGGAAAGTTAGTTAGCGAGAGTTAAGTGGCTTTTTCCTCCGGAAAAGAAGGTTTTTCATCCAAAAAAACCCGCAAAAATTGACCACAGATGCACAGTTTTCAGACACCGACGTCTCACTTTTGCCTAGGCACGAAATCTAGAAGATAATACTCCTGACAGGTGTTCATTGCAGAGATTACATTTAACGAAAGCCCAGATTTGCTCAAAATTTCTGCCCTGATTGAGGGTGTTTTTCAAATTAGCGAAGTACTTTATTCATAATAGCAACGTTTCCGTAAAAAATTAAGTTGACATACAACAAAACGATCTCAATAATTTATAACGATCTCAATAAAGTAATTAATTAATCCTATTTTAATTTCATAATAACAATTGTTTTACTTCTTAGACCAGTAATTCTCAAATATTTTTGCTCACATTTCGCTCTCCCCCTTCCCGTGTAGTTTTAATCATCATTCTCCTGTACCGGGTGGAAAAGACTCCCGCCATACCCTGTGGCGGGAGTCTTTTCCACCGGGAAGTGGCGGGCGCCTTGCCAAAATTTGAGAAATATTGATTTTGATCATTTTTTTTTTTTTTTTTTTTTTACAAGTTAATTTAATACCTGATAGGTAAATGCGAAATGTCGATAAGATTCTTTTTTAATTGGGAGAGATTTTTTCTTTCTTTCCTTTTTTATATAAATTTTTGTTCCGATTTATGGCATTGATGCTATGCTGAGTAAAACTATTTGTACTCTACTATATCTCTCGCAATAAATATTATTATTATTATACTGTAATCTCTTGAATTCATTGGATTGGTAGATCAGGATATGAACACTATCTCCTTTGTACGTATATTAAATAAATGTCCTCCTTCACGTATAAGGTACTGGTGGATCGCTTGTAAAGTCTGAATATCTGATGGCTAGCTTCTCATAATGCATTAATTTCTCTCTTTATGAAGTAGGAATTCCCTCGGAAAAATGGGTTTAAATGAATTCTCTCCCCCCCCCCCGACTTTACGGAATAATATAAATAATGAAGGATTGTAAGTTTTGATTACTGATGAAAGAGTTTTGATCAGGTGTGAACAATCTTCCAGGAAACAAACAAAAAAAAAAAAAAAAAAAAATCATGAAATTGTCACTCGAGGCTAGCAGCGGGATTAGAGCTGAGGCCTTTTCAACAAGGTTTGAGATCGGAGAGAAGCTATTCATTGCGCTTGTCAGGAGTGCCTACTGGAAGTAAATTGAAGTAATAAGGGTTTAAGTCCACATAAGCAACACAGAATATTGCTGATCAATAGGACGAAGGCTTTTCATATTATTTCTGAAAAACCCAGAAATAATATTAAAGATAGAACGTATAAATGAATTCAGTTGAATTAGAATAGTCACTGAACATATTAGACATGCGAATATTTTTAAATATGATTCAAAATTATTCTGCTGCTTAAACTTTAAAGAATGTGAAGAGGAAAAGATAAATCAAATGTGTGAATATTACATACTATACTTAAGAAAAAAAAATTAAACTGGAATAACTTAAACACACCTTTATATACTTTTCAGAAGGAAAAATAAACGATAAGAGCTATCATCCTTTATAAATAATCAAAAGATAAATTACATGCATAATGTAAATAGGTCCATTCTTAGGATTGTTCTCGAAGGTAATGGTAAAGAAGGGTTGCTAGTCACTTGTGAATTTCAAAGCATAAAAAGTTCATTACAATGTTAAACTAGTGCATGGATAAGCAATCTCAATTCACTTCACTTTTCCAAGTTTGCTGCAAGCACTCTGCCAAACCGGCGAAAAGGAAAAAGAAGCCAAATTGTTAGGTCTTGCTTGAATGACAGCGAAAATAATTTCCCGAAAGCTGTCTTATCGCCTAGCTGTCTGCTGCATGTCCGTGTGGCGTCCTCCCTCATCAGACCATGGAGATTGCGCCGTACTCATTTAATTCTTTGCAGAGCGGTGATTCATCTCAAAATTGAAAACACAAACCCGGGTCTCCTTGACAGACCAGTCACACTTAGTTTCCTCTCTACAGCGTCACGCGCCGTCACTCTGCCTTGAGGCCTACTCACGTCTGTGGCCTTATGGAACAGAGAAAGGTAGAACGCTTCGTGGAGTAAGAATGACAATTGCCCAAGGATTAAAGGTTCTTCCATGTGATATAAAACAAATGCGTTAATATTTGACAAATATAATAAATTCCTCCCTTTTGAGTTGTGCCCCATAATTCACCCTATCAGAAATTAAAATAATATAGAGCTAGGGTATGTGGCAATAAATTAAAAGTGCATACATAACACACTTGAAATTAAATTATTCTCCAACCATCAGGTTAAACATGTAGGTAAATGGGCCCGCAGTACTGGATTCCATGACGATAAATAAATACTGTACTGTGTGACATGGTTCTTTTATCAAGACTTTGAATGAGTTTGAATTTTAAAGACTTTGATGCTTCTCAAAGAATCAGAATCATGACTAAAATGTATAGACTTCAAAGAAGATTATTTTTAAGTCCTTTATAGTATTTTTTAAAAAAGAAAAATGTCAGGGGAAAGCGACCATTAACCTAAAAGAAACAAAATTACTTAACCAGTTTTACTTATCATGAATAATTCACACAGAAGATTTGTTGAGTGAGATAGTTGAGCTAGCTTTGATTTTGTGAAACTGGTAGTAAAAAATATTATGCTACGACCAACGCGTTCAATTTATGTAGAAAACAGTAAATCCACATGAAGTAAAATACATTGTATTTACTACGGATTACTTGCAAAATAGCACATAGATTCCGACTTCCGTTACAGTCAATTGCTAATTATTACATTGGCTACATTTTTCCTTAAAAATCACATTAACACAGCTGACCAAGTGTGTGGGAAATACCTGAGACCGAATTTCGCAAAGGCAGAAGGGATTTTTACATATCCCTTCCCCCCACGCTGTTCCCTAGTTAGTTGAGCGAGAGTAGCACGTCTTCTCGCCGCCACCACGACTCTCGAGTTTTGCAGCCAAACCGACTGCAGGATATAACCCTTTACAGACAATATACAATGATATCTCATAGTATGGTGAAAACAGAATATAACAACAAAAATTTGAATAAAGTATTGAAAATTTATTCTTTTCTGTTTGGTTGAGTGATATATTTTTGTAAGCGTATCACCCAAACAGAAAAAATTATGAATTGACGTACATTAATAAGTAAATAATTCACCGGGGCTTTCCTGCAAATTCTTTCCACTCAGTTGAAAGTAGAGGTGTTTTTTGTTTTTTTTTCCCTCTCGTTTTCTTTTCTCTCATTCAACCCATTCAATTGAATGGGTTGAGCACGCTGAATTCTGATGGGATCCTTCCACTTGTTCAGATTACGAACCTAAGGGGACATAAATTCAAATTAAGAAAAGACAGATGTAGAATAGATGTGCGGAAATTAGCCTTTAGCCAGCGGGTGGTTAATTGCTGGAACAAACGTCCATCTGTCGTTTTGGAAGTTGATAGGTTGAATAAATTTAAGGAGGAACGGGATAGGCATTTGGAGGAAATGGTGTGATTTTTTTTTTTTTTTTTTTTTTTGGCTGATGCTGCATAAGCTCATACACATGCTTTCTTGCATCACATGCCACTACTACTACTAGTACTCTCTCTTTTTCTTTTTCTTTTTTTACCTCTCGTTTTGTTTCTCTCTGTTTTTTTTTTTTTTTTTTTGATAAGAAAAACGTCACAAGAATAGTTGTAATGATATTTTGGGTTGGCATATGCATATTTTTTCCAAGAGACTTAAACGGATTATGATCGCAGTCGAGTGCTACTCCAATCAAGTGCAGACTGGCTCTCTCTCAGCTGTTCTAATTCACGTAATATCACAAAATACCGCTGTATTCTTGCGACATATATTTTTTCTGAATTCTTCTGACCTCGTGTGACAGTCTCTGAGTATGAACAGAAAATATACTTATTTTTTATCCTGACTTTATAACCATGCTGGGAATTGTATATTGAACAACAGTAACGAGTATTCGTTGAATATTTTAGATTTGAAAAACAAAATTAACAAAGCGCTGTTTCGCAAAACGGGAAAAAATAAAAATAAAAAATAATAATAATAAATAATAAAAAAAATATAAAGTTAAATTTCATTTGTAAAAAGTTTCAATTTTGTCCTAAAATATTTGGGGAAGATAATCATACTTTAATAGCTTTATGGAAGATAAGCCAAGTATTTCGTGTGGCGGGAGGGAGTAGAACAAAACTCACAAATCCAGAGGCATTGCTCTCTGAAAAGTAGTCATGGTGAGTGAGTTTCCCTGCAGGTGAATGCATAATGTTCTTTAGCACTTTGAACCCCATATAGGCAGTTAAAATGCATCATTTTGAGAAAGATGGCCGATATTTTAGTTTAGTTTATTTTTAATAACGTGTGAAAATAGAATATTTTGACTGGAATCTTAAAAACAACTTATAATAATACCATATTATTATAAGCCGATTAAAGAACTTCTGCATGCATTACAGAGGGCAGAATTGATTCAATATAAAAATACGAAAATGATCTGTTTAATTTAATATTTATTCGTTTCATTATTATTCACAATTTCAAAATAATTTTAACACTTACAAAGGAACCACATATATTGCACGCTGATCAAAAATATGAATTTGTTTATGCAAACCAATTTACGATTCGCGAATTATAATATGAAAGTTTACAATGTTTTTTTACTATTTTTTTAGCTTTTACACTATGATATCAGTTAATGCTGTGAACGATGTTCAAGTTTTGATGATCTGAAGGATCGGTATGTAAAATAGAATAAGCAGGATTATTGACGAAGAAAAAAGCTTTTTTTAAGGATAATTTTTAAATCCAATGGTATTGTGCAATCATATATACAGAAATATAACTGTTAGGCCATGATTCGTTGTTGGTTTGCCAAATTAATTGTTTCTGAAATCAAAACTTAAAACGTAAAAAGTACGAACTCTCGAATCGTAATAACTGCCTTGCATAAACAAATACGAAGTTCTGATCAGTGTGCTAAACTTAATTTTTATTCATTATCAACTATTTGTCACATTCCTTATACTGGTTCTTTGGTGATTTTAAAATGAATCAATGAATACTCTGCTTGTAGTATATCCACACATTAATTAAGTAATATTACATTTATAATGCTTCACTAGTGATAAACATATTCCCTAATGCTAGTTACGTGTAGGAAATTCACAGCCGGTATCTTAATATTTATCCTCTCCCTATTACGTAATAGTTAACATTCTAATTTCAAATTCTAAATGATGCTACAGGCTCTCTTTGTAGTGTTAGTTATTATGAGGAAGACTTCCGGGCTCTTCAAATTAACTACTTGATTTCCTTGTTGTACAGAGGGATTGAAAGAGAGCATTTTGTCTCGGCTACTGCTGGGCAAACAGTAGGAACTTGCGGAGTGTTCCTGTACTGTTCCCCGAAATGAGGCTGCACTCGGTACCACCGTATTTGTACAGCTGTCATCAAGCCAAACAGATGGTGCAGTATTAGCTGTCGAGAAGATTCGAGAAGTTGTTGGTTGCCCGTCACCTAGAAATTGCCTTTCGGGGAAAGAGAGGCTAAACTATAGATTTCTTTGAATTTTGGGAGGAAAAAGTAAAATACATACACTTACGCAAGAAGAGATGAAAGATGTACACTGCATAAAGAATATATACATAAGCATAAATAAGAAAGTTCTGTATAACGACCAAAAGAAAGAAAGAAAAATAAAATAAAGTGTCTTTTTTATTTTTTATATAAATTTTAGAATAATTCCAGTATTACTGGAATGGAGGTGCAATGCATTTTCAGTGTGAGATGCTTCGTGAATATGCGAATGAGGACATTTATATTCATTAATGTTAAGGTTTATTAAGGCTCTTTTCAGTTTTTCAGACCATAAAATAAATAACGAAATTAGCTGTATTCAAAATTATTTCTAGAGTGATAATATAATTTCTTTTTATTTGGTGTTGTGCAACTTGGAAGTATAAATATATTGCAGTGAAAATTATTGAGACCATTATTTTCATAACATAATCCAGTCAACTATTTAACTCTGCGGCCATTTACCTCTCCATTTGTAGGCACAAGAGTTCTGATGTTTCCAGTGTGGGACAAGTTCACCGTGTAGTTATGCGTTACAATCGTGTTAGCGGACGAAAACTGTGTCATGTCGTACTTACAGTAGTAGATCCTGGCATTTTGAAACTACATAAGGGAAAACAATGGTGAGGGATGCAGTTTGGCTTTTGTTATGACAACATACACCCACTAGTATCTACATTGAATGACGTGATTGGTAGATTTAGCACATGGATATATATTTCGCTGAGTGCGACGGAACTTGTCATACTGGAATATCTGAATGAAAAATTATTTCTTTACCCTAGCGACAGAGTAACAATTGAAATGCGAATGACTTAAGGAATTCACTCTTCATGAGAACGCTGTGGTTTTTCTTTAGCCGAGACCCCACGTAGTATCGATCTGTGCGTACGTGTGCGTCTCCTGTTTTAGTGAAGTAAATTTTCTGTAAAAGCTAAGATTCAGTGACCGATTTCAGCAGCATGTGTGATGATACGAGAGGACCTACACCTCATTGCAAAAAGTTTATGCCAATGGGCCGCGGACTCCTGGGATTCGTGAGTTTTTCTAATCTGTGCGGTTTGCGAATTAATTGTGCGTGATTTTTCAGTTTCTTTTTCTTTTAATTTTTGTTACTTGACGAAATTCGGAGTTTTTATCCTGAAAAAAAAAGAAAACGAGTTAATTATTAGTTAAATAATATCAATCTTTGATAGTCAGAAAATCTTTAAAAAAATCCCTTAGGAAAATTAAGATTATCCTAATCCCTTTAGGAAAATATTTGGTGAGGGAAATTATAAAAGGGTCCTTGGAAATGAATTTTTTTGGAAAAACCATGGTTTAAGGAATGCTACGATTATTTAATTATAGATTCAGACTTGTTTTTACTAGGGTGTGTAATCTATTGTAATGGAATACACGTAATCTCGAAAATGAACAAGATATGGGATGAGAATGAACAAGAAATGGGAGAAAAATATAAAAATTACAAATATATTGAAACTTGTTATTTGATTAAAGTTTTCTGCTTTAGTTACAGCTTTGTAAGTTTAATAGTTATTGTTATCACCTTAAGTTCAAAACTGATTTCTTAGAGGATGCTTTTCACATGCTGGGATTTACTTTACAGCCCGATCGGATGTGTGCCAGCCTACTTAGCTACATGACATTTTAATTAAGTTAATACGACCCGGGTAGTCGTCATGCTTTTAAATTACTCGAAAAGTACTTCGGTTTCTAGATCGAAATGCCTTTATTTTTGAATATCAAGTAATTATAATATCTCTTGGCAAGATCCATGTAATAAAAAAACAAGAAATAAAATGCTAAAATGGCTGAAAAAGTTCACCCTTGATTACATTACAACTGCGTTAGGAGTTACTGAAATTAGGCAGAGAGAATGCACTATATGGAATATTTATGGAGTGTTATTCGGAAATTAGTGAGGCGTGGTTGCTAAATAGTGCGTGACTTCCGTGTAAGCGGCACTACCAACTTCCGGGAATTAGTTACCTCCATCTAATTAATACTCTCGATTTTAAGAGTCTGTAATGCTGAATTTATCTGTACTGAAAGTTAGTGGGAGTAAAAATGCCCCTGTAAAAAATACCCTCGTCGAAAATATTTCGGAATACCCTCAGGAAGAAATACTCCCGGAAAAAGTACCCCCATAAAACAAAACATTCAGGAATATATCTCAGGAATAAAACTGAAGACGCAATCAATTGTTTTATTCAACATAAATTTAAGATTGCTAAATGTGTAAGAGTCCAAATTAGCCCTTAAAATTCAAAAAGTGAAATTCGAGCATTTTCAGTCACTGTCGACTACCTATATAATCATTGTTTAAACCATATAAATGATTATAATAAAATAGTTTATTGTTAATGTTCTGGTTTATTAATGATGAATTACTTGATTGTATTCATTAAAAACAATTAATTGTAAACTTCTCTGACCGAGTGACCTTGTTGGAGTATAAAAAAGTACTTCTTTGTTTTTTTTTTTTTTTTTTTTTTGTTTTTTTTATGCAATGCTACTTCTAGAAGACAAACTAGATATAATATATTACGGGTCAGATAAACAATTCAAATAGTGTAAAGATTCACTTTCAACATCACTTCAAATAACTTAAATATTCCTTTCATACATGGCCAATCTATAGAACTGACATAATTTGATAAAATAAAAGAAAAGAAGAAGAATTATGTGTCTCCTTATGATAACATAACCATCACAATGGCAGCATACTCTAATAAATGAATAATTTCTATAACACCACTGATGAATATTCGTGTTAAATTAACATTCGTCTTCTTCGGATACGCCTATTTCACACATTAAATACTTTTTCGCATAATTTTATAATCTCCTCAAACTTTAATAATTGTATATGACCAAAAAGCAAAACGAAAAAGTAAATTAACGTATTGCAAGCATCACAAAGTACCATAAACATAGAAATTCAAAGTGTTTTTTATTTATTATAATTCCAGCTTTCAGTTATTATTTCTTCGGGGAAAGTTCTTCCTGAGTGGGTTTGTTTTCTGGGAGTATTTTTCCTAGTTTCCTTGAAATCACTATGTTGTAGATGTTTCGGAATATTTTATTTGATTAATAAATTAGTTGTTATTATTATTTGTGTGGGGAAGGAAACCAAAGGCAGTGTACTCTCATTTTAGGCCTCCAGTTTTTAGCATTTTCTCTTTTAAAATAGAGCATTCTTATTTAGAATCTCAATGCAATGAAATTAAAGTATAAGACTGGTTCGGCAACTTAACCTCATTTGTAGTCTCCTCCTCCTCTTTACATTAACGGTAATATTTCTTAACAGTTTCACGTGGCAAACAATGTCATTGCAGTAGTTACAGACCTATATATTTTTTTTATCAACATGTCTATATGCTTGGTGCTTTTTTATTCCTTCCTTGCCCAGCACATTTAAAAAAAACATTTCACAATGGTAGTCATGGTTTCGTTATAAATAGGACATGCAAGGGCCATTCGCAACCTTTACCGGCGACCTGAAGGAAAAAAGGAAGGAAACGTACATGAACAGAATTCTTATGTTGAAGGACACAGTTGTCTGAGTTGAATGTGGAATTAGTGATCGAATTAGGGACCACACCTTTGCTTCTATCATGATTCACCACTGTACTTGACAGGTGTTGTCGACTTGGGAATGAAATTACAGTGGGTCAATAAATAGCTGCTAAGGAAAACAAGACCAACTTTTTATTGAAAATCCCATAACAGCTTAAAGGTTACAATATACGTAAATGGACGAGTTTCAGTTTGCTGCCGTAATTAATTATTTATTACAGTCAGGAAATGACATTTGTCTTATTTATCCAGTGCAGTGTCGATTAATATTCGTATTTGTACGATATTCTTGAAGGAAAATAACCAGCTACTTCCTTGCCGACATGAAAATAACAATTCAAGGCTTACCCTCAGTACTGTGGAATGCCTCTGACTAGAATTATACTGGCATTGCAGATGTCGTCAAGCCACACATATACAGGGTGTCTCAAAAATATTGGTACAAATGTTTAGGGGAGGTAGGTAACATCTAAAGGAATGTGAATCGCATAGGAACCCATAACCGGAAACGTCACCGTAAGTCGGTACATGGCGCTGTTCATCAGTTCGCGAGAGGGAAAATTTCTGGCTTACTCATTCAAGCAGTAGTCGCCGCTCGAAGAGCATGCATCGATATACGAACTGTGAGCTGGCAGACATGCACCTAGTATATGGATTAGCAGAGGGCCCACACGGTGTGCGCCCCCATGCGGCACAACATCACTTCGCAATAAATGTGTGGGCAGGTATGGTCGGTGACTGCTTAGTTCGCCCATACCTGTTACCATCCCGCATGAACTCCGCTAAATATCGGATCTTTCTTGAACCAGTTCTACCAGGGTTACTTGACGATGTTCCAGCAAATGTGAGACGCAACATTTGGTTTCAACATGACGGGGCGTCCCCATTATGGAAGGTGTGTTCGTGACCATTTGAACAGGCATTTTGGGCATCAATGGATTGGCCGTGGTGGACCCGTTGCCTGGCCCCGACGCTCACATGATTTATCGAGCCTTGATTTCTTTCTGTGGGGAGCCCTCAAATCTATCGTGTATGAATCGCCTGTGGAGACGGAAATGGATCTCGTGGCGAGACTCATCTGCGCTGCTGCTACTGTCAAAGAAACTCCAGGTGTGTTCGACTGTGTCCTCCAATCCATGCTCCGTCGGTGTCACGCATGCATCGCGTCTCATGGTGGAACCTTAGAGCATCTGTTGTAACATCATGAAATGCATCCATCTCGTACTCCATTGTTAATATTATGTCAAATAAATATTTGTCACTAATGTGTCATTTCTACTTCTTGTGCCTTTGCTACTACTTTCCCGTGACGTTTCCGGTTATGGGTTCCTATGCGATTCACATTCCTTTAGATGTTACCTACCTCCCCTAAACGTTTGTACCAATATTTTCGAGACACCCTGGTGCAGTATTAGCTACGAAGGAGATTTAACAATTAGAAATTTATGCGCAGGTAAGAAATTCAGTCCAGAACTTGTGTTCTGACTGTTTTTTGAATTATGGAAACTCTGGTCCAGAAAATAAGCAACTGGATTTATCATATATATTGTATATGATAAATTGTGTATGATAACAATGTATATATATATATATATATATACATTGTGTTACCAAAGGTATTAGGATGGTACTACCAACTGGATAAGTACATTTTATGCAAATTTTTGTATAAATGAAGGGGCAAAACGTTGAGGCATGATTTGCAACTTCACAAACAGAAAGCCACATAAGAACGAATGAACTGTACGAATTTGAACGTGGACATTACAGTAAAAGCCCTCCTAACCGCCCTTCCAGATTAAGTGATGCTCCCTCTTTAAACCCGGCGTTAAATCTGAGTTTTCCCCTTGAAAACAACGAGCTCGCGTTGACTATTGGCTGCATAGATAAAAATCTGTATTTTTTGTATATATCTAAATGTAGTCAGAATTTTACTTGGTATGGTTTTTGAAATTATTTCTAGGTTTTTTCCCCGAGTTATTGCTCGCATGGATCGCTCTGGTGCCTCGACGAAAGTAGAGCAATAGTACAAACCGCGACAGGGAATGCTTTCCAAGCAGGAAAGGAAGTTGCAATAATATATACTGATATAAAAGCAACCGTCAATAGTCTGAATGTGCAATCCCTACTACATCTGCTGCAACATGCCTTCCAGATAAAAGGAAATATACTGAAGTTTCTACAGGCCCTACTTACCTGTAGGTCCATTTATTTGCATACAGACAATCAAAACACCAATGCCAACTCCATGCAGGAGTTGCACAAGGTGGAGTCTTATCCGGACTGCTCTTTACCGCCACGCTGATCCCGTTTTGCAAAGGTAGGGATGATGTATGCACTTACACAGACGATATTAAGAATCTTACTATCGTCCAACCTTCCTTGACCACTAGTGCATTGTATGACCAAATAAATCGTAAGCTTCTGGAATTATTCATGTTTGTAAAGGAAATGAGCTATTTACGTTGGACAATCAAACAGGTGCTGTTTGGTTGTCTGAATGTGCACGACCACACGATATTTAAAAACCAGTGTATTCGGCCAAATTATATGGCACCAAATTGTGGGCATCAGCCACCCACACCCATATTAGGGGAATATATGCTACTGAATTCTGGCTTCTGAGGTGAGCAAACAATAAACACCATCTGATCCCTTCAGTCAAGGATCACGCAGCTTGCATAACAGCTAAACTACAATGCATACCAGCCATCGTTGCCTGGAAACGATTGATTACGATAATAAAGATGATGACTGGTGTGACATCATCACCATGTTGCTGGCAGCAGTTGCACATACCGCTTTCTGCTTTAAGAGGCACAAAATCCCTGCGGATGAAAGCTAACAGACTGAAGATGGTGGATGGGTTTATACCAGCCAGAGCGTTGGAGTCGATTCAGAACTTATCATATACCAATGAGCCAAAACATTATGATCAGTGAGTCATTACGCAAATAAAGCAACTGCAGGTGAACTATAGCGCATGCGCGGATCGGGAAACGGTATAAAAAATACCCGATACTGAGCTCTGTTAATTAGTGTTACTCTTGTTTTTCAGATGGGAAAGGCAGCGGACTTAAGCGAGTTTGGCAAAGGCCAAATTGTAATGGCCAGACGACTGGGTCAGAGCATATGCGAAACGGCACAGCTGGTGGGATGCTCACTGTCAGCTGTGGTTAGTACCTACCGAAAGTGGTCCGAGCAGGGAAACCTACGAACTGCCGGCAAGGTGTTGTGCGCCCACGGCTCATCGATGGAATGTGGCAAAAGAAGGGCGACTGTGGCGTAACTCGCCAGTAATTAGAATGCCTATGACGGGAGTAATGCGTCACAATACACACAAACAGTACACTGAACCATGCTGAAAATGGGGCTGTGTAGCCACAGGCCACTCCGAGTGGCCATACTAACCACGGTTCATGGGCGACAGCACTTACAATGGGCACACGTGCATCGAAACTGCACCTTGAATGATTGGAAGAACGTCGCCTGATCCGATGAATCACGTTTCGTGTTGCACCATGTGGACGGCCGGGTATGTGTGCGTCGTTTACCTGGAGAAGTGATGGCAGTGTCATGCTTTGGGCGATGTGCTGCTGGGATACCCTGGCTCCAGTCATTCATGTGGCGGGCACTCTTACGTCTATCACCTACCTTGACAGAGTTAGGCTCCCCCCCCTTCCCACAAGCAACTGGAAATTAGCCCAAAATTTTAACGGCTCAATAGTAGCCACCAAAGTTTCCTGCGAACTTGTGGCTGACATCAATTGCCAGTAAATATTAAACCCTACAATCAAATTCCCACTAATCCGAACAGCTCCGTTTATGCAAACTGTGTTGGCATGGAAGGGAAATCAGATAAATGCAAGGACTCCCAGAAATCAAACCAGTATGAGTACATTCAGATAATTACAGACCAACAGGATGATATGGAGGACACCTGACTGGGGTATCCTCCATGTCATTCTGAGGACACCCAGACCAAGTGGAAGAATATAAAAAGGACGTTTCCTAAATTGGAACCAGAAACGCTATCCCAGAAAGTGACGAACGAGCAACTGGACACTACATGTTCACAGAAGGAACAGCGAAGATAAACAACATGAGCCACCACTGGATCCTGCTCTACCAGAGGATACCGTCTACCAAAAGTCCCTCTTTCTCAAGACGGCCCTTGAAAACTTATTCAAGGAGAACCCGAGTAGGGTGTCCTCTGGCCTCAGCGCCCAAATAGTCACCATTTTCCACAAAATGGAAACAACTAGTGGATACGCATGTGAAAGAGTTACCACATGTCTACAAGCATAGATGGAATGCGGGGAAAACCAAATGCCACAGCGTGCCCTCACATATGCCCAAGCACATAGTACCAACACACAGGAACCACCTGCAGCAACAACCAAACGCAAAACACTATTGCCGATTCCAAACCTGGTCATCCTGCGACCAACCTCCACGGAAGAGTACGCCACAAGCGAGGCAGTGAAAAACACTGTAACAACAAAACTGGCAGAAAATCTCAAAACAAAGAATTAAATCTGTCCACAAAACAAGAAACACTGGCTTTATAATAGAAACCCTAACTAAAGAAGATACCCAAAAGATAATAGCAAACCCGAAAATATACACCCTTGGCCTGGAAGCTGCACCCCGCAGGAAGAAAGGGCCCAGTATCATCATATATGAGACAAAGAATTGACACTAGTAACGCTTTGGGATGAACTATGCTTAAGGAACCTTCAACAGGATCACCCAGAAGCTCACCCAATAACACTAATAACACCTAGGTACCAGACGAAATCCAGATAAGGCACTGCCACAAACTGGGTGGTGGTGCTCTCGCCGGCAGCATGGACGACCATAAACCAGCACAATAGGGTATTTATAAATTGGGACAGTCATCGATACAACGAGCATGTGACCGTCCACAAGTGCTTTAGGTGTGGTCGTTTGGGACACACTACGCATACCTGCGCCCAAACTGTACCCACATGTGGCCACTGTGCTAAGAAGGGCCACGAATTCAAGGAATACCCCAACACAGAAATACCTCCAACATGCGCAAACTGCAAGTCACAACAACTACAAGCGGACCACTCGATCAGAGACAGTGTAAAGTGTATTCGTGTCAAACGGCACCAGGGGTTTCCCCCATCTCTGCATAGTATACATTGGCATGTGAAACAGTACACTGTTGAGACCAGAGATTTAAAAGTGTATGGATTTTGTACATGTGTACTGTCGTGTACCGTTGTTCATCTGGCCATTTAGCCGCTGGACCCCTATTGAGACTCAACGTTGCCCACACTTGGCCCCGTGGAGGCAGACCAAGTACTCCAGTATTACAATTATTTAATTTGGCAGGCCCTGCCACCTAATTTCCTGAGATTTCAGTGGCTAGGGCCTATGTAAAAAAAAAAAAAAAAAATGGAGTAGATGCTAGAGGTTTAGATAAGATCGAGATAGGTTTTAAATGAAGGTTAGATTAATTTTTCCCATTGAAGTTTAGCAGCTTGCAGTTGGGACATTCACGGTCGGTCGGTAAAGGTAGAGTGGGGGAAGACTGAAGATTGGGGGAATGGGTAGAAGTATGGGAATGAAAGAGAAGGCGATCCCAGGTGTCAGTGGAGCAGGCCTCACCAGGGGAGGCAGGGGAGGGGATGAGACAGAGGCCCATCCCCTCCCTGCCTAGGGATGGGGTTTTAAAAGTGAACTGGGCAAGGGTGCCCAGTTCAGAATGCCAGGTGGCGTGCTGCAGCAGAGCTGCTGTGGTCATGTCCAGTCGTTGCATCGCAAATGGGAGAAAGAGTCCCGTCCAGAGAGATCATTGTCTAGTAGGAGTCCGCATATTTGGTGACGGATCGTCTATCATTTGCGACGGATGTTCTATCCTGAGAGAGACAGTGAGGTCCCACCATAACGGTGATAGTCTGGTCCAGTTTGGATGCTCATTGCACGGAGCCCTGGGCTAACGGCGTGCATCATTAATTGCAATTTGTGTTCTCTTTCTTGCATCGATCAGGGACATCATCATCATATTTACACTCATTGGAGCGTTCCCTGAGCAAAAGCTCAACAACGCAATTTAACTATTTACCTCGACCTATTTGGCCTTCCGAGTGGCAAGGACTCGCCCTGCTGCAGGGAAGTTTACCATCCCTAGCCCCATGGAGGCAGATCGCTACTACCCTTAGATTTCCACCAGCGTTTATAGCTCTAAGTTCATAGAATTCAGATTGCTTTAATTCAACCACAATCTAAAAACTATATCAATTTAGAAGTCAAAAGAAATTTTTATACATCAATTTAGAAGTCTAAAAGTACCATGTACATATAATACAAAACTAAAATAAGCAACGACAAGCAGTTGCAACACAACGCTAACATCCGCAAGCATGCGGGAATAAAGTGAACCCATCGGTTCAAGTAGTGCCCTGAGCACTACGAATAATATTTACATTTTTTAGATACGTGAAGAAAACTTTATATATACTTTCATCATCAAAAAGCCTTTGCATTTCATGGGGAGAGGATACCCCTAACCGGCTAAGGGGCCTTCGCCTTGGTATGTCGTATAGCTGACATTGAAAAATTACATGCTGGCTATCGTCAATCTGCCCACAACGACAGCGATCACTGTCCGCGAGGCCTAGTTGATGCAGCCACAACCGAAGTCGATGTCCAGTAACAACCATAGCCTGAAAGACCCCAAGCTTAGGCCACCTACGTATCTATTCCAACTTTGAAACGTCAGGCAATATATCAAACATCACTCTGCCCTTTGAGGACGTCGCCCAACGCTCTTGCCAGAGCTGTTGGACCTCTAGCGATATACGCTTGATCTCATCCTTTAAGTCGGGTCTGCCATAAGTTCTTTCCAGCATCGGGGCAACAACGGACACCCATCAACTCCGTGGGTAAGTTATTCTTGGTTCAGTATCTCAGGAGTCGCTTGAGAACTACCAAGTCAACTGGCACTGCACCAGTGCTAATCTGCAGAGCTTCTGTGGAGACAGTGCGGTAGGCTCTGGTCAGCAAATCAGCGCAAATTGTTGAGCCGCCATCAAGCGTCGCTTCACACTTGATGACACGTCAGGCAGTTGACACACCTGTCAATTGCCTGACCCCAGGCTCCACAGGCATAGGTAATAATGGGGACAAAGAGGCACTTATATAGGATGTCTAAATTCCGTCCTTTGATACCCTAGTCAGTTTGGGCAATTCTCCTCAGCTTCCCATACAGCTTTTTGATCTTGTCCCTCATGAACTTCGCATGAGGAATAAAACTCAGTCTCTGATCAAGATTGACTCCCAGATACTTAATCACTGGAGCAAAACTTAAGGAGAGCCCACCAAGGCCTACTGTGGGATATCTGTTCGGACTAAGAAGTCCTTTACGATATCATTAGCTTGTGAACCGAGGCCCAAGTCTGTATCTTGTTCAATACCCAACTGGCTTTTTGTTCCAGTTCCAATCGGGCGTTACCGCACACCAGTACAGCAACATCGTCTGCGTAAGCTACGATCTCCAAAACATTCCAGACTTGGTTTAATAACTCGTCCAAGATGAAGTTCCACCTGAAAGGACCACTGATGAACCCCTGCGGAACTCCTCTGGAGACCGTATGACATACTTTCTCGAAACAGTTATAGACCATCACTCTCCGATCGTGAAAGTATCTACTCACGACACAGTAGATCACTCGGACAGTCCCCAAGCCTCAATCGGCATAGAATGCTTTCCCACCATAGGCGGTCCAAAGCCTCCTTGAAATCAAGGAAAATGTACAGGACATACTTGCTCTCAGAGCCATGTACCAGCGAGAGCAATCTCACCACGGTGTCCTCGGCTGAACGGCCCAGTCTGAAGCCAAACTGCCGGTTGGACTCCTGGTGTTTGTCTCTGTACACTTTATTTAAACGATTCATAATGGGCCTTTCAAACATCTTCCCAAGAACAGATATCAAGACAATGGGCCTGTAAGAAGACAGGTCAGTCCTCTCACAATCGTCTCCCTTTAGGAGAACGATGAGTCTTGCTTCTTTCCAACTCTGTGGAAACGTGCCCCTTCGAGGCATTGGTTGTAAAGCGACAGTAATAAGTCAGGACCTTACCAGAAAAATTCCTTCAAGACCTCTGTTGAAATGTTGTCAGTGCTAGGGCCCTACGATTTCTCATGCGCTTAACAGCCCACTCAAGTTCAACTAGGGTAAACATCTCACTAGATGCACCAGAACTACCATCCTGGTTAGCTAAACGAATAGTAGTCTGCTCGGCGGTTTCATCATCGACGTCGTCGACAGGAAAAAGCGCACGAAGTACCGTTAGCATAGTGTCGTTCCAGGTCTGAGACTCGCTGAATCCCCGAAAACCGAATGCTAGATCTGGTCAAGTCTAACCTTATCCATAACTAACCGGTACGGCAGTTCCCAAGGATTCGAGTTGCCTTTGTCGGAGACAAAGTCCTGCCAAGCCTTCCGTTTGCAGTCACGAATCATCTTGGTATAGTTTCTCCTTGCCGCAGCATATCGCTCCCAGTAGTCGTACAGGTGCTGGTAGACTGACCGTCTGTCCTGCTGAAACTTCCTGCGAGTCTGATTGACAAGGCGCCTGAGTCTGCTTAACTCCCTGCACCACTAGGGAACAGACGTCGTTCTATTCCTTCCTCTCCTCATGGAAGCACAACAAGCCTTCTGAATAAGCTCACTAATTAAAGAAACTCTTTGGGCCGACAGGCTACGACGCCATCGTTGTCTCCAGGCTCCATCGGCAGTTACGTCGTTTAAGACTGACTTAAACCTTCTCCAGTTAACGGTACTCATCACAAATCTATCCACATCATAAATGACAGTTCTGCATTCAAACGGACGGATCCACATCATAAGACCCGGTGATCACTAGTCGACCATTCGGTCTCCACGGACCATTTCGTGACTTCATTGACTAAGTTACCAGTGCAAAGCGTAATATCGATGTTAGACTCGCCTTGCAGTGTAGAAAAGATAAAAGGTTGTTTAAGGATATTTAGGATCTCGAGTCTATTCGCCAGTATACAATGTTCAAAGAGTAATCCTCTATAGTCGGAATTAGTACTACCCCAGCTTACTGACTTGGCATTAGCATCTATACCTATGAGTATTTTCTTTCCTGCTAACACAGCACACGATTCATCTATGTACCGCAGATAGGCCTGTGGTTCTTCCCGATACTGGGTGTAAATAGTAACCAAGTAAATTCTGCCAAATGAGCCAATAACCTCCGCACAAACACAGTCTATGGAGCACAACTTCTGCAACTGGGTAACCACCAGTTCTCTGTTGCAGACTACTATCGCAGCCTGACAACCGTGACCTGACTGAACAACCCTATAATCAAGGGGATATCCGCGAACCTTATCATTCGTCGTATACGGCTCTTGCAAAAGGATACAGTCACATTTTTCTTTCTTGGAGTGTTCGACCAACTGCAGAGCCACTGGATACGATCTCTGACCGTTGATCTGTATTACATTGAACCCTTCAGTAAAAGCTGTTATGGGTGTACTGTCCCTAAACAACTTTATTCTTTAAATGTTCTAAAAAAGGTCGCCTCTGTAGCCAGGTGGGCAGGAACAGCAGTGCGTAGCACACGCTTTTTGATTAGACTGGGGTTCGAGCCCTTGACCACCAAATACGGAGGATGCGGAAAGGTCAGGGAATGACCATCGCATATCCCCGGAGCAATATGGCCTTTGTTTTTGAAGGCTGACAAGGACACCGTAAACTCAGCAATGTATAGACCAATCACCTATCTCCCAACAATGTACAAGATCCTGACCAGCTGCATAACTGATATCAGACCATTTGGAGAGCCAGAACATCATGGCCGAGCAGATGAGCAAAGGATGAAAGGGTAGAAATTGACTATTGACGCTGCAATTATGGAGTAAGTCTGCAAGAAGTACCTACATGCAAAGCGGCCTGCATCGACTACCACAAAGCCTTCGACTCTGTACCCATAGTGGGATGACAGGGAGAGAGAGTGAAAATCTAGTCAACCCGACATTGACACACTTCCTATAAGCAACTATGGGAACCATGGCATCATCAAGCTGGAGAACATCGCTACCAGACCTATCCCCATCAGAAAATGAATCTTCCGGAGAGATGCCCCCAGCCCACTATGGTTCTGTCTAGCACTCGGCCCTCTGACCACCATGCTCAATAACCGCAAGACTGCCATATCCTAAAAGAAAGGAGGAAGAACCTGTCTCACCTGATGTGAGTTTGATGACATCAAACTCTATTCTGCAATTGAGAATTAACTCCAACAGCTACTCATGATCCCAGACTAGTTCAGCACTGATATCAGGATGCAATTTGGGCCAGATAAATGCAATACCCATCGATTACATCAAGGACATGTAGTGGGAAAAATACCAGCTGAAGACCGGTGAAGAGATTGCAGCCATGGCAGAGGGAGAGACACACACAAATATCTGGGAATAATTAAGGCCCACCAGTTAAAGCAGAAGGAGATCAAGGCTCTCTCTCTCCTGAAATACCATCAGAAACTGAGAAGCCTACTAAAATCACAGCTGAATGGTGGGAACATGATCATAGCCATAAAGACTTACGCAGTCCCAGTACTAACGCTCTTATCCAAGATCGTAGATCGGACCAACACCGAGCTGGAGGAGCCTATGAGATCGACCAGGATAATGATGACTAAGAGCTGCCAACATCAGCCGAAGTAGGCCATGGAGAGGCTGATGATAACCCTTAAAGGAGGGAGGGGATTGACTCACCTCACTGAACAAAAGAAGCCGATTCTGGACCTGCAGAATTACTTCCAGGAAAACAGCAGCAATATACGAAGTCATAAAAAAATAGACACGCGGTTCATAACACTCAATGTCAACAAGGAGATACACTCACAGATAGAAGAAACAAATACAGAAAGATGAGTGAAGAAGACACTCCAAGGTAGATATTACAATAACCCAATAACCTCTATCAAGACTACATGGATAAGATGGCTTCTAACGCTTGGCTCACGAAAGGAAAGCTCCTCTGAGACCGAAGGAATCGTGCTTGTCAAGCAAAATCAGGTAATCAAAACCAGGAACTACAGGGTTATTCATGTGTTTTTGTGGCGGACCCCAGGCTTTCCACGATTAGCCGATGTTGTACACCTTGTGAAGAAGCTGGCGCCAAAGCCAACCATTTGTATGTAGTGTGTTGACTGTGTAAGTGTAATGAAATGGTCTGTTGTGTTGTCGGCCGGTACCTTGCTCTTATCAGGTGAGAAGCAGCAACACCTGGTCACCTCGAGCATCGATGAGCCGTGGTCGTCCAACACCTCGCCGGCGATTCGTGAGTTTCCCTTCCTCGGACCACTTTTGGTAGATACTAACCACGGCTGACCGTAGGCATCCCACACCGTGCCGTTTCGGATATGCTTTGACCCAGTCGTCTGGCCATCATAATTTGGCTTTTGTCAAACTCGCTTAAATCCGCTACCTTTCCCATCTGAAAAACAAGAGTAACACTGATTAACGGAGCTCAGTATCAGGTGTATTTTATACCGTGTCCCGACCCCCGCACGCGCCATAGTTCACCTGCAGTTGCTTCGATTTGCATAACGACTCGCTGTCATAATGTGTTTGCTCATCGGTGTTTATTCTTCATTAGAATGTAATAAAACTCCCTCGATGAAAATTTCCATAGTCTGGCAATTAAACAACGATCCTAGAGTACCACGGCTTCCAAAGTGAAAGTGTGCGTTTAAAAGTAACAGCATCATGTCACACAAAAACCATCATATAATGAATAAAAGTATTCATTATATGAATACTTTTTATTCATAATACTTGTTATAACATAATAATATAAAATAAATTACATCATTTACACGATATGTACATTGCGGAATCAAGAGATTCCTCTTTAACTGACTTTTTCGATTAACCGTCTAATGTCCGAACCCGATCTCGTCGGATAAGAGGGCTTCTATTATAGTTGGAACGCCTTGTAGGGCAGAAATCAGCTTGGATTTCAGAGCTGCCAACGTTCCGAAGTCTACTAGAACATCGTACGCAAAACTGATATCGACCAGGTAAACCGTAAATATTGAAAACACGTCCGTCCACAAACAGGAGGATGCGCTTTCTGGAAAACCCGCATCAAAGTTTCTGAAGAATAACCTAAGAGGTCTGAGAACGTACAAGGAAAAACAAGGAAAATTTTCAGTACGCATACTTTGTGCAGTGCGCTAACACGGAAACATGGAAAGCTGCCGCCCATAAAAACCTTTATTCGCAAAAGTTCATGACTTAACTGATTCTCGGAGAAATTTGGCTTCTGGAAGTTTGAAAAACCACACTCAATCACATGATGGAGGAACTTGTTTGGGCTGTCACTCGCAGAACGTCTAGAATATAACTGCACTGTTTCCACTGTGCTGTATGGGTAGCCTGTTTGTTCCATGGTCTTCGTCTCACTTGGCCGTGAAGGGAATGTTACTGCTCCAACTTTCCACCAAAAAATTAAGATTTTCTTTATATTTTCTTATCACCATATCTTTGGGTAGCGATTTCATTTCTTTGACATCGGCGTACATGGAAACCTTGGAGTCGTAGAGAGTAATTAACTAATATTCGATCATAAAATAAAGAATAGAGACATTTTCATGATCACTTAGCTTTTTCTGACAAGCTACAATAACTCATAGCAGTACTTGAACTGAGCAGAATGACGTTGCCGAAATTAGTGGATAGGGGAATACCACTTCGTTCTGGGATCTGCTAGAGGACTGATCCGTTGGATATTCTTATATTGAATCTTCCACTTGAAAGCTCTGCAGCGTATTTGTGGCGTGCTGCTGGCTCAACCTTGCGACGTGTGTAACATTATGCTCAAAGAATGCAAATCTAACAAGTCTTACTTTTTAAAAACATTTTCAGCATTCTCCCTACAGTCTGGCTTCCTAGCAGTTTTTTTTTTTTTTTTTTTTTTAATTTCGATATTTGCAATACCGCAAAACCATACAATTCGTGGACTAAAATACTGATTTCAACGTTTTTCACTCGGTACAACCAGGTTGCTCAAAGGAATTCACAGCGTATAATAATGGAAATAATACAGGCGATGTCCGATTTACGTTTTTAAAATTTAAAAACTTAAAAATTCTTCGCTTCTTCTAGCCCTTCGTCGAGAAGTTTTATAAGGGACAAAATCTTAACCACACGCATTGCTTGTTGTGACCCTTGTGGGTAGCGCAGTTGGTAGGATCGCCATCCTCCCCACACCACGTGGGAAAGACCTGAGCACGAGTTCCGTCGATGACGGGAAAGATTTTTATGGGTCTTTTCGCAACATGGCTGAGATAGTTGGTCTCAGACGACATGTGGACATGTGTATATGTAAGGGCGGCACCTAGAACGTTTGTTCAACTCCACCTTGTGGCTCTGTGAAGAACAGTATCACTACAAACGGGCCAGGTATGTGTGTGACGTACGTTTGTGTGTATTATGTGTGTGTTCTGTTGTTATGTTCTGGCCACTTGGCTACCCAGAAGCATCAGTCGCCTGGACAGATGATTCTGGGTACTCGTCCACACCACGGGAAGGTGGGCCAGTCCCAGAAAAACACGTACTGTCTCAAGAGAGACTCTGACCCACCTAGTGTTGCCAGAAGGTGGAACAGATTCCTCTGGGGGCCCATTCCAGAGGGAGGAGATAAAGACAGAAGAGCTCAAAAGAAAAAAAAAAAAAAAAAAACACCACCCGTGGTGCAGTTAGGAAAAAAAAAGTGAAATAATAATAATAAATTAATTAATAAAATATATATATATATTAAATAATAATGATAAAAAATAATAATAAAAAATAAAGAAATAAGAAGAAGAAGAAGAAGAAAAAAACAATTTAAATAAATTGGCTGCACTAGAGTGGGAACTCAAGGCAGAGCGCGTGAAAAAAAAATTAATTTAAAAAAAAATATATATATATATAATAAAAAAATAGGAATAAAAATAATAAAATAAAAAATAAAAATAGAAATAAAAATAATACAATAAAATAAATAAATAAATCGGCTGCGCTAGAGTGGGATCTCAAGGCAGAGTGCGTGAAGAACAAATTAAATAAATAAGAATAATAATAATTTAATAAAATAAAGAAAAGAATAATTTGATTTAGAAAATAAAGAAGAGAAAGATAAATAAAATAAATTAATTAATTAAATGAGATGAAAATGAATGAATAATAAACTGGCTGCACTAGAGTGGGAACTCCAGACAGCACACGGAGAAGAAAAAAAATAAAAAAAATGAAGAAGATGGTGGCATGCGAATATAGAACTCTTTAAGTCACTGAAGAGGTATTGTTAGGTGCAGTAACAACTATGTATCTCTGCTTCCTGCGCTCAAAGACTTTCGGATGCATAGGATTGGAATGCCTTTAGATTGTCAGGTGTTTGGAGTAGAGGCTCTGGTTGCTGTTCTGAGATACCTGGCACAGCCTGCAGCAGGGTCCTTCTTAAGTCATCGTACAACCTGCATTCGAAAAGAAGATGTTTCCAATTCTCTGAACTGCCGCAGAAACAGCGATCTGTTGGTAGCAAACCCAGTTGTAACTTTTCGTTGAGTGACCCGTGTCCGGTAACCAAGTAGGAGGATTCCAAGGTGAGAGAAAGACAGGTCTTTACCGTTTTCAGGGTTGTGAAAGTGACATCAGGGAGGAATTTTCTGGTAACGGAGCCTGTGTGTGTGAGTGTTCCATCTAGACTGCCAAATGTTGACGAGTTCCTTATAACAGCGAGCTCTTTCAGCGAGGTCTCAGACGAGGGTAACATGTTTTTTCTACCGGAAACTCGGCTTTTTCGTCCAGTAAACAGAAAGTCGACCTTAGAACACGCAATTTATAGGATCGCCGTCCTCCCCACACCACGTGAGAAAGACCTGAGCACGAGTTCCGTCGATGACGGGAAGGATTTTTATGGGTCTTTTCGCAACATGGCTGAGATAGTTGGTCTAAGACGAGGGTAACATGTTTTTTCTACCGGAAACTCGGCTTTTTTGTCCAGCAAACAGAAAGTCGACCTTAGAACACGCAATTTATAGAAAATATACATGGAGCAATATGGCCTTAGTCGCTGATGCTCCTAAAACCCTACAACAACAACAATACTGCTTGTTGTTTTCACTGCACTGGAAATCCTGTAATCGTTGAAGACCTGTATGGCAACATCTAAGTCGTTTGAATTTCAACAATTAGGACGTGTTTGCTGAAACTTATGGACCAATGAGAACATTCAATGCCTATTATCACCAAATAACTGATCATTGTGAGGACTAGCCATCATTTGAGAAGTTCGAGAGGGAATATAATATTAAGAAGTCCGTAGACAACATTGCGACATCGTTGGAAGAAGTCACTCCAACTACGCTGGTTAGTGTGGGCGGATTATATGACCGAAGAACATTTTCAGTGGTCAAGAACTTGTCAATGTCCGCGAAGTTCAGTTAGAGATTGTGGAATTGGCAAATGAGATTGGCTTCAACGAAGCGTCACCTCAGCATTGGACCCTGGAATAGTTTACTGAGCTGAGTAAAGAGGAACTGACTGAGTTTGAGCAATAAGATAGGTTAAGCGTACATGAGGGTGAATAAAAAAAAAAAAAAAAAAAAGAAAACCTGTCATATTAGTGCCACCCAAGAGCTAACGTATATGCCCATGTGTAATGTCCATAAATTGAATGTGTTCTCTGGTCGATTTGCCTGTTTCGTTGGACGAAAACCCCGAGTTTCCGAGGTGAAGGGGAGTGATGAAACCTTGTTGTCTACGCATCAGACCACCTAACTCAGCGATGGAATGGGAGAGAGAAAAAAAAAAAAAAAACAGCCCCTAAGTTCCTCGCATCATTGACAGATTTCGAACCCGGGCTTTTTCCACCCGGTGTGGGGAGGATTCTGAATATAGCCACTGTGCTACACATGCAGACGTGTGAAGGGGGGGGGGACTGGTATATTAGATGTCCCCCGAGAACCTACTCGTGATCATCTACCCATGTGTAATATGGGTAGATGATCACGAGTAATATGGGTAATATCTTCGTGTAATATGGGTAATATCTTCGTGTGTTTCTGGACGAAAAAACCCGAGTTTTTGTGTGTGTGTGTGGGGGGGGGGCAACTTTGCGGTCCATCCACGCCTGAGAATAACTCATAAAAGTTATTCGAGTCTTTGACGGGATTCGAACCCGGGACTTTTCTGTTGGAGAGGACGGTGATTATAACCAATGTGCTACCGCGCGGACTGCGTGTATGAAGAAGAGGAAATGTAGCCAGCACCGAAAATAAAATAACTGATGACAAAGAGGATGGCTAGAGTCTTCGGTTTGTTAGAAAAAGAGATGGCCGTTCTCGTTGAAGGTGACTCAAACATGAAACGGAGCGCAGGTTCAATAGATTATTGAGTAATCTTTTGAGCTTCTATCATTAACTGTACGAGGATAAGAAGGAAATGCAGAATTTTATTCATTTTATGTTCTTGGTTTGTTAAAACTGAATAGTTCTATATGAGTAATACAGTATGGAAGTAGTAGATGTTTATGTATAAATTTGTTTCCATACAAAGCACAATACATGTGTGCATAATTTGTTTGCTTTCCGGTTTTAATATTGATTTGTTTAATTTTGTTTTTATGAGTAGTTAAGTTAGTAAGCTTACATTAAATTGGCGATTCGACAAATTTGATCTTAGGAGTGGCCCTCCTCTTTGAAATGTGTAATTGTACATATACTGACAAGCCAAAAGATTATTACCGCACTTGTCACCAAGTGAACGCATCTATAGCACCTAGAAGTGACATCACCGACGGACGCAATATATATAGTGACGACACGAGTAGCCTGACGGAATTTAAATGGGGAATGATTTGAGGTGCTAGGAAGGCGGAGACCAGCATCTCAGCAACCTAAAGTACAGTATTGTCGGCTTCAAGAACTGCAGTAATGAAGGTGCAACGGGAATGGTTCGAAGTGGGACACACAATCACCCACGTGCTGGGGAGACCACCACTGGTTTACAGTCGAAGTGAACGGCGGTTCGCACCTGCAGATAGCTCACGATCCTTCAGTTAACAGCAGACTACAACCAGAGCGCACACAGAACCATTTCTGAGCACGCCATTAGCGGAGATGGGGGAAACCCCTAGTGCCGTGTGACCCCAAACACACACACTTTACACATCCAGACCACGCTTTTGCTGATAGGCATACGGAGTCGGCGACCTGTTTATCTGCCCATGTTGACCAATCGTCATCGACACCTACAGTAGGCACAGGAGCATCATTCCTGGACACTGGACGACTGTAAAAGATTTACCAGGTCTGAAGAATCAAGATTTCACCATCCATCATTCTGATGGATGGGTGCGTATTCGACGGTGAGCAAGTAAACAGCTGCAATCAGACAGCAAGTTGGATGAAAACAGGACAGCGGTGGTGGTATCATGGTTTGGGGGAAGCTGTCATGGACATTACTGGGTCCGCTCATCGCCATTGAACACATCCTCACTGCCAGATCCTACTTTCCCATTGTTTCTGGCCAGGTTTTGCCCTATACGATGTATCCAGATTGCACTGGACTCTTTCAACAAGAAAACTTCCCATGTTACAAGACCCGCATTATGCAGAACCGGTTCGAGGATTATGTCCAAGCATTCCGTGTTCACCTCTGGCTGCCAAATTCTCCTAGCATTAATCCTATTGAACATTTCTGAGATGCGGTGGAACGCAGCATTCGCCAGTCCATAGCAGTGTCTCGCTCCGTTGCCGATCTTCGTGACATCCTTTTATTTGGCTGTCCAGGATACCTTAGGACACCTTCTGCAGTCAGTGTCCACACCGAGTGCAAGCGATTATCACGGCGAAAGGCGCCTCTACACGCTGTTAACTAGGTGGTCATAATGTTTGGGTCATACTTATGTAAAATAGATATTCGATTTACATTATTTCGATATACGTTGCTGTTCATAGGAACACGTCTGTCACGTAAATCAGGACTGCCTGTACAGTGAATAACCACTTTAGCAATAAATGTGGGCTTGAACTTCATTTAGTGACTCATGCCCTCTGAAAAACGCATTAGCGCATTAATTGGAACCCATTAGACGTTTGCTGTCCTTGTGGTAGCATAGTGGATATAATCACTGTCCTATCCCACCCTAGGTGGAAATGGCCTGAATTCCAATCGCATCAGTAACGAGAGGAATTTTTATGGGCATTGTGGTTAAGTTAGTCGGTCTCAGTCGAGGGTTGCCTGATTTTTTATCCTGGAAATTCGGAATTTTCGTTCAGCAAACAGGCAAATCGACCACAGAATTCAAATTACTTACATAATATACTTACGCCTCATAGCCTCAGTTGCTTTGGCGCGCGCGCACACACACACACACACACACACACACACACACACACACACACACACACACACACACACACACACCTTAAAAAAAGATGTTTGCTAGTGATAAAAAAAAATCGAAATTGTATTTCGGTTGGAGGCGATATTTTAAGACAAAAATTTTTGAAACTCACTGGGAGACCCAGTTTAGCAAACTGAAAATTTTTACTTAGAAGGTGGTAAATCTTTGCGAACAAAGGGTAATAAGTGGATTGAGGTAAACGGTAAAATATACTAAAAATAAATTATTTTAATTTACTAGCAACATACATCAATTATAGCCTAATTCCTGCTGGGCACTGTGTCTGACTAAGCTGAATTTAAAAATAGCAAGAGCTTCTTTTTAAGTAGCTCACCTCTTCAGACAGATGGACAGGGAAAGGTGCGTGTTAAATACAGTTCAGATGTGTATGATGTTAATACTGACATTAATTCTAGCTTAATGGCTGCTAGTTACTGTGTCTTACTTATCGGATTTTAAAAATATCAAGAAATTCTTTTTAAGAAACTCGCCTCAACTGGGGAGTTTTTTAGCAACCCACCTCAGAGATTAGTTAATTAAAAAGAAACTACTGTATTGCTATTTTTAATTTCACTTTACTAGCAATCGTAATTATATCCTTCTTAAAACTTTCTGGCTACATTCGAACACCAAGATTCGTGTTTGTGCTTTGCTAAACAGGAAAATAAGTTATGAGAAAATCAAGTCGAGTGTATGAAAAACGGAAACGGCAATCTTCATGTTAACATTGTAAGCTTTTAAAGCTCCCTTCTTTAAAGGAAAAGATTGAATTTTTGGGGATTAATAGGTAATTGTGTTTGAATTATACGTTTTCCAGCTTTGTTACAAACTTTCGCCATTACAAAATAGCCTTCCCCGTGTACTTTTCATTACTGAGTCTTTACATTTACATGCAATTCTTCTTTAGCTATATGCATATTTAAACCATTACAAATAGCAAACGTTTTGTTACAGTAGCCCCTTCCCCTCTCATCATCGGGTCATTCTATGGAAAACCTACCTATCGAGCTAAATATTTTTCCCTCTTGAGTATAAATTCATATAATACCTTCTTTCAATATTCCAATACAAATTTCTTTCTGATCGATCTAATAATTTCCTTGTAATTTACCCGACTTCGTTCGTTATCAGAAAATGGTATTTTAATGCGTGGGATAATGAATCTCTTTGGCTTAATCATTTTATTGGACCATTGATTAAACAACACCATTTAGTATAAACTCTAAATGCAGATCAGTATCATTAGATTCGTATTTCTAAACTCAATTGAATAGAATAAAATTACTTATAAAATTCATTACTCAATTCATTACTTATAATGAAATAAACATTAAATTCTTCTTTAAAGGAATAAATAACTGTAACTTAAAATTATAAAATATGCATAGGAGGACCAAAAGGGTCTGAAATATTCATAACGAATGAAAAATATTTTGAACAAAATACTTTTTTATTTTATTTGCTAAACACATTGGCATAGGTTAACGTAAATATTGATACTAAAATAAGCAACACCGTTTTACAAAAAGATAAAGCTGGAAAAAACAAGTGTTATTTTATCTAGGTGCAACAACATGTAAAGACCTGAATTGTTTTCTATGAACGTTTTTACATATCTTCAACTTTTGAAAGTTGAATAATGGAGTTACGTCTCTTTGGGTATAGACAAGCTTCACTACCTAGCGATTCCTACTTATAAATTTCTTCCATTTATAAAGGTTCTTAGGACTGTTTGTATTCATCCCTCTCTTTAATTGAATCCCACAAAATAGTCAACGGAAACAAATCCAGATATTATTATTATATTATTATTTCTCCCTGAGGGGTTCCACCCCGTGACGGGCCTGCTTCGTTAGGTAATTTAGAAAGCCATCAATCCTGTTACTCAATGCTTAGCAGACCGTAGTCCATCGAGTAACAGTAATAGGTAACAGTTATAACGGCTATGTCCCACAAATACGAAATACCACATCAAACGCCATAAAAACTTACCAACCAACCAAACGAAAAGTAAAATGGTATGCAGACAGCCACCTGATTCCTTCTCAGACCAGGAATCAGCCACCTGATTCCTGGTCTGAGAAGGCTGTAAAGTCAGAGTGACCACCGGACTGGCATCAGCATTTTTTTTTTTTTTTTTCAGGCGATTTCACTCCAACAAAATATCAACCGCACGTGTAAAACAAGAAAAAAATGAATGACAAGAAAATTGCTCGCTTGCATCATTTTGCCCTTTTTTAAATACTGTTAGTAATACTGTGATAAAATTTCAAGAATTCGAATCTTCTGTAATTCAGGTTGCCGCTTTATGTATGTTCAATATTTTATCTTAAATTATAGGAGGAAACCTTATACCTTTTTAGTAGGACTGTTAATCTCTCAACACTCAATCGTGAATGATTATAATATGAACCCCCCCGTGCATAGTCATAAATAAATCAAATTAAAATAGCTATTAATTAAAATCATCATGCCTTCAATTCTCATATCACGCCAAGCGAATCGGAAAGAATTACGGAAAAACGGAGGCCACCAATCTCCAAAAAACCAACGAACATCACATGCCACCATGAGAATTGAAAAACAATTGTCGCAAAAACCTAAAAACCACGAAACAAATAAATATCCATTAATTCCACACAAATTAAATATTAAAACCGTTTTATAATAAACTTTATTTAAAGTTTATTATAAAACCCCAACGAAGAAAACAGTAGTCAGGCCTGCTACTCTATGCAACTGAGAGGACCACGGAGCTGTCAATGAGAATTAAATTCCGTGTGAGGTGCTAACCAGCAACAATAAGGCTATGTATTGCGCCACACGATCAGGTCAGAAAACACTCGGAGAGCTTGAGATTTCGAAAATAGCCAGCCAACGCAGTTCACCTGTCACCTGTCTAAGAGTGGTAGGCATTCGGTAGAGTCTGAGAAGATGAACAGCCTTACACAATTTCATATTAATGAAGCAAAAGAAAGAAACCCCTCCATCCAACGCTTGCATCTCATGCATTGTGTATGACTTTCACCATTGGATTTTAAGGTCTTTGCACCTACCTGCTCATAGATGAAACTTGAGTCTGAGCAGTGGCAAACACTTAATAAAGCAGCAGTATATTTCTCCAATGGAGCAGTGAGTAGGTGCAATACAAAGGCTACTGGTGGGGAAGGTACCTCCGCAATATGAGATCGGTGCATCATGTTATTATGCAATGATAACGTTTATTACGTAGCGTTGACATATTTAGTTTGTTTTAATGCTACGTAAGAAAGGATTTGGCCACCACTTACAATAATACTTAAACGGAATGTTACGATATAATTTTCGATTTTTTTTTTTTTGTTTTTTTAGAATGGTGCTACAGCTACTTTGTAAAAGAAGCAAAACCATTCAAAAGAAATAAAGAAGTATCTGCGAAAACATGGAGACGTTGTTAGGGTTAGATAATGCACCTAGACATCTTTCCACTGAAATTTTACTAAGCAGCCATTATCAAGTGCCTTTTTTGTATTCCCCGTATCTCAACTTTCATACAACCTATATCTCAGGGAGTAATACTCTCTTGTACACGTTTATGTAGAAGGAAAACATTTGAAGAGAGAGGTTTTCTTTTGATGATTCTAGCAGCAAGCAGGACACATGGTGGGGGGGGGGGATTGTAGTACTTATTACATTTCTTTAGTGTCGCTTAAATGTTCAGTTACTTGTTGGAGCGCAGTTTGGAATACCGCTTGTATCCTGCAATGTAAATCAGTCTGTGCCGACTGACAGAGCCAAATCCGTGGCTATGGTGTGGGTTAAGCGGGATTTTCTAATATAAATTGCGCAGGTATTTGTGCAGCCAGGGACGTAGTTTATCTTATCGTCCAGTATTTACAGATACTGGACAAAAAATGTATTCATTTCTTAGTAAATGAATGATTCTGCTTGTGGTCTAACTTTTTCCAATGATCTACGGCATCGTGTGGCGTTTATTGTTGTACGAGCATAAATATCTCTCAAAGGTTATGAATTTTAGCTTTGACATTTTTGTATCTCCTTCCCACGGACACATTGTTATTTGCCTCACCATTTTCAAACAGCTGCTAAACTTGCTACGGGAACCTGATTGGTACTGCCAATTTTTGATGTGATGCACATAAGCAAAATTGATATTTTTCACTAGTAGTTCATTCGCTTATATCTTTTTTTTTTTTTTTTTTTTGTTATGGCAGAGTCAATATTGAGGTTAATGATCCCTCCTTGTATATAAGGATCGGTAAAATTTTAGCAGCTTGCCAATAAATAGAAGTACAGCATAAATAAACACAATTTAATATGTGTTCATTAATTAACTATTCAGTTATTTAATTTTTTTTTTTAATTGTCAAGGTGTTTATATTCAGAAATATAATGAATTATAGGAATATCCGAGTCGAACCCAAGGCTGCCCGTGGTTCAAAATTTATAAGCGTTTCAGTGTTTGAAGTTTATTATCTCTGCTCTCTTTCTCTCTCTCTCTCTCGTGAGCAATCTATACGAAAAAGCAGACTTTCTCGTTAAGGTCCATTAGGCAAATATGAATGTCTAGATGAAAGCCGCGATACAGCCACTTGCTGGACAAAGGATTACACTAATTACAGCCACCCTGTTTGTCTGCTCACAGCTGCCCCTCTGTCTGGACAACTATGTGTTCTAGTGGGTTATAATTTATGGATTACCACCGTTTTTACAAGTAGCTGGCAAGTTGCCAATAACACATTGTGACGTCATGTGCACAGTGATTCACTAGCTTTGAAGTGTGGTAGATTGACCGGAAAATGCGGTTTCAGATTTCATTCTACAGGAACAAATTCCTTTCGCTAAATTTAGCTTGAACATAATATTTGAAATTGTGGTGGGTTCTGTTGTATGAAGGTAAAAATGATTGCCTTTCATGAAGCTAATTGTTTTCTGCCTGTCGGACTGTTAAATTTGTCAGGAAATAGTGCAATTTTAACCGAAACCATCAAAGTATGACATTATTTTGTCCACGCTATTATAAATAGTCTAAGTAAGCTTTTGTTGTTTTTTTCATAGCTTCTGCTTTACTTATTTATTATTATTATGCAACATAAATAAATAATGCTTGAACCTGTGGACAGCGTTTAGGAAAGTAAACCCCCCCCCTCCAGGTATGCAGTGAAGATATTATGCATACTGGTCAAATAATAGAGTTGGTAGCAATTTTAAGAAAAGTATTGGAAGCAGACAAGATTTACTCTTTATTACACATATGTCATCTATTAGCTAAGGTAAATGAGCTTGCGGAACAATTGATTATTAATTAATTAATTAATTAAACAAGTCATTATTTATTTACAAATAAATAAATAAAATAAAAACAATAATAATAAAATAATAAATAATTGTAACTCTATTTCACAACGATGGCGAGGAAGGTGGCTCTCTTTGTCGGCTCAACAGGAGTGAGTGCTAAGGACCCACTTAAGATTAAGTTAAAATTCTGAACGATTGTACGAAACATTACGGTCCTTTTGTCTGCCTCTGTTGGAGGTATAACACTATGTATACAATATTTTTTCGAGCATGTGGAGTCTCTACTGTTTTCGTTCGCAGCATCTGTTTAATTCAAGGTTGTTGATAAAAACCAATTAGTTTCGTTACTCAGTGCAATCTAAGATTATCCTGTATAATCTTTGATTGCATTGAGGAAATTTAAACTGAAAATAAAGTTTTCGCATACGACTCGTATCTTTTTTCTTATGAGGGAATTTTTTTCTTATTAAGGGAAATTTATCTGTATGGTAACTGACTTTATCTGAAATAAGTATGTGCACTTGCAGCCAATGTCTTGCAGCTTGCGTCGCTTACTATACAATGTATTAGCTGCTCACTTAGCTTCAGGGCGTGCTGTGTCAATAATCTTTCGAAACTGAAACCTGTAAATCAGAAAGACACCTGTAAATCAGAAAGTACCATTAAATAAAAGGTCGAAATTGAAAAGAAAGGTAACTGAACATAATAATTCCACGAATACAGACGAGTAGAAGTCCCCGTCAACAGCCAACGAAGAAAACAGTAGTCAGGCCTACTACCCTATGCAACTGAGAGGACCACGTAGCTGTCAGTGAGAATTAAATTCCGTGTGAGGTTCTAACCAGCAACAATAAGGCTATGTATTGCGCCACACGGTCAGGTCAGAAAACACTCGGAGAGCTTGAAATTCCGAAAATAGCCAGCCAACGCAGTTCACCTGTCACTGAACGGTCTAAGAGTGGTAGGCATTCGGTAGAGTCTGAGAAGAAGAACAGCCCTACACAATTTCATACTAATGAAGCATCAGAAAGAAACCCCTCCACCCAACCAAGCAATCCCAACAAATAAACTCTCGCGCAGGATGACATCGATTCGGATAAAGAGTCATGTGAAAGATTGACTATGGGCGAGCCTCAGCTTCTCTCTACAGAACAAGGAACGGGAATGAAGCCTGACATGCTACCTCGAAACTCCTGATGTTAGGGAAGAGCTGCAAACTGTCCCAACCACCCTCCCTCTCGCATTAACCAAACAACCATTCATCCCACACAGGAAATTACCTACTCCTCACAACTTCAGTAGATCTTCTCAAGGGCACAGTCTTGAAGATATGGTAAAACCGATGAAAAAGAATCTGGCAAAACTTCTGAGCGATAATTATCGACTCAAAATTCAGAACGCGGAAATTAGAGATGAGCTACTTGTGATCAGAAAACAGATTAAGGATCTGACATTTCTAGTCACGGACCTAGTTAACCTAAAAGAGCTCTCTAAACTGGGTGATGTCTCGGTCATTACCAACATCCTATTCACAGGAACTTGTTAAGTTATACAAATGCAAAGCTGATGCGGAGAGAATCGCGTAGGTGGAGCCTCATGCCAGACAACTTGACAACAGAGCAAGTCCAACGAACTCAACCAACCAACCTAAAGAGAACCAGCAAAATCACAATGACCAGATGCCACCCAAACGGGCACCTTGGTCTTCCCCCTCCCGCAACGCGCATTCACAGGGAGATCAATTTCCAGCTCTGATGTAACAACTAACCCTTCGACAGAATTTTGACAAGCCTTCGGCTATTACGGCAGAGAACCTAACTCAGCCCTCTCTCCTGCCAACCAAGCAGTACATAAACTCCGGATTGACGCCAAGGGACCTACCAGATCTTATGCACACGAGTCGTTCAAACAGCTGCTAGCACAAATGTGGACAGGTCTACCAGATGCACCATGTTAAATACAGACGGAACGGACGCCCTGAAGTCAACCACTAAGCGTACTCAACGGACGGAAACTTCCATGGAAACACTCTGGCTCAGGCAAGTTTGCGAAACTTACAACATCACAGCTGTGACTTCCCGTGTCAAGCTATTCATCACTAGGCTGGCGCCTACTGCCCAGGCCACTGCTATCAAAAGCTTCCTGGACATAGAGCTTGGCGTAAAGGTAGATGTTAGAGCCATCAAAAAAAATATCCATCATATTCCTCGTTTGTTCTGTCTTGCCCTCGGGCACATCTGCACGAGGTGCTCAACCCAGCAGTATGGCCGACAGGTGCCTTAATTAAGCCATTCATCGAAACAAAAAAAAGATACCAACCACAAGGCCCCTAGTGTACACTAATAGCAATCAATTGACAAGAGGCAAATGGATGTAACCCAAACAACACTAACATTTTTTCTACAAAATGTTAGGAGCCTTGCTAACAAGCTACATACCTTGCAAGCCCTGCTCCTCCAGGAAGACATTGATTTCATTTGCATCTCGGAAACATGGGTTGATGAGGGAAAACAACTTGGATTGCTCTTCTCGTCCACTCATTATCAATATATTGTAAATTCCAGGAAGGATAATAGAGGAGGTTGTGTTGCCATCTTCTACAAGACCTCTTTCAGGCAGATACATGTCTACTGCAGTAAAACATCAAACTATGAAGCAGTTTGAAGCAAACTATCAATCACTGCAATTTTCAGCAAAAATGAAAAAAAGTATCCAAATCTGCCAAGTATCCAACCAGGACGCACCACATCAATCAGAAAGGATCTTATCTCATGGATTTCTACTCACCTACGTCCCGATATCCAAACAACCATTTTAGGAGATTTCAACATGCCTCTGCCAAGGTATAAGGATGCAAGGCATCCTTGTACCTTGCATCCTTGTTCCTTGAAAAAAGCACCGTTCAAGAGAGAAACAGTGTATGTTGAGTCATATGACAACCTTGGATGTCCTTTAGTCTAGATGCCCAACAGGGCAAGATGGGGTTCTTCTGGTCTTCTGTGGTGTCTTTGACCAATTTGAGCCAGAGTCTTAGTTGTGTTTCCATTACTCTGGGCAATTGAGGGATGGCTGTTGTCTCGTGATTGATATTGTCCTATTCATGGATTTGTGAACTTTTGGGATACTTCCACTCAAGGGGAGGGTAGGGTCCGTTGTCTCGTGAACAGATTTTGCGCAAAAAGTGTGAATGCTTTGTAGGTCTCTTCCTCCTGTAGAACGATGTCCTCCTGGTTTCGAAGAAGCGAGTGAATCTTGTGTATAGTTGACATGAGGTCCTTTTATTGGTCACACTCGTAGAACAGGCGCTCCCAGGACTCCTCCTGTCCACGGGAGCACCGCGGAGTAGCTGAGATTCCAAAGTCATATAGCCTCTTTCTAAACGAGCCATGTCCGGTCAAGAGGTAGGTGGTTTGGAGTCCGGGCGAAAACCAGGCTGGGGAGAGTGGATAAACTTGTCCGACATCCGGTATAAACTTCTTAGTAATGGAGCCTTTGTTAGTGAGGTTCCAGCGATTTTGCCCTAGTGATTTCACGTGTTGCAAAATCCGTCTGTTCTCCACGGTTTTGGAGTTTGCTGGGTCTGTTGTGAATCCTATATGAGAGACTATTTTTCCTTTGGAATGTTGGTACAGCAACCCCCAGCACGCAATCTCCAAGTCCAGGGGAAGGCATCCCGCCAGTACCTGGAGCACGTGGGTGCTCACAGTGCAACAAGCTCTTGTCGTTATGAGTAATATCGATCGGTGTGTCTTCTCCAGTTTTTTATTGTTGACAGCTGTGCTAGTCTTTGTGTACCAGGCCCCAGCTGCATAGGCTAGTGCTGGGATAAAGAATACCTTATAGAGGACGCCAAGGGCCCTCTTCTTCAGGCCCCATTCTTTCCTAGTGACTCTGGCCAGTAGGCTCGCATATCTTCTTATTTTTGTTCTCAGGTAGCAGAGATGTGGCGTGAAACTAAGGTTTCTGTCAAATATCACTCCGAGGTATTTTATTTCTGTTAGCAACTTTATGGTTTTCCCTTTTATCTTAATCTGCGGTGGTCTTCTAGGGTCAAGGAATCCTTTGAGAAGTATTGAACTTGTTTTGTCTGAGGAGATAGTAAGGAGATTTGCGCTAGCCCGATTTTGCAAGTCGCTTAGTCAGAGATTTCCTCGACTGACAGTAACACTAGACATTATGACCACCCTGTGTACTTGGTAGCGATACCCGCCACGGAGTGGAACCCGCCAATCAGGGAGAAAATAATAATAATAATATTTCGGTTATCAATTGTTGATACGTCTGCCATAAAATAAGACTGATGACTTTCTTAATGTTACTCCTCCCCCTTTATTTATATATTTTTTCAGTTGAAGAAGATCTGGCTTATTTACAGATACTGGACAAAAAATTTGTCCTCTGCAATTTTTAAATTGACAATGTGTAATTCCTGTTTTAACACTAATCACCTTATGAAGTGATTAGTGCTAACGGAGCTGTTTCTGTTGTGTTTTTACTTTCCGTTAGTCCCGTACGTTCTTCATGTGGTTTAATTAAATATAGTAACTTTTCTTGTCAGTTTAAATGTCCTACTATTTCCTCGTGTCGGTTTGAAGCAATAGCAGTCCTGTGAGCCGGACAGTTGGAATTCTAGAATACAGGAGTATCGAAATCATGAATATCCTCAAAATGTTAAGAAAAAGATATATCCCACATATATACATCCCATAAATTCCCATAATGTTTTTTTCGTGCAATGTCAATGTCCCAAAAAGATACATCCTGATTATCCAAATTCTTTGTGCATCCAGCCTGATTCATTCTGTGCGGCATTTGAAGTAGGATAGCTAGTTAATTTATAAAGTGAAAACATTCCCAAGGTACCACCACCAGGTTGTACGATACCTCACTGATAGTCTGAATGAAATGGCTCATTGCTTCGCCTGTCAACTCGGTGCATAGCATCATTACAGTATAAACAGAATTTGGATTCGTCACACCACCTCACAACTTTCTAATCATCAACAGTTCCGTTTTTATGCCTTTTAGCCCATATTAGCCAGTCCTTTTCATGCGCAGTTGTTAACATTTGTCTTTTTCTGGGTATCCTTTTTCAGATATCCAGTGTTGTTTTGGCAAGTCTAAAAGACATCCTGTTAGAGAACCAGCTAAATTTGCTGAGGTTTCAAAAAGAACAGATTACTGTTTCTTCTGGATAACAGTTTTTAAGGAACGGTTTGATTCGAAATCAACCAGAAATGAGCGGCGAGTTTGTGGTTGAAAATCTGTGTTTAAGCGATCGTGATCGGTAACGAATATCGCGTCTAGTAAACAAAAAACAATTTCAAAGAAGACAAGAACTACTGCAAACAGTTAACCAATTTCTGCCGATAATTCCTAGGATAGAGATAGGATAAGCCTCATTGCAGTAATTGTTTTCCATTCCTAAATACGTTTTTTTTTATTAATTTATTTATTTTCAGGAATGGAAAACAATTACTGCAATGAGGCTTATCCTTTCTCTATCCTGGGCATGATCCAGATAAGTTGCAGGATTTTTGACAAGGGCTTTATAATGAAACAGTTTCCTCTTTGTCCTTATCATTAAAAGCCTATATGCACTGTTTAGAGACCTTCATGTTGGAATGCATAATTACTCCTAAGTCATTTTCATTATCAACTACACTATCTTAGCGGATTACACAGCCTGCGAGCTTCTGGTTATCCAAACAACAACCATAAATGAAATAAATTTTTTATAAAGATAACTTACCTCTGGTGAGTTATCTATAGCTAAAGGTGAGTTATCTTTGTAAAGAAGTATAACTAGAGGTGAGTTATTTTTCTAAAGAACTATAGGTAGAGGTAAGTTATCTTTTTAAAGAAGTTTTTATTTCATTTGTGAAGTAAAAACTTTTGTACTTTCTATAAACTACTGTACTTTAAGTTTGTTGCTTTCAAGTAACAAGACAAGTTCTTTGGGGGTGAGGGTACTTCAGCAGGTGTAACTAGGACGCCAGTTGAAAGGGCCTGAAATCCAAGAAGGTGACCCCTCTTAGTTTCCGCAAGGAGGACTGGGTAGCTCCAACATTAATTCTTGCATCAGAGTCCCTCAACTTTAGGTTCTGCCCTGCCAAGTAACAAGGCTATCTAGGATTACTGTTACAATATAGACGAACCTTATGTTTACCAATACTGTACTTTAAATTATTATTATTATTATTAATATCAATTTATTTCCGAAGAAATGTCCTTTTACAGCTGTGCAGCTAGAGGACATGAGTTATATACAGAGAAAAAACATAAAATACAGACATATGCATTGTATACAGAGCCAGATACAATATACGGCCTTAAACAGCCACTGGTGAAGATACAAAAACATAAAGTCACAACAAATACAAAAACATAAAGTTACAACAAGTACAAAAACATAAAGTTACAACAAATAAAAGTGCATCCGGATACATCGAAGCGTGGATATTGCATTATCACAGAGAGTCCACCTAGAGCATGACTAAGGCATACATGTCTGCAAGAATGGAAGATCTGTAGGTTCTGTCCTTGCAAAGTTTCTCAGCGTCTATGGCTAATCTGTTAAATATTTGGAAGGAGTTGTGTGGAAACATGTTGTCCAAGGAGGACATGCTACGCAGCTTCGATCTGTATGGGGAGGTGTTGGACTGGCATCTTCTCCTGTCGGACGGTCTGGCGATGATATCCCAAATATCGGGTGACCTCAGTTTTCTGGATAGAAGCTGAGAGAGGGTAAGAAGGTTCCTAGAGATGATGTGATACCTCCAAGGAAGCGTATTAAGATTGGTGACCAGAACAGATTTTGAGATTGTAGGTGTTAGCCCGGCAACCCTATTTAGCCATTTCAAGATCCAGAATTCCAGGGAGAGGAACCTGGCTTGGTATGATGAGGGTGCTGAGAACCATATAGTCGATGCATATAATGGAATTGGGAAAATACAACGAAGAATGTATTTGATGATAAGGTCCGGGTTATGGAAGTTGGAGATCTCTTGTTTTACTGCCCATAAAGCCGAATATGTTTTCGTTCGAGTGGCATTAAAGTGAGGCAAGAAGGTGAGGTCTTTGTCCCAGATGATACCCAAATCTTTATGCTGGGTGACTTTTTTAACTGGAGAATTCGCAATAATGATGTCCACATCGTTGGTATTTTTCTTCTTGGTGATAGAGAGTTGTGCAGTTTTCTCTTTATTAATGGAGCGCCCAATCGCATGAAGGTAGTTTTCCAGTTCATGTAGCTGTCGGTTGGAGCTCACAGTAATAGACTGGAGAGACTGGGGGCATTTTGTGATGACGAAGAACTTAATATCATCTGCGTAGGTGGTAAAATTAGTACGGTTTGATAGGAAGGGTTCTAGAGATGCGGCGAAGAGGGCGGCAGAGAGAACGCCCCCTTGGGGGAGCCCTCTGGAGCAGAGAATGTGGTGATTATGGTTTTGATTTTTGATCCATAGGATCCTGGACTGAAGGAGTTTCCTAAGGAGAACTAAGATGTTGCCAGAGAAGAACAACTAAATAATTTATTTGAGTCTTATTGAAGCAGCATACCCTGTTGCTATCGTTTACCATCTTTCCAACCCTTCTATCACCAGAAAATCTTTCAAAACTACCTGATTGAAGATATCTTGGATAATAACCAATGATAATTCTTCACTGCCTACTGTTTCCCAATTCGCGTGTCGCAATTATTCTGCTTCAGCGCGCATCCTTGTTAAGATAATTTGGTTGTTGCAGGAACCAGTTGCTGAGTGCAGTGTTTAAAAAGAAAGCAGCAGGGTTCGGAATCACCGATGGATCGTAATGGTCTCAGTGAGCTGTAACGAAATGTGCAGTGATATAAAAAAAGAAAAAGAAAAAAAAAAAAAAAAAACCGGGAAAGTATTTTCATCAACCTTCAGAAAATGGTCCGCCGTGCTTTTCTTTTCTATTATCTGGGAGGGGATGAGGGACTTGAATAGCGACAAGTAAAAGCTAGAATTCCATTTAAATTTCCGTGCACTTGACTAAAGCTGTGATGGATTATTCTCATTATGTGCCCCTTCCTCCTAATTAAACACAGATATCAGGTAGAAAGAAAAAACTAAGAGTTCCTAAAATTCCGATTTTTACCAAGTCATTTGTTGTTCTTCCTTAATTAGCACATAACAAAAAGTGGTGATTTCTTCTTTTTTTATTATTCACTTCCTGTTGCACTATGTCTCACATAGTAACAGAGTTCTTTGAGTGATTTGGTACCTTAATACAACTAATTAAAGTTATTTAATAAACGGAACAGAGGTTTTTGTCCGATTTGAGGTCATTAATAATTTTATAAAAGAGTGTGTTTGTAAATAAACCCCACCTGGCTGTAGCAGCACATTTGCATCTCTACTTGAAGTAATATTCATTATTTAGCTTATTCATCGAGAAGCAGTTTGCCTTTTATTATTATTTGCAGATTTTAACTTCACATTTATGTAATTATGATTTTTTGTGCCTATGGTTTCATTCAAACAACAAATGCTTTTTGTTTAGCGATCGCATTTTTTTACTCAGAACTTCTAAATTTTGGCACATGCTTGATGGCACATACCAAAATGTGTCATCAAGCATGTGCCATTTTGGCACATACCGAAAATGGGGAAAAAAAAAAAAAAAAAACCTTTGTTCATAATTACTCATATATATTATATTATTTTTGATTCCTATTGATATCTCACATCTTGGAATTAAATTCGCCTTCTAGGCTATTAGGCGGTATAAAGGAATACATAAGCTTTGAACTAGCAGTGCATATTGAGCAGTTTTTAACCTAAAATAAACAAAATGATTTTGGTAGGCATATATAATTATGTTGCTATAAAGAAGTGGAGCGCAACTTGTGTTCCGCTCTCTCGGAATCCGCAAACGGTCTTCAGGGTTTTATTTTTATTATTTTTATTTAATTTGTACACATATATTACTGTTTTTAACGATACTGTGGTTCGCAGCTGGAAAAAGGGGATGCTACCTAGAGATCTTCATGCAGTTACAGTTTGTCACATTAAGACATGCTGACAATTACCTAAGTAAAACATAACTAATTCACACTTCTTAAAAAACAGTTTGGTTACTTTATCTTGTTTCATTTTGTCAAGGATACGAACTGTTTCGCGTTACATAATACTATTTGCGAGTACTATTGTGGGCGAACTCCATTTTCTCACATTACACGGGATTGTGTGCTGTGTTAAATTGTTTTCTTGCAGAAATGGGAAATTCATTCCGTGTTGAGATAAAACAGCTACGAGATTGCTATTAGGTATATGATTTCATGGTTGGAGAAATTACCCTTGAATTAGTAGTACGTATACGGATGTTGAACTGCGAAGGTTTACTGCATGCGGAAGATACCAGATTTATGTGCGATGGGGAGATCTTGCTACAATTAGCATGGCAGCTTTATGGAAGTCTATATTTTACGGTGTTTATCTGATGGCTGTTACACTGGACATCTCCCTTAGCATCTCAGTGTATAGCAATAATCACTTTGTCCTGAAATATTTCTAGGTTCATTTACCAAGGTTCCTGATCTGCGTTTCTCGCCTCAACAAATTCCTTTTGAATGGAACATCATACCGTATTGTACTCATGTCACTAACTCGCATTAGCAAACATTTATCGAGTTCTGTGTATATCGAAACAGTCGGTGCCGCCCAAAATTCCGACATACCGATTGTTTTAAAAAAAAAAAAAAAAGTTAAGAGTCTATATCTCAGAAACTGTTTTTGCAATAAAAAATGTTTTTCATGTAATCAAAACGGCCACTAAAAACATTAAAAATTTTATTATAATCATATAATATGAGTTCACAAAAATCACAGATTAAAATTTTCAAAAAAGCATGCAAATTATAATCAAACCTTTAAGTATTATAATAATCTTAATATACTTCAATAATCTTAATAGTAATACTTAAATGTTCTCATGTTCTTAAATCTTAAATCTTAAGTATTATAATAATAATAAGAAAATGGGGTATTTTTTTGGGGTATATTTTTTCCTGTTACTCCTTTCAAAATATCCTGCCGGCGCCCTTAGTCATGCCTAATGTACTTGTCAAAGAAATTCGTGAAAGTACAGCTAATAACAAATACCAGTATAATTACAGTTTCAGTTATGCTAATCATATTTATGACAAATGTTACGCAGCTGCCAAAATACATTACTCAAGATTTTCATATTCTGAAAGTATTCCTATTTCAAGTTTTTTATCTTTAGCATTCAATGCTATACCTATAATTATTGCTCAAACGTCCTATACAAATACCAAAATTCGACTTGAAAAATTATCAATTAAATGCAATATAATAAAGTAAAATTAATTAAGCCGTTTTTATTTGCCGATTGTATTTTAAAACTGTTTATTTCTGTAACAGAAAACATGATCTTCAAATTGAAAGAGGTAATTCTCGTTAAAATTTTTATTTTCTATATATTCTTTTTATACAAAATTAATCTAATATGGTAAATTTTTACTTACTAAAAAACTAATACATATATAGAATTATATTAATAAAAATATATAGAATTATAAACATATAATAAACATATATAGAATCATATTAATAAAAATATAAAAATATATAAATTTTGGGCCAGACCCCGAAACAGTTTGTATAAGAAGTGCATTTTGTTCATAGATCTCAGTTTAAATTAAATACTGTGGATTTACCTGTGATATATTCTGAGGTTTCCCATCATTCAAACTGAGATGTCTCAGCACTAACTTTATCTTGACTGATACTGCCTTATAACTACAAACCCAGCCATAGACTACCATAGGCATATGCTAAGTCGGCTAGTGAGCCTTTTTTCAAGTTAACATCATAATAATACATCTTATTTCTGGAGAAATAAAAAATGATATTTTGGTATAACAAGATAAAATTATACGGCAAAAAAGAAAAAAGAATTACGATACTTGCTTCATGGCTTTAATGTTAACACTGCAGAAACCGGACTCATAAACAAGGCCTTTCCAAAGCTGGACACTAAGCTTTTCCAGTTACTTTATCAAGGAAAGGAACACATACCACCCGAGAAGGTTAGAAGGACCAGCTCCTTTCATGTTAACCGTCCATGGACACCTCCATTTTACCCTGTGGAGGTTACAGATTTCGGAGACTTCTGCTAACCGACAAGATTCCGTGTATCAGATATAACGAAAGGACGACGTATGTTAATGGAATTCTCTCTAATTCTCATGTGTAAAGTTTCAGAGATAAATAATTTGTAATAATTAAGCTGATAATTCAAAACTTTTATACTATTAAAGTAAAGATATAACAGTTTTCTTTTAATAGTTAAACTTTAATACTTGTAGAACATTGAAAGGAGTGACAGAAGCCGATTCGATCTTCTTGAAACCAATATAGGAAGTTGGTAACTGAATTTTGAACTATACTGCATATCTCGCGACCAGCTTTTTGTTCTATGTGTGTGTAACAAATAGAATGGCTTTTTATGCTAATTACACAATAAGCTTTTTAGAATAGCCTGTATAGATGTGTGTTTGCTGCCTTCAAAAGCCCTTGCGGTTAGTACAATGGCTATGATTGATGATCTTTCATATCTTGGAAAATGGCCTGGACTGGATTTTCGTCAGGCCAGAATGAAATCAGTATTTTATCCTGGCCTGACGCATCTTTTCACGCTGTAATCCATTTAGTTGGATAAGGGTTGTGTGATTTTCTTTCTCAGAAACTTGAGTTTTTCACCAGAAAAACATCATAACCGACCATAGAATACACGCACTTTACAGACACGATATATTATGCAACTGTCGTCTAGAAGTACATCCTGATTATCCAAAATCTCTGAACAGCCAGCCTGATTGGTCCTGGGTGTATTTGAAGAGGGGTAGTTAGTTTATACAGTGAAAACATTCCCAGAGTACCACCACCAGCTTGTACGACACCTTACTCGGAGTCTGGATGAAATGCCTCATTGCTTCTTCTGTGAACTCGGTACTTGGCATCATTAAGAGTATAGATAGAATTTGAATTCGTCACACCACATCGCAGCTTTCTAATCATCAGCAGTCCAGTTTTGATGCCTTTCAGCCCATATTAGCCAGGTCTTTTCATGCGCATTTGTTAATATTTGTCTTTTTTAGTTAAGCTTTTCCTCCACATAAAATGGGTTTTGACAAAGGAACTTATGAAGATAGCGGTTAAGAATTGTGACATTTTCAGGTAGTCCAAGCTCTCTCCTACAGGAGAGTTAATGGAGTTTTTGTGCAATCTCATATCAAGAAGTTCACATCGAAGGAACATTTTAAAAGGAAAAATAAAACAAGTTGAAAGGGCAGTGTTCCTCGTTCAACTTAGTTTAAAACTGTTTTTTAGAACTTTTGGAGAATAAGAGGGGGATATGAACTTGATGGATGAAATTTCACAATATTTGTTGAAAGAATGCTGATTAAATTTCAAAAGAAAATTTTGGAACTCTCAGTGAACAATAAGGAGAATGACTTCACTAGGATATCAAGATAATGGAAAAGCGATATTAAGTGAGGTTATTGTCAAGATGACAGTTGATTACTGGTTACTGAAAGGAGACTGACTGACTGGGAAAACCATAAAAACAAACCAGAAAATACGGATATAATTGAATATAACTTTAATTAAAAGGTTCAACAAAATTAGAGTATCAGTTTTATATGACAAATGTTTTGCAATTTTGGCGAAAGGAAAAGTATAAGTGATTGTTAATTTTTATTTATTTATTTTTTGTGGAAAAGGTGCGCTTTCAATGCATCACTTAATGGGTCTAATACTAATACAAATGATATTAATTAAAATAAACCTTTGATAACAGAATCGCTTGAAATTCCCAAACCATAATATAAACAGCATATGAAAAGCATGTATATATGGCATCAGCACGCGTAAAACGAGAATGCTATTTTTATTTATTATTATTTTTTTAACTTCTCCTTTGTATTATTAATGGTGAACTGTCCATCCCATTTTGTTCTGGCAGCCAGTTCTTGTTTTGCTTGATTTCCCCTTTTAATGTTGTCAGATTATTCTGCAGCGACATCTCACGCCTAGCTAGTGCTGTTAATGAATGCGCACAAATGAGTCGGAGAAAAAGAAGAGGGGGACATTAGTGTCACTTTTGACAACTGTAGCATATTTATCTATTTTCCAGGATAATAAATTTTCTGTGCTTGTTCCGGTAGACACGTCGTGCGAATAATTGCTGCTTGGATTGAAAAGTACATTCCACCGTATGCTTAGCTTGATGGAATTTTGTATTTATTCTTTTTGAGATGCAGTTGCGAGAAATGTTTGGTTGTTATCAATAGTGTAAGACACGATACTTAATAGTCTTTGTGTTCAAATATGGTGCTTATTCCGTACTTTCTTCATAATAACAGAGTTGACCCTAAAACTTAGTTTCATGCTCGTAAACAGAGACCAGCATTGTATTTTTTTTTATTAAATTATACTAACATTTGTGAGTATTGTTTCCGTTCTTCTAGTTTGTTTTATTTTTTCCGAAGTCGATGTTATTGTATCTAAGTGAATGGTATTATTATCAGCTTGTGCTGATAAGCTGCAGAATTAAAGTCTCTGCAGTTTTTCTCCACTAATCTGTGTTCACCATATTTCTTGTCCATTTAATTCGTGGATGTCTCTCAACGGCCTTAGACCACTTTTTCTTGGCTTTCTTGTCTGTTTTTGTATTAAGGTTATCAGCTCCAAAATTTCTTTGTATATCTACTTTTTTTCCTCTTCTGGCGAAATGCCACGTTCATTATCATTTGAGTCTCTTGCTGTTTTAGCGTTTGTGACTTTATTGTGGTATGTGATACATAATTAAGTTCCTTTTGAGCAATACCTCGTTGAGCAATTTTCAGATTTTATTATTATTATTATTTTTTTTCCCCTCAGCTTCTGAATTTCTGTTTCATAAGTGAGGACTGGTAAGGTACCTTGGCCAAAATAACTTTTAAGGTACCTTGTGTATAGAGCATCTGAACACTGAACCATTCTTCTGAAACGAATCTATCCGAATTTTATTCTCATGGTGATTTCTTCATAGAACTCTCTCTCTCTCTGTGTATCTGTTTCCCAGATAGAGAGCCATGGTTGGACAATTTCTCGATGGCACCGTAATCATTATAAATTATTTGAACCTTTAAAATTATAATTTAAAAAAAAAAAATGATAAAAGTTTAGAAATGAAAGAAACGCCATTGTGAAATGCTTTTCAACATCTTGCTCCGTGTACAGCCCTCCGTGGCAGTACAGTATAGTGGCTTCGCCACTTGTCACTCGTTTTGGAGGTCTGCGTTCGAGTCCCGTCACAGAATGGAGGAAGTTCTAAAAGTCCTCTTCAATCGGGCTGTGGTTAGCTGATCTCAGGCGGAAGGACTAGGATCGCTCCTTGAGTTTTTCATGGTTTTTCAGCCCGCACATACGGCATATCGCCCTGTGAACACGCACTTCTGCAGACATAATACATAATGGCGCAATATAGTCGAAGTCGTTGATTCACATAAACCCGAGCAAGAACATCAGCTCTGTTTATGTAAAAAGTGTAAAGTGTGTTTGGGGTCAAACGGCACAAGGGGTTTCCCCCATCTCCGCGTAGTTTACATTGTCGTGTGATACAGTATGCTGTAAAGGCCAGAGATTTAAAAGTGTATGGATATTGTACATGATTAGTGTTGTGTACCGTTGTTCTTCTGGCCATTTAGCCGCCAGGCCTCTGCTGAGGCCAGACGTTGCCCACACTTTGCCCCGTGGAGGCAGACCAGGTACACCAATATTTTAAATAAGTACTCTGGCAAGTCCTGCCACCTAGTTTCCTGAGATTTCAGTGGCTAGGACCTAAAAAAAAAAAAAAAAATAATAATAAATAAATAAATAAAATAATAAATAAATAAAAAATAAAAATAACTAAGTAAAAAAAAAAAAAAAAATGAGAGGTTATCGCGTGGTGGTTATGCTAGAATTGTGAGGCCGAAAATTGTGGGCGAATCAAATTTGGCTGCAATTAAGTTTGGATGTGTGGGGCTTTCGCTTGCGTGCAGGTAGAGTGAGAGGGAGACTGAAGGCTGGGGGGCGACAGACAGAAGAATGGAGTCGATAGGGAGGGTGACTCCAAGATTTGGTGGGGCATGCCCATGCCCCACCAGAAGGGAAAGTGTGGGTGGCAAGGAGGGAAGGAGACAGAGGGACCATCACCTCCCCCCCCGGCCAGGGAAAGGGAAGAAAAGTGGACCAGGCAGGTCGCCAGGTCAGATCGCCAATAAGGCTAGTGTGCAGAGAGGCTCTGCAGTTTCTTCAGTCGGTGGAATGTCATTTTTGGGACATTGTCCCATCCGAGGTTTACAAAGTCCAGTTTATTTTGTAGCCATTCATTGGTTAAGATCCCATCCGAGGTTATTTAGTCCAGTCAGCTTGGATGTGCATTTGCGATTTCATTTTGTTCCTTCTGTTATGAAGTCGGATCCCTGCGGGTTTGATTTGTTCTGTTTATGTGTAGTCATTCTATTGGTTGTGTTAAATACCTAACAACCAGATTGAATTAATACGATTTTGTCTTCTATTGTTGTCCGCGTTACTCGCCGAACTGCACAGATTTCACACACACAAACACACAAGATAATGAATAATAAAATAAAATAATAATAATAAATAAAAATAAAATTTGCTCATTCGTCTTCCAAATATACTATCAGAAGTAAACGGCTTGTCTGGAATTTTTGATAACTTTTTCAGTAGTGTATGCTGATAAGTAAGTAGGCATTATTTCTCCGTGATATATACTGAAGTCTTGTTATTTGAGTACTGTTTGCAAATCTTATCGGAAACATGTTCAGAGAAATCTCCAAGATTATTTGCATGTAAGAGCACAAAACAAGAAACTTTTCTTAAAATAAATATGTTTCTTTCCAGTTGAAACACTGAACGGTAGAAAGCTTCTTAGCTTCTTGACCATGCTTTCTCTAAGCATCTTCGATTTTTTCATCTCCATCATCTTTCTCATACCCCATTCGTTCTTACAGCACGCACTTAGGATATCTTTATTACTTGCACAGTTTACGACCTCAGTGGCCAATGGAAAGCATCGGTCGCAGTACGTTGGTAGAAACTCTGTAAGAGACCGTGTGTGTGTGTGTGTGTGTGTGTGTGTGTGTGTGTGTGTGTGTGTGTGTGTGTGTGTGTGGTCCACCCAGTGAAAGTCTCTGGTGCACGATAGCCAGTGTCGCGCTTTGGTTTGGCTTTCCGTTTGTAGCGCGGAGTTTGGGTTATTTCCGCTCTAGCTGCAAGCATTTTATTGATTTGAACGCGGTGGATGGCTCCCCCTGGAACCAGAAGGTGAATTTACAGAATGGGGGTCATACTTTATTGTAAAAAGAAAGCCACTGTCTCTCTCTCTCTCGCTTGCTCGCTGCATATTGCATCTCTTAAAAACATTTCTGCTGTTGTTGTCGCACTGGCTTTAGGGAAATTGGATAATCGATAATTGAATTGGTTTCAGAATTCCTTGTCGCTGTGAGTTGAGCCTTTGGAGTGTTTCATCATTGATTTGTTTTGTTATTATTACTTGTTTTGCAATCAGATGAGCACAGACAGGAAGCACCTCACTCATATGGAAAAGTTTGACTTTGTCGTGGACATATGATAAGCGTGACTCAGTTATCCTGTTCCCTCAGGACCAACAGCTATCATAAGATCAATGGAAACTTTTCTCCTGCCATTTGTAATCGACTTTCCCGTCCATCTGTTTTGTCTGGTGACGCGATTACGTAGAACAGTCAAGGATACAGGTCAATAAAGCTTGACAATAAGAAAGATAGCTTTTAATTATTGCGCACTAGTGTATTGCCGCATTCGCTGTACTGAAACTTGGTGACACTGATTGGTACATGCGTTGTGCCATAGTAGTCATGGTATTGATTATTGCCAAACATTGAGAATTACTTAAAGCTAAATATTGTGTATATTTATTTGTTAAATGCAGTTGAAGTAATAAGTGTTCAAAATTATGATGGTGGGTAGTCTCGACAATTAGTGAAATTTTTAATAGTGTTATTGCTTTGCATTCACATTAGAAGCCGGTCAATGTGTAATAAAGATGGCCGTAATAATTTTCGATTTCTTTTGCATTTTCAGAAACTTTTCTGTCACCATACAGTGCTCTTTCCTTTCCTCATACTGAATTTTGCAGCAGTGGTGGACAAAAGTTAAGTATAATCAAGATTGCACACTTACTTCAAGCATCCGGAGCTCGGTGGCAGTTGAAACAATTTTGTAACAGGAAACCACAGCACGACCTTTGCTGAGCTAATAGGTGATGACTTCCGTAGAATGTCGATAACGGTTGGAAAACTGCGATAAGTAAGACACCGCATAGGATGGGATACTGTATCGGTACAGCTATTACAAACCGAATACGGTCATAGTGTACAGAAAGAAGCAGTAGACCCAGCAACACAACCAGAGTGTAGAAAATTAGTCGCGCAATACAGACTTTGTACGAGATGGATGCACTGGTGTGACGTACGTATGGGAGAGAACGAGTGAGTGAGCTACGCTAAGCGTCAAAGCAACTAAGGCTACGAGGCGACAAATATCGTCGCCTCCTCGCCTTAGTTGTCTGTAAATTGTCTTATATTGTCTGTGAATTGCGTGTGTGTCTGCACGTGTAGCACAGTGTTATCGTCACCGTCCCAATCCCGTCGATGACGCAAAGAAATTTAATGGGCATTTTCACTCCGTGGCTGAGTTAGTAGGTCCCAGGCGTAGATAACAAGGTTTTTTTCTCCAAGAAACTAGGGTTTTTTTCGTCCAGCAAAACAGGCAAATCGACCAGAGAACAGACACAATTTACAGACCTATTACACAAACGGGTATGTGTAAGAAATCACTGGTGGCACTAATATAATAATTTGAATTGTGAATTGCGTGTATTCTGTGATAGATTTACATTTTTTGCTTTACGAAAAACTCCAGTTTTCCAGGGGAAAAACATGCAACCTTCACCTGAGACTGACTAACTCAGTCGCTTTGTGAAAAAGTCCATAAAAATTCATTGACGGGTTTCGAACCCTGGAATTTTCCACCCAGTGTGAGTAGGAGTAATTATATCCACTCTGCTACCGCAAGGGCTGTATGTACTCATAAGTCAGAGGCACAGTTTGATGCGGACTGCATCGTGACCATATTAAACTTCGGTGATCATGTAATGGTTTCTATCTGTTTTACGTGTTTCGGTCTTGTCTCATTGCCTATGCACATAACCATGATACTGGTTGTCGTTGCGTTCTGGAATAGTTATAATGCCTTCCTGAAGACTGGCAGTTGTGCTGAAAAGTACCCTACGAATATTAGCATAGTTCTCCCCCCTCCGCGTTTAGTCATGTGGTTATATTCACAGTACAGTGATTATAATAGGAAAGGCTTGGATTCGAATCCCGTCAATGACGCAAGGAATTTTGTTCTTCCTCACCCCTTTTTCCCCACTCCGTGGCTGAGTTAGTCGGTCTCAGGCGTGGATAGCAAGTTCCACTCCCCTTCCCGGAAACTTGGGTTTTTCCTTCAACAAGACAGGCAAATCGACTAGAGAACACACGCAATTTATGGACATAAACTACTCGGCTGACTCTAATATGACAGTTTCCCCCCCTCCCCTTCTGAGTGTTTCCGAGTGTATTTATTTATTTATGCCATCCTAGCTGCTATGTGTGTTAATTGCCAATGCAGATAAGGTCACAAGACGTGAATACATATGTCTGTATTGTATTGATGTGTATTCTTTGTACCATTAAAATAACATTATTTTGTCACCATTGAAAGCTGAGCCGCTCGCGACTCGCCAGTACTCAAATATGTTTCTTTCAGCTGGAAGACAGGAATAAATTATTTTAGCTGAAAAACCTTGGCTAGCTATAAGTACCTCGAGTCAGCTATAAGTACCTCGAATTACAAATAAGGGCACCCCCTCGCTCTTGTGACTCAAGGTTCATACACCTAGTCGGTCGGTTTTATAAAAAATTAATTTATTCTTGCCTTTCAACTTAAATAAATATGTGGACCTTCAAAACGTATGTATATTCAATCGATTCTCGATGGTATTGATCTGGTCTGGTACCTTATAGTGGCTGTGTAGTAGTTCCTTCTCTTTAAAATTATCATATATCACACAAGTTCTTATATCATATTGTGCGTTCCTATAGTATACTGTGCGTGTATTTTGTGGTCAGTTTGCTGGATGAAAATCCATGTTTCCGGGAGAATAACCATACAACCCTTGCCTGAGACTGACCAATTCAGTGATGTGAAAAAATCAGATAAAAATTTTTCGCCTCATTAATGGGATTAGAACTCAGGCATTTTCTACCCTATTATGGTAAGACGGTGATTATAACCATTGTGCTCCCTCGAGGGTTTCTCAAAGTACTCTTTTAAATAAAGTTATCTGTTGTGATAAATTGGTTGAGCGTTGTGTCCACTTTTTAAACACGCTGAAACCATTCCTCTAACAGCCACTTCACAAATCTCCTGGTGGTTCAGGTTGATAGCCGTAAACTTTGTTTCCACGAATATTGCATTGGCAACTAAGGCCATGTTGCTCTGTGTACATTGTTTTTAAATTGCGCGTGTTCTGATGTCGATTTTCTGTTTTTCTGGAGGAAAAACCCGAAATTCCGGGAGAAAAAGCCCTGCTACACTCGCCTGAGAACGACCAACTCAGCCACGTTGTGAAAAAAACCCATAAAATTCCTCCCGTCATCGACGGGATTCGAACTCAGGTCTTTTCCATTCGAGTGTTGGGAGGACGGCGATCCTACTAACTGTGCTACCCACGAGGACTTGGAGAAATAGGAAAATATTCCTTTACTTTAATAAACAAATTATCTTTAGCGTTAGTTACAAAAAAGAATGACATTGGATCGGAGAATTCGAGAGCTAACCTGGACTTTGAACTGTCTTCTATATATCATGTATATATATTTGTATTTCTTTAATGTATCGTTTTAAAGGGTCTTTCCACCCTTCAGTTGGAAAGAAACAGAGGAGGGAGTGGATTGTGATTATCTAAATTACCTGTAGATTGAACAATGATGTTTCCAAATTTTGGGAGGAACCTCTTAATATAATAAATAAATAAAATAATAATAATAATAAAAAATACTATCAAAGCCTCCGTCCTGATTTCGTCCAATAGATGATTAATAAGTTCCTGCAGAATCCAGAATGCTTATTTAACCTCCTATGGACGGATGAAGCGGTCACCTTTATGAATATGCAATAGGCACAAATTGTACTGTTTAGGCGAGAAAAGCCGTCATGTGCGCGTTGAGGAATTATCCCACAAATGAGAGGCGAGAGATGTGTGTGATTTTGATTTAGGGCATTTTAATTTTAAACCATTAACAATCAAGGGCATTTTGAGGCATGTGCAATTAATGGCGCAGATATGTTAGCTTACTGTGGACCAACGTTATCCCAGAAGTTAATGAACGTAGTTTTCTTGGAAGCTTAATTTTTATGCAGGATGGTGCTATTCACCATAATGAGAATAATATCATACAGTTCTTTCTAGATACCTTCGCTGAAGAGCAATTATCAGTCGCCATTTCCCACATCTCTGGTACGTGAAAACCCGTGTTTGTGGAGATTTACGTTTAACTCTTCAGATTTGAAGGGGCGCAATCGGTCGGATGGAGTAGTATTAATGACAAAAAAAAAAAAAAAAAAACAACAACAACACAGTTCACCCATCCATATTGCGAAGAATTTGTCTAGTTCTCCCTTGAATTTATTCAGTCCATCCACTTCCACATCAACAGATGGAAGCCTGTTCCAACAATCAACCACCCACCTGCTTAAGGAAAACTTCCGCACATCTATCTATCCTGCAACCATCCTTCCTCAACTTTATGAATTTATGCCCCCTCATTGTGTGTAGACTGGTGGAAGAATACAATTAATGGCGAATGTTAACATTCAGCTATTCAGTCTATTCAAGGCTTTCAACACTTCAATCAGATCTCCCCCCAGGTGCTTAGTCTCGAGACGTTGCAATTTGCAGAACTGAAGCCTTTCTAGGTAAGAGAACCCTTTTGTTGCCTTCGCCAATCTGGTTGCCCTTCTCTGCCGTTCCAGCAGTTCTGCATCCCTCCTAAAGTGAGATGACCAGTAGTGCGTTGTGTGACCAGATTAATTATAAGCTTCTGAGCTTATTCGTGTACTTAGATTAATTTGGCTTGGCCCTAAATCCACAAAAGACTGTAATCATGATGTACTCGCTCAAAAATTCGCCTACGATCGAACACCCGAAACTCAATGGCAAACCTATCCCAGTTGTTGAGACGCATAGAGATCTGGGAGTAACATTTGATACTAAACTTACGTTCAAGTCGCACATTGACGTGATTGTAAAGAAAATGAACTACTTACGTTGAGCAACAAAACAGCACCTCTTGCACGTGAAACAGACTACAACAAGCGCACGATATTTAAGAACTACAGTGTATTCGGCCATTTTGTATGGCGCCGAATTGTGGGCTTCAGCCACCCTTACCCACATGAGGAGAATATATGCGAGTGAATTCTGGCAGCTGAAGTGGACAAACTATAAGCACCATCTCCCTCAACAGTTAAGGATATTTTTCAATTTATTCATATCAATCTTTTTTAGTCATGGTAGGTTTTTCCCTCCCTGTACTTGGGTAAACAGGTGAGGGAGTATATAAGAGCACTGCTAAATTATGTGTAACTGACAGCGGGGTTGCCAATGGTTGGCTGGGACCGCTTTATGTAATAAATATCAATATCAATCAACAGTTAAGGACCACGCAGCTTTCTGAACAGCTTAAACTGCAGCGTTTACCAGACATCATTGCCTGGAAACGGTTAATAACCACAATAACAATGATGACTGGCACGATATCATCTATCATCACCATGCTTCTGGCAGCTTTGTGAGTGGCAAATCCCGCCTTCCCGACAACCATACGAACTATATGAAGCAACAGCAGTAACTAGCCATGCAACGTGTCAGAGTTCGAGAAAAAAGCGAGACGTTGTGTAATCACTTTTACTGCACATGTAAATCGATATTTTTCGCGGTGTTTTTTAAATATATTCTTATACGTCTTATCGGGAATTCATAAAAGTTGTAATATTATCCGAGATCACAATAAGCGGCGTGCACTGTATAAGGTCAAGTTTTATTAACATGTTTTAGGATTGTATTTAATTTCTTTTTTTACAGATTCATCTGACAGGAATTCGTAAGTTCAACAGAAAATTTAAATTTAGCTAAGAACGATAACATTTGCTAAATCTAAATTCGTATTAGCATCGATTCTATTTCATTAATGTAAATACAGCTAAAATAGTTTAGCGTATCTATAAAATAATATAAAATAAAATTTTAGAATAATATATATCTGTATATACAAATTTGTATGTATAAGATAGATATATATATATATATATATATATAATCTTTATTGTATACAAACATGGTATATACAATAGACCCTTCACAGCAGTAATGCCAGGGGTTTTACATTGGCTGGTGGACAATAATAGCCTTGGGGAGACGGGGCCCACATCGAAGTTCGGGCTCATCCCCCAGAGCCAACAATAAAATAGAATCAGTGTCAGATTGTTTACAGGATATATGCTTTTGACAGTATTTACAATGAAATAATAAAGATATTCGTATTTACATTATGTTATATTAATATTTATATTCATAAAGACATCGTGCTTTGAACATTATGTACAACACATTGGGCATTATTATGCTGCCCTTATTAATGTGCACTTTGCCTGGCCAAGGTCAGGCTCTTAAGGATCTGTCTTCGGTACCTCCGATCCTTCACAAACCTACAGAGGTCGCCGTCAATTGAAACGATTGTGGGAAGCATCTCCTTGGGGAGAAAGCGGTCACTGAGCGATAGTCTGTTATAGTGAGCTGTGAGCATGGGAGCTGACCTCAGTCCGGGTAGAGGGATCCTCCAGCCACACAGTTCCCAGATGCTTGGCTCCGAGACCATTCCGGTTGTCATCTTAACAGTGAAAACGAGGCGTTTTTCTAATACAAGATCTGGAAGTCGGGCAAAGTGAAGTGACGTCGCCATCGCAGTTGTCCTTTGCTGGGGTGGACGACGATGTTTTTGCGTGATCCAACGAAGGAGCCAGTATTCGGCGGAGTACACGCGCTTGATGTTGGTAGGGGCCGCGGACCCCCAAATCTGTATATATCTGTATATACAAATTTTTAATCTATAAGATATATCTATAGATACAAATTTGTATCTATATCTATAAGAATATCTATGTACGTGTACTGTACATAGTTAGAGATGAAGTTGTGATCAGAGAAGAGAGATTATGATTAAGGCTTTAAAACCCTGTTAAATACTATTGTATTGAATGAATGACAATACTGCACTTAGTTCTGGGACTTAGAACTACAGTAATCACCACCAATATATTCTTAATAATTCAGCATCTTTCAGTGCAAAAGAAGCTGAATCATCAACTGTAACCATTAATTTGTGTATGTGTCTGGAGGAGGGAGGATATGGAGTTGTCACGCGGAAATCACCTTCCATTTCTCTTGTAATCGTCCTTGAAGACATTTGTCTTATCGTATAACGTCTTCAGCGTGCACACCAAATCCATTCAGCTCTTATTCAATCACAACTGCATTCAGAGGGGTGAGATAATGACATTTAAGAACCTAGCGTTCTCTTCTCGAAAGGCGAATGCGTCACTTAGAAGGGGCGGAAAACGTGATTAAGATTACTCTCCTCCCCTTTCGCTCCCTTCTTACCATCATCTTTGTGATGCTTCGGGGCATATCGTAGAACGTGATTTATCCGTACAAAGAAGCGGTTATCTGATAAGTCCTGCAGCATCTTTGTGTGTGAGAGTGTTCTCTCTCTCTCTCTCTCTCTCTCTCTCTCTCTCTCTCTCTCTCTCTCTCTCTCTCTCTCTCTCTCTCTCGTACATTTTTTTCCATATGCCGATAACGTCTAGCGCCAATGATTACTCGACCTAACTAACCGATCCACATTACACTTGCATACAGGCATTGATCGTTGTGATGAAGAAGATCGGTTGATGAAATTGAATTGAGATTAATGTAGTTTTAGCTTCTCTTTCTTGTAATAGCAGATCCTGTCTCGATTGTCGTGAGGATGTATGTCTGCAATTAAGACATATGTCCCGGAAGACCAGAGATAAGGATTCAAGCAAATAGAAACTAATATCTGTCTCATTTTTTCCCCTGTCCTTTCAGTGTACGGTGTGTATGTATGTGTGTTTCGACGGTTTCAAATTCCCAACTCATTAATGGAGAATCATTCAGGCTTTACGTGGAAGGGGGCCGGATACGTTTAATTGGCAGTTAATTAATTGATATATTTTTTTTATTTCTCTCGTAAAGTTTATCAATAGTCGAATAACTCAAATATGACACAACAGACAGCTGAGATTGTCTTGAACACTGCTATTGCCTGTTTCGGTGTTCATTGAACAGAAAATATAGTTGTAATTTTTAAATATATTTGGAGGAAAAAAAAACGAACTAGAAAACATTCGTCATTGTGAAGGCGCACAAAATATTTTTATTTGGGTTGACTATAATGCCTGTTTAGATTTTTTACGGTTCTGCAGAGACCTCCTGTCATGTTGTATGTTATCAGTCTCTCACTCCACACACACACACACACACACACACACACACACACACACACACACACACACACACACACACACACACACACACACACACACACACACACACACACACACACACACACACACACACACACACACACACACGCGCGCGCAGACTCACACGTACGTGAGGAATTATGGCTTATCAAAAGTAGTATTCTTATCTCTCCGGATTTCCCAACTGTTATAATACATCATCTCACGCACTTATTTTCACTCGAGTCATGTGTTGAATACAGTTAAAAAGTCTAAGTTCGTTATCCGCCTTGTTGATATCAGTAAACACATGCAGGTGTGTTTACTGATATCTAGTCAGATGTAGGTCATTTAGAACTTACAATTATACATACCTAAACAATCTTGTTTTGGGGGTGAATTTCATATTTTCACCAACTTTTTTTTTATTAATACCGACCGGTTCTTTATTTTTGTTTTACTATTAAAGTACTGATTTGCATTTCATTACAGCTTTTATTTTCTTTAGAGTAAAATCAACTTCTGTTCTTCTTAGACACCGGATGTTGCATTGGTGGCGTCATCTGGTGCATTGTTTCTCAATCTTTCCAAAATCAAGGTCCAAATTCACAAACGGTTACTATTTTGTCAGGAGCCCATCTCCTGCAGCGAGGCGCCTCCGTATCCAGGTGGGCAGAAGCAGCAGTGCGTAGCACACGCTTCTTGATTAGACCGGGGTTCGAGCCCGTGACCACCAAATACGGAGGGTGCGGAAAGGTCAGGGAATGACCACCGCATATCCCCGGAGCAATATGGCCTTTGTTGCTAATGATCCTAAAAACCAAATAAACAACAAACATGTGGCTGTTCCCAACCGGTGGTTCGCGAAATTGTTCCAGGGGGTTCGCACTAAAAATTCTTTAATGACATTTTTGTAAACTACAAAATAGTTGTATATTAATTAATGCGTATAACCGCATATCCGCATACATAGCAAGCATGCGCGACAGGATGTTTATGGGGGAAATTGGGTGCGAACGTGCCGATATATACTGCTGGGGTAAAAGGGTAATAAAAAAAAATAAAAATTATAACTAATAATAAACAAAGGTAGAATAAAGTAAAATAAAATGAAATATAAAGTAAAGACTTGCCAACGAAAGAAATCACGGCTCCTATGATTCCTTATAATTAGTGTACTACTATACAGTATATCGTGTTAGATAAATATGGTTTCCATACAAATTTTTTTTTTTCATTCTCAAAGACTATGTTATGTACAGGTACTTAATAATAATTTTATATTACTACGCAATATCGCTTATAAAATCCTAGTACTGGAAATATTTTATAATAAAAATTCAGAACTATTATACTATTTCAGATAATATACGCTTAGTGGTTCACAATAAAAATATTATGTTGAAAGGGGTTCGCGAGCCGGAAAAGGTTGTGAACTGTTGAAGAGTAATCTTAGTATTCTTAGCATTTAGTGCCACATTAATTACTAGAATTAGAAAAACAACAAACGAAATACTCAAATTTAACTACATATTAACTCTTGCTTGTTACAATAACAAAAGTTCTTAACTATATTTATTCTGTATAACTCTATGTGCATGTATATATACAGGGGGATGGACAAAATAATGAAAGTAGTAGTTTTGTAATGGCTGTTGTGACGTATTTAAAAATGCACTGATAATTTTTCCCCCCTTTGGAGAGGTTCTTGCACGTAGTACTGTGACGGAAAGACAATAAAAATTAATGTTTAATTAGAGGTGATATAAGAAGGTACATGAATAAAATGACCTACCTGTCTGAATCCCTGATAAGCGTGTACTGTACCTACAATTTGACCCAGAGAAGTAAAATTGTAGATACAGTACACCGATTTTAGTCACCGATGTCCCTGCTAAGTGTGTACCTACAATTTGACCCAGAGAGGTCAAATTGTAGGTACACGCTTAGCAGGGACATCAGTGACTAAAACTGCTGATCTGTTTAATGTACCCAGAGTAGCTCTATAGAAAGCGATGTGTATTTCTCTAAAAAAAATATGGAAAATCAAAATATGATGGGAAGAATTGTTGCAGAAATCGAAGCTGGCTGAAAGAGACCACCGGACACTAAACGGATTGTAAACCAAAAATATAGAACTATTTTGCCTCAAAAATAGCTGTAGAACTTAATGTGAGTCTCCACAAATCTAGTTTCTAGCAAACAGTTCCGCGAGTACGTCATAAAGCTGAAATTTATGGCAGAGCCGCTATTGTGAAGCCACTTATTACTTATGGTAATGTTAGAAAGAGGATGCAGTGGTGTAAGGAACACAAAACTGGACACTTGACAATTGGAAACGTCATATTTTCAGTTGAATCATCATTCACACTTTTTCCAACATCAGACAGAATTTACGTTTGGCGAGTGCGAAAGGAAGCACACCATCCTCTCTTGGCTAACCGTCAAATATGGATAAAGATAAACGGTGGTTTGGACAACAGTATTTTGGTTTTCTTTAGATCTTGTCAACACCCTGAACTGGCGAATTACTATTTCTTTGATATTCTGAGCGAGTAGGTTCATCCAATGATGCAGAAATTGTTTCTCACAAACGAAGCCATGTTTAAAGATAATACTCCAATACACACAGCCAGATGTATCTAATCTTCGGTTGAGGAGCATAAAATTGAGGCTAAGCTTTTCCCATGACCTCTACAATCACCAGACCTAAATGTATTGAGCCGCTGTGGGTATATTTGGAGAGGAGAGTGAGAATCAGATTTCATCCAACTTCTTTACTCAAGGAGCTTGAAACATTCCTTCATGAAGAATGGTCCAGTATTCCTCTTAAGACAGTTCAATATTTATATGAGTCTATTTCACCGTAGAATACAAGCTGTTTTAAAAGCAATGGGCAGCCGAACCCCATATTGTGTGTGTGTGTGTGTGTGTGTGTGTGTGTGTGTGTGTGTGTGTGTGTGTGTGTGTGTGTGTTCTCTCTCTACTTGTATTTTTGTATTTTATAACAGAAATTTATATAAAATATGTTTAGGTAAGGTTCATGGCTTACCACAAATGAAACTCTGGTATTAAACTATTCACAAGATAAATAGTAAATATAAGGAATACGGATGTGTTCACAGTGGCGGATTAAGGATAGTTGGGGCCTCTAGGCAAATTATATTTGGGGACGTCCCAAAAAATAATAATAAAAAAAAAAGTTAGGTGGCAAATAAATGAAATTTTGTACTTTTGAATTTTTTGCTTAAATTTTCGCTTAAATTAATCAAGATTTTTATGATGTTTACTGAAAACATTAATCTATTTTAGAACACTATAGGAAAATGTCTTGGCATGGGTCCCCCAAAGCCTGGGGCCCCTAGGCACGTGCCTCATTGCCTTAATGGGTAATCCGCCACCGCGTGTTCATACGAATTCAACATGGATGACTTCCGACACGTTTCCTTTATAATACGTACAGTGTAATAATTACTATGCCAGAAACTTGAAGCATTGAAAACTCATATAACGTGTACACCTTACGGATATTTCCATGAACCAGCTCATTCGACTAGTGAATTGACTTCGGATTGCATGGCAAAGTGTATAATAAATACCGATTCAAAGTCTTTGTTGCGTAACTCAGAGGCTAGTAATTAGTAACATATAGTCACGTGTCAAATGATGGTCAGGGTTCCAAGGTCATTCTCGGTACCAATGATGTAACGGAAACGAGTTCCCATTGTGCGAGCGACCTTCACGAGCTGATTGAAGTGAGGAATTCAATGCGGGCCCCCAAACGCCATGTACCTGTCATTTGTGGAAAAGAGAGAGAGAGAGAGAGAGAGAGAGAGAGAGACTGAAAACATACATACGTACACACACACGAGCACGCAAGCTTACGTGTGTATGTATTATGTTGAACGAAGTGAGATTAGCGAAAACCTATTACTGTATGGCAAAACTGATTTTTCAAAATTTTGTTATTAACGAAAGACTAATTGATCTAATGTTGCAAAATATAGGTCACGGCGGAGTGCATATTTTATATTCACCGGTCGAACCTGGTCGAAAAGTAGTTCCCAAGACTGTAAAATAATGACTTTGCAGTATAGAACATTAGCTTTATTTGTCAAGATTAACAATGTACAGTATTACCACAGTGAGCAGACTCAATAGCTACTCATTCACAAAATCTCACAGTAACAATTATTTAAGATAAAATTTACTTTTGGATTCCACACTTAATTACATTGTATACGATAGTTTCTGTAGTATACAATGTCGTTCTTTCTCTGTCGTTCCTGGACAGAGAAAGAAGCCAGTTTTTGAATTTAAATTATAATACAACTATTTAAGTAGTGTAGTTGTATTACAGTATTTTTTTCGGAAGCATCCCCCCCCTGGAAATTCTATTAATTATCCTTCTGAATTTTTTGATTTTAGTACTCATATGGATCAGATGAGGATCGAAGGAAAGCTTATGGTCAATAATAACCCCAAGGAGGTTTGCCCGAGTCCCTGTAGGGAGCTGCTTGCCAAAGATTTTGATTTGAGGAGGCCTCCTGAGATGCGGCTCAAATTTTAAAAAAAAGTATAATTTTTGTTGTAGTGGAGTAATTATAAGTTTGTTAGCCAATGACAAGGGTGGAAAGGTCAGATAAAATCAGATTTGCATTCACCTCCAACACCGCACGAGAATTGCCCAAGACCACAATTGTCAGATCATCAACGAAAGCAATAATTTTACAATTCTTGAAAGAGTGGCCCAGCCAGTCTTCAAGCACAAAATTCTATATAAGTGGCCCCTGGAGGCACCCTCAAAAGAACTTCCTAGAGACAAAGAATTTTTGATATGACAATTACTGAGCAGTCAGATAAGTAACTTTGCAATAATCTGTTCATATGAAAGGAGTATCTGGCACACCGGAGACGGTAAGAACCAGACAGTGTCGAAGGCGCCGTAAAAGTCGACCCTAATAGCTAGTTCAGATTTGGACTTGGAATTTTCAATGTGCCAGATGAAGTTAGACAACACTCCTGTATGAATTAAAGTCACTGGTAGTGAGTGTAATATCAATGTTCGACTCGTCGGGTGAGCTTCAATAGGTGGGAGTGGGCCTGGTCGATTGTGACTGCAAGATTATGAATTAAGATAATGCCCTCAAGAAGAAGGTCTCTGGCGTCAGAAACAGCATTGAACCAGAAATGGGACTTGTCATTAACGTTCGGGGTAATGAGGACATTTCTAGAATAGAGGAAGTTGAGTGCAAACTCCAAGAAACTCCAGTGAGCCACTGAATTCTGCAGAGTGGGGGGGACAGTACATTGACAAAAAATAAAAGGAGAGAGAGAAATGAGAATGTGATTTCCATACAAGTCGCCAGTTTGTACCAGGGACCCTGCATAACAAAACATCTAATTTTTTGTTTAAAATGATGATGCATGTTTTAGGGTCTTGGGGAACAGGCTGCACCACTCGAACTTAAATGAAATAGCCAATAATCTTGGAGATATATCCAAGCTGATCCTTCAAGTAGGGCTCCTGGATAGAGATCATGTTCACAGAATTTTGCTCTGCAGCCAGCCGACTCCATCGATTTGAAGAACTTTAATTTTAAGATTTTGTGTGGTGCAGGAAGAAGAATGAGAGTGAAATCCGTCAGAAGATCTTTTATCCTGAACTGTAGAGTTATCTGAGTTACTCGCCATCAGCAGTTCTGAGCCGTATCATTTCCAGGGCACGTTGGCATTCGGGACAGGCATTGTATCTCTCACCGAATGCTGTGAAGCCCTCTTGCGTTTCTTTCAGTTAATGGAGACTGGCTGCTCTTCTTTGTGTGGGCACTCTGCAATGATGTGACCACTACAGGCCCAGTGACCACAGGTTGGAGAGCTGTGAGTGCAGTGTTATGTGATGTGCCCGTACCCTAGGCAAAGAAAACATTTGGTTATTATTGTAAATGCTCTAAACCTGTGGGAGCCACAGCCCAGGAACATCTGGTTAAGGGATAGCACTCCTTTATAGATCTTTGGTGCAAAGCTGACAACTATGCATTAGTTAAGGATGAGGTTGATTTGGTGTTGAACCGGAACTTCCTCAGTGCCCGCCTTTACTTCCTCATACGAGAATCCTAATCGATGTGGTTCTTAAAGTAAGAGAACTGCAGAAGAAAAGTTCATAGAAGAGAATTGCAGGATTTGATCTTGTTGGAGGGGATGTGGCGACGCCAGCAGAAGAGAGGAAGAGTTGGTATCGTGATCTTGCTTGAACGCGGTTTCCAAGATGACTCCGCGATTTCTGATCACTCTGAGAGATTTTATTTTAACCCTCTTGAAATCGCTTTCGAGCGCTTAGGGTACAAGCCTCACCTAGTTTTGAGTTCGCTGGTGTCATTGGCTCTCAATAGAAGGACGTTCACTGATGGTTGGGTTTTGGGGCAGAGACTGCGGCAAGGATGTTGGTATCAGAAGAAGGTGATCTGCAAATGATGATGTGGGATATATGAAGATATTGGTGGGTTTGTTGTGAAAATGTCTAGGACTTTTTCGAGGATGGTTGCTCTGGATCATAGCTCATCATTGACGGCGCGTAGCTTCTCGTTGTCAATTAGCAGCTCGGTGGCAATTGTCTTCAAGTTTTACCACAATCTTGGATGTAGTTCCCTGCTGATTCTGTGAATCTGGTTCAATCACAATCGATAAAAGATATCAGTTCTTTATGAAGCTTAGAGAATATCTGGAGAAGGGGGTGGGAGTATCGTCAAGACGCTTTTTTTCCTGCATTTCCAGAATCGGAAGGAATTCCCAGCTTGGAGGAGGAACTGAGGGCAGAAGCAAATGCGCTATACAAAACTGATGCCGCAACAGGAGTACATGGTATAGGAGTAGCTGGAGAAGCAGGGGTGGGGGGGGGTCCTTGAAATCAGCAGAGTTGTTACCAGGAGAGAAATTAGACTTTAGTTTGATTTGTTCATCTGCAGAAGCAGCAGTGTCATACTGGGACGAAAGCAGCTTAAGTTTATTGTCGCTCTTTTTCTTTTCCTTCCTGTGTGAACGATGAGGAGTCTTATGTCATGTTTTAGGCAGAAGAGGAGGAAAATTATATGATTCATCCTCAGTGGTTGAATGGGAGCAGTCATTAAACGTCATTATTTGCACTGAATTGATGATTGTGTCAAGGGATTAAAGTTATTGGCACAGCAATAAAAAAATATTAAATAAATAAATAAAAATCAATCAATATAATTGTTGTTATTTTTGTTGTTATAGGGTTTTAGGAGCATCAGCAACTAAGGCCATATTGCTCCGTGTATATTGTCTGTAAATTGCGTGTGTTTTCTAGTCAATTTTCTGCTTTGCTGGGCCAAAAAAAAAAAAAAAAAAAAAAAAACCCGAACTTTGGGCAGGAAAAAACCATGTTACCCTCGCTTGAGATCGACTAACTCAGCTACGTTATGAAAAGGGCAGATAAAATTCCTCTGTCGTCGATGGGATTCGAACTCGGGTCTTTTTCACCCGGTGTGGGAAGGACGGCGATTCTACCAACTGTGCTACCCATGAAGGCCAATCGATATAAATCAAGCTAACTCAGTAATAATTCTGTTAGTCTATCCCTGACCTGTATCCTGGCATTAGTCTGCGTGTGTAGCACAGTGGTATCGTCAACGTCCTCCCCACACCGGGTGGAAAAGCCCAGATTCGAATCCCGTCGATGACGCGAGGAACTTTAATGGAATTTTTTCACTCTTTGGCTGAGTTAGTAGGTCTCAGGCTTAGATAGCAAGGTTCCCTTCCCCTCCACCAAATCATGCAAATCGACCAGAGAACACACGCAATTTACAGACACAAATATGGGTTTATGTAATCAACCTTAATAATTTTTTTAATATATATTTTTTTTGTATCCTGTCAAAACAAAAATATATTTTTTTTCTATCCTGTCAAAACAAAAATATATATTTTTTCTATCCTGTCTTTAATTCCACTATTTTCTGGAATATGTATGCTTTCTTAATTGAATAACTCAACTAGTGGCACCAGGCGGCGCTACCATTGCGAAGAATTCGCATATTCAAATAAGAAGTTCCTTCCAATTAATTAAAATATATTAAACTATATCGAACACTCTCTCTCTCTCTCTCTCTCTCTCTCTCTCTCTCTCTCTCTCTCTCTTGCAGTCTCCCAAAGAAAACTCCAGGGTGCGCATACCATTTTTTTCCCTCTTTAATTTTTATTTTTGTCTCAAAATGAGGCACCACAAGTAGCCTACTATCAGTAATGCAAATTTTGCTGCCGTTTAATTAAATCTATTCATATTCATACTTAAAATATAATGCAGTTAGAATACCTTGTTATCCAGACTAGCAGTAGTCGTAATGGAGTAATGGCGGCTTGCAGTGGGACCAGACAAAGGTTTCGACGCGACAATCGGCAAGCAAACAACAAGGCAGCCATATTGAAGCAGACACGTACGTAGTGGACAATGGTAATTTCGGGTCAACACCAGGCTGAGCAGAACACTTACTGCAACCGAACCACTCAACGAAAGTAGGAAAGCAGCTTATCACCACACGCAGAACAACTTCTAGAAGTTGATGACTATTCATATTCATGAAGGATAAATAAAACAGAGCCATAATGTTCAATGAGTCCTACGTTTATATTAATATACAGAAATAAAGAGGAATTTACCTTAATACTTTTTTGTAGCATGTTTCACTACAGTACTCTCAAATTCAATCAGACGTAAAATTATCACACAGTGGCTTCCTTCTCTCATAGACATATGAATGGTTCGACGTATCCGCAATCGTTAGTCAAGATCTCCCAAGCCGACCACCAACACATCAAACCATCAGCACATAACCCTGAGAGTCAGAAGACATCTTGTCTAATATTAAAATCAATGAAGTGATCACGGCGTATAAAAGTTAAAAGTTTAAATGAGCTAAAATAATTTAACTCCAAATTGAGTCAAATTATTTTAACTCCCATTGTAATGTAAAATAGTGGCCTCCATAATAGGGTGAATGCGGGACCCAGCAATACGATTAATGGTGGACCCGCCGTTGCTATATGGAAGGCCTCTAACCACGGGAGATGGCGTGCATCACGAGCATAATCCAGAATTTCAGGGTTAGACCGTTAGACCGGGGTCATAATTACAGTGCTGCTCATACCAGTAATGCTCAGCAACGGCTGAGGCGCCAAAACCTGGATTATGCTCGTGATACACGCCATCTCCCGTGGTTAGATGCCTTCCATATAGCAACGGAGTGTTTCACAATTAATCGTAATGCTGGAACCTGCGTTCACCCTGTTATGGAGATCACTGATTTACACAATGGGAGGTGGAAAGTTAACAACAGAGCTACTTGACAATACAGAGTTTAATGGTTAACATTTTTCTGTGCCTCGTACTCCTTCCTCTCCTTCCCTCTTCTTTTCCCTTTTCCTTTTCTCCTGCCACACTCGATGCACAGGCATTGATTATTCTGAAGAAGAGGGGCGGTGCCTTGAAAGCTTCTTGTCGTATCATATATACGGTACATGCATCGTGTATATTTTAGCGCTTTTATTTGGTTGTTTTATTTATATTTTAATTGTATTTAACTCCGTGTTATATTATTGTACGTAGTTAGTGATTTAAATTCTTATATAAATTTATAATTTATTTATTTTTAATTTGTATCATTGTTTACTTTAGTGAATCGTTTGAAATCAGTAAAAGCGATATTTCGTTATCAAGTAGGTGCGGTTACAGCGCGCACAGGAACACTAACACCGAACAGTGGGGAAAGGGTGGATCTTGCCTGGTGCGACGAATCTCGGTTTCTGCTGTTTTACGCTGATGGGAGGATCAGTATATGGGGAAAACAGTATGAATCCGTGGAACTATCTTGCAAGGATTCAGAATATGGGGAAAACAGTATGAATCCATGGAACTATCTTGCAAGGTGTAAACAATGTTGGCTGATAGTGGTGTAATGGTGTGGGCAATGTTTACCTGATGCACATTGGGCCCCTTGGTACTAATGAAACAAAATTTTGATCCCACAGGTTATGTGGAAAATTTTTCTGACCACGCTAAACCATTCTTTTCTGTAATGTCTCCATCTGCGAATGGGTTCTTTGAACAGGATAATGTGCTATGTCACAAGGCCAGAACTGTACAGATCGGATTTCAGGAAAAATCGAGTGAATGTAACCACAATCCAGTTAAGTACCTGTGGAATGAGGTGTACGAGCTCTTCGAAGTAAAGATCAGCAACTGTTCCAGTTTGTAATAATTTTGGGCTACAGTTGAGTCAACATGGACCACCATCCCGGTGACACTCTTTCGATAGCTTGTTGAGTCCATGCCACAACGAATCCAGGCTGCTGTGAGGGCTGCGGACCTCACAGCAGCCTGGATTCATCACTATCCGGTGTGTGTGCCTAATAAACTGGTCACTCGGTGGATTATAACCCAGATGATACTGAGAAAAAAAAAAAAAAAAAAGAAAAAAAAAACAATAACTGGGAATATCAGAAATGAAGAAAAAGACAACTCTTTGTAGTTCGATAAATTAGGACTACAGTTCTGCAGAGAAGGGTTTTAGATAAAGAAATTTTATGAAATTATTTTAAATAAAATATGACTGATTCCCGAATATACCGTTGTGTGTCATGGAGTTATGAGTATGTTGCACTGTGCTTCGATAATATTTACGAACGAATCTGTATTAATCTTTTCATGAATAATAATTACGCATGACTTCACAGCGCTTTTCCAGAACGTTGACCCGGTGATAATTCCCCAAGGATTCCCATTCGCCATCTTCTAGATATGTCTCCTTGTTGGTATCATTGCTTTTAGTGTTTATGGGTGCCTAGTGACACCGAGTTCTTTTATTACATCACATGCCTCGCATTGTTATACGCTTATCGCAATTAGCTCTATTGTCTTTCCTTCAAGGTTAAAAAGCTGGTTGGCTGTATCCCAGGGAAAACCTTCCCTTGTCTGTAATCGTGGTAACACAGCAGTCAAAGGACGGCGGAGAACGTTTCATTTCCTGGATCTAGAATTTTTATTTAGAAATCCTCATCCGTGCGAATTCTTTAATTTCTGGTTTCGTTGGAAGTTCAGTTTCAATTAAATTGGCTGTAACTCATGGTAGTTTCAACACTATAATTGTAGATTCCGAAAAAAAAATTGAAAAATCACATATTAAGTTAAATTTTGAGCTGTTATTTCGTTATTTGTTTTTTTTTTTTTAGGAGCATTAGCAACTAAGGCCATATTGCTCCGGGGATATGCGGTGGTCATTCCCTGACCTTTCCGCATCCTCCGTATTTGGTGGGCACGGGCTCGAACCCCGGTTTAATCAAGAAGCGTTTGCTACGCACTTCTGCTCCTGCCCACCTGACTACGGAGGCGCCTAAATTTTGAGTGATGCAGTCAATATGATGTTACATCCGCTGGGTTATTCACGAGGACTTATACCCTGGTAACGCTAATTTTCGAATTAGCAGAAGGGCAATTGAGTCAGGACTTCGTTAGTGTAATTTTTACCTAATGGAAGAAGTCCAGAAAGATGATATCGTACGCCGACGATCTGAAGCTCTTCATTCAATCAGATCAGCCGGAGCAAGTGCTCTCTGTCCAAAAAGCTGCAACAAAACAAATCTCTCAGATGAGATATTTCTTCAATACATTGGCCTTGAGCTAAATGTCGAAAAATCTGCCCCCAGATGATGTTTATAAAGAGAAGAATAAATCCAATCTACATCTCTATAAATGGACATCAAATTAAACTTGTCAACTCTCACAAGGACCTAGGTTTGGTCTGGGATTCGAACCTGCTTTTCAGGAGCACTTCAAGGAAGCAAGAAACAAATTCTTCGCAGCCCTTTGGTCTGCTCGACAGGAAATGGTTGATTACGGCAATAAGAAGCTGATAACTAAGTTTGTCATAACGTGTGTGGTACCGGTGGCATTCTACGCAGCATCGGAAATCTGGTCCTCTGCCCCTGCAGTCTACCTGCGACAGTTCTTGGGGATTGAATATTGGCTTCTGCAATCATCAATAGGACTTCGGGACATCCTTACTATCTCTAGGGGTATACTACATTCGCTGCATGGAATGGTCCCTTGGAAGCAAATCATCACCACTCGCAACATAATTACCCTCTCCAAACTCATTTCGGGTAGACTGGATGCTCCTAACATCGGTAACCTTATCCTGCCCACGAATAACAGCAGAATAACTAACCTGCAAACATCTTTGATAAGACCTGTCCTCAATCAAATCAGCTCGCTCAACCATATGTTCCCAGCAAACACGATTTGCATTCACAAAGCCTACAGATCAGAAGTTTTAGCTGATACCTACACAGTCCTGCAATTTTAGATCTTTCATGTCACCATCGCTTTTCGTGGCTACTGTGTTGGAGGATGATATGCGCTTCTTCTCCTGTAGCTGACAGCCTGCAGCATCTTACGGCGTCCCCGCACTCTTCTCGGACAGACGCTGAATGTATTTAGAATATTATGTGGAACCCAATCTGTTAACTTCTGAAATTAATTATTGCCTTGATCGCTGTATATTTTATTTTACGGAATATTGATATTGTATTCCTTTTTATAATTCTGTTTACCCTCCTAGCATTTGATTGCTGTCAAGGGGTGGATGTAACTTTTCTTTACCTGATTAAATTAATAAATAATAAATAAATAAAAACATTTTATTGCATTGCAATAATATGACCCTTCACGGCCAGGAGTTTTACGTCGAGAAAGCTGAATTAAGGGCTCATTGAAATCCTAGCAGCCTAGATACTTTATGAGCAGTGTATATGCTCGTCACCCTGCTAACCTCTTGTGAAGCATAAAACATAACAGTAGGATAGAAGCTTATCATCTTCTATCTGTTCTGCATAATTTAATTAAAAGTGAATGTAATCTCTGTCCGCACAGCCATGGTGACATTTCTCTAGGTGCTTTTCTTTATTGTTAAATCAGATTTGTTAGATTCAATTATAATGCTAAACTTTTTGTTTAAAAGTATACTGTGACTTCGCTGCGTATAACCTTGGCTCACGTCATTTCTCTTCTGCTGGAAAATAAAAGGTTGTGGTGAGGCGTTCTTTTGTTTTCGTGCATTTTCCTCGTGTACGAAGGCAGCTACACAGAAACGAACGGAAAAGCCACATTTTATGGGATCGTTTATTGGTGTCATACAAGTGTGACCGTGTTACCAACACGTGTTGCTGTCTCCTTTACACCACTTGCCAGAAATGAATTTATTTTATCTCGGACTGCTGCCATGTAATGGGTTGTTTAGTGAAGATATGTGCACCAACCAGTTGGGAAAATCTACTACCTCATGACGAGATTTGATATACTGTTTGCGGGGTTGTATTTCTAACAGAATGCCGCGAATTTTGTCTATAAAAATGGTAATTCTATGGAAATTTTTTTTCTTAAAAAGTGCAAAGGGTAAATAAATAAAATATTTTGTTTAATTATGAAATAAATCTATTCGAAATAGCCGAATAACTAATTCTAATGAACAGCTAAATATCTGTTAAACCCACCATGGAGATGGAAATATTAGAAAAGCAGCTTAAAACTTTTGAATTCTCTGAATTTTTTTTTTTCAGATAGCATTGGCTTATATTCTGGAAAAAAATTATTCCCTCTTATGTTCTTAATTTTGATTTAACTGGTTTTATGCTCAATAATCAAGGCCAATTCCTACTATTCACTTGTGACTTCTTGAACCACTGAGTTATACCAAATAATTATTCTTTGGTGTTTAGAACAGTGGTTCCTAAACTGTGTCACAGCACTTTTGTGCATTGTGATATTTTTCAATAATGCCGTGAGATTAGCAAAAACTCCACTGAATTCAATGGCAATCACTCTTTAGGAGGGCAGTGAAAATAGCGCATTTTTATTCCAAGTGTGACTCACGTGACAAAGAATTTTGAAACACTGGTTTAGAATATGCTCTGCACTGATGGAATTAGATCTTTAGGGCATCAGTGTACTGTGTCTGCCGATTGAGTGTATTAATATGGTCGATTGACTTTTTTTAGGATGATAAAAATAGAATTTTTGGAGAGGGGGAAAAAAAAAAAACACATGCTAGCCTTGTTCGAGACGGGCTCTCGGCCACAGTAAGAAATAAGTCCATAGGCCTAAATGTTACTCCTATCTCAATACGAATTACTGTTTTTAATCACGTCTTTAAATGAGACGTTTTCTTCGTTGGTGATATCCATGAAGAAATAAACTATTCTAACACTTTAGCACCATGATAAATATTTTAATTCATTTGAATGCATGTGAACAAGACCTAGAAAAGTTATCACCTTTTGTAATTCAGGATAAGCCAATACCAAGAGTCACATCTTATGATAATCATCATATTTTACTTAAACTTGAGTTTCAACCAGCACTATGCTCACATAGCACAGCAAATATAAAACCATGTGGATCATTTAAACAAGAAGCAGTAAGATCATTAATCACGTACAGCGCTGCACTACCCCCTTCTAACGTATGGCTGTGAGATATGGTCGGGTGTTCCACTGTCCTATTCAAGAAACAAATGAAACCATTGGAACTAAGAATTATGGCGGCCTGTTGGCCAAGATAATCGTCGTTCAGATAATCAGAGCATCAGATATCAGCCAGATCATCCAAGTTCCTGCTAGGAGCAATTCATGTAGTGGCCAACTTTTAAGAACAAATCTCACAGTAATCCACCAGATGGGCAGACTGTTCCCCAACTCAGCACTACAACCCATAAATGTCCTCGGTATATCTAAACTCAGCCTGCTGATTATATATAATTCGTCCGATGAAACGAAACGCATATCATCAACAGAAAGAAATGCACCAATTAGAAATCGAAACAGCAGATAATCCAGCTCACCAGCCAAATGGAAGACATTTTATTTTATGGAAGACATTCATAATCAAGTTTCCGACACTTCAAAGACACCTTCAAAGAAACCTTAAAAAACCTGCGGGCTCGGGGCAACAAGTTATTATTATTATCTGTTTCACAGATAATAACATGAAAAATATATACAATGATAACCCAGTTTAATTTAATACAATATGTATATATTTTTCATAACCATGGACCCCAGTACACCAGGCCCATTCGTTACAGATAATAACATGTTTCACCTAGCCTTCAGGGACGTGAAGTGTTTTACTGTACCTATACAATAAAAAGGATTATTTATTTTAATTGAAAGAAATACTGTATTTGTCACCTTGAACAAGCTACGGGATCGAACCCAGGCCTTTTACACACGGTGTGAAGGAGTACCGATGCTACCCACGAGGGTTTCTATAAAGTAAATGGAGATTTTTTAAAAGTTATAGCTGAAATTTTAAATATATTCTACATTTGCTCAACCGGTGTGATTTGATTCTTATTTTTAGCAGGTTGGGTCATTATATAAAAATTCGCCATATAGATGTTGCTGGCCTATTTTTTCCTTATATTTTATATATTAATTCTCTATACATGTACATTAAAAAAGTTTTCCTGCTAGTGATATTTATTCGAGCCAATGGGAGAAGAGAGCGAGGCAATTACGTCACTACAAATGCAATTAATTATTGACAACTAACAACATAACGTTCACCAACCTTGTGCATGTGCTTCGCTGTCTAACATTTGATGTTCCATTGTAACGATTTTTTTATTTTAATGAATATTCTATATTTGTACACATTGTTTAGTAATTTGTAAAATATTTGTACAGTTTGTAGTTTAGTTAGTTAAATGAATCCTCAGGGACCGCCAGAAGCCGCACTATCGATCGATCCCCCCTGAAGTCTCCATGGTCGATGTTGAGCCTACAGTAGAAGAAGTGAAAGCAGCCATACAATTCCTAAAGAATGGCAGGGCACCAGGAGTGGACCAAGTCACCACAGAAGCGATCAAAGCCGGGGGAGTTGTACTGCTTCGCCGACTACACTCACTCCTCAAAACCATCTGGTGCACTGAACAAATTCCGCTAACATGGAGGAAAGCCATTATCGTACCGATCCACAAGAAAGGTGATAACCGGGATTGCAAGAACTACCGTGGCATCAGCCTCCTTTCCATCATCGGAAAGGTCTTTATGAAGATCATCCAGTCAAGGCTGCAAAAACATCGCGAGCAAACCAGTCGAGAAGAACAGGCGGGATTTAGACCCGGGCGAGGATGCTGTGATCAAATCTTTGCCATCCGTCAGCTGATGGAGGAGAGGATCCGGTGTGGACAGCGAACCGTCATTGTTTTCATTGACTTTAAGTCTGCTTTCAACTGTGTCCATCGGCCTACCTTATGGAAACTACTAGAGGTCGAACATGTACCTCGAAAAGTCATCACACTCCTTCAAACTGCATACAACGGTTTAACCAGCCAGGTGCGCATCCAGAACGATTTATCTGAGGAATTTGCCATCCAAACTGGAGTCCGCCAAGGGGATGTAGCCTCCCCGTTGCTTTTCAACATCGTGGTCGACGCCATTATGAGGCAAGCATTCAGAAACAGACGGGGCATACAATATGACAAGGATCACTATGTGACTGACCTGATGTTTGCCGATGATAGTGCTATCTTTGCTAGTAACGACTCTGAAGCCACGGACATTCTCTACGACATTGCCCGCATTGCCCGGCCATACGGTTTGAAGATCAATGCTGATAAGACAAAGGCCCTAACAACAGATGGGTCGCAAGCCACCATCTATCTCGAAGGCGTCCAGATCGAGCAAGTGCAGGACTTTAAATACCTTGGGTCGCTGGTCCAGGAGAAGAAAGTTGCATCCACCATGGAAATCCACAGCAGAATTGGACAGGCGGCCATTGCATTCGCCTCGCTCAAATGGTGTCTGTGAAAGAGGACCAACATTTCCTCAAAGACTAAAATCCGACTCTTCCGGACTTTGATCCTGCCCATTCTCCTTTACGGATCAGAAACAGGGATTTGTCTCAAGCTAGATTTAAACAAACTTGAGGTATTCCAAATGCGATGCCTGCGGCAGATTTTGGGCATCTCACTTCGTGATCGCATCACTAATGATACCATCCGCACCAGATGCCAACAGCAACCAACCATTGCCGACCAAATCCAGAAGCGAAGGCTTAGATGGTTTGGCCATGTATGTAGAATGGGCACGAACAGAATACCATCCACACTCCTTTGGAGGCAACGACCCACCCAATGGAGCATCCAGCGGACCGCGCCTAGGAAAACGTGGGCCAAGCAAGTGGAAAATGACTTGAAGAGCCGACGTCTCGACCTTAACCAGGCCAGGACTGACGCCATGGATCGTAAAGTATGGAAGAACATCACAGAGCAAGTCCGAAACCCTGCGGCACCTACAGCAGCATACTGGTTGCGTGGCCAACCGCCTCCCCCAGCTGCCAGCTAAGGACCAAGAAGAAGAAGAAGAAGAAGAAATGAATCCCGTAGTTTGTAGTTCAGTTAAATGTTTTAGTCCTGCTGTTCGGATGCAACAATATTCCTCATGTATTATTGGAACCCGCAGCAAAAGGCCTTTTCCTAAGTGACCTATGTGAACGCAGGTAAATACAAATTACATAGTGATATTTATTCGACCTTGAAAATGACGCGCACAGGTAAATAATTACATAAGTCATTTCCTGATTAGATGTCGATCACAGTGACATAGTGTTTTTTTGTCTGGCGGCACCGAGGGTCTTCCCCAACTCTGCGTTTTTACTCTGTGTAGAATACAGTACTCTGCATAAGGCCAGGGTGTGTCTTAGTGTGTGTTTTGTGAAGTATTAGTGTGAGTTGTGTTGTTTCCTCTGACCACTTAGCCTGGGGGAGGGGGGCTGTTGAGAACCCAAAAAAAAAAAAAAAAAATATATATATATATATATATATATAATATATATAGGAAAGGAGATAGGAATAGGGTAGGTAAAAGGGATAGAGAACAGAGGGGGCAGTGTTGAGGTACTTCCTGATTTAAAAGGGGAGACAGTAAGGGGACCCGTGGTACAGGACGCCCATCTTGGTCCAGATAGTGGGAGTTGAAATTGGGTGGTGGAGTGAACCACCAGGCAAAATGGGGTAGGGGCCATACAGGGTGGGAGAAGGAGATGGGGAAAGAGACTCAACCACCCCAGGTGGTAGGAATCAAAGAATATAGGGAAAGAGATTCCTATGGTGGAGCGTGCTTTTTGCGGTTCTGTCCCAAACTGTCCTGGGGGTTACCCTAATGGCCAGTGTCAGCATCCCACATCATGCCAGCTAGGAAAAGCTACAGCATGGTGTCATCTTTGATAACCATGAGGCCCCTGAGGGCCTGCATAGCGATCAGTCTGTCTAGTGAAGAGGCTGAGCTAGACTATGCAATTAATAATAACTTTCATTCACTTAACATTCACACAGTTTTACCTTTTATAGTTTTTTCTTACACTTTCTATTTTCTTTTATATATTAGATTAGATAGCGATCATAGTGGCATAGTGTTTAGGGTAAGGCGCCACCTGTGGTCTCCCACAACTGCACCATATGTACTCTTGTGAAGTATATACAGGACTCTGTAAATGCCAGAAATGTAAAGTGTAAAGTGTGTTTGGGGTCAAACGGCACCAGGGGTTCCCCCATTTCCGCGTAGTTTACATTGTCGTGTGATACAGTACACTGTAAAGGCCAGAGATTTAAGTGTATGGATATTGTACATGATTAGTGTTGTGTACCGTTGTTCTTCTGGCCATTTAGCCGCCAGGCCTCTGCTGAGGCCAGACGTTGCCCACACTTTGCCCCGTGGAGGCAGACCAGGTACACCAATATTTTAAATAAGTACTCTGGCAGGTCCTGCCACCTAGTTTCCTGAGATTTCAGTGGCTAGGACCTAAAAAAAAAAAAAATAAAAAAATAAAAAAATAAATAAATAAAATAAATAAATAAATAATAAAAATAACTAAGTAAAAAAAAAAAAAATTTGAGAGGTTATCGCGTGGTGGTTATGCTAGAATTGTGGGCCAGACAGAAATGTAAGTAAAGTGTAAAGTGTAAAGTGTGTTCGTGTCAAACGGCACCAGGGGTTTCCCCCATCTCCGCGTGGTTTTCTTTGTGGGTGTAACAGATCACTGTTAAGGCCAGAGATTTAAAAGTGTATGGGATTTGGAAGTATTGTGTTGTGTATCGTTGTTCCTCTGGCCATTTAGCCGCTAGACCCCTGCTGGGGCCCAACGTTGCCCACACTCAGCCCCGTGGAGGCAGACCAGGTACACCCAGCATAATTATTTACTCTGGCAGGCCCTGCCACCTAATTTCCTGAAATTTCAGTGGCTAGGGCCTAAAAAAAAAAAAAAAAAAAAAAAAAATAGTAATAATAAATAAAATAAAATAAGTAAAAATAATAATAATAACGCGATTTTAAGGGGTGGTTCGCTAATGAGGTTAAGTTTCGGAATTGATGCACGATTTGGCTGTTATAATTTGGAAGTTTAAGTTTTTGTCGTGTGGGGCGTACACTGTGATGTATAGAGAGAGAGAGTGGGGGGAAAGACTGAAGACTGGAGGGGAAAGACAGAAGTATGAGGCCAATAGGGTAGACGACCCCAGATATCAGTGTGGCATGCCCATGCCGCACCAGGAGAAGTAAACGGGGGAGACGGGGGAGGGGACGGTCCCGGCCCCTCCCACCGCCAGGATATGGAGAGAAAGTGGGCCAGACTAGGTGTCCAACCCAGATCGCCAAAAGGCGAGGCAACAGCGTAGCTGCAGTCACAGTCATGGTTTTTGGATATTCAGTTCAGTGTCGCTTCAGGTAGGTCACAGTCATGGTTTTTGGATATTCAGTTCAGTGTCGCTTCAGGTAGGTCACAGTCTTGGTTCAGTCTCACTTGTCTCGTGTTCATCTTATGGGATCAGGAAGAGGAGTGATGACTCTGGTCAGTTTGTAGTACTGCTTTGATGTCAATTCAGGTAGTCATATTCGTTGAGAGCATCAGTCCTGGCCATTTGCACCAGGTCATGAATGGAGGGTTATCTTTGTTGGTAATTTCTTCTGATCGGTTGTAGTCATGCAGTATGTTCATGCTGTAGTCTCCTCCTTGGTTAGTTTCAATGGAGTTCTTCTATTCAGATGTTTCCATATTGTTGCGGATAGCGATTTCTGTTCTCCTTCTGTTAAAGATGTCCTGGGCGTAGCGGCTGAACGCGGTGTACTCGTCTTCCGAATCCAGGAGGTGATGCTCATTGTCTTTTGGTACAAATTTTATACTGGTGATGAGTACTGATCTTTGTTCCTCATAGCATTCACATTTGTGCATGATATGTTGCCACGTCTCCATATTGCCACAGGTGCAAGTTGGGTCCTCGGTCAGTCCGAATGAATTCAGTTTTGCGTTAAAGGGCCCATGGCCCGTCAGGAGGAAGGTGGTGTTCAGTCCTGGGTAGAACCATTTGGGGGCTTTTGGATAGGTCTTGTCTACGTAGGGTATAAATTTCCGTGTGACTTCACCCTTGGTCGTCTCTTGCCATCTCCTCTGCCAAGTTTCTTTCAGGTGTTCCATGATTTTCTGTTTTTCCATTCGGTGGTTGTTTGTAGGGTCCAGTGTAAAAGTGTCAAACGTGGTCGGTGTTCCCTTTGCCAGGTAGTACATCAACCCACATCTCGCCACCTCCAGGTCCAGAGGGAGAGTTCCCGCCAGGACCTGCAACGCACAGGTACTCACCGTGTTACACGCCCTGGTGATGGTGAGGAGTATTTTTCGCTGTATTGTATCGAGGATTCTTTTATTTACTGCAGTTCTTGCTTTGACGTACCATATTGGGGCTCCATAAGTAATTGCTGGGACGAAAATTGCTTTATAGTAGAGGGATAATGTTCTTTTGTTTAGTCCCCAGTCTCTGCGTGTTACTCTGACTACTAGTGCTGCGTATTTTCTCAGCTTCTCCTTCAGATATAAGAGGTGTTGTTTAAAGGACAGGTTGGAATCTAGGATAATGCCTAGGTATTTCATCTGTTTTGCCAGTTTGATTGTGCTTCCCCTTACTTTTATCTGGGGCGGCCGTCTGATGTCGAGTGTTCCTCTCAGTAGAATTGAGTTCGTTTTGGTCGGGGAAATCTCCAGTGTATGCAGGTTTGCCCAGTCCTGGAGCACTTGCAGTGCATGGTTTGCACGGGCTTCTAACTGTGATCTAGAGCTCGCTGCCACCGTTAGGACGAGATCATCCGCGAAAGCTTGTGCGTTGACATTACCCAAGTCGAGTGCCAGGAATTCATCAAAAACAATGTTCCATAGGAGCGGCCCCAGGACAGATCCCTGCGGGCAGCCCCTGCGGACCGATCTTGTCAGGCTCCGGAATGGTGCCATTACCCTGATTTTTCTATCTGAGAGGTAGGATCTAATGCAATTATATAAATTCATGGGGATTTTTGCCTTGCGGAGTCTGCCCAGGACGCTCGGCCACCAGAGGGTGTCGAACGCCCCGGCGAAGTCGACCGCAATTACCAGGAAGTACTTTTCATTACATTGTGCTGCGCTTTCTAGGAGGTTCCGAATTGCTTCAATCGTGGAGAGTCCGGGTTTGAACCCATATTGTCTGGGTGACTCTAGGTTAGCTTCTTCGTAGTGGCTGAGTATTCTTCGATGTAGTATTCTCTCCAGGAGTTTACTTAGTGTTGATAGCAGCGCTATGGGACGGTAAGAGTTTGGTTGTTCAGGTGGTTTAGTTGGGTTTTTCAGGATGAGCTTGAGATGTGCTGTTTTCCAGCTAGTTGGGAAATGGCCCACTCTGAGGCAGCAGTTGAAGAGGTGCAGAAGGGGTTCCGGTATGTGCTCCACCGCCCTCTTAACGAGTTCTGGTGTGTGTGGCATGTTGTTTGTGTATAGGATTGTGTTGGGTTCTGTTGTTTCTCTGACATCTGGGTCGCAGGGCCCTACGTTGCCCGCCGCCACCACCACCACTGGGAGGTGAGCCAGGCTGCCCATTCTACTCTGGCTGGCCTCTGCCAGGGTCGCTTGAGCTTCCTGACAGATAGCGATCAGTGCGTGTCGACAGATGTGTCTTTTACATAGAAAATATTTGAGTTACTCCGTCATACCTCTACATATTACGTAGAAAAGCGTGCGCGGGGGTTGGTGAGCAAAGCGAGCAGGGGAGAGCCCCCTAGTTATTATTATTATTATATATTTTTTATGGAAAAAATGGTCAACGTGGTGACTAACAAATGGCAGTAACCGAAGCATTGCATAAATTAAAACTACAAATCGAATTATATAATTCCGAAGAATGTCTGTTCTTTTGGTCTTTCCCTTTTACCTATTTCTTCACTGATAAGAACTAATAAAATTTCGAAACGGCCGTATGAGAGTGGAATTTTGTTTCTGTATTTTAGGCGTCCCTGATTTAACGAGGCTGGATCTCCAGGTTTGTCCAAAATGTAATTAGTTAAATTAGGATGACATGATTGGTATTTTAAGTGATAGTATACTTTGATTGCATGGAATCTAATATTTTACTGTAATTAACGGGGAAAATTGCTGCCATTCACTTTCGCGATGGATAGCAATTCAATAATTGGGAATTAGCAATTCATACTGTTTTTATAGTCATTTTGTTTGAAACAAAAAGCAGCGGTGTGCTGAAGATTTTGTATGTCAGGTTTGAGATCAATGTAGCTTTGACTAACTTTAGTGGTGCATCGGCAAACATGTCGAGTGCAGTCTTCTGGTTTTCCGAGCACTTCGCGTCATTTACCAAGGCTGTAGATGACCTCCGTGATTATAATCAAGGGAATATTTGGCTCCATTAGTCTGTTTAGGTTTAGATTTACAGTCACGGACTTGCGTGCATAACTCTGTGAGTAGCTGCGACACATTCATCTCATTTCTTCCTCCAGGGTTTATAAAATTTGCCTTAACGGACTATCACTGACCAGATGGCACTGAATACTGAATGACATTCTACAACATAGTAAGTCGATTATTTAAAGAAACTACTTGCAGGGCATTAACGATGAGAAATAGCTACGGAAACTTAGGGATTCCGCATACGAGAGGACAAAAAGCGTTGATTGACTGAAAGTAGAGAAATTTGGATTCAACTTTCGTAGATTCGAAAATTAAAAATAAATATTTAACATACAGAAAAATTTGAATATTAAAAAGCATAAAGAAAGGGAGTGGAGAGCGTGAGTGCCTCATTCTGGCGGTTTATTTAGAAAGCCTGTGACAGAGAGATATTCCTTGATCATATTTAGCAACCTTGCTGACGAGGATACTTTGAGTCCTTTAAGCCCTCTAGTTGATACCATGGCAACCGAGTCAACAACACTTGTTTGGACAAGAAGTTTAACTGATAAAGCGCAGTCCTTGTAAAGCCTTGCTGTTTTCTCTCCTGTATTGCGTCGCTTAGTTCCTATCTTCAGTAAATGAGGAGTTCGTTTTAATGAAACACTTAATATAATTCACATTCTTTATTTTTCGATAGTTTTCCAATTTTGTTATCTTTAAGAGAACAAATGGGGTGCAGAAGAGTAACAACGTTTTGTTTGTTTGATATTCATGTTTCGCAACACATTCTCCTGTTTGGCTAGTTCGTTTCATTTATTAAATGAAAGCACTCCAGAAGTTGTGCGAAGCCAAAAGGGGCACTGAACTTATTGTTTTCGAAAACTCAGTTGAGGGAAAAGAAAAATCACTATCGAAATAAAGTTTTGCGATCGCTGTGTTTAATAACAGGGGAATTGTAAACTGCACGCGTGCCTTTCAGTCAATGGAATTTTAATGTTTTTCTTTTTTCAAGTGATTTCCTCTTTCACTATTCCGACTGGTGAATCGATTCCTCTGCACACTGTTAAAGTAACGTTCAATTTGAAGTAGCATTCCAAGGAGGATGCCCCTTTTTCTTTCCGTATTTTATTTGTCTAAGTAGGTCACTCATCTGCAGTTCATGTGTGTGTGAGGAAGAGGGGTGACGGGTTGGTCACCATGGAAACAGAAGATGAGAAAACAGGTTATTTGATCCACTGAGATGCAGATTTGAAAGTGTTCTTTTTGCTTCATATTTGACAGCGAAATCCAGATGAGCAAAAAATGTCGAATTACTCTAAATAGTCTTCACCTCATGTAGCTACACATTTCTACTTCGGGTAATATTTTAAGATAGACTCTTTACATCACAATTTGCCTACTTTTTGCTATTTCGCTTATTATATGAGTGGCGGTGTGTGTGTGTTTCAGTTTCCAAATTAGAAATCATTTACTTAAGACCTAATGTAAATTGGCATGCAATTTTATATTCATGAGTCGCTCATCATTATAGGAAAGCTGTACTGTTGGCTCTGTTTCAGCTTAAACAGTTGCATTTTCAGTAATATTTCACGAATAGTCCTAATCAGTTGCTGAAAGTTTTGAATTGCTAACCTGTAAACTTCAGATTCGTTTACAATTACGGTATCTATCGTTTAGTTATTTTTATATGTTATTCAGTAGGAATCAATAAAATGTCATACTGACACTCTTGGTAGGTAATTGTTTCACAAGATGCCAACTACACTTTCAAATTGAAAGTCGTTTTATGTATAAAATTCTAACTTGCGAAGTCATTCTAGCTCTTTATATCCCCTTAAATCACACATAAAGCCGCTTTTTATTATTGTTGCCTAACTGATATTGTGACACCTGAAACCTTTGATTCCTTCACCTGGTGTTCGCACTTTTGTATTGCATCAAGAGAAATCTTCTATACAAATAAATACTTCTACTCTAGTTCATTCTGCTGGGTCTTTTTTCAATTTTGTGAAATCCTCTGTACTGCTTCCGGTAAGTCTCTGGTGACACTTTTTTTTTCAAGGTGATGAAAAGATGCTTCTATGGTGGACTGGCAAGGTATCCGACTGATATGAGAATCTGGTGTTGGCCGTCATTGGATAAATGTATTTGACATTCGATCGGTGTTGTTAAAATCGATAGCTGTTTTGCATGCGCAGAGAGGTTTGTCCTTCTCTGGTTGCATGTAAACCATAGCTCTTACAAGGTGGCATCGTAGCATGTTATTACCGTCATTCTGTGAAGTATATCTTTGAGGATGACAGAGAAAAATCACCTAGCGGAACTCACTGGGATAGGCTTCTGAAAACATGTCCCTATTGTATCGATTTTATTATCTTTTTTACAAGAGAAACACTAAAGATAGTCAGATATATGTGCGTGTGTGTAAAAGTGTTTGTGACTGCAAGATGAAACATTTCTTTACCCTCTAGTGTTTTTGCTGTTCGAGCAAAATTTTTCATATCTAGAATCGTGTTTTTATTGCTCAAAATAACTTTGCAAAACTTGCAGCCAAATATATTTTTAAAGTGATAAACATTTTTTTTTATTAGATCATTACGATATCGCTGTAGGATTAAAATGGATTTGGGAAGTGCATTTAAGTTGGGCAGCTGGAAATACAAACGATAGGGTGTATACTTATTAACATGAAGAACAGGCAAAAATTATAAAAAAATAGAAGATAATTATCTGTACTTGATAATGGATAAATAGACAAAGAAAATGAAAATGGCTGCTTTCAAATCGTTCAGTAAGAAATGAAAAAAATAAAATTGCAGCCACGGTGAATGGAAACTGAGAAGGAAATTACAAAGGACTAGATGAAAGGAACTAAGCCCACCTTCATAATAATTTACATAAATAATTACTACGTTATTTTATCTTAAAACTAATGGGAAAGTCAGTAATCTTTAAAATATTTAGAGGCAATATTGCTCACCATAGTAATTATAATTAAAAAAAACCCAGATTTTCCCATATATGAGAAATTATTTCTACAAGAGGCTAGCAAGTATTATTTTGGGAAGAAAGTAATGCATAATTCTTAAATCATACGAAAAAATTAACTTCCACAATGTCTTAGGCTAGAAGCAAGAGATATTTCTTATAATACTATCCTATGCCGAGAATATATACGGCATAGGACTTGTTCTCATGGGTATGTCAGACAGCGAAAAAAATTGGATCATTCCATGCCATCTGATGGTAATATCTTAACACAATGGATGACAAAGAGTAAAACATAACATTAATCGTAGTCGTATAGGTAACGATTAATGATGATTCCTAGAGAGGCTAGCCGTTAAAGTCATTAACCATAAATTGCAAAGTGGTGTGGGTGTCGTTAAATACCAAAGAAATTAAGGCTATGAGCCGTCAGTATATTGCGTCTGTTTTGCGTACATTCTTTTGTCAGTTTGTTCGACGAAAAACTCGACTTTCCGGTAGATGAAATCATTCAATTCTCGCCTCAGGCCGACTAATTTCGTCACTATGTGAAAAAAAAAAAAAAAAAAAAAACACGATAAAAATTCGCAGGGAGGATGCATTGGATGCGCCGCACCAGAACCCACGATCTACGGCCCCCAAACGAAGGAGCCATCAAAATCGCAACGTAAATAAACGAGGCCTGTTAACCACGTTTGTACCCGGGTTCACAAGTACCTTTGCATGGCCCTGAAAATTCGTCCCATCAAGATGGAATTCAAATTCAGGGCTTTTCCACGTCGTGGGAGAGACCGATGATCGTCACCGCTGTGCTCATGGCGAAGTAAATCTCAAAGCCATTATTACTGAGCTCAGGAGAGAGAGAGAGAGAGAGAGAGAGAGAGAGAGAGAGAGAGAGAGAGAGAGAGAGAGAGAGAGAGAGAGAGAGAGACGTCAAAAAATTGTTGTTCTTCAATCTGCAGTTGCAGACTCGCAGCGAATCTGGCATAGAGTTAATCAATAGATCAAACGATTCTGGGGATTATGAGAAAAATCTCTTTACGGGAAAGATGAATGGCAGCCAATGTGATTGCCTCAGTATGGACCGCTTAAACTTGTTTCTTGCAGATTGGAAATGGATTTTTCGGCCATCTGGTTGATTGTAATTTATTCCAACATATCAGAAAAAGGACAAGGGGCTCGAGGATCCTTGACTTGTTCTCACCAAGAATCCAAATTGAATACAAAATTTGATAATGCAGGAACCAATAGCAGATAGTGACTAGAATGTCATAAGACGGGTAGTATACAAAGAGATTTCTGTGATCAACGAAAAAGGCTTCGATTTCAAGAGAGCGGATATAAGTGATCGAAGTATTTCTTGGGCCCTTTTAACAGATGCGCTAGCTATACGCTAGTTCATTATGGAAAGTGTTCAAGGGATTTATCATGAGCGCTACAAATGCATTTGTTCCAGTGAACAATTCCTCAAAACAAAAATGTTCAAGTGGATGACAAGGGAGGATAGAGGTCTGATTGAGAAAAAGAAAAAAGCGCCCTAGAGTTATAAGCCATAACGAAATACCGAATTATATTAGAATTATAAGTGTATGTATATAACAAAACTAGTGATGGATAGGACAGGCAAAAACTGTATACAAGAAATCACTAGGAAAGAGAGATAAAATGGAGACAAAGAGTTCTTTTTCTATATAAACACAAAGAAGAGAGAATAAATCAGATGGGCCCCTTGGTGGAAGTGTCAGAAGTCCCAGTAGAAGTGGCAGACGAGTTGACTTTGCAATCTTTGAGAGACCATTCGAACCACGAGGGAACAAGAAGTCGGACTTGTATAAATTAAGTGATATAGCAATCTTGGAGAAGAATGATCCAGAAGTGGACAGTATATGTCCTGTTACAATAAAAACGTTACATGTAAGTGCATCATCCCATTGGAAATGTGAGTGAGGTCATCTTTAGACTGCTGAACGATCCCTGAACTAGATAAGCACAGAAATCTTCCCAATCCATAAAGGAGATGTGAAAGGTTCTGATAGGAAACTAGAGATCAGTGAGTTTGGCTTCAGTGGTGGGAACGATCATGCAGTTTGTAGTTAAGCGTTCGATACAGGACTATCTCAATAGGAATGGTATCCTTAATGGATCACAGCATAGGTTCGTGAAGGGCGAGTCTTGTGTGACCAGTCTACTTAATTATTATGACGAATTTATGAAACGGATGTATGAAGGAAACAACTTTGACATTATTTACCTTTACTTCAGTAAAGCTTTTACTATGGCTCGTTACGAACGGCTGTTATTTAAACTGGGGTAAATTGGAATTACTGTTAAGCTCCTTCATTGGATCAAGGGCTCGCTAAAAGATAGAAGACAGAAAGTAGTCATGAATGAACATTCCTCAGGGATCAGTATTGGGGCCAGCCACTTTTGTTTCTTATCTTCGTTAATGACATTTATGAGGGAGTTCAGGGAAGTTAAGGTTTGCTGAGAGAAATTTCAATGCAGTGCTAGTAAAGTACGTGGTGTGCTCTCTGTGATATGTGGCACCTTCACAAGTAGAGAAGAAGATATCATTCTCCCTTTATATATGATAATGGTGAAACCTTATTTAGAATATTGTTTTCATTTCTGGGGATGAAGAAAGGCACTGAGATTCTAGAAAGAGTTCAAAGAAGTACAACCAGATTGGAGAGGAGTGCTAATCGATGTCCATAAGACGAATGGCTTGGAATGTGAGGACCACAAAGCTTGGCCACTACACCTCCCGAGGCGTGGCGTATTGAGGTATTGTATATAAGGCCCTGAAAGAAATCCCTAGAATGAATGAGCGAGGCATATTTTCACTGGTAGGAGAAACAGGAAACTAGGGGACAGAAATATAAAATTTTGTAGTGTTACCTGCATGCTGAATCTCATGATGTTTGCTTTCAGGCAGCACTTACAAATCTTTGGAATAACCTGCTTGAAACTTGGTCGAGGCAGAGAGTTTAGTAAAGTTCAAAGTAGAATTGGATAGCCACTTTTTTGGCAACCCGAAAGGTATATGTGATTGAGAATTTTTTCCTTGTTTTTTTTTTTTTCCCTCTTTCTCTCTCTCTTTTTTTTTTTTTTTTTTTTTGGCCGATGCAGAAAATGTCCACCTCCTCCATTATTTCGCCATGATAATACTAATTTTCGGCAAAAAAAAATAAGATTAAATATATTTTAGTCATAAATTTATACAATACATGCAAGATTTAAGTTATATTCTGTTTTTCATTGGTTATGATATTTGGATATCATGATTAATTACAAATATACCTGAACATATAATCAACAGTGACAGTCTTAACATTCTCTAAAGTTTTTGAAAGGTTTGACAACCAAAACGCTGAGTAGAAAATAATATTATCAACTAGAGTATTTTGGTCCAATTATACCACAGGATCAACTACTCAAAAAAAAAAAAAAAAAACTCAAACTATTATACAGTTAGGGAAGGACGCTACGTGGTTGTTTCCATTCAGGTTAGTATTATTTTAAAACCACTCTTATACCACGTGAAAAATCAATAATATAGTTTATTAAGCTGTTCGCCTACATTATTATACATTAGGGCAGAGGTTCCCAACCTTTCTCGGTTCACGGCACCCCTAAGCCAAAAGAAATACTTAACACAGTAGTTTTCGACCTTTCAATATATACCTATATAATAATTTCATTCTTTGTATAGAGGTACTAAATAAAGATCACCACAAAATTAAAAAGATACGGTACAATGGATGTTGTACCGTTTTTATAATGAAATAAATCTATAAATTTCAAAAAAAAAATAATAATAATAATAATAATAATAACTTTAAGTAACTTAAACCCAAATTACACGGAACCCCAAGAATGTTCTTGCGGCACCTCGGTTGAAAACCACTGCATTAGGGTAATATTGTTGTTGTTGGAGGTTTTACGGCGCAACGGCAGCTAAAGGCCATTATGCGCCAAACAATGGTAGGATTTACCAGACATTAGGGTGACATTTCGGGCATCTTACCGATACCCATCATCAGACCAAACTGTTGGGAGACTAGAAAATAGAAAGAGTTACAAATTTGAATGATTTAGAATATTACAATTACCAATAATAAAATACAATTACCAATTTACAATTATAATTCTCAATATTACAATTACAGTTTGCCAATTATGGTTCTAAAGTATTAAGTTTTCAATTGTCATTACAATAGAAAACAGGAAATCTAAGGTAAATTACAAATTTGTAACCTGCTGACAGACTCCTCCAGTTGTTCCAGATGTTCCAGAAACCTGATATGCATACAGGCAAGAGGCTGCCAGTAGTTAATTTATAGGCGAGGGATTAACTCCAATAGCCAATAGGAGAGTGCCAACTTTTTATCCTGTATCGGTGGTTTTTAGAAGCCTGGGGTGACCTTTGCTCCCGTACTCTTTACATCAGGTTTGGTGTTCAGGCTGCTTCAGGATCTTGCCGATACCTATCACCAGACCTTGCTTCTGGTTCAGGTGGACTGGAGTAATTTACCTTAGATTTCCTGTTTTCTATTGTAACAGCAATTCAAAGCTTAATTGTAATTGTAAATTGGTAATTGCATTTTATTATTGGTAATTGTAATTGTAAATTGGTAATTGTATTTTATTATTGGTAATTGTAATTGTAAATTGGTAATTGCATTTTATTATTGGTAATTGTATTTTATTATTGGTAATTGTAATTGTAAATTGGTAATTGCATTTTATTATTGATAATAATAATATTGTAAATCATTAAAATTTGTAACCCTTTCTACTTTCTGTTCCTCCAACAGCTTGGTCTGATGATGGGTATCGGTTACGTTACTCGAAATCTCACCCTAATGCATAGTAATGAGGCGAACAGCCTAATAAACATAATATTAATTTTCACATGGTATAAGAATGGTTTTAATATAAAAATAACCTTAATAAAACTATTATATTAGGGCCACCCATAATTTCTTATATATGCCCATACATGTTTTATGTCTGTAAATTGCGTGTATTCTCTAGTCGATTTTCCTGTTTTGCTGGACGAGAAAACCCTAGATTCTGGGGGGGGGCGGTTTGCTATCTACGCCTAAGACCGACTAACTTAACCATGGAGTGAAAAAAAACTCCATTAAAGTTCCTCGCGTCATCGACGGGATTCGAATCCGTGCCTTTTTCACCACTGGTGGGGAAGACGGTTACGATATCACTGTGCTACGCGCGCAGACTGCGTCAACTACTGTCAGGGAGTGCATATTAGGGGATATGATCATAACAGTTCACTTTCCTATAAGCCAAAGCCATCACTTCATACCTACAGCCGACGCCTGTCGTAGGGGATATAGTGGAAAAATAATTTTACTTCAGAGGCAGAAAGTGATTTAGAGGAAATCACAGTATTCAGATCGGATGATTGCAATCACGCTGCTGAGATCTGATCTGGATATGCGTATGGTAATGGTTTTCATTCAGATTTGATTAACTCCAAAGTGAAATTTGGTGGGGTTACCGTAGTGATCTCGACCTGTTCTCATCGTTTGACCTAGGGCTATTGGTTGTTGTGCACAGAATGCTGACAATTGTTGTGGCATCATAAGTGTAATACTTCCATAGAGAAGTAGATGTTGTAGTAAGCCAGGCTCAAGCAAAGGTGAGGTGTTCCTGATTTTTCATATAACATAAAACATATAAATCAGTTCCTGAACACACGCTTCTACAGTTCTAATACTGTACACATAACCTGTATTAGAGCTTATATCTCTTTGTTTGGTTTGGTAATAAATAAAGGCTGGTGTAGCTGCATTGCGTGAATTCTGTGGAGATTAATATTCCAAGTATTTTTGGCTATTCTTTTGCCATGTCAATTACTTCTATTTAATACGCCTGCTGATTTGAAAAGCTAATTCATTTAGTTTTCCGTATGTTATATGTAAATGTAAACAGATGTGTATTCACGGGCTGATTTGCATGCTCTGTGAGGTTAAAAATAAATAAATAAAAATGGAACAACTCACAGAGAAAATCACTATTACCTCTGTCTGAAATCTGTGAGATTGAACAGGTCTTTGTGTTTGAAATTCCTTCCAGTTTGCAACAGAATTCGACTGGAACTTCTAAACCAGTGACAAGTGGCGAATCCACTATACTTTTTGTGAGAGAAAAAAAAAAAAAAAAAAAACAATGAAGCGTAAGTAAATACATGAATACAACTGTATATAGCTATGTAGGCCCAATATGTATGCTTAATTTAGTATTTATTTACATATAGCACATGAACCATTCTTTTTCCGCTCCTGATAATCAGGATGGCTCATATGCCATCAGAAATATTAAATGTTCTCCAATGTGAGAATTGCGGTTAAAGTTTATTTGACCGTAAGAAGTCGGGGGTCGCTTTAATGGTCGTTTTATTATTTCAGAAAAGGGACAACGATGAATTTCGTACAATGACCGACCTAATTCTGTTATTAGATGAAGGTCGTATTGAGAATAGGACGTTTGGCACCTTTCCAGACGCCTTTTCAGCACCCTGTAATCATCTTCACTCTTCAACTAGTAATCTCCATGTGACACAGTTTCATAAGGCTTCTTGTTATGGAGTAACATAATATTTCTATCTCTCTTTCTCTCTCTCTCTGTCACTTATTTCCCCTGACATTTTGCTTTCTTGCATGTACCTACTGTATTGCAGAGTAGTTTTTCAATGCACTGTTGTTAGTTTACCCTACGATGGCTATTTGGAATATTACAAATAGTTTTCATCCACAGATGTTCATGTTTGCATCAGTCATGTACACACAACCAGCTTACGTGACACGAGGCATGTTCAGCAGAAAATGAGGAGAGGTAAAACGGTACAATCTGTGAACTATTGGAGTTTGCAAAAGAAAAAAAAGGTTTCTTTCTGCATTCTCCGTTGTTACTACTCCGTTATTATGATCACATGTCAACCAGATAATGGGCATTCCTGATTACCTTCATTGTGTTTTATATGTATTATTAATAAACGAACAATAAAAGTCAGGATATTCCATCGCTTTCACAAAAATTGACATAGTTTCTGTCGAATGCGGAATGCTGTTATTTTAGATGTCTCAAATATTCAAGGTAGCAGACAGGTCGATAACAGCAGTGCCTTTGCTTACTAATACGAGTGGGAGTTAATTTATCAAGTAACCATAAGGAAATTATGAATTTAATCTGCTTTACGTTAATTAGTGGCATCAAACACACGCTGCATTTCTATCTTTGTCGACGTTAGAGCCTTACGGTTTTAATATTTTAAGATTTATTGAGTTAACTCAGTTTTCAGGAAGTATTATTTTTGCATTGTCATCGCTGTCGTAAGGCATAAGAGACAATCTAGAAAACTTATCGTTTTATCTAAGAAACGTAAAGTAATTCGATTAATTAACAGCTGTATACTGAAAATAAGAGAATTTTTAGCGCCCGACATAAACGATATCCCTCCGTATCGTACGAGGTTGAATATTGTATTTTTGTTAATTGTTAAAGAAATTGTTAAAGAAAACTGAAATCGTCTTTTCAATACACAGTTTGAGAGAAAAGTGATGCTACCTCGCGATGATGAACTCAAAAAGGAAAACGGTTTAATTCTCGCATTTATCTTTAGGAAAACCGTTTAATCTACTGTACGATAGCGTCAAATAACGTTATTATTTTACTAGTCGTAGAAGAATAATATAATTCAGTGTACCCTGTTTATTATACAAGCTTTACCTTTTGAAACTAGTGCTACTGACATTCGGAAATGTGTGCAATAAACTAATTTGTTTCAACGAGTACTTCAACGACCATTTCAGGTCGCTGCGCCCATCGTATACTGAATAACGCCATTATTCTATAGTAGGTTAACTTGTTTTCCTACAATTAAATACGACGGAATTTAATTTCCTACAATTAAATAAAACTCACCTTGTTCAGTTCATCATCACGAGGTAGCACACAGAATGATGGCATTACTTTTTTTCCAAACTGTATCGAAAAGGGTATTGTAGTTTTCTTTAACAGTTTACCAAAAAAATACAATACTTTACAACTTATTATGATATGAAATGCAATAAATTAATTCTCATAAAAATATATTATTATAAATTAGCACACTACAGGCATACCTCGAATAACGAATAGGATGCGTTCCACGAAATTACTTCGTTAAGCGAAACTTCGTTTTCAGAGGTAAAAATATTATGGCCAGAATAGGGATACGTTCCTACGTAAAGAAAATGAAAAGCTTTTTTTTCGAACAAAGAAAAGTTTTATTAAATAAACAGTCAACTTACATACAAAGTGAAATCACATTTTAAAATATGAGTCTAAAGTTGATTGCTTATGCTTTTTTTCTCTTTCATTTAACAATTGCCTATACGGAGTTATTGCATTTAACACTGATCGCTTAACACATCCCATATACCCAAACTTTTCTTCCTAAATCAGGATCATTTTCACTAAAAAAATTTAAAACGTTTTCAATGTCATTTAAGCACCTTTTTAAATCTTTGGTTGTTAACACTTTTTCTGCAGGAACTTCTTTAACTTCGTCTTCGTTGCTAACAAGGTTTTCTAAATCTTCCACTGAAAAACCATCATCTTCTGCATTCAATAAATTTCTAACATCCTCTTCATCGACATTTTCGAAACCTATTGATTGAGCCATCTGGATAACTTCATTTCTAATTTCTTGGATGTTATTTTCTTCTTCTAGTACAACTTCTGACCATATTTTGCGCCAAACTCCATTTAAGCATTTCTTAGTGACTTCTTTCCAAGAACTATCAATGTTTTCAATTGCGTTTTTAATGGTGTAGTTTTTCCAAAAATTTTAACTGTCATTTCCTCTTTATCCTCTAGTTCAGTTAAATTGCTTAATGTTCGACGCAGATAATAAGCTTTAAATGATGCTATTACTCCCTGATCCAATGGCTGAATCAAGGAAGTTGTGTTTGCTGGAAGAAACACAACTTTGACAGGAATGCATGTGTCCAACGTGTTAAGATCAGTAGGATGTCCTGGAGCATTGTCTAACAACAAAAGAGCTTTTTCTTCAAAGTTGTTTTTTTGACAATACCGTTTTACTTCAGGACAAAAGTGATTAACAAACCAATCAGTAAATAACTCCTTGGTAACCCACGCTTTTTTATTTGCTTTCCATATTACAGGTAAATTCATTTTTATGTTACCTTTTAACGCTCTCGGATTTTCTGAATGGTAAACTAATAACAATTTTAATTTATAATCGCCAGAGGCATTTGATCCAAAGAGTAACGTTAAACGGTCTTTGGCTGCTTTGAACCCAGCAGCTGATTTTTCTTCAATAGAAATGAAGTTTTTTGTTGGTAGCCGTTTCCAGAACAAACCGCTTTCGTCAACATTGAACACCAAATTTGGTGGAAAAATTTCACGTTCAATTATTTCCTTTAGTTTTTCTGGAAACTTATTTGCAGCTTCAACATCTGCACTTGCAGTTTCTCCTGTTAATTTTACACTATGAATCCTGGCCCGTTTTTTAAATTTCTCGAACCAACCAAGAGAAGCCCCAAAGGTTTCCGTAATTTCTTCAGTTTGTTTAGATTTCAGGTGATTAAACTGAAATATTTTTTTTTATGTTAAATGGGGCTTGAAATTGCGGACTTCGTTATATCGAAGCTTCGTTATCAGAGGTAACGTTAACCGAGGTATGCCTGTATTTTGTAATAATATATAAAGGTCTTTTCACTTAAGACCAATTATGTATAAATACACTGGTGTGCAAAACTTAAGGACGTCAGGTTTTCACCTGTAGCTTCTCGTAGGAGCGGCCTGGATATGGGAAAAACATACCAAAGGAACCGCGTGAGTTACAGAAATGATGAAGGAAACAACACCAACACAACAACGGAAACAAAACGGTAAAGAGGGACTTTATTCAGAAATGGCAACATAGCACTGGCTGCCATGATACAGATGCATCACTGACAAAGATGGAACAAAGGGAAGAGGTGGTCTTCAGTAGTAGATATGGCCACCCCTAATGTCGATGCAGGCTTTGCAACACCTGTCCATACTTAGAACAATGTTGTTGATAAGTTCTTGCGGTAACATCGTCCCTTCCTCTGCCAGCGCCATCTTTAGCTGGTGAACATTTTTTTGGTGGGTGTGGACACTTATGGGACGCGTCTCCCCAGGCGTCCCATAAGTGTTCGATGGGATTTAGATCGGCTGGGCGGAACGGGCAGGCCAATCCATACGAACAACGTCCTCATTTTCCAAAAGCTGCAGTGCAGTGCGATGGGGTGTGGTGTTATCATCCATAAACACGAACTCTGGGCCAATGACACCTCGGAACAGACGCACATGGGGGAAGGATTACCTCAGTACAGTAGCGTGCACCGGTTACAATACCGCCATCCAGTATCTGGAGTTGTGTACGTCCATCCAAAGATAACGCCTCCCCAGACGAGAACACCTCGACCGCCATATCGATCCCTTTCAGTGATGTTTGCGGGGTGATACCGTGTGCCACCCTCTCGCCAGATTAGCTGACGTCCAAAATCGCTGCTGAGACTGAATCTACTCTCATCAGTAAATAGTACCTTACACCATTGCGCTGCTATCCAGTACTTGTGTTCGATGCACCACTGTAAATAGTGTCTTCGATGGGCAGGTGTTAAAGGGACACATCTTACTGGCCGTCGGGCAAACAGTCCACCTTTGTGGAGTCGCCTGGCCACAATAAAAATCGCGATATCTTGCGTCCTGTGCTCCTGGTTTGCAGTGAATCCCGCTATCTGGTGTCGGTCCCTCTTGGCCTGTAGGAGTATATAGCGGTCATCATTGGGCGTTATTTTTCGTGGACCACCGCCACTGGTCCTTCGAACAGCTGTACCTGTCGTTCTGGAGGCCGACCACGCACGTGAGACGATGCTATGGGCGATACCGAACTCTGCAGCCACATCCCTCGCACTTCGACCTTGACCTTACTCGAGCTTCCCAATTATTCGACCAGAGGTAAAGTCATCCAGATGCTGTCTACTGGCCATTTCGTTGTCTGTAGCACTGCATGAAACCAATCACGTCTGTAACAATTGTGCTCACCATTCGGTAATTTGCACATAACTGCTGAACTGCTGCTTATATCTGTTTATGTGAGCCCTCTCAGCACGATTCAAATTGTTGCATGTGTACCAGCTTCCTACTGACCGGCCACAGTTCTGCAAATCGCCACAGGCTGTTTCGTTTGATTTTGTGGTTGTAACCTTTAGAAATAGTGTTGGTCCCTAAGTTTTTCACACCAGTGTAGTAATTTCCATTAATGAAATAATTTTCATTTAAAATTAATTATAAAATTTGAATTTAAAATCGAATTTCATTATTTTCTTTCTCAGGGAGGTCTTTCAGCACGGCTAGGCAGTTCTGGTTCTCGAAAACGATTGGACAGTTCTAGTTTAATGTTCTGACGATTTTCTAACAGTTGGTAAGTGTAGATCTTCATTTTCGTTAACTCGATCAATATATTTCGTTCTTTCTAGCAAACGATTTTTGCTCTCAGTAACCGATGCTCGCTTCCAACATTAAAATGGTTGAAGCGGATTCGTCAGTAAACTCGTTTTATTGTTTGTCACTATGCAGTCAATTTCACTAACATTTCTAAGAGGGCTCTTCCATTCCATTTTCGTTGGGCCTTTTTCTTGAAAAATGAGTTAATGGAGTACAAATTTTGTTTCTCCGCAGTTGACAATTAGTAGATTGCCTCTATCATCCCTTTTTCCAGTTCCATATGCGCCGACAGATTTTTCCCCAGTTTGGAACTTGCCAATTCTCGCTGTGAAATCTTTCATTACAATTTTATAGTGTATTACACTGTAAAATTGTAATGCTGAACATCCTGCTTGTAAAGACGCAATACATCTTCATAAAAATCTTCAACATAATCATCACTATGGATGTTGTAGGAACATAGGCTTGAATAATTTGAAGAGAATAGCGACTATTTAGCTTAATAGCAGAGCAAAGAGTTCTTTCGGTAAACTTTTCACCTTCATGATTGAATCTGTTAGACATCTGTTGACCAAGAATCTATTTCAACTACATTATTTGTTACTTTGTAGTACAACTAATACCCCGTAATCTAGTTTCACCAGATGTTCTTCGCCCTTTCTTCACATCCCAGATAAACCGATGTCCAAATTGCTGTTTTTCAGTTCTTGTCATAAACTTCTCGACAAAATTAACAGAACACGTAGAAAACGCGTGTAACTCGTGTAGCTTGCGACGAAGCGGAACAAAATTTGGTATGGTGGTGTCCCATAAAATAATGATGAAATGAGGAGACAGCGAGAAACTTCGGACAAGTGTAAGGAACATTTATAGGGATTGTTTAAGAATTGCCAAAAAGGCACATTACAGAATTTTCTTCAAGATGCTCGAAAATATGGTCACATGACATCAGCACAGTGTAGTAGTAGCAGTAGTAGCACGTGATATAAGAAAGTAAGTGTATGAGCTTATGCAGCATCAGCCAAAATATATATACTGTATATATATATTTACTAAACAATTCCCTCTAAATGTTTGTCCAGTTCCGCCTTAAATTTATTTAACCTATCAACTTCCACAACGACAGATGGAAGTTTGTTCCAGCAATTAACCATCCGCTGGCTAAAGGCAAATTTACGCACATCTATTCTACATCTGTCTTTACTCAAGTTGAATTTATGCCCCCTTAGATTCGTAATCTGAACAAGTGTAAGAATCCCTTCAGAATTCAGCGTGCTCAACCCATTCAAGACCTTATACACCTCAATCAGATCACCGCGCAGGTGCCTAGCTCCAGCCGCTGAAATTTGCAGAACTTAAGCCTCGCTTGGTAAGAGGATCCCTTCATCCCCCTCACCAGTCTTGTTGCCATTCTCTGTACACGCCCAAGCAAATCTACATCCTTCCTAAAATGAGGCCTCCAAACCTGTACGCAGTACTCAAGGCGTGGCCTGACCATTGCCTTACACAAAGGGATAATCACCTCCTTTTTCTTACTAGCAAAATTCCTGTATATTATTGACAATGCCCCTTGACCTGTTCTGGCAGCCTGTCTGCATTGCTCAGAAAACTTTATATCTGACTGCACATTCACTCCCAGATCTTTTTCATTTTCTGCCACCCTAAGTGTAGTACCACACAGTTGGTACGTTTCTTTGGGGTTAATTCTACTCATATGCAGTACTTTGCATTTGTCAATGTTAAACTTTAGTTGCCACTTCTCAGCCCATCTTCCTAACTTTTCTAGATCCTGTTGAAATAGCATACTGTCTTTACTATCATTAACAACCCTGCCAACCTTTGTATCATCTGCAAACTTCGACACTAAGCTTGATATACCTTCATCAATATCATTGATAAATATACAAAACAATTGTGGACCCAACACCGAACCTGTGGGACTCCACTAATAACATTAGTCCACGAAGAGCAGCACCCATTGATTACCATCCTCTGTTTTCTCCCACTCAACCATCCTTTTATCCATTGTAGCAACTTACCCTTAATACCATTCTGCTCCAATTTTTACAGTAGTCTTCCATGCGCAACAGTGTCAAAAGCTTTCCTGAAATCCAAATATATGATATCAAAATTATTTTTTGCATCCAAAGGAACTGGATGCAAAAAATCTGTATGATCCCCTGTAACAGCTAAACACGCCTGACAGATCGTCTTCGCCTTTCATATTAATCACATGATCTGGCGCCATTTGATTTTTCAGCTATTCTCTAAATCGATGAACCATGCTCGATATAAGGGTGTCTATAAGATTCTGTGGCAACAAATTCCGTTCTTCCACCAGCTCAGACCTTAGCTCACCAAGTGACCGAGGCGTTGGCTGTGGGCGTGCAATTCGACGCCCAAGGACTCCCTCACATGTTCGCTCAGATTTAAGTCTGGTGATCGTGCTGGCCATGGCAGTCGTTGCATATCTTCAGCTTCAAGATATTCCTCACCACTTGAGCTCTATGTGCAGTGGTGTAATGGTGCATGCAAAAAAAAAAAAAATAAAAATAGAAATCTGGGCCAGCCACACCCCTAAAAAGTCGCACTTAGGGTTCGAGGATCTGTTCTCAGTATATCCGCGCCGTTACGGCACCCCTATCAAAAATATGAAGAGGGGTGCGGCTGTTGATCATTAATTCCGTCCGACACGAGAACACCGCCTCCACCGTAAGTGTCCTTTTCTTTAATGTTGGAAGGATGGTATCGCATTCCTCGTTGTCTGGCGGATAGGGGAAACCCTGGAGCCCGCAGAAAATAATAAAATACTTTGAATTCCTCGTTGTCTCCAGATGAATAACGTCGGCAATCTGTCGTAGGCTATAACGGGACTCATCAGAGAACGAAACTGTACTCCATTTTTCAGGGCTTCCAGTCACATTTTCAACAGCACCAGTTTCGACGAGCTCTGCCTTGGATTGTGGTTAACGGGATATGAACCTCTGGCTTCATTGCGTAGAGTCCACTTGAATTGGCTCTAAGGGGTGGCCTCGTTAAGAGTCACAATCTGAGTTCATTAGAACCACTGTGGTCTGAATTGGAAATAGGCATGTGGTGTCTCCCTTCAAGACGATCTAATTTCCCTAATTTAAAAAAAAAAAAAAAACCTACTGTTAGAGTTGGGTATGTAGGCGCCTCCGTAGCTAGGTGGGAAGGAGCAGCAGTGTGTAGCACATTCTTCTTGATTAAACCTGGGTTCGAGCCCGTCACCACCAAATACGGAAGATGCGGAAAGGTCAGGGAATGACCACCGCATATCCCGGAGCAATATGGCCTTAGCTGCTAATGCTCCTAAAAAACCAAACAACAAACAAACAGTTGGGTATAGAAATACTTCCTTGAAAAATTATCATTAATTGGTGGTTCATAAAGATTATGCAAGATATTGAGGTTTGGAGAAGGCGTTATACACTATTAACCTCTGATCTATTAACTTTTGCTGTGTTTACAGCAAAAGTTTAGTGTTCAAATAAATTTAGTGAAATAGTCTGCTCTTGTGGTGACATAAGATTTTATGAAACTATAAGATCATTCATCGTAATGTTCGATGAATGATCTTATAGTTCTTGTTTGTGAATGAGAAAGAGAGTTCAAAACACGTCTTTTGAGAATGCGTACACCAAATTTTATCTTGTTATGCTCCATTTAGCGAAAGCGGCGTTGAGTGAACACTTGTTTTTTCTCTCTCTCTCTCTCTCTCTCTCTCTTGTCGAATATACTAAAAATGACGAAATTCGAAGAATGTGCGGTGGGCATTACATTTTGTTGTCAACTTAAGAAAATCATCGACGGAAACACGGGAATTGCTTGTTATATTTTACGGAGGCGATGCTGCCATGATGGGGGAACTACGAAGGTAAAAAAAAAGGCGCAAAAGTCAAAATCACATGTGACGGTCATGCTGAATGCATTTTAATGCATTTTCATAGTGAAGCGATGGTGTTATTAGAATTGGCACCGCGGCGTGTCGCTATTACTTAATGCGGATTACTAGCAAACGGGATTAAAACAGTTGAGAGATGCAATTCGCCTTAAACAATTTGAAAAATGCCTCCGTCAATGCATCATATCACACGTCACTCGCTGCCAGTCATTTGATCGGCAGAAACATTCTGTCGTACCGCGCCCATCTTCATCACACGATCTAGTGCCATTCGACTTTTTGGCTGATCTCGAAATTAAAATAATACATGAAAGGAAAATGATTTGAATCGATTCAAGAAATCCAATCAAATACGACTGACGGCCTAAAGAACATCAAAATGTTTTCTTTTTGTTACACACTCACCAAACGGTTTGATCAACCGTTGTATATGCAGCATCTCACATTCTATTATGCATGGAAAAACTCCTGGCTTTTGCATGATAAGACTGAGCTGCAGAAAGTTGCGTAATTTGCATTTATTGGTGACAAATTTGCTTCAGGTATATTCGAGGATTTATATAGTCATTGTATTAGGCTTATTACGAAAGGGATGGGATCGGGTTGTTTGGAATTTGTGCCGTGACGTGTAGGTCCATAAGGCATTAGTATGTGAATGTTTTATTCGGTAGGATGAAAATTTCAAGGTACCGCGGGAGTGGAGACCATGGTTCTCTCCAGAGAACAACTAACTTTGCCATGTTGTAAATAAAAAACCAAAAAAGTTCTTTCTGTCGAGGCGGAACTTAACACTGGTGTTTTCCACCTGATGTTGAAAAATAGTGATTATAGTCGTTCTGCTAGCCGTTAGGGTGAAGAAGGATGAAAGGCCGAATATATGAAAGGATTATGATAATGAGATACACCCTTAGAAACTTGCTATTAGGTGGTTTTCTCCGGTGAACTTTATATAGAACGCATGATGAAGGAATGCTTTCGTGTTGTATGGGTGATTCGTTTAGCTCAAGGTATTTAGCTAAGAAAGGAAGTCTTTATGTCTTTTTTCAATCGGTTTAATACCAGAATAAGAAATAATTTAAAGAAATATTCTTTCTTGCTCATTCTACATTTCTTTTTCTTGTTTGTTTTGATTTCTCCATTTAATTTTTTAGTTTTTTTTTTTTTTTCCAGTCACCATTTTTTGTGTTCAAGTTATTTTTCTCTCACTGTTTCGCTTTAGCTTTCTCCTACGTGTTTCTCTCCTGAAACAATTCCTCCTTTCTGTTTTCCCCATTTATAATTGGATAGTTTCCAGAAGTTCCTTCCAAATGATATATGACATGATACTCTGTGTTAAGTAGACTCAAGAGAATTCAGGCTTTTTTGTTTATAAAGTGAAGGACATTAAATCTTATTCCCATACTAAACGGAAGAAGCCGTAGATGAAATAAAATAAGCAAAAATCGCGTGTAGGCAATTTTAATTTGTTGTCATTGTAATTAATGGTTGGCTGGTAATGAAAAATGACTCACATAAACTCAGAACAAGAGCTTTGAACGCGTAGTGCGTGCCTCTTGTTTCCAATAAACACGTTTGCCCCCGTGCTTGCGTGCTTGGGAAAAGTAATTGCTTTTCGGCCATGAGAGAAATCATTATATCTTTTAAGGTGGATAGATATCTGGTGGTCAGTTTTAAAAGTTCTACAGCAGCTGTTCGAGTAATGCTGAAAGGTGTGTAGACAAACATGTATAGAGAAAAGATTAAACAGCCACCGATCTAAATGCATTGTTTATAGCTTTGTTGTTGTGCAGCAATAACTACTGTAACCGGACTGCTATAGCACAGGCAAGTTACAACTTAACAAAATTGAAATACACTGGTGTTCAAAGAAAGCGCATCACTCCGTAAAATTGTAATTTCGTCCGAATAACGTAAGTATATGGCAATATTTCTTACAGATTGCATCAGATAAGATTGGCACGCGTAGGTGATTACGTAATATTGCATCAGCTGTTCTATATAAGCACGCTCTGCAAGAGTTGCAGTCATTCCTTGCTTGTGTCAGGATAGTGAGTTACGTGCAGTTGACGCCACGAAGAAAGAGTGCTTTACGTGAGGAAGGATGTTCTTCCCGTCATATTGCTTATAAAGTGTCTTGTAATCAGTCGACAGTGAGTAGATTTCTTTCCAAATTCAAGATTTGGAAAGAAATCTACTCACCGGACGCAAACGAGTCTCTGTTTCCAAGATTTGCAAAGATCGGACGCAACCGAGGCTCTATGCCAAAACAGGATCGCGTTTTGAAGCGCTTATGCCTTAAAGACATAAATCTTCTTCATCTGAGCTGAAAAGAGAATGGGAAGAACATACAGGAGTGGCAGCAAGTTGAGTAACAGTCAGAAGACGCCTCTTCAAAAATGGACTTGTAGCCCGTCGTCCTAAGAAGAAGCCCCTCCTCACACGAAAAATGCCCGAGTAATTTAGTGTAAGGAGCATGTCAAATGGAGTCCCGAGCAGTGGGAGGCAGTTATTTTCTCGGATGAGAAGAAATTCAACTTGCATGGCTCTGATGGGAGACAAACGAGACCTGGTGAATACCATCCAGACTGTATGGTATCTACAACGATATTTCCCTACCAGTCAAATGATATGGGGATGTATTTCGTATCGCGGAGTAGGTCACCGGCAGTTTATAAAAGGTTCCGTAAATGCCAATGGATACCTGGCAATATTGGAAGGCAAATTGCTGCTAATCATTAGAGACCATTTCAATGTGCCAAGTAACTGCATCTTTCAGTACGACTCTGCTCATTGTCATCGGGCGAAAAGTGCAAGTACGCACTTCTGTAGTTACTTTAGCTTCATTTCTGCATTAGAGGTTCTACAGTAATGTGTTTACATTTGTTACAGGTGAAAAAATGGTTGGAAGAACGGTCCATTACAACTGTTAGCTGGCCAGGAAAGAGCCCGGACATGAATCCTATAGAGAACTGTTGGCATTGTGTGGAATCTGCAGTTGCCAGACAAAACCAAAGATCCTTCTTGAACTTCAGGTAGCCATAATTCGTGTTTGGAACTACGAACTATCAGTTGATTATCTTCAGAAATTGATTCTTGTCAATGCCTCGATGGTGTGCCGCTGTTATCAGGGCCAGAGGCGGTTGAACTAAATATTAATTTGCACCTGGTGAACTTTTCATTTTGTTTTCCCTTTAAAATGATAAACTGGAGCAAATTGAGGACTTATGATAACATTTCAGCCATAATTGTGTTTACCAAAACTGTTGTATAACGGTTGCAAATGTTCATTTTGGAATATTTTGAGAGCACCTGTCAAATATTACTTATCTTTTCCTTAACTATTAATAAATATCTTTTGTTTATATTTCTATAAACAAAATTCATTAATGTAACGTAGTCATTAATGTAACATACCATCGCGAAAAAGGGTTAGAATGTGAAATTCCTTTCTTTGAACACCCGTGTAGTTTGAATCGTTCACGGCAATGTAGAAAAGTAGAAAGAATAATGAAATCAATTTCTTGAAAATATTAAATATTAAACCATGTTAACCTTTAACATTTTAAAGAAATATTAAAGAAATAAAAGCAGTGGCTGACCAGGAAGCAGTTCATTATTTCCTAATTCACCTCAGATGGAGTGAAATGGCTTGGATAGAAGTTGATTGTGTTAAAGAGCTGTTAAACAATTTATCAATGTTCTGTATTTTTATCATTATTTTTTTTCAGGTTATTGCGTCTATTTTAAATATTTCACTTAACTTATTCTGTCCTGGCTCATCACTAATATAACGTATTTATAATCCCGTTTGTGCGAATTTCGCTTATTGCAAAATTGTTAGGAGTCCATCTCTCGCTTAAACGAGGTTGACCTCACTGATCGCTTGTTTGGAGGGATATAGGTTAAAATTTCTCGGCAGACTGGAGGAATTCTGAACACTTTCTTCAATTGGGCTGTAGTTAGTAGATCCCTGGGTTTTCGACACCCTTAACTTGGAAATTGACTGTGGACACACCCTTGTACATAATACATATGTGGATAATCATATCCCTTATGATCAAAAGTATGAGGGTAATTCAAAAAATAAGTTACGCTTGACCATTGTAGCCCAAGAGAAATTTATTGATGTAATATTATGCAATAGAAAGCACATTCCTTGCACTACTTTTACACCTGGCCACCGAGTTGGTGTAAACGCTTCTCGGAACGTGTGACTAAACGTTCAATTGCCTGATGACAGGAATTCACTCCTTGGTCATTCAGCCACCGTCGAAGTGCTGTTTGCATCTGCTCATCGTTCGCAAATCGTTGTTCCTCTAGATGTTCTTTCAGCTTGCCGAAGATGTGATAGGCACAAGGCGAAAGATCGGGATTGTACGGCAGATGTTGCCATACCTCCCATCACTTTGGAGCATGTGTCGTGTTGTGCGTGCATTGTGTGGCATGGCGTTGTCCTGAATGAGAACAACACCTTTGCTTAACTTTCCAGGCCTCTTGTTTTTCATGTCTTTTTGCAAAGACCGTAATGTTTGGTAATATGAGGCAGCATTACTTGTTGTGCCTTTTGCCATAAATTCCGTGTAAACAACTCCTTCACCGTCGAAAAACAGTGGCCATGACCCTTCCTGCTGATGGTGCAACTTTGAATTTCTTCCGCACATGCGATGTTATGTGTCTCCATTCTATAGACGCTCTCTTCGTTTCTGAGGTGAAATGGTGCACCCACGTTTCATCGCCAGTGACGATGCGGTGTAAGAAGTCATGGCCTTCCACAGAATAGCGTTGAAGGAAGGCTAGAGAAGACAAAAAACTTGACCGTTGTGTTCGTCTGTCAGTTAACGAGGAACCCATCGTGCACACAATTTGCGATAGTCAAGATGTTCACGGACGATGGAATGAACACTGCCTATCGAAATATCCAACTCTCTGCTATTTTCTGCCACTGTCACTCTTCGATTATTGCAAATCATTTCATCAACCTGCTTCACGTTGTCTGTAGTGGTCGACATTGATGGCGTTCCCTTTCGATCAGCATCCGTAAATTCTGTGCGACCACTATCAAATTGCTGGCACCACTTCACTACGGCTGGACGCGACATTGCATTTTCCCCATACGCTGCCGTTATTTCACAATGAATCTCGGAACAATTCAGACGTTTCGCCCACAAAAATCATGCTGTTCCGCGTACCTCGAACCTGGAGTAACATTCTAACTGACGTGCCATTATGAACGCTTGCTCCTACACAACTGTTACTGCTACGTCAACGAAACTCACCTACCAGGGAGGGGTTGCACGATATGAACTCCATTCCGCGCAGGCGCCACATTTGTTCCGCAATTATACCAAGAGATGGCGACAGGTGTAACTTATTTTTTGAATGCCCTCGTAGTTGATGTACCAAAACTCCTCAACTAACTATGCTCTCATGTAAATTATTTTTTCTTTACATTTTAATGCAAGTGTTATTTTATTTTTAACGCACGCATCGTTTCTTCTTATTGTTGTGAGTGCATTGTTGCTCGCCATTGTTCCATGTAGTTGTGTCCACAAATTTAGGTTAAATTTTGTTTACTGTTTACTCACGTCAAGTATTGTGTCGCTTGTGTCACATCGTTTTTTCAATAGATAGAAATAAATAAATAGATAGAATAAAAATCTCCTACACAAATAATAAATTTATTTGTGGAGACGACTCAAATTCTGGGTTAGGAATTCGGAAGCAAGAAACATTGGTTGACATTGTTTCGTATGAACTGAGAGTTCTTTAGCAAAAGAGACAAACGGTAGTTTTAATATTCGGAACAACATTTTGCTGCTTTCTTTAACGCTAGGGGCTGCCTGACATTAACATTCAAACTTTTCGCTTGTTTCGCGTACGCATCCACTTGTTTGAATTGTCTCGCACGTCGCCGTCCATGTTTCGCGAGCGCGTGGCATGCAAATACCATTGTTATCGGATGTAAATCAGTTACAAAATTTTGCACATCGGTTTCTGGAAATGTACGCACGAGGATTCGGACTAATGACGAAGAAAATTTACTGGGCAAAGCAGTTTTGTAAGAATTGTAAGGTTTCGCGGAAGGAATTTTTTTCTTTCTCTCAATACAGTGCAGAGGTTCCAAACTTTCTCGGTTCACGGCGCCCCTAGTGTCCCAGTAATTTTTTCACGGCACCCCTAGGCCAAAAGAAATACCCAACACAGTGGTTTTCGACCTTTTAATATATACCTATATAATAATTTTATTCTTTATATATAGAGGTACTAAATAAAGATCACCACAAAATTAAAAATACGGTACAATGGATACCCTACACCCTTTTATAATGAAATAAATGTATAAATTTCAAAATAAATAAATAAATAAATAAAATAAAACAATAATAATAACTTTAAGTAACTTAAACCGAAATTACACGGCACCCCAAGCATGTTGTTGCGGCACCCTATTGTGCCGCGGCACCCAGGGTGAAAACCACTGCAATACAGCAATACAACCAAAGATTGTGGTTTAAGTACAATTCTATTAAGTATTGTTTAAGTACAATTCTATTGTACTTAAACTACTACAATTATAAAATTAAAATAAATATACATAAAATCATTAGTTAAGCATGTGTTATGCAATTTTGCATATTCAGCATGCCGTTGTGCATTTATGCGCTCTTTCTCAGTTCAGATGTGTAACTCAAGTACGATATCACCTTTACATTTTATTTTCAAGTTAAGTAAAATAAGTTCATACCAATAGGTGAGTAAAAGTTATTTCTCCAGATAAGCCCCAAGTACTATGCATAAATATATCTATTACCTGTACTAATTCTGATTCCATATAATTTTCTGCTTTCTCCTCCAAATGTATAGTCTTCGTGAAGCTTGCGTTTGAGCTGCTTAGTAAATGCTTCTTTAGTAGAAAAAGGGTAAAAGTCTGTGCGGTTAGAGGATCTCATTACCTTATTAATCTGATGGTAGAAATGGTTTATACGTGCAGAACTCGGTTTAAATAAAATAGGATTTGTTTCACTTCGAGGTGGGCAGTAAAGATTTATTTCTTCCAGAAGTTTACTTGATTGGTGCGCATTGGTATTTTATTTTAAAAAAGTTAAAAGTCTAGTAGGGTTCTTCTTTCTTCTAATGTAAGGAGCTTGGAGTGGGCGCACCATTCTTACATGATAGTTTACTTGTTTTCTGAAGCAAAGGTATTTAATAAGAAACTTCTGTACTCTTTCGATATCTTTTACAAGGCCTTTAGTGCTTCGATATTGTGCAGGCAGATATGAAGTTCTCTGACCAATGCAGACGAGCTGCAAGAGTAGCTCATGGTGTCTTGTCAATGATATACAGGAATTTTTCTAGCAGGGATAAGGGGGTGATTATCCCCTTGTATAAGGCAATGGTCAGGGCACACCTTGAGTACTGTATACAGGTCTGGAGGCCTCATTTCAAGAAGGATGTAGAGATGCTGGAACGAGTACAGAGAAAACGGACAACAAGATTAGTGACTGGAACAAAGGGTTGCCCTTACGAAGAAAGGCTTAAGTTCTGCAAATTACAGTGTCTGGAGACTAGGAACCGGCGAGGTGATCTGATAGAGGTGTATAAAGCCTTGAATGGTTTGAGCATGCTCAATGCTGATGAGATTCTTCCTCTTGCTCAGAATAATCACCTGAGAGGGCATAAATTCAGATTGAGGAAAGACAAATGTAGGATAGATGTACGGAAATTTGCCTTTAGCCACTGGGTGGTTGGTTGGTGGAACAGACTTCCATCCCTTGTTGTGGAAGTTGATAGCCTAAATAAATTTAAGGCTCAGCTGGACAGGTATTTCGAACGAACGAAGGGGTGAAGTGGAAGTGTTTTTTTTTTTTTTTTTGGCTGATGCTGCATAAGCTTGCTTTCTTACATCATATGGCTCTACTAATGCTAATATCAAATGAACGAGAAATACTCCAGGATTGGATCTACGATCATTTAGTATATTTTGCTCATATAACGGATGTTGGAAAAATCTCTGAAAGGACGGTTTAGAATACCTGACATCCTGGTCGCCTTTCTGACTAGTTGACCAATATTCTCGACTGAAGTGGCCTGACTGACAAAAGTTAACTCCGGAGTCAATTACCCTTTTTGTACATGATGTTCTTGTTTATACTCCGGCAAAACCACCAGGTCAGTGGAGTTTACAATAAATCAATTAATACAAATGTTAATCGTATTTAGTAGTCACGGGATTGAACCCCGATCCACTCAAAGAGCGTGTGCTACTGCACTCGCGCTGTTGACCACTCGGCTACGTCAGACCTAAATGATATTAAGTAACCATTTCTGTTTTGTGGTAATCTTTAAAAGTAATTACAGCGCATTTACTGATGTGTTTGGTTAATCCTTATTGTTAATTCAGTGGTTTTTTTTTTTTTTTCCTCAAGAATTTTTTTCCATTGCTTGTTCCAGTAAATTGCAGTCATTAATACTGTTTTATGGTCTTACATGACTTTATATCTTCTGCATAAGTTAACACAACTAGGTTGTTGTTGATTGAGTTATACACGTCAATTATGAAAATGGCAAACAGTAGTAGGCCCAAAGAAGAGCTCTGAGGATCAACTCTGCTAAGGGTAATTGGTATATTACCATTCACGCGTTGGGAAGGACGAATATTCAGAGTTTAAAACTGCAACGGTTCTCTCAGTAAAAAAGCTGTTTAACCAGTCTAGTTTGGTTTGAGTTTTATTGGCGCATCTCCAGTCTAGTGCTGAACTGGCAATTCTTATGTTGTGGAGTGTTCTCATTAGAGTTATAATGCGGACCGAGTCAAAGGCTTTGGCTAGATCGATGTAAATTACGTCCCTCTGTTTGTTGGCATTCAGGCTTTTTCTAAGCTCGGTATCAAAAGTTAGTAAGCTCGTGGTAACTTGCAGCCCCGTGCTAATTGGTTGTAAACAATGAGGTCAATTATCTTGGCCAAGCATTTAACGTATGAAAGGTCTTTACGTATTGTTACGGATTCTTTTTTTCCCTTTTTAATACTGGGATAGTCCTTTTTAAAAAGTTTTGATCTATTTCTGTCGTTTGCTAGAGAAACGTCTTGACTTAAATAGAAATTCTAATTATTGATATTTAGAGAATTTATAAATATGTGTTTTTTGTGAAAATCGCGAATCTTATCATTCGTGGCATGTATTATATTATTAGAAAGGAAAAGTTAAAGTAGAACATTGCCCTAGCATTATAAATGCAGTAGTAAGCATTTTCCGTATACAATATTTTTATGACTTTTTGTTTTATGTTGTTATTTTTAGATATGCTATACAGGACCAAATCTGAAATCTAAATAAATGCAGCTCCAGTAGGTTCTTGCCTAAATTAATGAGACTCAAATCCAAACCCTAACTACTCTATTAGCCGCGAGGACGTTTTGATTTATACTGTTCTTTTAATTAAAAATATATTCGTTCCTCTTGTGTGGTTGTTAACTGTCGAAACAACTACTGCTATGAGGCATCAGCATGTGTCTGTAAATTGCGCATAGTTTGTGGTTGGCTGCCTGTTTTCTGGACGAAAAACCGGAGTTACCGGCATCAAAAAACATACTACCCTCACCCAAGACTGACTAATTCAGCCACGATATGGGAAAAAAGGGAGAAAAAAAAAAAGCCTATAAAAGTTCCTTCCGTTATTGACGGATTCAAATCCAGGCCTTTTCCACCCAGTGTGAGATGGACAATGATTATATCCACCTTGTTATCCACGAGGGCAGTACATTCTTTATGATAAGTATCATTGCTTATGCCTCGTTACTTATTATTCGTTATGATAAATATCATTGCTTTCTCTTCTTACATAAGTGTTGTTCTGTCTTTTCATGGCAGTTATATGCATTAATTTGTGCGGTTCGGAGTAAAATTTTATTTTTCCAGCCACAAAACTGCACATGAATGAGCAGGTCACTTGAATAGCTATTAACTTTGCTAATAATGCAATGATTTGCATAAGATAAGAAGCGACACGATTTCCACTGTTTGAGTCAAAATGTATAAATAAAACTTGAGAAACGTATGTTATTATATACACTCAGTGATCACTGAATTGTAACCACTCCTGTAATTTAGTGTGCCGTATAGCTCCCAGTATAAAAAGCCGAACAGCTTCGTACGGCAGAGCAGTGGCAATTTCCGTCGAATCGTGCAAATCAAAGTGATAAAGTAGCAGTTATGGGACTTGTAGAGATATGTCAGAGTTTCCGAAGGGCATGATTATGGAAGCTCGTGCGTCGGGTGCTTCCATATCGGAAACGGTATGTCTTCTCGGTTGCTCACGGCCCACTGTGGTTAAGGTGTACAAAGAACAGTGTCGAATGGGTCGAGCCACCTCCCGCCTACAGAGGTGTAAACGATTATGCAAGGTGGATGTTCGTGGTGAGCGAAGATGCAGCGCGTTGTACGGGCTCAACAGGAGGTTACTATGCCACAGTTGACATCGCAATACAATATGGGAAATACAAGAACAATATCTCAAATGACGATTCACTGCACACTCAGAGGTATGGGTTTCCACAGCAGACTACCCAAGAGACACCCTCTCCTCACGGCTGATCATTGTCGACGGCGAATACTGTAGTGCCAATGCCAACGGTATGTGGTTCCATCAAAACGCTAGTTGGACATTAGAGGACTGGAAACGAGTCTGGTCGAATGAGCCCAAATAACTGGTGCAACACGCCGACGGATCCCTTCGTGTGTGGCTCAAGAAACACGCGTCCATGGACCCATCATGTATGGTGTCCACTATCCAGGCTGGTAGCAGCGGTGGTTGCTTAATATGGGGTATGTTTTGCTGGAAAGAACTAGCACTCCTGGCGTGTATGGACCGATGTTTCACCGGGGAGGTCTATCGGCAGCTTTTAGGAGACATAGTCTCCTAAAAGTTGCCGGTAGACCTCACCGGGAAAAATGTAACATGGCACTCTGTCATGTTACATTTTCCCCCGGACAGAAACGGGATTTTCCAAGGCGATGATGTGCTGTGTCACACACATCAGGTCACCGCGTCATTCACGTATCTCTGCACAAATGATTCGAAGAGCACAGTGAAGATATTACCTATCTTGATTGGCCTCCAAATTTGCGTGACTTCAATCCAATTGAACACCTGTGGGATGTTTTGGAACCGGAAGTGAGGCGTATGAACACGCAACTGTAATTTTTTTCCAACATTGTAGAAAGTTTTGCAGGAAGCAGCGCTGCAGATACCCTACAGACGTCTTGAGATGTCTAGTGGAGTTATTTTCTAGGCGAACAGCGGCTGCTATCCGTGTCAGGTGGGTAATCATAATTCAGTGGTGATGATTACTAAGCACACACACACACACACTTCTTGATTTTAATATTTAGTTTATATTTTTTTAATGGTTTGTACGGATTTACAGAAACATTATGACAGTTTCATTTTTATCGATGACTTTCTCGAACAAATAAGGTCAATCAAAGTAAAATATTTTATATTTCTTGATATTCATATTTTTGTTCTGTCCTTTTCCACCTTTTTGTGTACATATTTCCCTTCTGCATCAGTAAGGAACGCTGAATAGCTTCACTCTTGTTCCATCGGTTATTATTATGACTTTATGAGTCCAGAAGTGATCACAATAAGCAGCGTCCACTGTATTTAGAAAAGTGAAGAAAATGTTGTACGTACTTGCGAAAGCTGGGAGCATAACTGTCCATTCCCAATGAGAGGACTCTAGCTTAGTGAAGAATTAGTGAAAAAAAATCTCTGTTAATATCATATACTAAGGTGTTTAATGAAATAGGACAAGTGGATTTTTTATATAATTTTAGAAAGATTAGATCCATATTTGATATATCTGTAATCTTTCTAAAATTAGAATTAAATTATCTTAGAAAGCGTAAATAAAAAATGGATTTTTTTATATAATTTTAGAAAGATTAGATCCATATTTGATATATCAACAGAAAGAATAGAGGGAGGGGAGACAAAGGATGGAGGGAGCGGAGACAAACCATGCTCAGAGGTGACTAGTTTTTTCATTTTTTTTTAAGTATCATATCAAGGCTATGAAAGTAATTCCAGTCAGTAGAAACGTGTAACTAGTGAAGGTGCAATAACATCAAAAGACGTTCTTCTGTTGCGTTTAGCTTTTAATCCAAACGCAATAGGAAAATTATATGTGCATGGCAACTTGCATTGGAACTCATCGGCTGCAGATCGTATTGTATCTACGCTAAAACAAATGTGCGGCAATCTAAACCATGGAACTGTGATGAAGGTTCTTTTAACCCAATTCCACAGGATTGTCCATTTTATCATAGTTGGCATGACGAACACTGGAGTCTACTTTTATTTTCTGATGGGTAAGGATTAACCCTGAATAGTGTTTCTCAACGGTATATCAGGAGAGAACGTGGTGTGCTATACCAGCCCAAACGGACACATAGGAAACAGGACTGTTTCAGTTTTTGTCAGTGGTTGAAGGGAATAATGGTATGAGTGGGGTGGAATCAGAGGAGAAGGCCTAACGTGAGCCCTTTTCCTCGTCTTTGAGCACGGAACCATGATTGCTTAACAATATATACAAATGAAATCTTGGAGTCGTATTGGTGCAATTGGTCATCAATTCTCAACTCCTTTTTTATGGAGAATAACGCATTATCCCATCGGACTCAGTCAGTTGATGGATGTCTTCAAATCTGAGACATCTAGAAAATGAAGTGGCCTACCGGATCTCCACACTTCAACTCTCATGCCTGGAGTGCTTTGGATGATGAGTTGCAAGTCCCCACCTCTAGAACCAACCCTACATGAGCTAAAATATGCTCTCAGAGAATGGGATTTATTGTTTATTGATCTGAATGCTAGTGTTCTACCGGATGCTAGTGTTCTACCAAGTGGCCTACCGGATCTCCACACTTCAACTCTCATGCCTGGAGTGCTTTGGATGATGAGTTGCAAGTCCCCACCTCTAGAACCAACCCTACATGAGCTAAAATATGCTCTCAGAGAATGGGATTTATTGTTTATTGATCTGAATGCTAGTGTTGGCAGCATGAAGATTCGGTGTGGAAGTTGTATAGTAGTGAGGGGTGATCTCATTCTCTTTCATGGTATGAAATATGCACATGAGTTGGTAATTCATGAAACGCAAGTTCATTGTGCTTTAGTAGTTATTATGAGTGATGCATTTCTATAAGATGTCTACATAAATTTTTATTGAAATCTCGACAAGTAGTAATGAGATATTTCTAAAATTATACACCTTCCTTTATTTTTGCACGTGAGTGTATTTGAAGATAGTACTTTGGACAGTTTGCTTTGGTCATTTCAGAAGTTCCCCGTGTCTCTGCATACAGGGTTAATGGAGTGTCAGTTCTTCGTAACTAGAAAGAAAGAAGTGCGAATTGGGAAAGTATGAAGATTTAATAAATTGACAATATTTGGTGAAGAACTATGATTTTTGCGTTGTATCTGACTCCCCTGCCACAATATTGTCATCGTCCTAATCGCTTTATAATATTAGTTTTATTTATAATTTCCTTATTCCTGCATCGTCATACTTTTTACATTAATGCTACTTTATCATTTTCTCATTCTTTTGGCCGTCAAGCGAATTCGTTTGTACCAGTGCTATTTCCTTTGAGCTCTCGGAAAGAAGTTCATGCAGTTCTTTCATTTCTGATGCGTTTTTTTTTTTTAAAACACATCTCTTGGAAACAGTTAAACTATTAATAATGAGTTGCGGTTTTGATTTCTCCCCCGTATATAATTTATTTGCGATTATTGCATTACATTAAGGGAATAACAATAGCGGAGCTTAGGAAAGCGTGGTTAAGGAAAAGAAACCTGGAGGGAGGAATTTTCCTTTATTTTTTTATATTTATTTTTTTTAGTGTATGTGTGTGCGGAAAATTGAAGTAAACTGAAGGAGCGATGATTTCAAATTTGAAAGGAGGAAAACGGAGAAGTTTCAGTTGTGATTCCCATGCATTTCAAAGGTGATGCAAAATAATTCTTGGAGCTCTTAAGATTGTATTAGAACGCTATCTTCTTCTTCTTCTTGTTCTGAATATTGCCTTTTTTAATAAGTAATATACAGTAGAAGAAAAAGACTTGACTTGTGCATTAATTTTCAATTTGGTACTTTCTGTAAACAGCATGTAAGCTCAGTTGAATTTCCCCTGCATGTTTAATGAGCAAGAGGTGTGAGGAAAGCCACAAAGGATTGGACAAAGTTTATTTCATTTTTCAGAGAATGAAACTCATTTATGAAGCTTTATGAAGCGCAGCGTAGACGTAAGAAGATAGCATGGCAGGAAAGCTCTTGTATGTCCAGGGAATCAAATTTAATTGGCAGGAGTCTGCGTTGTTGCAAATCGCTCAGGACGTCTGAAATATTCCGATGCACGTATAGAAGAAAATTCTACCAGACTTAATAAAATCTATTCCTGCTACTCTGTCTTCCACTTTATGATCATTTTATTCACATTACTGAAGACGCTACGCAGACGACGCTCACTGCCATTTCAATACATGCAGGCTTAGGAGAAGGTTTTCTGGTGGGGTGAATCTCGAACAGCGGATGTACAGATCATCTTAACTGATCAATATGAAGGCGTCTGCTTTGCTAAGGTGTACTGTAATTAGTAACCACACAATGCCATAAACGAGCGGCACCAGTTGGGCAAAGAACACAGACTTTGATACGTGTCGTCTGCTGGAAATTTCTTGGAAATGATGAATCACGTTACTGCGCCGCCACGCTGTATGTGCACTGTTTTCGTCATTAATAAGGGGGAGTGGGGGGGGCTACGGATGTTGTGCTCTCTTCACTTAACGAGGGGCGTTGAGAATTCGGATTGGAGGATTTTTCATTCCTTGTTCCAGCAAAGAATTTCAGGTACATAATGAACTCATTGACTCTTTGTTTGTTTTTCTAGGATTTACGTCATGAATTGGTAACTGAATAACACCCTCAAACGCTTTTCCGTATGGTGCGTGAAAATTTCTTTTGTATTTTTCATGTATCTCTGCAAAGATCTTTCAACTTGAAACAGCTTAATTTGGAATGATTCGTTAACGAAGAAGGTCACTATTTACGTATGCAGGAGTGAAGAGACTATTTGAGTGTCTTCATTAGTACACTAGTTTGTATTAATGAAATTAACGTCGATGTTTCTACAGTGCCCCAAAACCAAAAATTTAACTAAGAAAAAATATTTAACTAAGAATAACTAAGAAAATTTAACTAAAAAAATATTACTAAGAATTTTATATACTATTGCTGTTCGTTAAACTGTTCTTTAGAAATGTGGCGCAGATTACACTGGCCAGCATGATTTTTACCTCCACTGATATATCAGCTCTATGCAGCAAACATTTATACTTATAGCTTACTGCAACTTAGCCTCCACTGAGCGCGATAAAAAATAACATTAGCGGACACATTTTTCCATTATTATGCTTGTAATAAAGGCATGAAATAATTAAAAATTAGTCAACCTTATTTTCACTCTATTATGAACACCACTATGAAAAATCCTTTTTTTTTTTTTTAAATTAATTTTTAACCTATCCTCCTCCTACCCACTTTACACATCCACAGGCATTAATAAACAGGTTTTAAAAACATATCTAACATAAGCTTTTAAAACTCGTTTATTAACCCGGTGTGGGCGGTATCGGCAGGCGAAACTTGAAATAAACAAGAATCGAAAAACCCACGCTCTTCAGCGGTTGGATAATGGCGAAAACATAAACATCTGACGCAAGCCAAGCTACGGCATTGCAAGACAACTATGATCAAACTTGAAGCCACCACACTTGATGATTGGACAATAAAAAAGC